>NC_090937.1:413861906-414472100 GCF_040938575.1 Ambystoma mexicanum
CTGGAGTGTGGATGAACATATAAAGAATGCAGTTGACCTAAGGGGAGTGACAAAGATATGGATTCTGAAGAAACCACGGTGTGAAGAAAAGGTATAGAGGATTGAGGCGGTGGTCGAGGACTTGACCAGAAGGGGGATGTAGAAAAGGAGATGTACACATCACTCATCAAGCCCGCCACCTCACCTCCATCACATTTGAAGAGCAGCAAGAAAGAACTATGCATGACACCTGGTTTTGCTCCACTACCACATCGAAGATATGAAAGTCGTTATTCGCTCAGACAACTGTAGCAAATGTACCCTTGAACTGAAGTGGTAGAAGGAAGTTTGCAGATATAGAAGAACTATAAGCAAAGTCTAACAGGGCAAAAGTGACATCATGAAGAGAAGACAAAATGACATACTAAAATGACATGCAAATAGTCAAAGTATGAAGATGTAACTGAAGTGACAAAGTAAAAGTAAAATGAATATATGAGTATGAAGGTAGATGAGAAACATAGAAGCTAGCTACAATAGAAAATATGGCATGGGTAAAGCAGCCATATTGAGAAGAGGGACATTGGTTTCATGTAATAGTACGCTGAAAAACCCAAGCAGAGAGATCAAGGCTGCAGAGCTGACAGTCACTGGAATACACTGAAATACAGATTCATGCAAGAACAATTAATATTTGTTGGCTAAGGATCAAGGATGCCAAGTGAGAAGCAACTGCAAAGGTAAAATGGAGTTGAAGAGGATAAGACATATGTCTCTTAGATTAAGCAAAGCAGTAAACAATTGCAAGTGGCAAGTATTGTACAATTAAACATGAAGAAAGCATATGCAAGATGGAGCAACCAAATCTCTGGAGGCCAAAGAGAGTAATAGCAACCAGTACAATTGAATGAAATAGCACTAAATATAAGGACAGAATGGAGAAATCATGGTCTCCTCACAAGTGGTGCAAGACCAGAAAACAAGGCCTATTCATAATGCTCCAGATGCAGATATCAATGTACCCCTGCTCCCTTAAAAGTTCCACAGAAGAGAACAGTCAGCAAGGTCAACTACAAAGAAAAGGCCTTGGCTTAGGGCCTAACTAATGAGAGATGGTAAGGCTAATTGTCCAAGTGAGAAGTTGTTTGACATTGTTCCCTGCAACTGGGTTTCATTTTGCTTACGTGCTGCTAACAAGCCAAATGTACAGGTTTGGAAGAGGATACCAACCAATCAGATGGCCTCTCCTTCTCTCATCTCTGATTGTCAGTCTGCTATCCAGGAGTGGTGAGCCGCCAATGAGCTCTGCCTTAATGCCTGTAAGACCGAGATTCTCTGCATTGGCACACCTGCTCTTCCTGTCCTTTCACTCTCTGGCTGGCCTCTCTTGGCCCTCTTCCTGCTCCCACCTGTGAGGCTAAAAACCTTGGGGTCATCTTTGACTGCACACTCTCTTTCTCTCCTCACATCTCTGACGTCTCTAAGAATTCACACTACCAGCTGGACCTCCTCAGAGGTATTCTTCCTTTCCTCTCCTTACCCCAGAAGCTCACTGTCTCCAGAGCTCTGGTTCTCTCTAGGCTGGACTACTGCAACAGTCTCTTTCTTAATCTACCTGCCTCTACTGTATGCCGTCGGCAACTCATCCAAAACAGGACTGCAAGACTTGGCCTCAAGCCCAGGGATTGTATCTCTCCAGGACTGAAATCTCTGCCCTGGCTCCCAGTGGCGGCGAGGATTGCGTTCAAAATCCTCTGCATTGTCCACAAGGAGTTCTGGGGCCTCAATAACTTCAACTCTCTCTTCCTAAATATCTTCCTTCTCGAGCCCTTTGCTCATCAGCCTCCAAATCTCTCAGGGTCAGTCGCTTCTCCAAGCAACGAGTTGGTGGTCGATCTCTTTCTTCTGCTGGATCCTCCCTCTGGAACAGCCTCTCTGAAACTTGAGGACAACCATCTCTGGTTCTGGAAGCACCTCAAGACCTTCCTCTTTGATTCTGCTTTCTCTTCTCCTCTCCCCTGCTGATCTCCTGGCTTAAACTGAAACTGCACTGGTTACCTGGCTACCGTCTCTTCTCTGGCCCAGCAGGTCCCCTCCCCGCCAGTTGTACACCTGCATTGCCCCCTGACAACCCTTGAACTCGGGGACTGTTTCTGTATCCCGACAGCCCCCTACCAGCATTTTTCACCTGATGTCTGCACTTCCCCTTGCACTTGCCACCAGCTTGCTGCACTTTTTTATTAATTGTCTTTATTTATCCTACTGTTTTTCCTATGCACTGCACTGCCTCCTTTCCCCCCTCACTTACACTTGCGCAATCTCAACGTCACCTGGCCTAGTAAGATCGTTGTCTCTGTCTTCCCTCTGTTCGCCCTCTCCTGCCTCGTCGCGCCTTGAAACACTTGTGTATAGGCGCATTATAAATGCAGTATCATATCATATCATATCATATATCATATCATATATGTGATGATGAAGCATTCATTGTTGCATAAGCCAATCTGCTGCTGGTATTCTATTATTATCTGTATTATACACAGTCGGAGGTTGTTCTAGTCATGCCTACAAGATAGAGGGCAGCCAATGATGTTACAAACACATATATAAGGTATAGGTATGCATGTTCCCTTACTCAATCCTCTACCCGATAGATTTGTACTATTTTCCATGTAAGATATGATATGATATGGCATTTATAACATGCTTGTACACAACTGTTTCTAGGCGCAACAAGACAAGGAGGGGAAAACAAAGGGAGGAGAAAACAACGATCTTACTAGGCCTTGTGTCATTCAGATCGTGCAAGCGCAGCGAGGCGGAGGGGAGAAGTAAAAAAAAAGGGGGTGGGGAGATGGAGAAGTGCAAAGGGAGCGAAGAAGGAGAAGTGGAGGTAACAGATTGGAGGATGATGTAATAGCTGACGTATAATGAGATATAAATCCTTTGTGTAATGGAAATATAATTGAGAGGGAGTAAGAAGTAATTTGTTACACTTGCCAGATTTCCCTACTTTATTGAACTGATAATAAAGTAGTACTTTGCCATATTGTTTGAGTCTGTCCAGTTATTTGGTCCCGTAAATAGATGTTATGGTAATCCCGTCTAGCACTTGATATGTTCCAAGTGCAAATGCACAGGACATTTAGATCCAGTAATGCAGGGTCACTGTCCCTGCAAGCAGGCGTTATCAGCAGCAGGTTTTGCAATACAGAAATTCTCCACCATCACAATCGGATGCCCAGTAACATTATATGTGGAACACGCATTTTGTGCTATTTTAGAGAAATCCAAACCTACCCTCACGACACAGAGAGCTTTGAGCTGCGAAGAGATAGTGTCCAACTCCTTCATTCATATTATCAGATGTCACACAATTGATCCTGTAATGTTAATTGCAGAACCAGTAAAGCCAAATTATTTAGTACACGATTGTGCAACATATGAGGGCACCACAGATAAAGGCACCAATGTACGTAAGGATGCACTTGAGGAAGTGGAATTCTTTTCATTGATGGTTCATCAACGATTTATCGGAACACGGGAAAGAGGCACCCAGGTGCAGCGGTAGTGAGCCTTGTAGATGGAGAGTACGGGGTCATGATAAAAGAGATTGCCCTCACACTATTCCACACAAGCAGCATAACTCATACCACTCATAGAAGCATTGGAAATGTTTAAAAGATGACTAGATACTATTTATATAGACTCAGCATCTGTCACACCTGCAGTGCATTAAGGTTTGTCAAGATGGCATAGGAGAGGGTTTAGAAAATCGAATGGTACCCTAGTACAATATGCAGCATTGCTCTCCAGGTTGATTGAGGCACTATCAAACCCCTCGGTGGGAGCAATAGTGAAGTGCACAGCCCATATAAGTAATACAGACCCAATTGCGTATGGCAATGATGCAGCAGACAGAATAACCAATGAAGCAGCATACCTAGAAGCACCTGAGGATAAGAGGGCCCCTGACATATAATTGCAGCAGGTGATATTATCAGACACTTATGATGCACTGCCCCCGACACAGATTGTTGAATTGCAAGGATGACCATCACAGCACAAGAAGGATTTATGGATCAAGAGATGATGTTCCCTATCCACCACAGATTTACTTTGGAGACAAAATATCACAGGAAAAACAGTGATACCACAGGAATTGCTTATAGTTGCCCTCAAGCAATTACACTACCCTACACATGCATCTAAGCAGTATATTACAACATACTTACAAGAGTACTGAGTACTGGTTTGTCCAGAATCTCCAGGAACATGTAGATAATTGTGTAGCAAACCTCACTGCATGCCACCTGTACAGTACAGGCCACACCCCTAAAACATTGAAGGGAATATAACCCTGGCCCTCAGGGCCCTTCCTGCAGCTCCATATTCATTTTGTCGCTATGGTTAACAGGTTCAGTAACTTTACTTATTTGATTGTTGTGGTGTGTCCATTCTCTCATTGGCTTGAAGTTGTTCCATGTGTCCACCCTGAGGCTAAATCGGCAGCAAAATGTTTGGCGTATGAGGTATTTTCTCACTGGATAATATGTGATGTACTGAAATCTGACAATGGGTCATACTTCTTCAATGAACTCTTTCAAGAAATAAACTCCCTATTAGGCATATAACACAAAATGTGCTCAGTTTATCACCCACAAGGCAATGGGATTGCAGAATGATTGAATGGCCTCTTAAAGCAACTTTTAGCTAAAGTATGCCACTCCCTTCAGAAGAATTGGCCACACTGCCTTCCCCCTGCTTTGTTTAGCCTTAGAAATCATACAGGAAAAGACCACCATTTAGCACCTCATTAAATCATGATGGACAGGAGACTGTGCATACCACTCACACCTGTGCACACAGCCTCTGATGCTCACAAAACAGCATTGTCAGTGCTATCTTGGAAACCTAACCAAATTTCTTAAAGTTATATCTCAGCAGCTTGGACCGCATACACGACAGCCGGCTGCATCACAGATTGACCACCCAGCATCTCTGCAGCAACACCAGCTCTTCACAGGCGATCAGGCGTTTATCAGAACACTCATCAGGAAATGGAATGAAAGACATTTTCAAGGTCAGTACGAGATTGTCTATGATACACCCACTGCTATGAAGGTTAAAGGACACAGGACCTGGATTAATCTCATGGACGTTCAAAAGGGCACCAGTTCCAGCCTGTCTCCCCAGGAGCAGGACACCCAGGGAGGGGAGCCCAAAAGATGAGTTATTTCAATATTTTATTGACATTTCTGAAATAAGTGCATCCGTTTGGACAAGCATATGTTAACCCTTCTTCACAGCCTGCAGACACAGCGGATAGGATTTGAAAAATTGTGTTGTGTATTCATTGCTTGCTCTTCTATCCTTGTCTATACCTTTTTCTGGCAAAAATGATGGGGGATGAAAAAGGAGGCTATATTGGTGCTAGAGAAGGACCTATTATAACAAATGGCAATGTATAAGTGACCTGAAGCAAATTGGACACTCTGGTTCAGGAGGTTCTTTTAGACAGCAAAAGGGACACTCTGTATCAGGAAGCTGTTTTAGATAGTGTTGCATATGTGCATCACCCCAACACAGACAATGTATGATACAATCACATATGGGAAGTGGGAAGTCAAACAAATCCTGTGGCATAATGTTTAGTGCACCTGGCCCTAGGTAGAATGTGTGGGCTGTTTCAGGGACACAATGCTCAAGCAACCGTATTAGAACCAGACCTCAGTGAATGTTCCGAGGATAATGGGCAGGAGCGGTTATGGTGCAGAATACAACCACCATTACAGTTGGAAGGCACAGTTTTTCACAACAATAAATGGGACAAGGTAAAACAGATGGACTGGTGGGGTTTTCGGAGAAAGTAGTCACACATATCAACAAACCAGGGGATGATGTGTGGGGAAGATATGTCAGACAACAGACTGGATAACTTAAACAATTCTCCTTGTTTTTCAGGGGCATCAGTGCATGTTGGAAAAATGAATCCCCAAGAGTAGTGCCTTGGCTGTGTGTTTTATAAGACACCTGATTGCCAAGAGGGATAGGGAAGGATGTGTTCTAGGAAAACAACATGTTTTGAGATGGGAGTCACAAGTGGTGTGGCAAAAAGGTACAGCTGCAAGGTCGAAAGAACCGTTCAGGATTGCCAAGTTTTCTGGTCCCATGGGAAAGACCTATTGTGTCCATTGTTTTGCCAAGAGGTGTTGACTTCATTATTGGGTCCTGTTGGATGTATGCATATCACATTTTGGCTGATGTTGTATTGACCAATAAGAACAATCAATTGTTGCAATAAATTACCTGAGTGTAAATTAACCAATTACAACAAAATATTTTCTGCTGACTGCACAATTAGGTCATTTGTAAGGGGTTATATTCGTGTTGTCAAAGATAGGTTATTCACCATTTGGGTAGTATCATTTATGTGATGTTTAGATTTTTGCATAGGGGCTAGTCAAAAGGGAATGTGGGTTTGACTTGTAATTGTTAAACCTTTCATATATAGATGTTGTGGTTTTCTGCTGTTAAACTTGTAACTGAAATGGGAGTGTCAAGGGTGTTTTCAGTTTTTCCATTTCTACTGAGCTGGATGACCCTCCCAGCTGAATTTGCATGTAATACAGCAGGTTTCTCTTGCAAAAAATGCACTCATTATTGACCATGTTAATTGTTTTTTATCGATCGTTTTTTGGACCTATCGTTCAGTCTTATATACATCTATCAAGCTAATCAGAGAATAAACAGCATAAATCCTTGCAAATTGCATGATCACTGGCACAAGTTTCTTAGTCTTAACCTCCAACCTATCTAAATGCATTTCCCATGTCAGAGACTCATTGAAGGCAAGCCCTAGATAATCATAGGACTGCACTTGGTCAACTTTGAGTGTCCCAAATTTTCATTTAAGGATAGGTCTCTGCTTAGTCTTATTCAATCTGAAAACCATAGATCTAGTTTAAAAAATGTTGACCGCTATGTTAATGTTAATGTTATGGGGTCTTATAACACACACTCTCACCACTTGTGTGGCCCCTTGGTGCTTTGGTGGATCTGCAATGTAAGGAGGATTCCGGTTGGTTTGTTAGTGGAATTGAGAGGGATAAGAGCAAGATAGGTTTGATGTGCTGGTGGCAGCTTCAGTTCAGAAAAACCGATCACTGAGCGTTGGTGCATGTCCAGTTGGATGTCGTGGTGAGGTGTGATTGGGCATGGTTTGGTTTAATGTTGAGTGTTGTGAAGTGTGTCCAGTTTGGAAAGAATATCGATACAGGTACTTAATTCAAATAAACTTCCGGTGCAAAGGGGTGAATACCACGAGGCCACTCGGGCTGATTAGAGACTAGAGAAACGAAACCGTGTGTCACCACACGGTACCCTCACATGCACTCCAAATGGTATAATATCCCTGGTATCACTGAAAAGTCTATCTACCCTGCAATTCCAAAGGTGGGATGCACAGGGGAGTGTAGGCAAAGACCTAATAAATTTGTTTTAGGAAACAAGTATTACACAAACACTTAATACATATAACTCTCAAGAGGAGAGTGGGTATACTTCCATGGTAGAATTTAAGGAACTGGCAATAGAGCCAGTGTAGTAGCTAAAAATACTTTCAAACAAGAATGTACATATGTAGCAAATAGATTTTTTTAATACAGAAAAGCATAACAAGAGGAGTACAATAGTGAGTCCAAATGGTACTCTGCACTTATTACAAGAATTTCTATAACCCACTGTCCAAAGTCACTCAAAACAAAAAGTCGCTACTTGCGAATTTTCCAAAGAGATGGAAAAGCATCTTCAATGAAATTTACAATGACTAGTGTTTACAACATTCACACTAGAACATTTCTTTGGTAAATCATCAAAGTCCATTAAGACCATTCCAAACAGCACCATTGAGTTCAATCAGTTGTCAACACGTGTCAGATTACTACAGAATCCATCCTCAGGGCTATGGTTGCTATTCGTTCCAATTCTTCAAAATATATCACAGTTCAAATCTCTAAAAAGATACCAAAAAACACAATCACTAAAAGTTTAAAGTTGTTTTCGCAATTAAATCACTAGTGGTATTGGGAGTGGTACAGTAGTTGTAAGGTAGTAGGATCAGACTCACAGTACCGCAGTACACCACTAGGTCCGGCTGTAGATAGGTGTCGAACTCGAGGATACCCGATACCCTATGGTGGGGGAGGATGGAGTGTGTGAATTAAAAATGGAGAAACCTCACTGTCAAAAAACATCAGGCCCCTAAGGCCTCTCAGTCAATCTCATGTGCAAATGGCACACCATTATGGACTCAGGGCTGCTCAAAGCTCAAAATAAGCTATCCCATGGGGGAATGTAAGGAGCACACAGTGTGACTCAACCAAACATTGTGAGGGGCTTCCAACCCGGAGGGCCAGGCACCGAAAATAGGCGGTCTAAGCTGCATCGCAAACCAAGGCATTGTGGCGTTATGCTAACACTAACTTGAAGTAACACAGCTTCCCATTACAGTGCTAGAAACTAACGCTTCTGAACAACACAACATCTTCTAACTCTCGAACATATGCATGAGTCCAAAACTCATGAAACTCCTACACAGTAACGGCTAGATCCAAAGGCAATCAGTCGGGTGAGCACTCCCCTCGCTGTGTATGAAGAAAACCAGCCATCCGACGCATAAGCGCGGGGCTGTCTGAATCTTGTGTATATAGGTCGCCGTGGCAATGTCGGGCATGCGCGCAAGTGCTAACGGCCGCCATCTTGGAGTGGGCAATTACGAGCCCCAATCCGAGGGGTATGAGATCCGGCAATGCGGCCGATGTCAATTGACACCAGGGTCGCAGGAGCCTCAAGATACTATACTTCTAACAAGGTAATATTAAGTAACATGCTGCCAGATGACAATAAGATTGTGAACGGCTTGGATACTCGCATTTGGGGTTCCAAGTACGGCAGATTGTTGAGACAGATTTCTGACTCTCATCAACTTTCTGCTACATCGTGGGCGTCTGTTGATGAAAGTGAAAACTACTAACAAATTTTACCTATTCTGTATAGGACTGTGCTGCTGAATGACTTTGAGATTGTGAACGGCTTGGATGCCCAGCTTGGGTGTTCCTAGTGTTGTTACAAATATATGTTGTTTCCTGCTTTTTTGCGATCAAAATCGTCAGAGCGTATTTATTAAATTGAGTTCATTGTGGTTTGTGCCTTAGAATTTGAATTGGACAGAGAAACAAGGAAAGACAAAAAACAAACATAGTTTTGAATATTGGCAATATTTATTTTTTGTATGTAGGGTAGAACATATCGATTATTGGTGTTTTGAACCTATTTGTAGATAACTACCTGATTAAAAGACAGATTTGTTTTTTTTCAAATCTGCTGCTTGAGGCTTTACAACTGTCACATGATATTCAATCATAGAGCAAGCCCTGAGTCACAGCATGCATGCTTTCTCTGAGGCGAAATATGCATCTGAACTATCGATCTGAAAGGAGCGGGTCTGGTGAAGTGCGTTTTAATACCATTGAAGGATGCTCTTGTGACTTCATGAAATGAGGCAATAAAATGTAAGTAGAAACATTTCAATGGGAAGTGAAGAGGAAAATGAGAATGTGTCTCGCGTCGCTTCTGTTTATGCTCTTATGGTTGTAAATACTTTCCAGATCAGTGTAATAACAGGACCGCAAGGGACTGTTAACATATCTTAGCAGTCGAGTGGCTTGTAGGTAGTTTGGTGCATGCCAATCACATGCTTTGTTTGTGGCGGCCTATTTGCAGTGGAACGAGAAGTGCAATAACTGGCACATTTGATTGTCTCTTTTGCTGCAGAGCTGGAAATTAGCAGGAGTACCCTGTGTATATTTGGCGACTCATGGGGGCATTGGCTTGCGTTATATGTTTAGAGACTTACAACGTATTTTCAATATAGGATTGCACCATTGTAAAATGCTTTTGTAAATCAGTCCCTTAGCATTTCTGATAAACTTGGCTTTCAAAACATAGAGATGAGTTGGAATGCATGATGTGGAGCCAGCTGTTGCCAGTGTGGCCCAGCGAAGTGAAATGCACCATCCACAAATTATCATTGGTGGTTGTGCAGGCAGAAGTCCAGGATATGTTACTGAAATATCATGACTGCAATTTACCATGAAAAGAAAATGTACAACTCAAATATCGAGTTTTCCACAGACCATAGGCGTGTTCTCTAGCTTTGCAGACATGTTGAAGAGAATTCCATCCACAAATAGAGAAAGAAAAATGGAATTTTAACAAGGCAGTCTTGGATCCACTATGTGACCATTCCATGCCATGTATTGGTAAGAGCATGATATGCTATGATGGATTTCATATTTTTGAGTGATGGCGTATAATGGTGTAGGATAAGATGTTAATTTATTCACTAATGTTTCACATTTCACATTTTGATCATCTAATCTGTGGACTAGTATGCAGTTCATTGTTAGGGATAATTCTCATAAATGGTTAATTTTCCTTACATACTCAGTGCCCAGCAGCTTTGCTGGATTTATAGGATTTATTTTTTGCACCTGGTAAGAATATGAGCCTTTTTCCCACTCTTACATGTCTTTTGCTGTGTGTGTTTTTCACTTTTTGTGTGATCTTAGGCACTGGAGCCTCACCTACTCCATGTGCACAACGTTTTGTTTGTGTTACACAGCACCTTTAGTGCAGTGGCACAGAGTTGTCTTTGAGACTTCCCACTGACTCCATTTGTCTGGGGCTGACTACTGTCCCGCAGAAACAGGTAAAGTTGCCATTAACCTTATATAGTCACTTTAACCCACAGACCCAGTACACTCCATTTTACATGGAGTATTGGAAAGGGTTAAGTCTTATCCCTTTTTGTCTGTGCCTCTTGGAGTCTTGTTTCGCTCCCTTAACTTTAAGAGTGGGCTGGTGCGAGTGGTAACTACCCTAACTTTCCTAGCGCGATTATATTATATAAACGTGGTATTGTTCCAGGCTATCATATTAGCCTCAAACATAAAACCGCTTGACCAAATACAATTTAGTTTTGGTTCCGGCTGGGTTTATTCGCCAATTCTTTTTGTTAAAGTCTTTCTCATGTTTTTCTCTGCGCGCCAAACCGGGGATGATTCCTTTGTTCGTTGTCTTTTCGCAGGCTTCTGCACAGAAGCCCTCCTTAAGGTGCCTGATAGTCTAGAGGGGCAGGATGTGAGGGAGGGATCTTCGGACCCCTGCCATGGGTTGTCTTAGTAACCCAAGTCTCACTCTTGTCTGATTGGCTAAGGGGACTGGCCTTGCCAGACCAGCGACCCTGCTGTGTGAGTGACAGCCAGGCTGTTTGAATGGGGGAAACCTCAATAAAAAGCAGGTCTCTGGGACTGCAAGAGCAGAGTCGACACAGGAATGAAATAACCAACAACGAAATGGAAGAAGAGGACCCCTACCACGACTGAACCGCCCGGTGAAGCTCTGCTGCAAGTCCGAATCTCCGAATCGACGACAGAGAAGATCATCCAGGAAACTTCTTCCCTTGAGCTGGTGGGAACAACCAGTTTGCCCAAACTACAAGCCAGGACCCCTCCTCTGGTCGAATTTGCTGTACAGAGCTACAGTGGGCCAGATAGCCATGGTCGGACCCTGCTTGGGTTTTAAGGAGCACACCTTTTATTTGTTGTTTTGCTCTGCTGCTGCTTTTTTCCCTGGGTGGCGCAGGACCCTCCAGTCTTCCTACTTCGTGTCAGTCCAACAGCCGCTTCAGGCCCATGAGCCTGCAGGAACCACCAGGAATGTCTGCCTCAGCTACAGCTCCCTCTCCGTTTTAAGGTACTGTGCAAATCCGGTTGTCCCTTTTTGGTCAGCCGCGGTAAAAGTGTTTGAAATCTTTCTCCAATGTGAGGGCTTGTCCTTCTCTTCTCTTTGAACTAACTTTTCTACCAACCAACCTCGTCCGGAATCTGTGCCACAAACTTTACTGCGAACTACCCTGAACTGTGTGATCTTCGGCAAAAGACTTTTGTCTTATTGACTTTGGCCCTAAGCCTTTTCTATCTGATCTCCTCACTGTAGTATCTCTTGTTCTATTGCCCTGATTTTTTCCTGTTGGTTTTGCCTAATTGATAATATCTTTGTCTTTCCCTCCCTTTTAAATTGCTAGAGTGCCATTTTACTCCCACTTCATTTGTGAGCTTAACCTTTCTGGAATTTAAGGGAAGTGGTGTGGTGTATTTATGATTGTGATTTTTGACTTGCTTAGGAAGGTGAACTGTTATAGAACTGTTAAGTAAATAAATATATATTCTTTTACTTATAAACCTTGAGTCAGTGTTTGCCTGAATCATAGTAATTGCTGTCCTTTGTGTAACTTTTTGTACTGCTCACTTACTCTTGAGATAAGTCTGGCTGCTCCAATTCTGCTACCACTATAACTGTGTAGTACAGGCTTGTACCAAAGGTGAAATTGTACAGTGACTTGTAGTCCTAATTGTGTGTAGTGTTCCCAAACGGTACTGCATATAATTCTTCTTAACACTGGTGTACAGCGGTGAGGATAAAAGTATAGTAATTACACTGAGAGTGCTGCTATTACCTTGGATCAACTAACCACAAGGCTAACATCACTAAAAAACAATATTAATCATGTCTGATATGGAAAGCCACAGTCAGGAGACCGTCCTAGTTACACTGCTGATTATTTAAGAAACATGTGTAAAGAAGGGAAACTCTCTGCCAAAGGCTAAAATATCGAATTAGTTGAAAAGTTGTTAAAGAACCCAAGTCTAGGGAGTGGGTCTAAAATGCCTGACTCCTTAGCAAATGTGGAAAGTATTGAGGACGATGCTATGTCTATTAATAATGAGTTGGAAGAAGTAGATGTGTCTCCTAATGTAGGTCTCTCTGCTCCCTTGCCTGCTCAGCAACCCGAAACCTTGTCCACTGGGACCCCCACAGGTCCTACACTCAGTCCTGAATTCATTGCTCTAGAGAAAATGAGGCTTGAACTGGAATTCAAACATTTAAATGCTGAAACTGAACAAAAACATCAAGAGCTGAAACTCAGAGAAATGGAGTTGAATCATGAACTTGAAATGAAAAGATTTTCTCTTGAAAATGCTTCTCTCCCAGAGTCTTCTAGGTCTTCCAGTCCTAAGAGACCCCATATGCCTAAAGAAATTGTGGGTCTGTATGAGGTTAAGCTTGATATTTTAGATTGGTTGGCAATGTTTGAATACAACCATGGTATTCAAGGTCTCACAGGGAATCAATTGCTTCCCTGGCTCTTCTCTAGGCTACCCACTGTTGCATCTGATTTTGTAATGGAGTTGGGGGAAGTGGATAGGATGGATTATGAGTGTGTGAAGCTAGCTTTAATTGCTAGATTTGGGAAGACCTGTTTCCAGTACCTTAGAGGTTTAGGACCCTCAAAAAGCATGATGGTACCCCTTGGGCTACCGGGGTATGTGAGTGTTTGAAAAACTGAGATGGTTGGATTAAGGGTTACAGAGTAAACACTTATGAAGGAATGAGGAATCTTGTAATGTTGGAGTCTATTTTTGATGTCTGCTCTCCTGAGCTCAAACTGTACTTGGCTGAGTAGCTTGGATTCTAAGGAGATAGATCAAAAGAAGCTAGCTAAGGCTGCTGACTTGTGGGTTGCCAACAGGCCAATAATTCTGGGGCAACTCTGAAAAAGGATGAGGGGAAACAACCAAAGAAGGACAACAAAGATAATTCTAATATCTTCCATCCAGAAGAGGTCCCCAAACATAACCAGGGTAAGCCACATGGGAATCCAAATATGGCTAGTGTATTATCTGGTGCTCAACCAGAGGTAGGTCAGCAGAAGCCCCCATTCCAGAGAGCATTTGGTAAATGCTATCCCTGTGGGTCAACTGACCATATCAAAGGAGATCCCAGGTGCAGGGGTAAAACTGCAGTGATCAGCACTGCCTCCTTAGCCTTCTCCACAGAGGAAGAAGTACAAATGGCTAGTGCCCACTTTGAACTATTTGCTGAAGCACCCTTGGGTCTTCAGGAAACTGTATCATTAGAGTCCATGGGTCTGGGTAAGAAACAGAAGTTAGATGGCTATAACTCCATTCCAGAAAACTCTAGAGAATATGATATGGACAGTGTTCTTGTCAATGGCCAGGATACTCCTGCCAGGAGAGACACTGGGGCCAGCAGAACAGTAGTGGATGAAAGCTTTTTCAAACCTGAGGATGTTGCTAAAGCACCCAAAGGTCCCACTAAATTTTCTGGAGGCCCTGCCCAGTTGGTTCCAATTCTGCCAGCTCACATTCAGTGTAATAATATGACAGTAAGGATCCCTGTCAGTGTCCAGAATTAGATATCTGGGAGAGTCCTGTTGGGGAATGATCTAAAAACTCTAGGAGTATTATCCAGTACCCACAGGCCTTCCAGTGAAAGAAAACAGAACCAACCCACATTGGCTAGAGAGGGAACCTTAAGAAACCACTCTGAGCCTGTGGGAACCTCTACTGAGAACCCCACTACAAGCCCTGGCGTTAGTAAATTGACCTCTAACCCAGGCAAACCTGAGGCTCGTATAGTAGGGAAATGGGAGCCCCAACCAAGATCCATCATTGCACATCCATTTGTAAAGTCCTTGACTCCCCCTGCTTCTGAGGAAGAGGTGGATAGGCAAATTGGACCCCTCTCTAGGCCTGTGAGAACTGGTAATTCTCAAAGCTGGTGGAAAACCAGAAAAAATAGGTCTAAGGCTAAAAACCTTAAGACTGGTGGTACTTCTACTGAAGGCCCCACTGAAAATCCTAGCAGTAGAAGAGAAACTTCTAAAATACGTAAGGTCAGATCTCAGAGGAAGTGGCAGCATGTATCTTGTTTCACCACAACCCCCCCAACCAAGATACCTGAGACCCAACCTGCTCTGGTGGGAGAGGTGGTGAGGAACCATGGAGGCCCCTCTAGATCTAAGGGATCCCTTTCCAAGGACCCCTTAAAAAAAGCCTATTGTAGGTTCAGATGTTGTTACAACTTCTGAGGGACTGTTAGATCAGATCCCCTATACAGTTAAAAAGAGAGATGTACCAGAACAGTTGTGTAGCTCATATAGTCTACACATGAAATACATTGGGAAAAAATGTCCTAGCAAGGGTTACAAAAGGTTGCTGATGTACTCAGCAGGCCAGTTAACCGACTTGCAACATGAGATCCATCCTGGTGGGGATTAGATCCTCCTGTCCCTTAGTCTGGGGGGGGGGCGAGTGTTAGGGAAAATTCTCATAAATTGTTAATTTCCCTTACCTATTGAGTCCACCAGCAGCTTTGCTGGATTTCTAGGATTTATGTTTGGCACCTGGTAAGAGTGTGAGCCTTTTTCCCACTCTTACATGTGTTTTGCTGAGTGTGATTTTCACTTTTTGTGTGATCTCGGGCACTGGAGCCTCATCTACTCCATGTGCACCACTTTTTGTGTGTGTTACACAGCACCTTCAGCGCAGTGACACAGGGTTGTCTTTCAGACTTTCCACTGACTCCATTTCTCTGGGGCTGACTACTGTCCCCCAGAAACAGGTAACGTTGTCATTAACGTTATGTAGTCACTTTAAACCACAGACCCAGTACACCCCATCCTACATGGAGTATTGGAAAGGGTTAACTCTTATCCCTTTTTGTCTGTGCCTCTTGGTACCTTTTTTCGCTCCCTTAACTTTAAGACTTGATGACTTAAGACTTGCCCTGATTACTTACCGGTTGGTTTTGCCTAATTTCTAATAACTAACCAGCCGATTCATGGAATTAATGTGCGCTGAAAATTCCTGCGCAAGCGTGCGAAACCGTGCGAATCGCAGTGCAAGTGCGAAAATCGCAGCGAAACCCACGCACATCGATTCATGGAAGTCCGTGCGCAAGTAAAGTCTGGGATGTGCGCTGAAAATCTGCGTGGCGCTCGTCGGTGCACAGGT
Organism: Ambystoma mexicanum; assembly: GCF_040938575.1. NCBI lineage: Eukaryota > Metazoa > Chordata > Amphibia > Caudata > Ambystomatidae > Ambystoma > Ambystoma mexicanum. The sequence continues at coordinate 413,877,824 of NC_090937.1, forward strand.
CATCTAACGGCGTGCGCTACGGCCACAGCGAAAGCGCACATAGCGTGGCGCACATAACAAAAGTAGGCGTAACATGGGGCGTGACCTGCGGAATGGGGAAAAACGCATGAAAATGTGGGCGTCAAGGGGAAGTACAGGAGGCAAGTGCGCGGAATGCCCACACGCTCGCCTACAACACGTATTCATGGAATCGAATAGGGAAAACAGCGCACTGGCAAAGACGCGCACAGGCCTAAACACGTCCGCCACACGAAGGCAGGCGGTAGCGTCCATGCGCATGAAAAAAATGTGCGCCAAAATGTGCACTAACAAAAAGCACGTATATACAGCTCTGATGAATGTCCCATACTGTGGCCCTCTAGGACAAATGACGTGCAAAGGGGTACGCGACAAACACCGACACCCGCTGTGTCAAAAATAGCGTGTGCGTGTATTTCGGGGGTGAGCGGGCAGTCTCACACGCGATTGGCCTTGGGCGAGCGGGGTAAGTGTAAATCTGGGGTTCGCGTGAAGTTTCACATGCGATTGGCCTGGGTACGTGTAAATCTGGGGTTCATGGGAAGTTTCACACGCGATAGGCCCTGTGCGAGTGGGGTGCATGTATTCCTGGGGTTCGCGTGAAGTTTCACACGCGATTGGCCTGGGTACGTATAAATCTGGGGTTCGCGGGAAGTCTGACATGCGATTTCAGCAGGATACGTGTATTTCGGGGGTGCCGTGGAGTCCTACACGTCAATTGGCAGTGTGGCTCATCCCAGGTGTTCGCTCTACACCCTCCACGGACCCTGCAGGCAGCCCACACCACAGGGGACTACCCTGCACCCCTGGTCATGTCCCGCAGGCAAACCATCCACCATGGGCATGCCCCCCAGGCAAGCTACATGTCAGCTTGCACTACTGATCACCAACGCATGACCCCTCCACCCCCACCCCCCAGCACTGAGGGGAACCTGCCAGCAGGCCCCCACTCATGTCCCACTCATGTCCCCTTGCACCCCCACCCCCCAGCAGTGCAGGGCACCTGCCAGCAGGCCCCCTCTCATGTCCCCTTGCACCCCCACCCCCTAGCAGTGCAGGGCACCTGCCAGCAGGCCCCTACTCATGTCCCCTTTCACCCCCACCCCCAGCACTGAGGGGCACCTGCCAGCAGGCCCCCACTCATGTCCCCCAGCACCCCCACCCCCCAGCAGTGCAGGCCACCTGCCAGCAGGCCCCCACTCATGTACCCCAGCCCCCACCCCCAGCAGTGAGGGGCACCTGCCAGCAGGCCACCACTCATGTCCCACTCATGTCTCCCAGCACCCCCACCCCCCAGCAGTGCAGGACACCTGCCAGCAGGCCCCCACTCATGTCCCCCAGCACCCCCACCCCCAGCAGTGCGGGGCACCTGCCAGCAGGCCCCCATTCATGTCCCCCAGCACCCACACCCCTCATCAGTGCAGGGCACCTGCCAGCAGGCCCCCACTCATGTCCCACTCATGTCCCCTTGCACCCCTCCCCCCCAGCAGTGCAGGGCACCTGCCAGCAGGCCCCCACTCATGTCCCCCAGCACCCCCACCCCCCAGCAGTGCAGGGCAACTGCCAGCAGGCCCCCACACATGTCCCACTCATGTCCCCTTGCACCCCCACCCCCAGCAGTGCAGGGCACCTGCCAGTAGGCCCCCACTCATGTCCCCCAGCACCCCACCCCCCAGCAGGTCAGGGCACCTGCCAGCAGGCCCCCACTCATATCCCCAGCACCCCCACCCCCCAGCACTGAGGGGCACCTGCCAACAGGCCAATAATTCTGGGGCAACTCTGAAAAAGGATGAGGGGAAACAACCAAAGAAGGACAACAAAGATAATTCTAATACCTTCCATCCAGAAGAGGTCCCCAAACATTACCAGGGTAAGCCACATGGGAATCCAAATAGGGCTATTGAATCCTCTGGTGCTCAACCAGAGGTAGATCAGCAGAAGCCCCCATTCCAGAGAGCATTTGGTAAATGCTATCCCTGTGGGTCAACTGACCATATCAAAGGAGATCCCAGGTGAAGGGGTAAGACTGCAGTGATCAGCACTGCCTCCTTAGCCTTCTCCACAGAGGAAGAAGTACAAATGGCTAGTGCCCACTTTGAACTATTTGCTGAAGCACCCTTGGGTCTTCAGGAAACTGTATCATTAGAGTCCATGGGTCTGGGTAAGAAACAGAAGTTAGATGGCTATAACTCCATTCCAGAAAACTCTAGAGAATATGATATGGACAGTGTTCTTGTCAATGGCCAGGATACTCCTGCCAGGAGAGACACTGGGGCCAGCAGAACAGTAGTGGATGAAAGCTTTTTCAAACCTGAGGATGTTGCTAAAGCACCCAAAGGTCCCACTAAATTTTCTGGAGGCCCTGCCCAGTTTGTTCCAATTCTGCCAGCTCACATTCAGTGTAATAATATGACAGTAAGGATCCCTGTCAGTGTCCAGAATTAGATATCTGGGAGAGTCCTGTTGGGGAATGATCTACAAACTCTAGGAGTATTATCCAGTACCCACAGGCCTTCCAGTGAAAGAAAACAGAACCAACCCACATTGGCTAGAGAGGGAACCTTAAGAAACCACTCTGAGCCTGTGGGAACCTCTACTGAGAACCCCACTACAAGCCCTGGCGTTAGTAAATTGACCTCTAACCCAGGCAAACCTGAGGCTCGTATAGTAGGGAAATGGGAGCCCCAACCAAGATCCATCATTGCACATCCATTTGTAAAGTCCTTGACTCCCCCTGCTTCTGAGGAAGAGGTGGATAGGCAAATTGGACCCCTCTCTAGGCCTGTGAGAACTGGTAATTCTCAAAGCTGGTGGAAAACCAGAAAAAATAGGTCTAAGGCTAAAAACCTTAAGACTGGTGGTACTTCTACTGAAGGCCCCACTGAAAATCCTAGCAGTAGAAGAGAAACTTCTAAAATACGTAAGGTCAGATCTCAGAGGAAGTGGCAGCATGTATCTTGTTTCACCACAACCCCCCCCAACCAAGATACCTGAGACCCAACCTGCTCTGGTGGGAGAGGTGGTGAGGAACCATGGAGGCCCCTCTAGATCTAAGGGATCCCTTTCCAAGGACCCCTTAAAAAAAGCCTATTGTAGGTTCAGATGTTGTTACAACTTCTGAGGGACTGTTAGATCAGATCCCCTATACAGTTAAAAAGAGAGATGTACCAGAACAGTTGTGTAGGTCATATAGTCTACACATGAAATACATTGGGAAAAAATGTCCTAGCAAGGGTTACAAAAGGTTGCTGATGTACTCAGCAGGCCAGTTAACCGACTTGCAACATGAGATCCATCCTGGTGGGGATTAGATCCTCCTGTCCCTTAGTCTGGGGGGGGGGCGAGTGTTAGGGAAAATTCTCATAAATTGTTAATTTCCCTGACCTATTGAGTCCACCAGCAGCTTTGCTGGATTTCTAGGATTTATGTTTGGCACCTGGTAAGAGTGTGAGCCTTTTTCCCACTCTTACATGTGTTTTGCTGAGTGTGATTTTCACTTTTTGTGTGATCTCGGGCACTGGAGCCTCATCTACTCCATGTGCACCACTTTTTGTGTGTGTTACACAGCACCTTCAGCGCAGTGACACAGGGTTGTCTTTCAGACTTTCCACTGACTCCATTTCTCTGGGGCTGACTACTGTCCCCCAGAAGCAGGTAACGTTGTCATTAACGTTATGTAGTCACTTTAAACCACAGACCCAGTACACCCCATCCTACATGGAGTATTGGAAAGGGTTAACTCTTATCCCTTTTTGTCTGTGCCTCTTGGTACCTTTTTTCGCTCCCTTAACTTTAAGACTTGATGACTTAAGACTTGCCCTGATTACTTACCTGTTGGTTTTGCCTAATTTCTAATAACTAACCAGCCGATTCATGGAATTAATGTGCGCTGAAAATTCCTGCGCAAGCGTGCGAAACCGTGCGAATCGCAGTGCAAGTGCGAAAATCGCAGTGCAAGTGCGAAAATCGCAGCGAAACCCACGCACATCGATTCATGGAAGTCCGTGCGCAAGTAAAGTCTGGGATGTGAGCTGAAAATCTGCGTGGCGCTCGCCGGTGCACAGGTCATCTAACGGCGTGCGCTACGGCCACAGCGAAAGCGCACATAGCGTAGCGCACATAACAAAAGTAGGCGTAACATGGGGCGTGACCTGCGGAATGGGGAAAAACGCATGAAAATGTGGGCGTCAAGGGGAAGTACAGGAGGCAAGTGCGCGGAATGCCCACACGCTCGCCTACAACACGTATTCATGGAATCGAATAGGGAAAACAGCGCACTGGCAAAGACGCGCACAGGCCTAAACACGTCCGCCACATGAAGGCAGGCGGTAGCGTCCATGCGCATGAAAAAAATGTGCGCCAAAATGTGCACTAACAAAAAGCACGTATATACAGCTCTGATGAATGTCCCATACTGTGGCCCTCTAGGACAAATGACGTGCAAAGGGGTACGCGACAAACACCGACACCCGCTGTGTCAAAAATAGCGTGTGCGTGTATTTCGGGGGTGAGCGGGCAGTCTCACACGCGATTGGCCTTGGGCGAGCGGGGTAAGTGTAAATCTGGGGTTCGCGTGAAGTTTCACATGCGATTGGCCTGGGTACGTGTAAATCTGGGGTTCGTGGGAAGTTTCACACGCGATAGGCCCTGTGCGAGTGGGGTGCATGTATTCCTGGGGTTCGCGTGAAGTTTCACACGCGATTGGCCTGGGTACGTATAAATCTGGGGTTCGCAGGAAGTCTGACATGTATTTCAGCAGGATACGTGTATTTCGGGGGTGCCGTGGAGTCCTACACGTCAATTGGCAGTGTGGCTCATCCCAGGTGTTCGCGCTACACCCTCCACGGACCCTGCAGGCAGCCCACACCACAGGGGACTACCCTGCACCCCTGGTCATGTCCCGCAGGCAAACCATCCACCATGGGCATGCCCCCCAGGCAAGCTACATGTCAGCTTGCACTACTGATCACCAACGCATGACCCCTCCACCCCCACCCCCCAGCACTGAGGGGAACCTGCCAGCAGGCCCCCACTCATGTCCCACTCATGTCCCCTTGCACCCCCACCCCCCAGCAGTGCAGGGCACCTGCCAGCAGGCCCCCACTCATGTCCCCTTGCACCCCCACCCCCTAGCAGTGCAGGGCACCTGCCAGCAGGCCCCTACTCATGTCCCCTTTCACCCCCACCCCCAGCACTGAGGGGCACCTGCCAGCAGGCCCCCACTCATGTCCCCCAGCACCCCCACCCCCCAGCAGTGCAGGCCACCTGCCAGCAGGCCCCCACTCATGTCCCCCAGCACCCCCACCCCCAGCAGTGAGGGGCACCTGCCAGCAGGCCACCACTCATGTCCCACTCATGTCTCCCAGCACCCCCACCCCCCAGCAGTGCAGGACACCTGCCAGCAGGCCCCCACTCATGTCCCCCAGCACCCCCACCCCCCAGCAGTGCGGGGCACCTGCCAGCAGGCCCCCATTCATGTCCCCCAGCACACACACCACTCATCAGTGCAGGGCACCTGCCAGCAGGCCCCCACTCATGTCCCACTCATGTCCCCTTGCACCCCTCCCCCCCAGCAGTGCAGGGCACCTGCCAGCAGGCCCCCACTCATGTCCCCCAGCACCCCCACCCCCCAGCAGTGCAGGGCAACTGCCAGCAGGCCCCCACTCATGTCCCACTCATGTCCCCTTGCACCCCACCCCCAGCAGTGCAGGGCACCTGCCAGTAGGCCCCCACTCATGTCCCCCAGCACCCCACTCCCCAGCAGTGCAGGGCACCTGCCAGCAGGCCCCCACTCATATCCCCAGCACCCCCACCCCCCAGCATTGAGGGGCACCTGCCAGCAGGCCCCCACTCATGTTCCACTCATGTCCCCTTGCACCCCCAAACCCCAGCACTGAGGGGCACCTGCCAGCAGGCCCCCACTCATGCCCCCAGCACCCCCACCCCCCAGCAGTGCAGGGCACCTGCCAGCAGGCCCCCACTCATGTCCCCCAGCACCCCCACCCCCTGCAGTGAGGGGCACCTGCCAGCAGGCCCCCACTCATGTCCCCCAGGACCCCCACGACCCAGCAGTGCAGGTCACCTGCCAGCAAGCCCCCACTCATGTCCCCCAGCACCCCCACCCCCCAGCAGTGAAATGGTGATCTCATGACAAAAAGCAAAAGTCAACTATGTACATCAACACACGTTCGCCACACGAAGGCAGGCGGTAGCGTCCCTGCGCATTAAAAAGATGTGCGCTAACAAAAAGCACATATATACAGCTCTGATGAATGTCCCATACTGTGGCCCTCTAGGACAAATGACGTGCAAAGGGGTATGCGATAAACACGGATACCCGCTGTGTCAAAAATAGCATGTATTTCGGGGGTGCACGGAAGTTTCACACGCGATTGGCCTGGGCGAGTGTTGTACGTGTATTACTGGAATGGGCGGGGAAGTACAGGAGGCAAGTGTGCAGAACGGCCACAAGCTCGCCTACAACACGTATTAAGCATGCGCCAAAAAAGACGCGCCAATCCGTAAAGATGTACACCAGCAGGAAACAGGCGTACGTCGACCCGCGCAGCATAAAAGTGCGCGCAAACAACAAACAAGCTCAGACGCCAGGATGAATATACCGTTCCTAGCAGCAGTGGCCGTGGGATACCGCAGGAGGAGGAGGATAGTCAGGGCCAGAATTTTTACACCCAGAACAAGCCTTTTTGGGATGCCTGATGACCAGGTATTTGGGAGGTACAGGTTTCCACCTCACATAATACTCGACCTGGTCAGTGAGTGGGAGGATGACCTCACATCACCCACCCTGTGCTCCCAAGCACTCAGCCCCCTGCAGAAGGTCCTCAATGTACTGCACTTCTTGGCCACTGGATCATTTCAACGGACAACTGCTATAGTGGGGGGGGTGTCACAGGCCACGTAGTCACGCTGCCTACACCAGGTGTTGGCCATCATAACTGCACGCCCATCAGTCCGCAGGCACATATACCTGCCCAGAACACCTGCAGAAAGGCAGGCTATCGTCCAGGATTTTTACAGGGTGACACACTTCCCCAAAGTTCTACGTGCCATTGATTGCACCCATGTGGCTCTACGTGCCCCCAGGGCATCAGAGCACATCTACAGAAACCACAAGCACTGGCATTCCATCAACGTCCAGGTAGTATGTGATGCCAAGGGAATCATCACCTCAGTATATGCCAACTATCCAGGGTCCACGCACGACAGTTTCATTTACAGAATGTCAACCCTAAACCGGGACCTAGAAGCTGTGCGGCATGGCAATACATGGCTGCTCAGTGAGTATAAATGCCACAGCACATGTTTGCATGTCAGATACTGAGCAATGTCACAACCCCACTAATGATACCCATCACCACCTCCCCAGGGGACAGTGCCTACCCTCTGAGCACCCACATGATGACACCAATTCGGAACCCCACCACGCCACCCGAGGTAAGATACAACACAGCCCATAGTGCAACCCGGGGCATAGTGGAGCGCACATTCGGAGTGCTCAAGTCACGCTTTCGCTCCCTTGACCATTCTGGCGGGCAGCTGTTATACGCTCCCCCAGTAGTGTGCAGGATCATAGTGGCAGCCTGTGTCTTGCACAACGTTACAACATGCCGGGGCCTGCCGGTGGACATGGTGGTGCCCCCACATCCCCAACCACAAGCACGCCCGCTGCGCATGGGAGGGGAAAGGGCACGGGGTGAGGCAGTCCGTACACAGCTGGTGGATAATTACTTCACCTAAAATCACACCCCTGTGGAGTGCACACAGCCCTGGCACATGCCAGCTGACAATCAATGATGATGACATAAGGGACAGTCAACTGTCACAACCATACCAGCCTGAGATTGGTCACCTGGAAGTGTTACATTGTGTGCCCTACCTACACAAACACCACCAATGCTGTGTCATCAAAAGACACACTTCTATGCTGCAAAAATCATTACCCCCTTGCAAAATACAACAGTGCCATGTCACCCAACCCCTCCCCAGCACCGCCACCCAACACACCATGGCATGTTATGCTATGTGAGAGCAAACAAATCAATCCCCAAAACATCACACAAGTGTCAAAGTACAGTGTCCTCAATGGAAACTGCCCACACACAATATGCTCCCAGTAATGTAGAACTAACAACACACATGACCAAATACTTACCAACAATTCAATGCAGCTACACAACCTCAAACATAGCATAAACATGACAGTACTAAGTTAAAGTAGTGGTAGTTTTACAACCTGATCATGCCAGCACATCGGCCACTTCCAACTGTTCAGTGCTGCTGCCACGCAAATGGCCAAGTGCACTGCTTACAACATGAACTCCATCTCCAAAGTAGAGGGCCTTGTGAAGACATGAGGAATTAACCTGCAAATTTGGCGAAAGAGGTGGATTCACAAGCACATAGCAATACACCATGCAGTGTACAATTCAACAACAATATCCACTAGAAATGTATACACAGTATTGACTACAGACTGCCCACACAGCTCATGGGAGTCCTACATCACCGTGTAAGTCAATGTCACTTGGGCACACCCTTTGCAAGCCCATGGAAACGGGAAGCAGGAGGGGTGTGTGTCTCACGAACCCAAGCATCTAACCCAAACTCAGGACAAGCCTGCATGTGCCCAGCCGGAATACAGTGGATGCCCACGGGAGCCACACAAGGCAACACACTGCAAATAAATAAAAAATAAATAAATAAAAATCAAAAATCAAAAATCAAAAATCAAAAATCAAAAATCAAAAATGGCCATGTGGGTGCCAGGGGGGGGGGCACCCAGGAGGTCGGAGGACAGGGTGCGCACCCACACCCACCTGTGTGTATGTTGGGAAAAAAAAACACCTCCATGGGCTCATGTCCTGCACGGCTATGCCAATGTGGGAGAACTGCTGCTGTCGCTATCATCACCCTCTGCGGCTGCCACAGGAGGTGGTGCTGCCACAGGAGGTGGTGGTGCAATGGGAGGCAGCCCACGCAAAGCCCTGGTATGGTCCTCCATGGCAGCAAGCATGCAGGTGTGGAGGGTCTCGTTTTGGAGGATTATAGTGCGGAGATCCCCATGCAGCACCTTGACGTGATGCACAGATCTCCTCCCGAGTTGCCTGCATCTCAGCTGAGAGCAAACGTGTGAGCCGCTCCAGCTGCTGTTCTGTCCTCAAGTTAGTGGAAGCCTCAAGGTCAACAAGAGTCTCCCTGAGGTGATGGAGTTCTACCCTCAGGGCTTCCCTGTGGCCCTGGGACTCTATTGATATCGATTGGCGTAGAGTCTCCAGTGCCGTCCTTCTGTCCCTGTTGGACGCCAACATGTCCTCACTGTGTGATTGGCAAATAGAGTCTGTTGCCTGTTGTAGTAGCTCCATCTGCCTGTCAGGGGGGACAATGGAAGTGGCCACCCTCTCCATAGCTTGAGCCATCATCTCAACTGATGCTGCCTGTTGGGTTGCCATACTGTAAATGGATTGTTCCCATGCGGTATTGCCTGGTGGCGTACGGCCACCGCGTCGGCGGGCACCACACCTGTTTGGGGCAAGGCGATCTGCGCCTTGCTGTGCCGGCACTGTCTGAGGCTGCAGGACTGCATTCCCCCTCTGATCTGCTGGCCCAGGAACAGGATCAGATGTTGTGGAGTGTGACCCTGCATCCGTAACCACCAAAGGTGGACTGGGTAGTAGGAGTATGGGAATGCACAATGACCATAGTTCTTGATGCAGGCATTGGTTGCTGGGTAATGTTGGCAGGGGGAACGTCAGTTTGATGGACTGGGACTGACACTGTCCTGGCTGGGAGAGTCAGAGCTGGGGCGGATGGAACTGCAGCTGCCCCTGCAGCCTCCCCATCCTGCATACTTGGGGCAGCAGATGAAATAGCTGCCCCATATCCACGTGGATTGGTGACAACAACTTGCACTGCCACACGTGGCCTAGACTTGCTGACCTGGAAGTCAGCAGGGAGTCATCCTGTGCCAGGTCAGGTGCCACAATGGGCTGGTCCAACAGGGGCTGAGCTTGGATGGTGTCAGCCACGTTTCCCTCAACAATGGGGGGGCATGGGTGTCCCTGATTGTTTCTCCACACATGGGGGCACCCTGCAAATCCCAGCCACGTCCCCTACCGCGCCCACCACACCCACCTTTTGAGGTTCGGCCACCTTTGCCTCCCTTACCGCTTGGTCGCCTCTCAGCCATGGCACTGATGTTGTTGTACGTATGGGAGTTGCAGTAAACTATTGTCCTGGGCAATTGGGGGTCAAAGGGTTAGGATACCAGATGGAATACGTACCCTAGTGCTCTAACAAGGCTATCTCTGACCCCTAGGGGAAGATGACGGGTCACGCAACGAACAGGCAGCCCAAAATCAAAAATAAACGTGCACGCAACCCCTCGTAGACCACGTGCGTGAAAAAATGAACTCGCACTACGCTGTGGCACCCAGAAACACAAAAATAAGCGTACACATAATACACACAGCCTACAATGACCTCTGAAGGGGAATGCGACACATGGGGCAAGCACAGTTGCTAAGTACGTGCGGAACTCACCGTCTGCCTGGAAAAAGAAGGGGGAAAAAACGCACGTGTGCACGTTGGCAACACCCCCGCCAAAAGAAGTTTTGTACGCTGTCTGAGGAGACAGGACAAAAGGAGAAGTGAACTCTGTTTGAGGAAACAGGCCCAGCAAAAAATCAGAAAAGAGCTGTCAGAGGTAACAGGGAGTACGAACTAGAAACGCTGTGAAGTAATCGCGTGTGAACCGACAAGAAGTACAGATTTCACCCACTCGCTCTCCACGAAAAGCACGTACAAGGAAATGGCGTCCTACAGCAGCTTTTAAACCGGCCCACACGTACACGTCAGATACGCGTGTACGCGGGTGTTTTCCTCCAATTACACGCAATGACACTCGGACGTGCAGTTTTTCCACGTGTGCTCTGTCATCACGTGCTATGAGGGAAACGCCCGCGCGCATAATGTAACTTACGTGCCTACGAGCTAAGGGCCTTTGGTCCAATGGAATCGCGTGCGTGTGCTGACGCGCTTACCCGCTAATGCCCTTTCCTCGAATTTCACGCTGACGTGCAATTTTTTCATGTGCCAAATCACTCCGTATCAAGTTGGCCAAGCGAAAACACACAGAAGACCACGCTCCTGCCCTGAAGGCCATTTTCCTGCCCCCAAGAGCCCGAGCACGCTCCCACCTGCCATCTGCTGCTGCCTGACTGCCTGCTGCCCACGTGCCCTGCTATTTGCTGCCTGCACATCAGCCATCTGCACGGGTGCAGTTGCTGTGTCCATCTGTGCTGGAACTGAAGACTCCGGACTGGGATACCATCGCTCCACAGCGCAGCCCCAGGACCCAGTTGCCCACCCACGCCTGCCTCTGGGGTTGCCATGTCGGTCACACCACCATCTGAGACCACTGGCAACCCCCAGCCAGAGAGGCAGAGGGCCACCAGCTTCACTGCCACTGAAGTTGGTGTCCTGGTGGAGCAAGTCCTGGGGCAGTATGATGCCCTCTTTGGAGGTTTGCACGCCGACAAGGAAGGACGGACCAGGATCTGGACAGACATCGTGACTGCCATCAACGCGTAGGGGGTGGCAGTACGAAAATTCCAACATGTCAAGAAGCGCTGGGAGGACTTCAGGTCCAGGACCCTCAACAACGCCCGGCACCTCTTGAACGCAGCAGATGCTAAGGGGCGCCGGAGTCACCGGTCGGAACATCAAATGAGGGTCCTGGAACGCATATCCCCAGCGCTCCACGTCCAGGTCCTTGAGAGCCAGACCCGTCTGTAGTCGAGCGGTAAGTGTACATGCATACTGATTGTAAGCTGTGCGTGTGGTGGTGTGCCAGTAGTGTGCAGGTTGCACATGTGGTTTTGTAGGGCCATGTATGGATGTGTATGTACAGGGCAGTGAGGCTAACACATGCAAGTCCGCTCATGTGTGAGACACATGGATGGTGCATGTGTGTGTAAGCTTGCATGCCAAATGCGGATGTGTGAGCACACATGCTTGAATGACTGTGTATGTAAGTTGGCATGGTTGTGGTGTCACACATGGATGTCGGTTCCAGCTGCATGTATCTGCACTGTGTACATGTGCATGTGTTTGTATTTCACAAGGGTGCAACAGTGATGCAACATGGATGCTTGGGACACTGATATGTAGAAGACTGATTGCCAGATGTGACATGGATGCCAATCTCATCACTGCGACAGTTGGTGGAGGTGTACACATGCATGTAAGTGTGGTGGCGTGTGTGCATGTCTAGTGCACTCCCTGTGTTTCATGTGATGTCTGGCTCACCTTTGGCTGCTCATGCTGTTGTATGTGTATGGATGGTGCTGGCTGTTGCCATATGGCTGTGGAATTGCTCATGTGTGTGAGTTGACATGCCATGTGTGTTGGGGACTGTGATGCCATGTCTGAAGTTTGACACTGCCACTTATGTGGAACTGTCATGTGTGTATCAGTCCATTGTACAGTGCCATGATGCCTGTCTCCTATCTCTCCCTGTCTGCAGCATCAACTGATGAAGAGGGTGGAGAGGGTGCTGTGGAGCCCAGCGGCAGGGATCGCACCACCAACCGGAGACGCAAGGCCCGGCTCCCCTCCCAGGTTGTGATCTCGCCGGGGAGTGAGGAGTCCGGTGCCGCGTCCCAGGCCGCAGCTGCCGAGGGTAGGTCCAAGAGGCGGAGGTCGGAGTTGGACTCATCGGCAGCAGAAGGGGCAGCTGAGACCCCACAGGGTCCGAAGGAGGAAGATGGCATGGAGTCATCCAGGTTGGTGGGGGGTTTGGTGGAGGAGGAGGCCATGCAAGGGACAGAGATGGGGTCTGGAGGTGGGGATTCCACTGGTGCTAGTGGTGCAGTGCAGGGGCAGGGACAGGAGGAAGCACAGGCCGCCGCAGAGCTGCCTGTGTGTAATCCTGTCCCCGATCCTGTCACTGCATCATCTTGCACCAGCAGGGATGCCTACGTCCAGACCCGTTCTCAGGGAGGGGATCGGCTTACACCAACTGTCCTTCCTCTCCCTGCGGATGTGGCTATCCGGCACCGGGTTGAGCCTGTCCTGGGTGGGGTGGCGTTGCATCAACGTGCCATGTGAGCTGACCTGCAGTCTTTTCATGAGGAGACTGCATGTCTTCTCGCATGGCTCGTTGACCGCGTTGACCCACTGGGAGAGCTCATCAGGACCGGATTCCTCCGTTTTCTTGACCTTTTCCGACCCCCTCCTCAACTGAACCCCCTATGCGCCAGTCGTCCTCCATGCCATCTTCCCACTCATGTGTCACCTGGGTGCCCTGTGGAGCTGCCTCTGACCCTGCGGCCAGGCTGGTGGAGGACACATCCCTGCCACAGTCAGGAGTCGGACGTCCAGCAGGGGTGGCCACCTCAACAACTGCACCCCAGCCGGAGGAGGATGTGCAGGCAGCAGGAGCCAGGGCACAGGCAGAGGCACAGCAGCAGCAGCAACAAGGTGGGAGCCATGATGGCTCGGGGCCTTCAACATCGGAGGGGCAGGCATCGGCCAGAGTGCAGGAGGACCCAGGACGGGAAGTGTCTTCTGTGTGGCAGTGGTTGGGCCATGCTATAGATGTGGAGAGGCAGCTGGCGGAAGAGGCATGGCTCACGATGGTCAGGGCGGAGAACTCCATGCATAGGGCCCTGAGGCGGGACATCGAGCAGGAATTCGATGATGCCCTGGCCCGGGAAATCAGAAAGTGAGCCGTTGGACTAGCCCGCTGCCATTGTAAATAGTTATATAGTGTTAGGTTTCCTTTTTTTTTTCTTTTCATTTGGGGCGCTTGGACAATGCCCCACCTTTTTGTATATAGTTGTTCATTATGCAGGGTTTTTGGAGGTTTCCTTTCAATGGTTGGGCTCATGGACCCTGGATTTGTACTTGTATGTAGTTCCACAATGGATTTCACTTCATTTGCCTTTTTTTTTAACCATGGATCAATGGATTTTTCTTTTTTTTCACTTTGGATTTGATTTGACTTACAGACTCTTTGGACCCATTTGCTTTTGGATTGATTTTTATTCTGGTTTTACACATCTTCTTTTTCATATTTTGGACATGCAGCTTTTTATTTATTATTTACATTATTGTGAGATTTTATTTCATTTCCTTGCTTTTGTGTCTAATACATTTTTTATTTGATACTTCATTGTGTGGTATGCTTTCCTTGGTTTCCTGCATGTCACGATGCATGTTTTCTCATTCACATGCACCCATTGTGTGTGTGTGATGGACATGTATTGATGTGCATACTTGCCATTTGGGATGTTTCATGTGATGGGGATTTCAATGTGGGGTGTATGTAATACTTGGTTGTGTGTTTCGACAGGGGTGGCGTGGGGTGGGATCTGGGTGGCCATTAGGCCCATGATTGTGGATCGTGATGACATGTTCTGGGGGACATGAGTGGGGGCCTGCTGGCAGGTGCCCTGCACTGCTGGGGGGTGGGGGTGCAGGGGGACATGAGTGGGACATGAGTGGGGCCTGCTGGCAGGTGCCCCGCACTGCTGGGGGTGGGGGTGCAAGGGGACATGAGTGGGACATGAGTGGGGGCCTGCTGGCAGGTGTCCTGCACTGCTGGGGGGTGGGGGTGCAAGGGGACATGTGTGGGGGCCTGCTGGCAGGTGCCCCGCACTGCTGGGGGGTGGGAGTGCAAGGGGACATGAGTGGGGGCCTGCCGGCAGGTGCCCCACACTGCTGGGGGGTGGGGGTGCAAGGGGACATGAGTGGGACATGAGTGGGGGCCTGCTGGCAGGTGCCCTGCACTGCTGGGGGGTGGGGGTGCAAGGGGACATGAGTGGGGGCCTGCTGGCAGGTGCCCTGCACTGCTGGGGGGTGGGGGTGCAGGGGGACATGAGTGGGGCATGAGTGGGGGCCTGCTGGCAGGTGCCCCTGACTGCTGAGGGGTGGGGGTGCAGGGGGACATGAGTGGGACATGTGTGGGGGCCTGCTGGCAGGTGCCCCTGACTGCTGGGGGGTGGGGGTGCTGGGGGACATGTGTGGGGGACTGCTGGCAGGTGCCCTGCACTGCTGGGGTGTGGTTGTGCAGGGGGACATGTGTGGGACATGTGTGGGTGTTAGGCAGAAACCTGTGCAGTTCCCTCTGGGACCACTGCAAAAAGTTTAAATCCACAGGAGTTAGCGGTAAACCCAATTGGTAGCAGTCTGCACCACCCAGATTTACCTGGTAGCTGTGGCTGAGCAGTCAGACTTCTCTCAAGAAGAGTTAGGCAGTATTTGGAGTATACAAGATAGGGCAATTTACACAGTAGAACAAGCAGACACGGATCAGAGCTTGGGTGTAAAGATATAATAATTATTTATTTAAAAACACATCTATGAAAAACACACTGGCACTAATATGGCAAACAACTTCAATCACAATTATTATAAGTATATATCAATCCCCTAACAATATTTCGACAAGTCTAGGTTCAACAGCACCACTTATTTGCAGACAGAGGTGAGTGCTTTCACCTAGATGGCACTCTAATATTCGTTAGAACAGGAGAGAAAAAGGCAGGGTATGAAACCAACTCAGTACCAACACTTTTATGAAACAAATGCAAGGCAAGCAAGGCAGGGTCTGCTGTAGATCAAAGTTCAGAGGCCAGGCCCACTCGGAGAGAGGCAAGGCGATATGTTCCAAAAAAATACCACAGTGGAAATGCACTTCAAGTCTTTTTACCAAAATGTCACAGCAAGGTCGGACCAGTTTAGAACAAAAAGTTAAGAAGATCTGGAGGCGACCCAGTGGAAAGGTAAGGATTTAAGACACCTCACGCTAACCGTCACAAGGGAAGCCAGGTGGACACAGTACCTTGTAAGTGAAGAGACAGCTCCGGCAGGGGCAGTTGTTCCTGGTGGTGGATGCAAGTCAGGGCTTTGCCAGAAGATGAGAGGATCTCGTCGTCGAGGAAAAGTTGAAGATCGTTGCACCACTAGGGAAGAGACCAGCCGCGGAGTGCTCCGTCACAAGGCACTACCTTTTGGTCGCAGTACAGTTGTTAGTGGCTATCCAGTTGCCGGGGTGCTCAGCACAGACAATTCGACCACTAGACGTCCTGGAAGCGAAGAAAAAGCAAGGGACTGGTTTTTCCCACCAGTCAGGGGAAGAAGACTCTTCGGCAGGGAGATCTCCTCTGTCGTTGGGAAGCGGTGAGTCGGTTCAGCAGGGCTCCACCGGAGGTGTCGTCGTTGCAGGTCGGCTCAGCTTTACCCTCGTCGGATTCTTTAGGTCCTGTGGCGACTTCTGAAATTCCAGTCCCAAAAGCCCTGCTTTTATGCAGAAAACCCCCATTCATTCAGCCTAGCTGTCAATCAAACATGCTAAGCGGTGAGCGGGGCAGCTCACCACTTGGGCCAATCACACAAGAGTGCGACCTGAGTTGGCAAGGCAACTCAGTCCAGGGTGCCTAAACCCCCTCCCACACCCCCTGTGGTACCCAGACAGAATGGCACCACTCTGGAGGGCTTCTGTGTAGAAGCCCGCCAAAAGTGGAACAAAGGGCTCAACCTTTGGTTTGGAGTTTCAGAGGCGAACACATACGCCATTTTAAAAAACGAGTTCTGGCAGAAAATACCAACTGGTGGATTTATTTAAGATAAATAAACCGGCGGTATGTTAGAGACTAATGTGAAAAAGGTATTGGCCTCGAACAATGGGAAGAATCCCATAGGAATATATTTGCGGTCGAATATAAAAAGTAGTATCCACTGCCACCAGCCAGAACTCGACGAGGGGGGACGGGACAGTGCCCCCTCGAACAACAGGCCCAGGGGTAATCAAATTACCCCTACCAGTACGTCCACAATAGGATGGTTTGTACTAGTTCTGTTAGTAAATTTAGGTCTATTAAAGCCAATGGTGACTTTACATGCCCTGGGAGACAGTAGTCAGTCCCAGGGTATGGAGTCTATGGTGGGGATCACCTAGGACACCCCAGTGTTACGGCACGGAGGGTGCAGTGTAACACACATAGCAAAACACATGAGGCCCTATGGAGTAAAAGAACCCATAGCCCATAGAACACATTAACATTCAAAGAAATCAACCACAACCATGTCCAAGAGTGGGTGGAAAAGAGTCTCACTCTTGGCAGGATGAGAAAAAACAAACTCCAGAAATCCAGCAAAGCTGCTGGGGGACTCACTAGGTTAGGAAATTCAGCCTAAACAGAGAATTCTCCCTAACACTCGCCCCCCCCCCCACCCCAGACTAAGGGACAGGAGGATTTAATCCACTCCTGGATGAATCTCATACCTCTAGTCGATGATATACATCCTAGAGAGACCATCAGCATTTTGGTGGTGACACCCTGAACTGTGCTCAATGGTGAAATCAAACCCTTGCAGGCAGATTGACCATCTCAGTAGTTTTGGGTTTTCCCCTTTCATTTGCATTAACCATCGCAAGGGTTGGTGGTCAGTCTGAATGACAAAAGTATAACCATACAAGTATGGCCTAAACTTCTAAAGAGCCCACATGATAGCAAAGCACACTCTTTCGATTGTTGCCCAAATTGTTTCAGGATCCTTCAGCTTGCGGCTGATGAAGCAAACGGGGTGCTCCCTACCTTTCCCATCCAGTTGACTGAGTATGGCACCTAATCCTACATTTGAAGCATCTGTCTGCACAACAAAAGTTTGGTGGTAATGAGGAGCTCTGAGTACTGGGGCTTGGCAAAGAGCCTTTTTCAGGTTTTCAAAGGCCTGATTGCACTCCTTTTTCCATATAACCTTCTTAGGGAATTTTGGAGAGGAGATGACATTCAGAGGAGAAGCTATGGTCCCATAGTTCTCAATGAAATTCCTGTAATACCCAGTGAGACCTAAGAAGGCTCTCATCTGGGTCTGAGTAGTAGGTGTTGTCCAATTTTGCACAGCTTCAATCTTACTGAGCAAAGGCCTTATTTCTCCACCTCCTACCTCATGTCCAAGATAGACTACCTTACTTTGTCCAATTTGGCATTTACTCGCTTTTATGGTCAGATTGGCTTGTCCAAGAGCCTGCAAAATATCTCTTAGGTGGGTTACATGTTCTTCCCAGGAATTACTGAACACTGCTATGTCATCCAAGTATGCCATGCAGAAGTCCTCCATCCCATTCAGAACCTGGTTTAGCATCCGTTGAAATGTAGCAGGTGCATTTTTCAATCCAAAAGGCATTACCTTAAACTGGTATAAGCCAACGGGGGTAGAAAATGCAGTTTTCTCCTTGGCATGGTCTGTCAGGGCTATTTGCCAATAGTCTGACGTCAAGTCAAATGTGCTGAGGAACTTGGCTGAACCAAGTCTATCCACCAACTCATCTGTTCTTGGCAAAGGGTGGGCATCAGTCTTGGTGACTGCATTACGAGCTCTATAATCCACACAGAATTTAAGTTCTTTAGATCCTGCCTTTGGTACTAACACAACTGGGCTAGACCATGGACTCGTAGAGGACTCTACTACCCCGAGATCAAGCATCGTGCTGACCTCACCTTTGATGTGGGTTCTTACATTTTCTGACATTTTATATCCTCTGCTTTTGACTGGCAGACAGCTACCAGTGAGTATGTCATGCTGGCCCCAAGTGGTCAAGCCTGGTGAAAGTGAGAACAGAGAGGCAAACTGATTCAACATAGATTTGCACTCTTCTTGTTGCTCAGGTGTCAGATTTGAAGAGAGATTTACTCCTTCAATCTTTTCGTCTAAAGGTAAGCCTCTGAGGAGATCAGGAAGTGCTTCACTCTCTTCTTCTTCCTCTGATGATGCTAGAAGCAACACTCCTACATCGGGTCTCGAGACATATGCTTTGAGTCAGTTGGTGTGGAAGACTGTTGGAGCCTCCTTGGGATTGCCCAAGTCCACCAGATAGTTGACCTCTCCAAGTTTACCCACAACTCAGAAGGGTCCCATCCATTTGTCTTGCAAGGCCCTCTGCCTTGTTGGGATCATAACGAGATCTAGCTGGTCTTGAGTGAACTCAACCATGTTAGCCTTTTGATCATGCCAGTGCTTGACCAATGCTTGTCCAGCTTTCAAGTTATCACTTGCTTCCGCCATCATGTGTGAAATTCTCCTGCGGAGACCTATCACGTAGTCAGTCACTCTGACTGGCTTGGGGGAAGGAGCACTCTCCAACCCCTCCTTAATCAGGGCCAATGGACCTCTGACGGGATGACCATAGAGAAGCTCAAAGGGAGAATAACCTACTCCCTCCTGAGGGACTTCTCTATAAGCAAAGAGAAGGCATGGCAGTAGAAGGTCCCACTTTCGTTTAAGGGGTACCTCTAAAGCACCTATCATGCTCTTCATGGTTCGGTTGAACCTTTCTACCAACCCATTGGTTTGTGGGTGGTAAGCTGTTGAGAACTTGTAAGTAACTCCACAGGTTTTCCACATGGCTTTCATGTAGTGGGACATAAAGTTTGACCCCCTGTCAGAGATTACTTCCTTAGGAAACCCAACCCTGGTAAAAATACCAAGGAGGGCCTTAGCCACAGCCGTAGCTGTAACAGTCCTCATAGGAATGGCCTCAGGATACCTAGAGCATGGTCTACTACAACAAGTATAAACCTGTTGCCTGAGGAGGTTGGAGGATCAAGGGGACCAACATTGTCAATCCCTACTCTCTCAAATGGGACTCCCACAATGGGGAGAGGCACTAAAGGTGCCACATTCTTGGAGCCAACCTTACCAGGGGTCTGGCAGGTGTGGAAGCTCCTGCAGTGTTTTTCTACTTTGGCCCCCATCTTTGGCCAATAAATGTAGAAAGAGAGCCTTTCCTTACTCTTCTTGAAACTCAAGTGACCAGCCAAAGGAATCTCGTGGGCTAACTGCAAGAATTGTTGTCTGTTCTCTTGGGGTACTACAAGTCGTTTGTAGTCTCCAGGTGCAGACTCGGTCGGTTCACTGTAGAAGAGGCCATCTTCCCAGTGCAACCTGTATTTCCCAGGCTCTTGCCCTTCAGCCTGAGCTTCTGCCTGGTGGCGAAGACCTTCCAGAGTTGGACATTCTCTCTGTCCCTTACTGAAGTCTGCCCTGTTGGGTCCACCTTCTGCCAGTTACGACTGCAGCTCAGGATGGTCAACAGTATCCAGATCTCCAATGAGTTCCTGGCCTTCCATTAGCTCTACTTCAGAGTCTAATTCTACCACACAGGGTTGTACCACCCTCTCAGCCTCAGCTGGAGGGGGAGTTACGGGTGTAACTGTGGACAACCGAGGGGAAGTCCTTGTTGGCTGCACTGAAGTGCTGGCTGCTGGTTTCGGTATAGAAGTTTTAGGTTTCCCTTTCGCTTCTGATTTCTTTGAGGCAGCAGCTGACAAATCCAGTGGAGCAGGAGTGATATCCTTCTTCATCATCTCCTCGGGAGTTCCTCTCATGGTTCTCTCCATTGCAGGTCTGGTTAGCTCCTGTAACTGTTTACTAGGAGGTCTGGGGGTATGAGACACAACTCCGAGAGTTTTTAAATCGTTACCCAACAGAACTCGTCCTGGTACCTCACTTTGTATGCTGACAGGTATTTTCACAGTCATGTCATTACACTGGATGAGAACTCGTAATTGGGGAAGCATCTGCACAGGCCCTCCAGCTAACTTGGTGAGGCGTTTGGGTGCCTTAGCAACATCCTCAGCCTGAAAAAAAAGATTTATCCACCACAGTTATGCTGGCCCCAGTGTCCATAATGGCAGGAGTCTCCTGTCACGCTCACCTGTTTCCCACGGAGGCGCAGGTCTGGCTTCGAGTGCTGATGCTTCTTCAATGGTGAAGCGCAGGACTCTGAAGATGGACAGGAAGGGCCCCTCTACTCTGGCTTTTCTGGCTCGCAGGAATATTCCCCTGTGCGTGAAAAGGGAGTATTACCTACAGACGGAATAATGCTCAAGCCTCCCACTCCCTTCCAACCCTCCATGATACCCTTCCACGATTCCCCGTGAAGTCTCACCTTAGGGTCTGGAAGGATGAGTTCTCCATCCTGCTTCTGATGCAGGGGCGCGTTGAAACCCAGTTACTTCACTGGATTGAGGTTTGATGGGAGTTCAAAATAAGCTTGACTATTCAGGTGAGGCGCTGTAAGAGTTCTGTTGCAAGTTCAAAAGTTCAAGCTTAATAATAATGTTCATTGTCTTATTGCAGCAAGCGCTAATGCTTATGTCTTTTTCCCCTTAGGGGCCGGGGTTCGGAATGCCGGAGTTATGGCGCCGACCCGAAGTGAAACGTGCAGTTCCAGTAAATGACAGGTGAGTTCTGGATGAGCGTTCAGGTAATGTCTTTGCATTCGCTCATTTAATGTCTTTGTCTTTTTTCCCCATAGGGGCCGGGGTCCGGAATGCCAGGAAGCGGCAGGACCCGAAATGAAATGGGAATGACCCAACAGGTAAGTCTTAGAAGGAAACTGAGCTTTTCCTATTTCCCTTCCTTCTCTCACCTTGTTTTCTTGTCTTTTCTCTCTAGGCTCTGGGAAGTGGGTGCGGATCCGGATGATCGCTGCTGAAGATGGAGGCGCCCAGGAAAGGTGAGTGAAATGCAGCGCTGCAGCGATCGAAGCGAAATGCTTTTAAAATGATGTCTTCCCTTTCAGGATCGTCGGTGTGATGTCTCCGTGATGCAGCTTTAGCAGGTAAGGTCTTCTTTCTCTCTCCAATCCTCTCTTATCTCCCTTTGCAGGCGACCCAGGATGCTGACAGGCGTGGCTGAAGTCCAGATGCAGGAGCTGACACGGTGAGCGTCCAGCTGCGAGGAGCAGAACAACACGAAGCGTGAGTTGCTGATCGGGCGTGGTTTAAATAGCTTTGGAAGAAGTTCCAGGTATGTATCCTTCCACCGATCAGGTATGTATCCTTCCCCGACCACACCCAGGTGGAAAGTAGTCCCACAGGTAAAGTAGTTCCATTCAGGCCTCAAGAGGGCCTGGATGTAGCAGCATGGTCTGCATCAGGTAAGTGCACATTAAAACACTTGAACACATGTCTAGCTTTATGAGCCTGGCGCCTAAGGCGCCAGGACAGGGGTCTAACATGAGCCTGGCGCCTAAGGCGCCAGGACTGTGTCCAAAGGGCCCCAGCTTGGGCCCGCTGGCACTTCCCTGGGGGGAATGATGCCTGCCTCTGGGGTTGCTGGGTCGGACCTGGCTCCTTGGAGGTAGGCATCATGACAGTCCCTCCCAAGGTTGTTCCCTCCGGGGGTTTAGGCTTGTTCGGAAATCTCCGGTGGAACCTTTGTATTAATCGAGGTGCGTGAACATGGTTACTAGGCTCCCACGATCTCTCCTGAGGTCCATATCCCTTCCAGTCAACAAGATAGAAGAGTTTTGACTTTAACACCTTGAAGTCTAAAATGTCTTTAACTTCGAATTCTAATTCCCCTTCAATTTGAACTGGGTCTGGAGGCTTGGACAGTCGGGTCCCTGGTTGTACTGGCTTCAAAAGTGATGCATGAAAAACTGGATGAATACGCATGTTAGACGGTAAATCCAGTTTAAAGGCCACGGGATTGATTATAGCCTTGATGGGATAAGGTCCTATGAATCTGGGATTGAAGGTTTGCGGGCCCTTGAGGGGTAAATGTTTCGTTGCTAGCCATACCTGGTCTCCTACTTGGTAAGGAGGAGTTTTACTTCGGTGCAAATCAGCGTTTTCTTTATACTTTTTCTTGGCTTGCTGTAAATGAGTTGCAGCTTCTTTGAAGGCTCGGGTTATTGTGGAATGCAGATGATTTACTGCGGGCATTTCCAGGGTCAGAGGTGGATCTAGGTCAGAGGTCCGAGGATGGTGACCATACAAAGTATAAAAAGGAGTTTGTCCGGTTCCAGAATGCACTGAATTGTTGTATGCATATTCTGCGATCCAAAGGATGTCTTTCCAATTTAACTTGGATTGATGTAACATGCACCGAAGATATTGCTCGAGAGTCTGATTTGTTCTCTCGGTTTGTCCGTCGGTCTGGGGGTGGTGGCTGGTGGATAACCGCACATCTATTTGTGCTAGTTGGCAACACTTCTTCCAAAAATGGGAGATAAATTGACTTCCACGATCCGAGACTAATATGGAAGGGAAACCATGTATGCAAACTATATTCTCCAGAAATTCCTTGGCCAAGGTGGAAGCTGAAGGCAAACCTTTTAAAGGGATAAAGTGGGCCATTTTGGAGAATAGATCCACAATTACAAGGATAGTGTTGTAACCAGCACAAGGAGGCAGGTCAGTTATAAAGTCCATTGACAAGGTGTGCCATGGTGCCGGTGGAATATACAAGGGTTGAAGTAGGCCGGCTGGCCTTTTCTTTTGACCCTTGTTTTGGGCACAAATTCCGCAAGACAATACAAAAGACTTTATGTCTTTTCTCCAAGAAGGCCACCAGAAGTGGCGTTTGATTTTTTCCTCCGTTTTAGCGATACCAGGGTGTCCTTCCATTAATGATTCATGATGATGGGCAATAACAAGTTCTTGCAATTCTTTACTTGGCAGAAACAACCGCTCCTGGAAGTAGGGTAAATCATCCTTAACGGTGTAATGAGGACCCTTTTGACTCCATTGCAGTAAGGCTGAAGAGTCTAGAAGTTGTTTTACTTGCGTTTGGATGTCCTCAATAGTTTGCAATGATGTTAGGCCTAAGATTCTTTGTTCAGGTATGATTGGCACAGGTTCTAAACTCGAATTGGGTTCTTCCATGCCAATCCGGGATAAGGCGTCCGCTTTACCATTCTTGCAGCCAGGGCGATAGGTAATTACAAAATCAAATTCTGCAAAGAATAGAGCCCATCAGAGTTGTCGTGAAGATTGAGCTTTGGCCGTCTTTAAATACTGTAAATTTCTGTGGTCTGTAATTACGGTGATGGTGTGTCTTGCCCCGAGAAGGTAGTGATGCCAAGCCTTGAAAGCAGATTTAATAGCCAGTAACTCTTTGTCGGTAATTGCGTAGTTGATTTCAGGAGGAGAAAATGTCCTGGACCAAAAGGCCACAGGGTGTAGTTGGTTAGTTTCTGGGTCTCTTTGCGACAGGACAGCTCCCATGGCCGAACTGGATGCGTCGGTTTCCACAATGTAAGGGAGATCTGGGTGCGGGTGCTTCAATACAGGTGCAGAGGTGAATTTGGTTTTCAGGTCCTGAAAGGCTTGTTCGGCCTCAAGAGTCCATTCAAAGCGTTTGTTTTTCTTTAGGAGAGCTGTGATGGGTTGGACTGTTCGGGAAAATTCCGGGATGAATCTTCGATAGAAATTGGCGAAGCCGAGCATGCTCTGAACTCCCTTCACCGAGCTAGGAGATGGCCATTTGAGGATGGCGTCCACCTTTCGCGAGTCCATTCGGACTCCTCGAGGTGTCAGGATGAATCCGAGAAACTCAACTTCTGTGGTATGAAAAACGCATTTTTCGAGCTTTGCAAATAGTCTGTCCCGGCGCAATTTCTCAAGAACTGCCCTAACATGTTTTCTGTGATCGGATTCTGAAGA
The DNA here is from genome assembly GCF_040938575.1 of Ambystoma mexicanum. Lineage (NCBI taxonomy): Eukaryota > Metazoa > Chordata > Amphibia > Caudata > Ambystomatidae > Ambystoma > Ambystoma mexicanum. The sequence goes on from NC_090937.1 coordinate 413,902,324, forward strand.
AGAGTACACCAGGATGTCGTCAATATAAACAATGACACAGACATCGATAAGTTCCCGAAGAACATCATTCATAAAGTACTGAAAGGCGGCAGGTGCATTGCACAACCCGAAGTGCACCACCTGATATTCGAAGAGCCCAAATTTGGTGCGGAATGCAGTCTTCCATTCGTCGCCTTCTTTTATACGCACCAGGTGATAAGCTCCTCGGAGATCTAACTTGGTGTACACACAAGCTTCTTTCACCTGGTCTATAAGCTCAGGGATCAGGGGCAGAGGATAGCGATTCTTAATCGTTATTTGATTTAGGGCGCGATAGTCTATACATGTTCTAAGGTCGCCCTCTTTTTTCGGCACGAAGAACAGAGCTGAGGAGACAGGAGACTTGGACGGGCAAATAAAACCATTGGCTAGGTACTGATCTAAATACTGACGCAAATGCAGGTTCTCAGGTTCCGTAAGAGCATAAATCCTACTACAAGGTAGTTGAGCATTGGGTACCAGATCGATTTGGCAATCATAAGACCGATGGGGAGGTAACGTGTTAGCCTGTTCCTTCTGAAAAATGTCTTGGAATTCTTGGTATTCTGACGGTAGCTGTACAGGGGTGGAAGTTGCTGAGGCTAGACCCATAGCTGGACTTCTTGGATAACAAGTTGGTTCACAATCAGGAAAACTTATCTTCTTTGCTCGCCAGTCAATTCTGGGATTATGTGTTTCTAACCAAGGAATTCCAAGAATTACTTGAAATTGTGGGGCCTTGATCACATCAAACACGATTGCTTCCCGATGTCCATCCTGACCCACCAGTGTCACTTCAACAGTGGAATGCGTTACAGGCCCTGAGGCTATTTCGGTTCCATCTACTGTAGTAATGACATCTTGGGTTACTTTCGGGCGGAGAGGGAGCTTAATCCTGGAAGCCAATTCACGGTCTATGTAATTTCCAATAGCTCCACTGTCGATGTATGCTTTTATAGCATGCAACTGCTGAGGCTGTTTTGGGTCCACGAGCACCATTGGCATGACAAAATGCGAGGTCAAAGAGTTTGTTTTCAAGCTCGGCAAGCGGACCCCTACGCTTGTCGGGCTAAGTCGTTTCCCGAATCAGGTGTCAATAAATCGTTATCAGTGGCTCCAACCACCTTCTTAGGTGGTTTAACTGGACAATTTCGAAGAAAGTGACGGAAGTCCCGCAATACAGACAAAGTTGCATTTGCCGCCTTCTCTCTCGTTCCTTCTGCGTTAATGGTCCTTTAACACCACCGATTTGCATAGGTTCGGATACGTCGGTACTCTTGGAGTTAGCGTGGGTTTTGATCGGTACTCGGGTTTCGTATTTGAACCGATCTGCTTTTCTATTTTGAAGTCTGTGATCAAGTTGAACCACCAAGTCTATGTAGTCTGCGCAGACCTGGGGTAGATTTACTATCTGAGCTAGAACATCCTTAAGCTCTCCGCGCAGGCCTCGATGAAACAATGTGATCCTTTTGTTTTCTGGCCATCCAGTTTCCACAACCAGTCTATTAAAGGTGGCAACGTAGGACAGGAGATCCTGATTACCTTGTCGTAAGGATAGCAGTTCGTTATCAAGGGCCTGTCCTTATTGCCCTGTGCGTGAAAAGGGAGTATTACCTACAGACGGAATAATGCTCAAGCCTCCCACTCCCTTCCAACCCTCCACGATACCCTTCCACGATTCCCCGTGAAGTCTCACCTTAGGGTCTGGAAGGATGAGTTCTCCATCCTGCTTCTGATGCAGGGGCGCGTTGAAACCCAGTTACTTCACTGGATTGAGGTTTGATGGGAGTTCAAAATAAGCTTGACTATTCAGGTGAGGCGCTGTAAGAGTTCTGTTGCAAGTTCAAAAGTTCAAGCTTAATAATAATGTTCATTGTCTTATTGCAGCAAGCGCTAATGCTTATGTCTTTTTCCCCTTAGGGGCCGGGGTTCGGAATGCCGGAGATATGGTGCCGATCCGAAGTGAAACGTGCAGTTCCAGTAAATGACAGGTGAGTTCTGGATGAGCGTTCAGGTAATGTCTTTGCATTCGCTCATTCAATGTCTTTGTCTTTTTTCCCCATAGGGGCCGGGGTCCGGAATGCCAGGAAGCGGCAGGACCCGAAATGAAATGGGAATGACCCAACAGGTAAGTCTTAGAAGGAAACTGAGCTTTTCCTATTTCCCTTCCTTCTCTCACCTTGTTTTCTTGTCTTTTCTCTCTAGGCTCTGGGAAGTGGGTGCAGATCCGGATGATCGCTGCTGAAGATGGAGGCGCCCAGGAAAGGTGAGTGAAATGCAGCGCTGCAGCGATCGAAGCGAAATGCTTTTAAAATGATGTCTTCCCTTTCAGGATCGTCGTCGGTGTGATGTCTCTGTGATGCAGCTTTACGAGGTAAGGTCTTCTTTCTCCCCAATTCTCTCTTATCTCCCTTTGCAGGCGACCCAGGATGCTGACAGGCGTGGCTGAAGTCCAGATGCAGGAGCTGACACGGTGAGCGTCCAGCTGCGAGGAGCAGAACAACGCGAAGCGTGAGTTGCTGATCGGGCGTGGTTTAAATAGCTTTGGAAGAAGTTCCAGGTATGTATCCTTCCACCGATCAGGTATGTATCCTTCCCCGACCACACCCAGGTGGAAAGTAGTCCCACAGGTAAAGTAGTTCCATTCAGGCCTCAAGAGGGCCTGGATGTAGCAGCATGGTCTGCATCAGGTAAGTGCACATTAAAACACTTGAACACATGTCTAGCTTTATGAGCCTGGCGCCTAAGGCGCCAGGACAGGGGTCTAACATGAGCCTGGCGCCTAAGGCGCCAGGACTGTGTCCAAAGGGCCCCAGCTTGGGCCCGCTGGCACTTCCCTGGGGGGAATGATGCCTGCCTCTGGGGTTGCTGGGTCGGATCTGGCTCCTTGGAGGTAGGCATCATGACATCTCCTGACCATTCACCTGGACACTGTCCTTATAATACTCTTTAGTATTATCTGGGATAGAGTTATAGACATCTAAATTCTGTTGTTCCCACAAACCCAGAGACACTAAAGAAACACTGGCTGAGACTCCAATGGGTTCATCAGCCAGCAGTAGAAAGTTTCCACTTGCCATTTGGACTTCCTCCTCTGGGGCGAAGGCTAAGGAGACAAGCTGGACCCCTGAAGGTTTACCCTTGCATCTGGGATCTCCTTTCACATGGTCAGTAGAGCCACAAACAAAGCATTTACCAAATGCTTTCTGGAATGGTGGCTTGTTCTGGCCTCCCTCTGGTTTGGCACCAGGAGGTACACAATTCTGCTGTGGTTTTGCTTGTGGCTTACCTTTATGGTTTTGTTTGGGGCCCTCTTTGGAATTTGAGTTATTAGAATTCTCCTTTGAGTCTTTTTTAGGCTGTTTTCCCTCATCCTTTTTCTGAGTTGCCCCAGAATCCTTATGAGTAGCCCTGTTGGCAACCCACAAGTCAGCAGCCTTAGCTAGTCTCCTGAAATACAATTCTTTTGAATCAGCCAAGTGCTGTCTGAGCTCAGGAGAACAAGCATCATAAATAGACTCCAACATAAAAAGATTCTTCATACCCTCATAAGTGTTCACCTTGTAACCCTTAATCCATCCCTCTAAGCTTTTCAGCCCTTCACTCACCCAGGTAGCCCAAGGGGTACCATCATGATTTTTGAGGGATCTAAACCTCTTAAAATTCTGGGAAGGGGTCTTCCCAAATCTAGCTATCAAAGCTAGTTTCACACTTTCATACTCTTTCCTATCCTCCTCCCCCAACTCCATTACCACATCAGTTGCAACAGGGGGGAGCCTAGAGAACAACCAGGTAAGTAGCTCATTACCTGTGATGTTCGGGAGCCCATGATCAGAGGCGTTGCTAGGGGGGGGCTAAGGGGGTTATAGCCCCTGATCTTTTGGTTGTAGCCCCGGATAGAATTTCAGGAGCTACAACCAAAAGGCTAGCTAGCCCCGAGTCCCGACAGTCCCGACATTAGCGTAGCCCCGGGTCTTTCCCAGACCTAGCAACACCCCTGCCCATGATTGTACTCAAACAAACTCAGCCAATCCAACACATCCAACTTTGGTTCATACATACCAATTAATTCCTTAGGCATCCGGGGTCTTTTGGGAGTGGCACTTCTAGAGGAGCCAGAGACAGAAGCAGTTTCAACAGACAACTTTTTCATTTCTAACTCGTGCTTGAGCTCCATTTCTCTGAGCCTAAGAATTTGTTGCATTTCTTGGTGTTTTTGTTCAGTTTGAGCAGTAATCCTTCTGAATTCCAAGTCTATTTTCATTTTTTCTAGTTCAAGGGCTTGAGGGCTTAGTGTGGGACCTGCTATAGGCCCAGTAGGTAGAGCTGGTAGCGCAGATAGAGGTGCAGGGGTGACAGTTTCATTAGCCTCTCCTTCCTCTTCACCCTCATCATCACTATCATCAGAACTTTGATTTAGATCGACACCATTACTGTTATCTACATTTGCTGGAGAAGTTGGTTCCTCTGAACCAGTACCCAGACTTTGGTTTTCCAGCAATCTCGCTATCAGTTCTACTTTCTTGCCTCTTACAGACAGATTCTTTTGTCTACAGAGAGCTCTCAAACTCTCAGTTTTGTTACCTGACAAGGACTCTTGACTGTAAACTTCCATAGTAGACATGTTTTTGAAAGTTGCTTTTTAGTGCTAAGCTTTGTGGTTAGTTATCCTAAAGTGTTGAAAAGCACTCTAAACTGTATACTCGATACAAATCCCACCGCTGTACACCAGTGTTAGGCAGAAACCTGTGCAGTTCCCTCTGGGACCACTGCAAAAAGTTTAAGTCCACAGGAGTTAGCGGTAAACCCAATTTAGTAGCAGTCTGCACCACCCAGATTTACCTGGTAGCTGTGGCTGAGCAGTCAGACTTCGATCAAGACGAGTTAGGCAGTATTTGGAGTATACAAGCTAGGGCAATTTACACAGTAGAACAAGCAGACACGGATCAGAGCTTGGGTGTAGAGATATATAATTATTTATTTAAAAACACATCTATGAAAAACACACTGGCACTAATATGGCAAACAACTTCAATCACAATTACTATAAGTATATATCAATCCCAGAACAATATTTCGACAAGTCTGGGTTGAACGGCACCACTTATTTGCAGACATAGGTGAGTGCTTTAGCCTAGGTGGTACTCTAATATTCATTAGAAAAAGGGAGAGGAAAAGGCAGGGTAGGAAACCAACTCAGTACCAACACTTTTACGAAACAATTGGAAAGCAAACCAGGCAGGGTCTGCTGGAGATCAAAGTTCAGAGGCCAGGCCCACTGGGAGAGAGGCAAGGTGGTATGTCCCCAAGAATACCACAGTGGAAATGCGCTTCAAGTCTTTGTAGCAAAATGTCACAGAAAGGTTGGACCAGTTTAGAACACAAGTTAAGAAGGTCTGGAGGTGACCCAGTGGAAAGGTAAGGATTTAAGACACCTCACGCTAACCGTCACGAGGGAAGCCAGGTGGACACAGTACCTTGTAAGTAAAGAGACCGCTCCGGCGGGGGCAGTTGTTCCTGGTGGTGGATGCAAGTCGGGGCTTTGCCAGAAGATGAGGTGATCTCGTCGTCGAGGAAAGTTGAAGATCGTTGCATCACCAGGGAAGAGACCAGCCGCGGAGTGCTCCGTCACAAGGCACCACCTTTTGGTCGTGGTACAGTGGTTAGTGGCTATTCGGTTGCCGGGGTGCTCAGCACGGGCAATTCGACCACTAGTCTTCCTGCAAGCGAAGAAAAAGCAAGGAACTGGTTGTTCCCACCAGTCAGGGGAAGAAGACTCTCCAGCAGGGAGATCTCCTCTGTCGTTGGGAAGTGGTGAGTCGGTTCAGCAGAGCTCCACCGGAGGTGTCGTCATTGCAGGTGGGCTCAGCTTTACCCTCGTCGGATTGTTAGGTCCGGTGGCGACTTCTGAAGTTCCAGTCCCAAAAGCCCTGCTTTTATGCAGAAAACCCCCATTCATTCAGCCTAGCTGTCAATCAAACATGCTAAGTGGTGAGCGGGCGGCTCACCACTTGGGCCAATCACACCAGAGTGCGACTTGAGTTGGCAAGGCAACTCAGTCCAGGGTGCCTAAACCCCCTCCCACACCCCCTGTGGTACCCAGACAGAATGGCACCACTCTGGAGGGCTTCTGTGCAGAAGCCCGCCAAAGGTGGAACAAAGGGCTCAACCTTTGGTTCGGAGTTACAGAGGCGAACACATACGCCATTTTAAAAACCGAGTTCTGGCAGAAAATACCAACCGGTGGATTTATTTACGACAAATAAACCGGCGGTATGTTAGAGACTAATGTGAAAAAGTATTAGCCTCCAACAAAGGGAAGAATCCCATAGGAATATAATCGCGGTCGAATATAAAAAGTAGTATCCACTGCCACCAGCCAAAACTCGACGAGGGGGGAGGGGACAGTGCCCCCTCGAACAACAGACCCAGGGGTAATCGAATTACCCCTACCGGTACGTCCACAATAGGATGGTTTGTACTGGTTCTGTTAGTAAATTTAGGTCTAGTAAAGCCAATGGTGACTTTACATGCCCTGGGAGACAGTAGTCAGTCCCAGGGTATGGAGTCTATGGTGGGGATCACCTAGGACACCCCAGTGTTACGGCACAGAGGGTGCGGTGTAACACACATAGCAAAACACATGAAACCCTATGGAGTAAAAGACCCCATAGCCCATGGAACACATTGACATTCAAAGAAATCAACCACAAATCATGTCCAAGAGTGCGAGAAAAAGAGTCTCACTCTTGGCAGGATGAAAAAAACAAACTCCAGAAATCCAGCAAAGCTGCTGGGGGACTCACTAGGTTAGGAAATTCAGCCTAAACAGAGAATTCTCCCTAACAGTGGGGGGCAATTTAAGGTTGAAATGATTCTTGTGTATGAGTTGTTGTTGTTGATAGGAATATTGGGCAGGGCTGTCCTGTCACCCTGCTGCTCCCCTGCTTTCACGTATCCATCCATAAAAATCAGCTTTCAATGTATCATTGCCAGTAAAGTTGTATTATCTTTCAGAGTCTCTTTATGGATTCATAAAGTTTTGTGAATAGCACCATTGCAATGGTCACCACTGACATTTGTGATAGGAGATCGTTGTTTCGTCTGCCCGAAGAGCTCTTTACTTTCCCACAGCAAGTCGCCTGCCGGGGAGGCAAGACTTCACAAGGCGCTGTCTCAGGCATGGGCCCCCTGCCCCAACCCCTACTTTCGTGGTCTTCTTCCTGATTGACGCCAGCTTTCTGGTGTGCTCTTCTTTGACAGTCTTTGAAATGGAGAATTCTCCAGAATGGTTAATTTCCCTTACCTACTGAGTCCATCAGCAGCTTTGCTGGATTTCTAGGATTTATTTTTTTCATCTGGTAAGAGTGTGAGCCTTTTTTTCCCACTCTTACATGTTTTTTCATGTGTTTTGTAAATGTTTGTGTTCATAGACTATGGAGTCTCACCTACTCTATAGTCATCATCTTTTTACTGTGTGTCACACAGAACCTTTAGTGCAGTGACATAGGGTTGTCTTTTTTTTAGACTTCCCACTTTAAACTTCTGTGACTGACTACTGTCTCCCAGAACATTGCCATTGACTTTACTAGTCTTTTTAAATTTACAACCTATCTTCCCATGGAGTACTGGAAGGGTTAATAGTTATCCCTATTCGTCTGTTTCTCTTGGAACATTATTTTCTTCCCCTTTCTCTAAGATTTGGCTGGTGGCAGTGGTATCTGCCATGTATTTCCTACCGTGGACTACGAAAATAGCCCTGGTACTGTTAGAGGCTATTGTGGTAGCCTCGAACTGTAAACCACTGGACCCCATTTAATTTTATTTGGTTCCGGTCAGGATTATTCGCCATTTATTTTTGTAAAGGTCTTTCTCGTGTTTACTCTGCGCGCCAAACCATGTTTGGTTCCTTTGTTCGCCGTCCTTCTGTGGGCTTCTGCACGAAGCCCTCCTTAGGTGCATGAATATCTGGGTGGACAGTATGTGAGGGAGAGGTTTGAGGCCCCCTGTTCAGGGTCTCCCTGGAGACGTAAGACACACTATAGTTTGATAAGGAAATAGATCCCAAGAAGTTAGCAAAGGCTACTGACTTGTAGGTTGCCAACAGGGCTACTCACACGGATTCTGGGACAACTCAGAAGAATGATGATCGAAAGCAGCAAAAGAAAGATATCAAGGAGAATTTGAATACCTCCAATCCAAAAGAGGACCCCAAACCACAGAATAAGGGTAAGCCACAAGGAAAACCAAATCAGGCTAGTGCACCTTCTGGCCCCAAACCAGAAGGAGGTAAGAACAAGCCCCCATTCATCAAAACATTTGGGAAATGTTATGTTTGTGGGTCAACTGACCATGTGAAAGGTGATCGCAGATGTTTGGGTAAACCTTCAGGTGTCCACACTGTCTCCTTAGCCTTCTCCCAAGAGGAAGAAGTACCTTTGGCAAGTGGAAACTTTCACCTACTGGCTGATGAACCCATGAGAGTCTCAGCTAGTGTTTCTTTAGTGTCCCTGGGTTTTTGGGAACAACATAATTTTGTTGTCTATATTTCCATCCCAGATAATACTAAAGCGAATTATAAAGATAGTGTTCTTGTAAATGGCCAGGAGACTCCTGCCATCAGAGACACTGGAGCCATAATAGCTGTGGTTGACGAATCATTTTTCAAGGTAGAGGATGTTGTTAAGGCACCCAAACACCTAACCAAGTTAGCTGGAGGCCCTGTGCAAATGCTTCCTCATCAAGTGCAATGACATGGCTATCAAGATACCTGTTAGTGTGCAGAGTGAAGTGCCTTGAGAGTCCTGTTGGGTAATGACCTGAAAACTCTTGGAGTTGTGTCTAACACACCCAGGCCTCCCAGTAAAAGGAGACAGGTTCTCACTAGGCCTGCAAGGGAGAGGACCTTAAGAGGCTCTCCAGGGGACTTGGTAGAAGAAACTATCACCCCCAGTTAACAGGACTTGCTCACTGATATTTAGAAAAAGAAAGAGGCAAAGGGGAAACATAAGACCTCACAGAAGAAAGCAGATAGCACCCCTGTGCTACCAACAAGGACATCCCAAAGACTATTCAAAGTCACACCTATGACTCCTCCACCAACTGAGGCTGAGTGTGAGGTACAAGCCTGTGTGGTTGATCCAGTCTCTGAAGAGTCAGATCTGGAAGAGGACCTCACTCTAGTTGGAGATCTGGATCCTGTTGACCATACAGAGCTGCAGTATTTACTGGCAGAAGGTGGACCCAACAGGACAGACTTCAGCAGAGGACAAAGAGAGTGTCCTACTCTTGAAGGTCTGTGACAACAGGCTGCTTCTCAACTTGATGGGCAAGAGCCCGGGACGCATAGGTTGCACTGGGAAGATGGCCTCTTCTACAGTGAACCAACTGAGTCTATCCCTGGGGACTGCAAAAGACTTGTAGTGCCCCTAGAAAACAGACTCCAGTTCCTACAGTCGGCCCATGAGATACCTTTGGCTGGTCATTTAAGTTTCAAAAAGACCAAAGAAAGGCCTTATTTAAACTTCTACTGGCCTAAAATGGGTTCAGAAGTTGACACATTCTGTAGGAGCTGTCACAGTTACAAAGCCTTTGGCAAGAGTGGAGCCAAGAATATGGCACCATTGGTGCTTCTCCCAGTGGTGGGAGATCCTTTTGAGAGGGTGTGCATCAACATTGTTGGTCCCCTTGACCCTCCCACATATTCAGGAAACAGGTTTATCCTGGTTGTAGTAGACCATGCTACTAGATATCCTGAGGCGATTCCTATGAGAATTGTTACAGCTCAGGCAGTGGCTAAGGCTCTACTTGGTATTTTTACCAGAGAAGGGTTTCCTAAGGAAGTGATATCTAACAGGGGATCCAATTGTATGTCCCACTACATGCAAGCCATGTGGAAAAACTGTGGTGTCACTTACAAGTCCTCTACCGCCTACCATCCACAGAAAAATGAACTGGTTGAAAGGTTTAATCTGCTATTAAGAGCATGATAGGAGCTTTAGAAGAACCCCTTCATACTATGAAGAGCATGATGTGTGCTTTAGAAGAACCCTTAAAAGAAAGTGGGACTTTCTACTGCCATGCCTTCTCTTTGCTTATAGAGAAGTCCCTCAGGAGAGAGTTGGATATAGTTCCTTTGAACTTCTCTATGGTCTTCCAGTCAGAGGTCCATTGGCCCTGATTAAGGAGGGGTTCGAGAGTGTTCCTTCCCCCAAGCCAGTCAGAGTGACTGATTATGTGATAGGTCTCCGGAGGAGAACGTCACACATGATGGCAGAAGCTAGTGATAATTTAAAAGCAGGTCAGGCTCTGGTCAAACATTGGCATGACCAGCAGTCCAACATGGTTGAGTTCACTCAAGACCAGCTTGTACTAGTTATGGTGCCAACAAGGCAGAGGGTCTTGCAGGACAAATGGATAGGACCCTTCAAGGTTTGGGAAAACTTGGAGAGGTGAACTATCTGGTGGACTTAGGCTCCCTGAGTCTTTCACACCAACCGTTTGAAGGCATTTGTCTCGAGACCAGAAATTGAAGCTTTGCTTCTAGCTTCAGCTCAAGAGGAGGAGGAGAGTAAACCTCTACCTGACCTACTCAGGGGATTACCTTTGGATGAGAAAATAGAAGGAGTTAATCTCTCTTCTAATCTGACATCTGAATAACAGGAGGAGTGCAAGATTCTATTAAATCAGTTTGCCTCCTTGTTTTCACTTTCACCAGGCTTGACCCCTTCGGGCCAGCATGAGATTCTCACTGGTGACTGTTTACCTGTCAAAAGTAGAGGTTACAGAATGTCAGACCATGTAAGAACCCACATAAAGGAAGAGGTCAACAAGATGCTTGATCTCTGAGTTATAGAGCCATGTACAAGTCCATGGTCAAATCCAGTTGTCCTAGTACCAAAGGCAGGATCAAAGGAGTTGAGATTCTGTGTGTACTATACAGCTCTAAATGCAGTCACAAAGACTGATGCTCATCCTTTACCAAGGACAGATGAACTGGTGGATAAACTTAGTGCAGCCAAGTACCTCAGTACATTTTATCTGATGTCAGGCTATTGGCAAATAGCCCTGACAGACCATGCCAAGAAGAAACTGCATTTTCAACCCCAGCAGGCCTCTAACAGTTTAAGGTTATGCCTTTTGGATTAAAGAATGCATCTGCTACATTCCAAAGGATGGTTAATCAAGTTCTGAATGGGATGGAGGACTTCTGCATGGCATACTTGGATGACATTGCAGTGTTCAGCCCTACTTGGAAAGAACATATTGACCTCTTAGTATATGTATTGCAGGCTCTTGAGCAGGCCCATCTGACCATAATGGCAAGCAAATGTCAAATTGGTCAGAGCAAAGTGGTCTACCTTGGTCATGAGGTAGGAGGAGGTGAAATAAGGCGATTCCCTAGAAAAGTACACGCTGTTCAAAACTGGGCCACCCCTACTACTCAAACCCAAGGGAGAGCCTTCCTAGGTCTCACTGAGTACTACAGGAATTTTATAAAGAACTATGGGACCATAGATTCTCCCTTGAATCTAGTCTCCTCTCCAAAATTCCCTTATAAGGTTAGATGGAATGAGGAGTGCACTCAAGCCTTTGAAAACCTGAAGAAAGTCTTTGTCAAGCTCCAGTCCTAAGAGCTCCTAATTATCACCAACCCTTCATTGTGCAAACAGATGCCTCCAATACAGGTATAGGTGCAGTTCTTAGTCATCTGGATGAGAAAGGTAGAGAGTGCCACATTTGCTTCATCAGCAGGAGGCTGAAGGAACCAGAAACAAGGTGGGTAACCATTGAGCATGAATGCTTTGCTATTGTGTGGTCTCTGAGGAAGTTTAGACCATACATGTATGGATCTACTTTTGTGATTCTGACAGACCACCAACCCTTGAGATGGTTAATGCAAATGAAAGGGGAACACCCAAAACTACTAAGATGGTCAATCTGCCTGCAAGGGTTTGATTTCACCATTGAGCACAGTACAGGATGTCACCACCAAAATGCTGATGGTCTCTCTAGGATGTTTGTAACCGACTAGAGTGAAGAGATTCATCCAGGAGTGGATAAAATCCTCCTGGCCCTTAGTCTGAGGGGGGGGGAGAGTGTTAGGGAGAATTCTACAGAATGGCTAATTTACCTTACCTACTGAGTCCCTCAGCAGCTTTACTGGATTTCTAAGATTTTTTTTTTCACCTGGTAAGAGTGGGAGCCTTTTTTCCCACTCTTACATGTGTTTTTGCGGTGTGTTGTACATTTTTGTGTTCATAGACTGTGGAGTCTCACCTACCCCATAGGCATCATCTTTTTACTGTATGTCACACAGCACCTTTAATGCAGTGACACAAGGTTGTCTTTTTTTTGGACTTTACTAGTCTTTTTAAATGTACAGACCCAGTACAACCTATCTTCACATAGAGTACTGGAAAGGTTTATATGTATCCCTTTTTGTCTCTTCTCTTGGAACATTATTTTGTTCCCCTTTCTCTAAGATTTGGCTGGTGGCAGTGGTATCTATCATTTTTTTCCTACCGCGTACTATGAAAATAGTCTTGGTACTGTAAGAGGCTATGGTGGTAGCCTCGAACTGTAATCCGCTGACCCCATTTAATTATATTTGATTCCAGTCGGGTTTATTCGCCATTTCTTTTTGAAAAGTTCTTTCTCGTGTTTTACTCTGGGTGCCACCCAGGTTTGGTTCCTTTATTCACTGTCCTTTGGCGGGCCTCTGCACAGAAGCCCTCCTTAGGTGCCTGAATGTCTGGGTGGACAGGATGTGAGGGAGTGGTTTGAAGCCCCCTCCACAGGGTCTCCTTGGAGACCCAAGTCACACTCTAGTTTGATTGGCTAGGTGGCTGTCCTGCCAGGACAGTCACCCTGCTGTGTGATTGAGAGCCAGGCTCTGTGAATGGGGGAAAACTGCTTAAAAGAAGGCCTCTGGTCGCCACTGGATCGAGAGAACTGAAGAGAAGCTGAAGGAAGAGGACTAGACTACAGCAACTACTGAACCTCCCGGTGAAGCCCTACTGTGGGTTCAAATCACCTGAAACTTCGATGACAGAGGAGATCTTATTTTTCGCTTTGCTCTGCTGCTGGTTTCTTCCCTGGGAAGTTGAGGACCCTCCAGTCTTCCTCCTTCTTGTCAGTACGACAGTTGCTTCAGGAACCGTGAGCCTGCAGGAACTGCCAGGAACTTCTGCTTCAGCTACAGCATTCTTCTTCTACTAAGGTACTGTGCAAATCCGGTCGTTTGTTCCGTCCGACCGCGTTGACAGTGTTTGAAATCTTCCGCCAATCCGAGGGCTTGTCCTTCCCTACTCTTTTGAACAACTTTTCCTCTGACCGACTTCATTTTGAACTCTTGCCAAAGACTTTACCGCAAACTACTCTGAACTGTGTGATCCTCTGCAAAGACTCTGTAGCAATAACATTTGCCCAGGCCTATTGATTTGAATCCTAGTTGTAGTAAGTCTTTTCTAGATTGCCCTGCCTATCACTTGTTGTTGTTGTTGATTTTTGATAACCTTGTTTTTCCCTCCCTTTTAAATTGCTGGAGTGCCATTTTGCTCACACTTCATTTTGAGCTTAACTTGTCCAGAATTGATTGGGTGGTGTGTAGTATATTAAGATTGTGATTTTCTGCTGCTTTATATTAGTGAACTGTTTTATAACTGATGGTGTAAATAAATGTAGATTATTTTACTCAGAAACGTTGACGCAGTGTTTGTTTGAATCGTAGTAATTACTGTCCTTTGTGTAACTTCTGATACTGCTCACTTTACTCTTGAGATAAGTCTGGCTGCTCAGCCACCGCTACCAAATTTCTGTAGAGTACAGGCTTGTAACAAAGGTGAATTTGTACTTGCACTTGTAGTCTTAATTGTGTGTAGTGTTCCCAAAGGGTACTGCATGTGATTCTGCCTAACAGTCTTCTTTTCCTATAATGATCACTCTTTTTTTGAGTTGTAGCGAAACTTCAGCAACTTTTCCATGTTGAGTCTTGTTCTCTTTGAATAGGGTTTGTTCAGACTCATTTGGTAGAGATAAATCTTCATAGCTGGTCTCGGACGAACAGTACATTGATCCTCCTCTCTTTTTTTCTGGTTGGGAGGTAGTATTGGTATAGCTTCCCTCAGGATCAGTGGCCAGTGAATTGGCCTGGGCCATGGGAGATGTTGCGGGGACAGTCTCAGTCTCTTCTGTGTGGGAAATCCCACTACTTTCCGAGTATTAGTGGGTCTCAAAGAGTGCTGCCCTTCCTCGTAATCCACCAATCCCTCCAGGATTTCCCCATCAGTTGGTTCCGATTCTTTACCACTGTCTTTTCAAGTATGCCAGATAAAGCTGGGGGGCAGATTGAGATTTACTCTGTTCAATGCAGATGCCTTTCCTCTAAGATCTAACACAGTTTTCAAAGTCCGATGTAGACCCATGAGTGGATATTCCCTCGCAAGGGAACTCTCAGTGGCCCTAAAGACCACTGTGACCTGGGTCTTCGCACTCAAGTTTGTAGTGAAGGAGGCCACCACCATTGGGTGGCAACAACTCTCTTCTCTTCCGTTCCTATTACCCTAGGGCTCGTTAATATGCACAGGTGTTTCCTCTTTCCGTGCATAGAAAGCACATAGCTGGATGACACACTGCTCGAGGGTCCGGTGGAAAGGGAGGTTTGGGTATGCAACAGGGTGGACCTCCCCACCCCCCCAACATTTGCAACCATGGGGGATTAAATGGCCTTTGGGCGTTGTTGATAGCAGTACTGGGAGGGCCGAAATCCTCCTGTCGGAGCCTCTCCCTGAAGACACACGGCCCTCAGTCAGTGGGTCAACCTCTTGCATCTCCAGGAGAACCGCGGAAGGCACTGTCATAATATGGACCTTATTCTGAGGCTCTGCAGAAGCAGTGCCAGGTAGATTTTCCAAAGCAAGGCTCGGTGCTTCCGCAGCAGAGCCTGGAGCTTTCTTCTTCCCTAAGAAGTCCTCTACTGCTTTGGCCTGGTGAGAATCTAATTTGGCAGTCAAGACAGGGGCCGAGATTACATAGGCCGACTCTCCCTTACCTTGGTTAACAGAGGGTCTGCCCTCCGAATTCTCAAGTTTACTTGACTCTATTAGAAGAACCCAGGGGCCCGCTCCTGCCTCCCCAGGTGCCATAGCAAGGACTTCAAAAGAATCCACTGATGGCAGAGCATCCGCATGTTCTGAAAGAGTGGGCCACTCACAATCTAGAATGTATAGTTGTATTTATGGTATTACCCACTTTTACTGAATGGCTATTTCACCCAATTGTGTTGCCACTTTTTTTTACCACAAACATGTAGATGGCAAGTTGGCTTAAGGTATATTGAAATGGGGTGTGGGAGTTGGAAGGGTGTGCTGCAGGGATACTCCCCCCGCAGTTTGTGGTAAAAAATAGAAACAGTAAAATAAGTAATTTGTCATTTGGCAAAGAACATCAGTAAACATGCATAGATTCGTATTAATTATCTGTTTAGTTCATCTATCGGTGTTTGACAAAATTGTAAACACATATGAGAGGCATTTTCTTGAAGCTGCAATATTAGTATGCTAAGGAACATCTGTTCAGCCCCACATATAAAAAGAACCTGCTAATTGCATATACATATCGAATGAATGAAGGTTAGTAATGAACCAAACTGCGCCTTTACCTTGCACACTGCAATCCCTCACTTCTTTACATCAGTTCATTAGTCTCTGAACTGTACTGTCTTACTGTATCAATTGGCCAATGGAGCATTTCCTAAAGGCTGACACGTGTAGCCCATCAGGAAATCATTTGATAGCTACTCTAATGTAGCTGGCATGCAGTGCATCTAAATGAGCTGAATGCCAGCCATTGTTTTTTTTTTTCACTGAAACTAATGAAATGTATCCATTACCCATGTCCATTCCAGGTGATTAATGATGTATCAGATGTGCAATTAATTAGCCAGCTGAAGCATGAACAACTGAAAAACGAACTATGTACACAGGGCTTGCACTCTCTGTACCATAAAAAAAAGGAAAGAGCTTCACATCCTCAGCAGAGCCGGTTTTCGAGTGTGCCTCAGGTTGTTTTCATACTACCTCTTTTGAACAGTGAATGATCTAGCAAAATAGAATAGGGTGAAATGGTGTTATTTTTTTTATTTTTTTTTAAACTTCTTTTTATTATTCAGCGTGGCAGCAAAACACAGGCGAACAGCATCAGGCAAATACAATATGAATACAGTGTACATAATGTAGGTGCGCAGAGGTACTACACATAATAACACAATCAGTGGGCACAATTACAGCATGGGGAGGGTAACAGAAGACTATGATAGGGGTGAGGACCCAAGCTGGCGGGGGGAAGTGGGTGGGGGGGAAGCATCCGGAGTCGCGTTAAGATCAGACATGTAAGAGCGGAACCTGAGCCAGATTTTCCTAGGCCTGGAGTGAGTGGGTTGCATATGGGACCAGGCTTCCTCAGAGTCCGAGGCCCACGTGACTGCTCTTAGCCATTGGGCGTGCGTGGGAGGTGAGGGGCAAAGCCAGCAGAGCAGGATGGAGCACACCGCGAGAAGCAGGCAGAGGCCAGCTAGTTTTTTGGAGTTCCGGGAGAGGCCTGGGAGGTCATGAAAGAAGCATAACACCGGGGAAGGAACAATGGGTTGGTCGAGCACAGCAGACACTGTCTAGCAAACTGCCTCCCAAAACTGTGAGAGGCGGGGGCAGAACCAAATCATGTGAATGTAGTCAGCATCATCCTGGCCGCATCTAGGGCAGCTAGAAGGGTGATCACTGGACATGCGATGTAGTCTGATCGGGGTGTAATGAAACCTATGTAATATTTTGAACTGAATGAGTTTAAACCGGGAGTTGAAGGACACTCAATGTGTGCGCTCACATAGGTGTGCCCAGCGCTCATCCGACATTTCAACACCAAGATCTATCTCCCACGCATGCTTCAGTTTGGCAAAGTCTGGGACAGATCTGGATTGTAACATAGTATATAGCCTGGAAATGTTGCCCCTCATGGGCCCGGGGGAGGTGAGCTCCTCGATGGCAGGGTCGTCCGGTGGCAACGCGGGGAACGTTTCGTAATTACGCTTGAGGGTCCTGCGGAGGGATGTATATTGGAGCCATACACTCTGACCGCTCCTCAAGGACAATGGGAGATCGGGCCATTCAACAAATATACCCTGGTCAAACACATCACGCAGCAACTCGTAGCCGGTGTCAGCCCAGCGACGAACCGTTCCTGGTGGAACCCGTGGGACCCCCGGGAGGAAATTCCAAAGAGGGAGGTTGCCATGGAAGGCGTAAGCAGTTCTGGTCAGCCTCCACGTTTTCGCCAATGCGAGGGATGTGCAGGCGACCGGGCTCTGTGAGTCCAGTGCCAGGGGAGCGGGTTGTATCACTAAGGAGCGGATGTCACAGTCGCAGACCGCAAGTTTCTCAAGTCGAACATGCGGGGGAGGGTCCGTTGTATTAAACCAGTAAGAAGTATATTGGATTTGGGATACCAGCCAGTATTTAAGAAAGTCAGGGGCACGGAAGCCCCCGTTAGTCATGGGGGTAGACAAGGTGTCGATTTTAAGGCGGACCGCACCGAGTGCCAAAGAAAGGAATTAACTGTACGGGTCAAATCACGGAAGAAGCCCCCCCCCTGGCCACAAGGGTACATTAGTGAACCTGTAAAGCAACTGGGGCAACACCATCTTCAACAGCCCTATCCTGCCTGCAAGGGAAATCGGGAGTTTGTCCCAGACCCGGACTTTAGCTGTCAGGTATGTGAGATACTTCTGATAGTTTTCCTGGAAGGTCAGCACCTGCTGGCGCGTTACCTCTATCCCCAAGTAGGTAAATGTGGATTGAGGCCATGTGAAACCAAGGGTGTCAGGAGGGGGGAGAGTGCATTCCGTGAGTGGGAAGAGAGTGGATTTCGAGCAATTCACTTTAAGGCCCAAGATTCGGCCAAACTGAATGATGTCCTCCAGTATAGGGGATAAGTTGATGGAGGGCGAACGCACAAACAACAATGCGTCATCCGCATATAGGGACACTATGTCCGTCTGGCCCGCAGTGCGGAGGCCTCTATGAGCGTGGAATTGGCGGAGCATATCAGCGAAGGGCTCTATTGCTATAGCAAAGATCAAGGGAGATAAGGGGCACCCCTGTCTCGTCCCCCTGGCGATCTCAAAGAGGGGGGAGCAACGGTCGTCGGTGCGGACCCTAGCCACAGGAGTAGAGTAAAGCAGTCTGACCCAGGAGAGAAAGGAGGGGCCGAATTTGCAACTCTCGAGAACCCGCCATAGATACCGCCATGAAACTGAGTCAAACACTTTTTGCATGTCGAGTGTGACAGCCACTGCGTGCGTCTCGGGACTGATTCTGTTAATTATGTTAAATAGACGCCTCAGGTTCAGGGAGGTAGAGCGACCTGGGATGAAGCCCGCCTGATCTGGATGGAAGATAGATGGCAGAAAGGGAGCTAACCGAGCACCAGAGCCTTGGCATATATTTTGACATCATAATTTATAAGTGAGAGCGGGCGATATGAACCACATTGTGAAGGGGATTTACCAGATTTAAGTAGTACTGTGATTGTGGCCTCACGGAGTGAAGGGGGGAATACACCGGCCTCCATATATAATGCTTGTAAAATTCGACTGGGATACCGTCCGAGCCAGGGGCTCGCCCCGAGGATAAGGAGTCAATAGCGTCTGACAGCTCCTCCAGTGTGAGTGGGGAGTCAAGGGAACCCGCGGTCTCCGGAGACAGGGTTGACAAAGGAAGGGTATCGAGAAAGGAGTCGATCTCCGCCACTGACACCTCATCTGAATTAGAATACAGGGTTTCATAGAATGTGAAAAATTCCTTGTTGATGTCTTGCGAGGAGACAGCCATGGAGCCGTCAGGCCTCTCAATTCTGAGTATGTGTGGGGACCCCGTCTCGTGACGGATCAGTCGCACCAGAAATCGACCAAGGCGTTCACCCTCCCCGTATCTCCTTGCCATGCCAGGACTATCCAAAAACCTTTGTTCACGCTCCACAAGGGATCGGAACGTTTCCAACTCCATCCCGATGTCCGCCAGGTTGCCCGGGGTAGAGTGAAGTGAGCATGTAGCTTCTAGGGTCGAGAGTCTGGATTCACTCGCGGCAAGATCTCTCCGGATCGACTTAAGGACCCCATTCTCCTTGGACAACGTAATCCCTCTAATATAAACCTTAAAGGACTCCCATAAAGTGGCCTGAGATGTTACCGAGCCCGTATTAGTCTCGAAGAACTCTTCGATCGACACCTCAAGCTCAGAGCAGAACTCCGGGTCCAGTAAGGAGAGGGGTTTCAACCTCCAGCTGCGAGTCCGGCCGGGATCTGGACCCCAACCGATGGTAACAGTAACCGGACAATGGTCAGACAGGGTTCTGGGAAGGATCATTAACTGTATAACGTTCTTAACCAATTTGTTGGAGATCACCCATCTGTCAATGCGGAAATAGGAATCGTGGACTGAGGAGTAGAAAGAGTAGATGCGGGAATCCGGGTAAAAGAACCACCATGCATCTACCATGGCCAGACGGGGTAGGGATGATAGTGCAGCGTGAGCTGCCCTGGAGAGGTGATGGGGCTTGGAGCCAGATCTATCGAGGGCTACATCAAAGATTGTGTTGAAGTCACCCCCCCAGAGGATAGGAACAAGGGGGAAGCCATCAAGGAGGGAGGTGACCTGCACATAAAAATCCGGGTCATCTAGATTAGGGCCATAGATGTTCAGCAGAACCACTTCCTTGTGATGGAGCGTGGCGTGAAGCAGTACATACCTGCCATGGGGGTAAATTAGTGAGGAGATGAGGGTAAACTTGAGACTCTTATGGATGAGGGTCATGACCCCACGGCTTTGAGTAGAGAAGTCCGTGAAAAATCTATGGGGGCCCCAGGTTTTGGCGAAGCACATGCACTGTTCCGTGCGAGCATGTGTCTCTTGTAAAAAAAGAATCTTGGTCCCGTGGCGCTCGGCCTGCAACTGGAGCTGCCTCATATTTTTATAATTACCCAACCCCCGTACGTTCCAGCTCATAAAGGTCAAGTCACTCTCGATCACAGAGGCGGTGGCGTTTGAAACAGAGAAAATGTCAATAACCAATGGGCCAGATTCGCAGCCCTGCGGCAACAGTTCCTGAGTGCCACACCACAGTCCGCCTTCGCTGCCAGCGCCAACTTTTTAATAACATAACCCCAAACATGTCCCACCCCTACCCACATCCTCCCCCAAACAGAGGGATGACAATCCCAACCCCCCTCAACCAAAACCAAACCAGAGGCATCAGCGCCTGGGGGCCTGTAGGCCGGACTGGCCGCGTCGCTCCTGGCTACGGCAGATCCAGTAGAACAAAAGGTGCCCACAGTAGGAATCGCATGTAACTTGGACAAAGTACTTGTACATGGTGATATGGCACGTATTTGTAAGTTGAGCAGAACAAGTAGATTACGGGATAGAGGATCAGTGTGGCCCCGATGCGGGAAGGCGGCTGAGCCTGGTCGCTCCCCGTCGGGCACCATGGGTAACTGTAGAACCGTGGTCAGAGGAGGGGGATCAGCCAGGGAAATGTTCGTCCATGAACTTGGAGGCCGCCTCTGGGATCGTAAAGATGAACACCTGGTTAGCGTGTTCTATGCGAAGTTTGGCGGGATAGAGCATAGCGTATTTGATTGAGTGGTCTCGCAGCCTTCGTTTCACCGCTTGGAAAGTCTTGCGTTCCCGTTGGACGGCTGTTGAAAAGTCCGGGTAAAGGTGAATCCTTGCACTGCCCAGTAGTAGCTCGTCCTTGAGCCTTGCAGCCCTGAGGAGGGCGTCACGGTCACGGTAGTTCAGCACACGAGCTATGATGGGCCGAGGCGGAGCACCAGGCTTAGGTTTAGCCGTCAGAGCGTGGTGTGCCCGCTCAATAGCGAAGTGCGGAGAAAGCTCGGGCGCGTCAAGGAGCAACAGCAATGTGCGCTGAACAAAATCTTCCATTGGCTCGTGGACTTCGTTCTCGGGAACCCCGATGATGCGGAGGTTGTTGCGCCTTGAGCGGGATTCCAAGTCCTCGTTTTTCTTTTCCACCTCGAGAACTCGGCTGGAGAGAGCGACAACCTCGGAGCGCAGGGCACCCAGCGCATCCTCAGCGGAGCCAACCCGCGTCTCGACCTCCGACACCCGGCTATCAGTTCTCTCAATGTGGGCCTTAATAGAGGATATAGTGCCGTTCATGTCATCTAATTTTGAGTGAAGTGCGATGAAGCCCTCCCGAATAAAGTCCTTCATATTTTGGGATTCCGGAGCTGCGTCAGATGAGGCAGCAGGGGCCTGCTCGGCAGCCTCCTCCGGCGATCTCACCGCCGCCTTCGCAAACATGTTGATGGAGCTCTGTTTCCTCATGCCCCCCTTGGTCATCCTGGTGATATCGGAGGTCGAGGAGAAGGCGGGGGGGCTCGGACCCCGTATCTCGTAACACAGTGTGCAAAGTATGGTAAGAAACAGGAAGTAGCACGAAGAAACCAGAGGCTGTGGATCAATGAGTATAAGATATTGCGGCTGCCAGGGCAGAATGTGGAAGCTTAGCTAGCCCAGGGAGACCTGGGGGACAATGCCAGGGGAGCACAGATGCAGGAGACCACCGGGGCGGGGGTGGCGATGTCCAGCGGTCACTGTGAAAGCAGGGGCCCAGGCGTAGATGACTGAGTGCGGTGCGTAGGGAGGAGCCCCCCCCCGGCTCAATGCCCCGGCAGTAGGGCGGGCCGATCTCGGCCTCAAAGTCAGCAATGTGGAGTAAGGCAGGCCCCAGGTAAACAACAGATCCAGCAAGAAGTAGTGGCTCCAGGAGTGCCGCGGCCCACTCAGGAGGTTGGGGACCCCCCAGTGCAGGGATGCGGGCGGCCAGCGAAGATTGGGGCTCCCCCAGTAGGGCGGACAGGTGAAGATGGAACCACAAAGCAGGAGGGCCCACAGCCCGAGCACAGCCAACACAGGAAGGGATCAGTGTCCGTGGTTGCCCCAGAGTCACGGAACCAAGCAGGGGGGAGGGCGCGCAGCAGCACCCCCCCCTTGACGTACCTTTATCACTCCCGGCTCTGCGTCCAAGGGCGCCGGGGTCTGCCACGGGGGGGCACCAGGGTGCGGGCCAAGAGCGGAAGAGGCCCAGCCGCGGCAGCACCGAGGAAGACCCTCCGGGGCCCCCGTGCCGCAGCCGTGACACCCCCGCCGCTGCCGCAGGCGGTCCAGGGGCCAGCGCAAGGCCGCGGCTCCAGGGGGACCTCCCGCACACGACGGGCCCAGGTGGATGCAGGCGGTGGGGGCCGGGACCACGGGCACAACACAGGTTCCCCCCAGAGCGGTCGGCAGTCACCCATTTGCAGGGGGGAAGGTCTCCAGTCCAGGGGAGGCGAGGAGCCGCCCAGCAGCAGCGGCCACAGCCGCTGGGCCTCCGCAGCAGTAAGAGGCGGCCCCGGGGCAAGCGAGGGGTCCGCGGCCCCGGGGGACACGATCCCACACGTTGGGTCCAAGCAGGAGCAGGCGATGGGGGACAGGGCACCGGGGCACACCGCGGCCCCTTTCCAGAGCGGCCAGAAGTCCCCGGAGCGCAGGAAGGTAGGCGCGTCTCCCCCTGCCAGGCCAGGTATTGGCGCAAAGCCGCGCCGACGGAGGGGGAAGGGCGAAGGGGCGCCCGGATCTCAGGATCCCCAGCTCCGATTCGGGCAGGAGCAAGACCAAGTGGTGCCAGGTCCCCTCAGAGGATCAGTCGTGCCCTCCAGGGCAGGGTGCCAGATCGGGAAGGTGCCCAAAAAGGATTGTGGGATCTGCAAACCACGGAGAGCTACGCTCAGGCTGCCACCTTGTTCGGCGCTCAACAGCGCCCCCCAAATGGTGTTATTTTTTAAATGGGTTAAATGTATGTTTTGTGTGGAACATTACTACTTTGAGCCACATATGTATGGTCTGGGCAGAGAAAGATCAAGCTCTCTGTCTGAGCTTTTAAAACATTTAAGAGGGGCCCTGGTGTCTATTAGCTGTTCCTTCATGCAGAATGAGTGCATCATGGTGAAAGCTCTGTTATAATTTCAGCCATTTTGCAGAAATTAGTGGCGCTATATAAGGTAAGGGGATTTGTCAAATGTTGTTTTTAGGAGCTTATTTTGTTTCCATTCCGATAGCTACAATGTTCAGCTGCATTACTATCTTGTGATTATTCATATTATTTAAGCTACTCGGTACGTTATGTTTTTTGTTAAAAATGGACTTTCCTTTGTTAATGGTTGTTAAATAATATAATAATGAGACTCCCATGCCATATCAGTCAGATGTATTGCCCTGATTACAGTTCCCTTCATTGAGACTTTACAAGGCACTATCTTCAAACTGGTAGGAGAAATCTGAACATGTTACTGTTACCCATGTGTGTAACCTCTACAATAGTGCTTCTATTCAGTTTCTATTGTGTGAGAAAACATTCATCTAGAGCACAACAAGGTACATGGTTGTAAATGCATCAAATAACTGCATTCTAATATATAGGAACATTATTTCCGTTTGAGCTTTAGGAGTGACCTGAGACAACCGATTTAATGAAACATGATAGTGAATGAATGTGTGTAGTATATGACAGAAGAACATTTCTTCTTAGAAATTGTTTTTACAAGACACTCATTCTTTGGTGCTCAACCTATGGCCATTTGGACAAATGAAACACTTGAGAGCATAATGTATTGCCTTACAGATGACTGCCGCATCACAATGATTTCTAGTTGTATCATCTCTAAACCTTAGAAAGCAAACAGAATAAGAGGAGAACCATTCCCAACAAAGTTGACAAACACAGAAACACAAAACAATTCCTTCAGAGTGGGGAGTGTTGTAATTGTGCTATAAAAAAATAAAAATAGCACTCTATACATGCGGCTTTAAAGAGCACTAAACAGTTCCCTTTATGCAACAAAATAATGCAATAAGGATATTAGAGAGGACTTGATGCTGCAGTTAATACACTTCATAACACAGCAGTAGCATGGGTCATGGATCTGGTTAAATAAAAATGTAAAGCTGTCAGCATATGTGAAACCTCCCAAGAATATGTCCAGTCGACTGCAGAAATGCTTGAAATACCCACGAGAATAGTCCTTCCCATTCCTCACAATTGAAGTGCCATTTGGTATTCCATTTAAAGCATAGTAGGAAAGGTATTAGAATAGAATTGCATCAGAGCAGGTTGGCCAACGGAGGTCATGTATTCATGTGGGTGGAGGGGGAGAACTCAGCACTTGGGAAGAAGGGATTCATTCAAATGCGGTCGTCATATTCCCGGGAAAACATAATAGACGTCGTTGTTTTGCATGTGGAGCTTATTTGGTGGTAAAATATTGTTTTCTCGTGTTTTCTATTGAAAATAAAGAAACTACATCGGCTAAAGACGATTCAAGTCTTCATTAAAGTACAACTATGAACATGGTCAATCATATATTGGGGAGGTAAACAAAGGAAACAGCACATGGGGGTGTGGAGATTCAATGCAGAGCAGCCTTCTCAGCTTTTCTGAACAGCATGTCCTGGGCTCTTGTATTTCAGTATTGGGAAGAACGCAATTAGTGAATCTTTCGGTACTAGGGTTGAAGGGTTTCATAACAGTACAGCCTTGCAATCCTTAGAAAGCTTACATTGACAGCTGCACTTTCCACAAAATGGGTATGAATTTAAGCCATCAACAATCAGAAGTGATTGCAAAACTACAGAGCACACTTGAGACCTGTGGTTAACAGTACATTTTGAAATAGTAGCCTCCGCTATGATACCTGAGACACAGCATTGTGCAACATCCTTCCTTTCTGTGTGGGTATTCCTCCCCATCCTCTTCCGACATTGCAAAGATTCAACTCATAATCCCCTGCTCTCTTCTCGGTCTAGCACTTAAAATTACAAAAACACAGGCTCTTTAAAAAGTACAATGGAAATCGGCCCAGGGGACCTTTTTCAGGGACCACATTCTACAGAAAAATCAAAAGGCAGATTAATCTCTTTGCAATTGTGCATGTGTTATTTAAGTTAGATGGATCAAGAATGATGAATGTATATAACCTGAGAGACTGTAATGTGATCACGTGTTTTAAGCCAAACATACTGTACAATATGCATGACCAGACAAAGTTACAATGTAGCAATGTACAAAAGCATGAAGATTCGCTTGATGTTATGAATCAGTATAATGCTGCAAATGTACAAACATGTGTTGTTAACACATGGTGACAACACATCGTAATTATCTCGGAATTAGTGCAAACTCAATTTAATGTGGTAAGTTTGGGGTATTGCTGTGCCAACTTCTTCGGCCCTGCGCCCAAATTGACTTCAAGTTTTTTGATCGTCACGTATTATTGTTGTGTATTGTAAATTAACAAGTGTGGGACAGGTTTTCTTGTGAAGAAAAACGATCTACTTTCAATTTAATGTGAATCTTCATGTAACATCACACCAAATATAATTGTAGCTAACAATGAAATTGTATGCTGGAAACATGCCAGCTGAATTACATGAGCAGGGGTGGACTGGGAACCAAAAGAGGCCCTGGAAAGTATGTTCAAAGTGGCCCCATATTACACATTTTCAGCAAGTCCAACCAGTTTCCTATGAGAACATTTGAAATAAAACTCAAAAGAGGCCCAGGGTGCAGATGCCCACCGGGACATATCCAGAGTTCCCTATAGGTCAGTCCACCCCATGCACTTGAGAATTATGATATACCAATGTGTTCAGTGACCATTAAATATATGTATCCACACGCAAGTGTAAAATGAAAACTTGGGCCAGATAAGATATTTAGAACACAATTGTTTAGCAAAACTGAGGTGAAACTGTACATTTGTCAGTATAAGTATCAATGACCACATATATGTATAGTATTGCACATAATGGCACTATATACACATAATTCAATATGGCAGTATCAGGGAATGATTATGAAGGTGTAGATTCCTGCATGGGCTATTGAACTGTTATGAAAATGGAGTCCAGCACGCAATGGTGTCACTACAATGGTGATGTC
Organism: Ambystoma mexicanum; assembly: GCF_040938575.1. NCBI lineage: Eukaryota > Metazoa > Chordata > Amphibia > Caudata > Ambystomatidae > Ambystoma > Ambystoma mexicanum. The sequence goes on from NC_090937.1 coordinate 413,928,394, forward strand.
ACCACGTTAGCATCCGTACAAAAATAAAGCTGTGCCGGCAACAGGGATCTGCTCTTGCAGCAATCCATTGGGCCAGACAGCATCTGAGAAGATTACAGGTAGGTACATGAATAATCTGAAAGGCAAATGGGTTAATTTACGCTGCTTGTTAGGAAACAAGCTCATTCTTGTGATGTCCATTACAGGTCACGTGTAGAGATGACACAAGCATTGCTGAAGAACAATATGCCTGACTAGATAAGGTATGCACTTTGCCATATAATGTAATATTCTTAGAATATAATATAGAAATTCAACAATATCATGCTCAGGATCAAACTCACAGAAACATACTTCTACCCTAGGGCTTGAAGTCAGATCCTAGGCCTTGAAGGCAGATCCTAGGAGAACAAGCTAATACAGCTTGCTAGAAATCAAAACACAAGACGGAAACAAACAAGGACACAACAGGCAGGTACAATTAATTTATAATGTTGAAAAATAGCTGAGATATGAAAATAAAATCTGAACTGTATTGAAGAGCAAGCTGTATTTATTTCGATTTTTCTGTGGAATTTGGTCCCTGAAGATGGTCCCTGGACCCAAATGCCTTGGCCTTTTTTATTTTTTTATTTTTTTAATTTGTATATAATCATAAGATTTTTTACAAAAATCAGACAAAACGTCTTAGTGGAAGTCAACTTCTTGTCCCCTTATTTTGTCACTGAGTAGTGAACTTGAGATGTGGTGTTGAAAATCACTATGTCAAATGGACAAACTACGGCGTCAGAAGGGCTGGAGGAAACATCACTTTTACTATATATTGCATTATGTTTACTGCCGCCAGCAGCCATGAAGTTCTGTCTCCTCCTATCAGTTTCTGCCAGCATGTCTCTTCCTCCATGAGAGAAAAATTAGACATAGTGCCATGTAGATATTTAAAACAAATCTCTCGGGTCGCAGGGCATAAAAGAAGCAAATGGCGGATAGTTTCTATAGCCGTAGGTGACTTGCAGAGGCGGCAGGTGTTTGTTGATGCTAATCCTCTGATGGCCAGTATCTCTTTTGTTTCTAGCAGGTCCAGGTGGATTCTCATTAAGAAGTTGCGCGCCGTTCTATTCAGGAATAGGTTGATGTAACTTTGGAGAACTTCAAATTTTTTAGTATTCTGCGGAAGATGGGTCATCAGTTTGTTTTTGTTGGCCATTTCCAGTGTCGTTACCCAATCAAGTTCTCTTATCTTTTTTAGCACTTTTACTGGGTTGGTTATAAGTTCCTCTTCACCACTCTCCACTGAGGCTAAAAGAGGCACATTCTCTGCGCTCCATCTGGTCCACATGTTGCAGTTAGAAGACGAAAGTTCTTGATTTATCAGATTGTAAACAAACAGGCTGTCCTTTAATCCGCATTTCCTATAAAGCATTAGGTTGTTGCAGTTTATCGAGGTATGGAGAGATGAAAGACTGAGTTCTCATCTGATCGATGCTACTGGAGTTGATTTAGGGAGGCCTAGTACCGATCTCCAGAATATGGCTTTCAGCTTTGGCCATATGTCAGAAGGAAGATTTGGCATGGCATCTGCGCCATAGGTTAAGGACGGTATCACTTTCTTTCTTTAGAATTCTCGGACTGGAATTGTCGAGAATCGACCAAATTTAATGTCAATTGCTTTTCCCTTTGAAGCAAACTTTTTCGTTTTGTCATAAAGTGCTGCTTGCATTGCTTTTTCCTTTGCGGAGCTGTCTAAACTTACCCCCAGGTACTTGAAGTCGCTTACTCTTTCTATTATGGTGGCGCCCAGGCGAAGGTGGTTTTTTTCTTTCTTCGTAATAGTTTTTTCTATTATCATCATTTTTGTTTTCTCTTCATTGATATCCAAGTTGTTGTCTGCCATATATCGTTGTAAATTGTTCATTTGGTGCTGTAGGTCAATAGGGGTGTAGTCCAAACAAATCAGGTCGTCTGCATACAGCAAGCGACTGATCTTTTCTCCACCGATTTTTGGCGGGAAAGAGCATATGGTCTTCTCAGAGTCCTGAAAGTTGCCTAGGTAAGCCCAAAAAAGGGCCAGGGCCAGAGGGCATCCCTGTTTCACACCCCTCGCTGTGGCAATCTCCACTGAGAGAGTCCCTTGTTGATTTAAGGGGACTTGCATTGTAGTGTTGGTGTACAAGGCTCTTATTGGCTCTAATATTTCAATATGAGTTTCGACCAGAGTCTAGATCTATCCACGCGGTCGAAAGCATGGGTGAGGTCTATGAAGGCAATGAATATTCGTGGCCTACCTTCTAGGACCTTACTTTTTCAAGTGTGAAAATGAGGATGTTTGTGTTAGTTCCCATATTCTTCTTAAACCCCATTTGAAGATGGTCCTGACAGAGGGCTTTGCTTGCCCATGCAATAAAGTGTCGTATAAGAAGAGATCTGAAGACTTTACCAATCGGGTCCAAAAGGGTGATTGGGCAATAATTTACCTTTTTTGTAAATAGGAACCACATTTGCTGAATTCCATGAAGGAGGGATGGTTTTTAAGTCCGCACAGCGGCCGAAGATCTTACTTAGCAGTGTTGCCCAAGCTTCAGGATGCTGTTTCAGGTCCAAGTTAGTTATGCCGTCCAGGCCTGGGGCACGGGAAGACTTTAATTTCTTTATTAAGTCAACAATGTCCAACTTTGTGTCCAACCGTACCCATGACCAGTCAGGTCTCCAGTTATCCTCTTTGCTGTTTTTTGGAAGTTGAAAGAGACTCTCAAAGTATTTCTCCCATGTTAATTCACCTATTCCATTTTGAAGGGAAGATGACGCACCTGACGATGTTGAGCAGAGTAGAGACCAGAAGTCCTTGGTGTGGTTACCATTAATGGCCTTTAGAATGTTTTCTGCATCTTTTTGGTATAGTATGGCACAGTGGACTCGTAATCAGGCTTTGTATGATCTTGTTGATTCTGCAATTACAGTGGCTGCCACAAGAGGATCCCATTTTTTAGCGTTTCTCTTGGTCTTCCTTAGTTCGCGCCTTTTGTCTGTCACCAACTTGTCATATACATGCTACGTCTGTGTGTTTGGTGTCGTCTTCTTCCGAGACAGAACTTTATATGTTGTTAGAAGTGGGGTGTAGTCTACCTGCATTGTGTCATCTCTGTTGGCTAAATCGCTGTAATTAGCTCTAAAGGCTCTTACGGCACGATCTGTCATTTTTAGCCTTGTACCCTGGTTATTCGTGTCTAGTTGAATAGTTTTCCTCTCATAAGGTGCTGTGTTTGAAGACCAAGTTGTTAGCAGGAGGTTATGATTGCTAACAGATGTCCTTACCACTTCAAATGCTGTAATTAATTGAAGTAGACATCGCATCACAAAGATGTGGTGGGTCGTGGATTTCACTCCTTCTCGTTGCCAGGAGGATATATGATTTGGATCATGGGAGATTGAGTCAAGATGGAGAAGATGTCTAGATTTCATTAGTTTCATCCAGTGCATGGCCCGCTGTTCAGAGGGGGTTTTCTTGGTGTTCCCCTTTGAGTCATCTCCTTTTTTTCGGTAGTTAGCTCTTAGGTCGCCACAAATTAATATGTGGTCAACCTGATAGTCCGCTTGTCCCACGTCGATTTCAGTCTGCATCATGGCCAGGAATTTTGCAGGTTTGATTATAGCGGGGTTCCAATAGGTGTTTATGATTATAATTGCCTTCGTTAGGCTCTTCTTTTCTTTGTCGTCCACCGTAGACCAGTTTACTTTCACTACTAGCACTGATTGATTTTCTCTAAGCTTCTGCGTCAGTGTCATGCCACTTCCATTATGGATGGCCGTCAACAGGCCTGAGGTAGGGTGTCCTGCAATACCTTTTTTGGTTGGTGCCAAGATGATTTTGTAGCCGTCTAGGGTAGGCATTTGCATGAGCCATGTCTCCTGGAGGCATATCATGTCGTTGTCTCCCATCTGTATGTCACCCGAGACCATTGAGTGCTGAAATCCTCAAGTGTTCCACGAGCACATCCTAATTTGCTGTTGTTGAGATACTGGTCGAAGATTATCTTTAGGACTGTGCTCTTTGGTCACGGGTAGCTATATTTTTCGATGAACTGTCAGGGCATTAGGGAGCCATGACCACTTGCCCTGAAGTGAAAGGCCAGTTTCAGAACTTGCAGTCACAGAATGGATTTCGTTTTGCACTTGTCTTGAAATTCTGGAGGTTGTCTGACTTAATGGCTCCTGGCGTTGCTTACTCATATTTAGTTTTCCTTCGTCAAAAACTGTCTCGCTTGTTAGGGAGAATTCTCATTTTATGGTTAATTTCCCTCACCTAGTGAGTCCCCCAGCAGCTTTGCTGGATTTCTGGAGTTTATTTTTTTCACCGGGTAACAGTGTGAGCTTTTCCCCCACTCTTACCCATGGTTTGCCATATGTGTTTTACCTGTTTTTGTGATTGTGGACTCTGGAGTACACCACTTCAGTAGTCCCCCTCCTTTGTGTGTTACACACCACCTTCAGTGCAGTGACACAGGGTTGTCTTTTAGAATTCCCACTGACTCAATTTCTGGGTCTGACCCCAGAAAAGGGTAAAGTTGCCATTAACTTTATTTAGTCCTTTAACCACAGATCCAGTACACCCCATCTCACATGGAGTACTGGAAAGGGTTACTCCGTATCCCTTTTTATCTGTACCTTCTAGAGCATTCTTTCGCTCTTTTAACATTTAGACTTAGCTGGTGGCAGTGGTATCTACCCTAACTTTTATATGCGATTATATTATATAAACGTGGTATTGTTTTAGGCTATTATATTAGCCTCGAACTTAAATCCGCTTGACCAAATACTTTTTCTTTTGGCTCCGGTCAGGTTTATTCCCATTTCTTTTTGGTAAAGTCCTTCTTTTGTTTTACTTTGCGCAGAAAACCAGGTTTGCCTCCTTTGTTCACTGTCTTTTGGCAGGCTTCTGCCAAGAAGCCCTCCTACAGGCGCCTGGGTGTCTAGCTGGGCTGAATGTGAGGGAGGGGTGTAGTCACCCCCTGCACAGGGTATCCTAGGAAACCCAAGTCGCACATTGCCATGACTGGCTGAGGTGGTTGTCCGGGCTGGACAACCCCCCTGCTGCGTGATTGACAGCCAGGCTGTGTGAATGGGGGATTTTCGCATAAAAGGCAGATCTCTTGGGCTAGAAGTCAGAGAGTCGCCACAGGAACTACAAGGAACCGAAGAGGAGCGTAGAAGAAGACGGCTGCTGCAACTACCCCGTCCCGGTAAAGCCCTGCTGCAGTCCGGAGCTATCTACCCTTCGACGACCAGAGAAGATCCAGTCCGGAGTCTTCTTCCCTTGAGCCTGGTGGAGATAACCAGCTCACATTCCACAGCCAGAGGATCCTCTTCTTGGTTGAAATCGCTGCACACTGCTGTAGTTGTCCGGATAGCCAGCTGAAGAGCCTCTCCTGTTTTTAAGGAGCACACCTGTTATTCACAGTCGCTGCTGCCGGTTCATTCCTGTGTGGTGCAGACCCCCCCAGACGTCCTCCTTCTCACCGAAGCTCCAGGAACTGTGGGTCTGCAGGAAACCGACAGGAACAACTGCCGTGGCACCAGCTTTTTCATTGAATAAGGTACTGTGTTCTGCTTGAGGAATTAGGGTGAATCCCTTTTCTTCACCTCAAAGGCTTGCCCTTGTTTTCCCTCCTTATAACATTTGCTTCCTCTGTTGACAATATCTAAGTACTCCTGGCAACGTTGAATCTTGAACTGGCCGGCTGTGTGATCCTCGACAACAGGAACCCGGTTCCACTTGACACTGGCCCCAGCCTATTGACTCTTGAATTCCGTCAAATAGTGTTCTCTGATTAGTCTGCCTTGACAAAAGTATTGCCTATGATTTTTGCCCCCAACTCTCTCTGGTTACCTCAGGTGCTAATTGTGTTTTTGCTCTGGTAACATTTCTTGCCGCGGTTACGCGTTTCTTTAGTAAGACAGAACTGTCATTACTGTCAAAAAAAGTGATCGCAAGTGTATTCCCGGTAACGTCTTTTGTTTCACAACACCAGTCCGTTAAAACATAGGGTACTTACCTTGAGTTAGAGTGTACTAAAGTGAATTGGTTGGTTGTAGTGTATATTATGTGTGGTTTTGAACTAATAGAAGTGTTGTGTTTATAACAGATGGTTTAAAAATAAATGTATTTATATTTTTTACCTGAAACCTTGAGTCAGTATTTGCTTGAGTCACAGTAATTATGGTCCCTTTGTGTAATCTCTGCTACTGCTCATATACTCTTGAGATAAGCCTGGCTGCTCCGCTACTGCTACCACTTTAATATAGTAGTACAGGCTTGTACCAAAGGTAAAACTTGTATTGCCACCTGTAGTCTTAATTGTGTGTAGTGGTCCCTAAGGGCACTGCACAGGATTCTGCCTAACATCGCTGTATTTAGGTTTGCTTTTAGCAGGGGCGATGGAGGACATTATAAGTTCCTTGACAGTGAGTGTTGATCTAACTGGCGTGGCTTTCTGGTGGTCCTTGGTTTTCGTCTTCAGTCTGCCAGTTGGGGGAAGTGAATTTTTCTTGATTGATCTCGAGTATTCATATTAGAGTAATTCAATCTCATCCTCTCGTTGTTGTACTTTCTGATTAATTTTACGTTCGCCTGATTTGGCCTCATAAATTTTCCTAGATGACTCTGTTAGATCGTATCCCATTATTAGCAGATCTTCCAACGCCGCTCTTAGGAGGCTATTCACAGTTCACAACGCAATGTAAAGATGCAAGATGGCCTTCTGGTGTTGGTGACTTGGATCAACAATCTTCAGGTCAGTTGTTTTTATTGAACGTCGTTTTGGAATATAATGGCATAGGTCTATCACAACTCTTCTGTTGAGTGTGACAGCATTGTGGTTTCCAGGAATCTGTTCCAATTTTAATATCCATCTAATTTGTCTCTCAATTGAATGTTTGTTATGGTAAGCGTCAGTTTTCAACCTATAGTGAGTACCTGGGGCCGCCTTTTCTTTTGCTCTCAGTTGGTCTTGTTTAATTGACTCCACTACTGAGTGTTTTTGCTCTTTCTCGAGTCGCCCTTTATGTTTGGCCACTGAGGGTCAATGTCTTCTATTGTGTGGCCTTTCCCCATTGTTTCTTTGGTTTCTTTCTGATTTTCGTGGATTATTTGAAAGGTCTTTCTATTTTGTTTCTGCGTTAAACATGTCCTCTATTCTTACAAAGTATGGAAGGGGGACACCATTGCTGCTGTTTCTTCTTTACTGGTATGAGGCAGCTGAGTGGCCGTGTTTTGGATTTCCATTTTGTCTCTAAGCCCTGTGTTATTACGGGGCGTAATGTCATTTGTGTGCTGGGTTATGTTCATCATCTCCTCGTTTCCGAGGAAGTCTTCAGTAGATTTAGGCGATGTCAAGATGGTATCTGTCACCTTTATTTGTTGTAATTGAGCTTCTTTGGTAACTTTGTTTGAATGGACCTGAGCCACTGGGACTTTAAGAAGAGGCGTTGGTTGCAAAGTTTTATGCTTTAATGGCCCCAACTGATGAAAAATGGGCTCAAGTGGTGATTTGTCGACCAGCGTTAAGTTCGTTCCTTTCTTATGATTGTCAAGGTGTATGTTTGCTGTAGGTGATGCTGAGGTAGTCGTCATATCTATGAAGGATACGGTTCATGCTCCTTCAGTCTTGTAGTTTTTGACTACGCTGGGGTTGCACGAAGAGCCAAGTGGAGCATCTTGCGGATTTAAGTCAGAAAAAGAGTAATGATCTGAGATGTGTTGAGTAGGCTTTAATCTTGCCTCCGAAGCCATAATGTAACCTTCCAAGTAGATCAGTTTACTAAACATCATGGCTTGGATAGATGTGTGATCTTTCAATGTGTCACTTCATATAATTTGGTGAAAGGCGCTAGAGCGATGGTCATTGCCGACATTATTGAGACCATATCCATTTTTTTAGTCGGAGTTTCTCTGGTCGAAGAGGAATGATGAGGTGTAGGTCTAGCCTTTATTGGAAAAGATGTCCAAGAAGCCGGCGTTGCTCTCCCTTGTTGGGGCATTGCATTAGAGAAATCCAGTGAGTTTCTTCAAGGTGAGCTATGAAGGCTAGGTTTTAAGTACACTGCTTCAACTGGATTCTCAAGATGGTTTCACTTCTAAGAGTGTTGTTCGTGGGCATATGTTCGTTTGCCCGGGGTTGGATCCCTGGGCGATGACTTTCCGGGCTTCTAGAGGCATTATCATTCTCCTTTGCCAAATCTGGGTCAAGGTTTGTAGATTTTGCCAAGGTATCAGCTTCTCTAGTTGGATTTGGAGTGGCACCTGGATCGTTTTGTCTTTCTTCCGAATTCCTTTCACGTTCTAGTTTTTCCAGTAAGTCGGGTTTGGTAGCAGGGTTCTTCTCCTTATCTGGCATAACTTTGTCATTTGAGGAGATGCCGCAGGACAAGGGACTCTGTTGGAGTTGGTCGACTTGAGTCCCATTTCTGTTATGAATGGGTTCTTCTGTTTTGGATCTATCAAAAATAGATTGATCTCCTTCATAACTCTTATTCTTTAAAGGTGTCAAAATCTTTGTGGATGACAAAGGTAGAAGAGTGGAAGGCGCCCCTGTGCCGAACTGCCATTTTGTCTCATTCATCTCAAGATTTATTCCCGCCGTCTCTTGATGGATTTGCGATGTTGACTTGGGCATTACAGCGGTAAGTTTGCGCTGTTTGCGAGGCAGGATGTTTTCTTTCACTGCTTCTAGCATCTCTGTGCAGTAAGTTCCTCACATCTTTCCTGGATGACTTTCGAATGTTTGCAGAAAAAATCTGATAAGAGTTGGAGCGGGGGTTGGAGGGTTTTCCTGCTTTTGCTTCCTGTGCTTAAACCGACACGGCATCCTCTATCTGTGTTAAGGGACTTTTGACGCCGTCCCCGCTGTGTAGGAGTCTTAGATGATTTTTTATCCTTTGCCTGCATTCTATTGACTTCCTGTAAAGTATCTCTAGGATTTCTTTGTCATTTTTTTGTGTTGAAAGAGTCTCTCGGATCCTCCTCTTCCAAGTTAGAATCCGAGAATACGTTGTCATGGCTATCAGCCGGAAGGACATTGGAGATTGGCTGTGGGCTCTTCGGTTTATCGTGGATCACTACCTTGACTGACATCTGGCAGGTGGGAGGGGCCGCGAGCGGCAAGCAGTGTGTTTCCTGTGCCACCTCTTGACTGGCCCCTCCTGAAGCAAGCGGTCGCTCGATCTGTGGGGGCCCATCAAGAGCAGTAAATGGGCCCTGCATCCCCGGACACTCCAAGGAGTCCACCATGTTGCAGCCGTCGGGAGCAGCACCACGAGGCAAACCAGACCGAGAGGACTTCGTCGCTGACCACCGCAGACGCCACAGACACGAAGCCGGCCCGGCTGAAGAGCCCAACGTCAACCCCCTCTGGGGGACAACGGTGAGTAGGGCTGGGTGGGAATTGAGAATCCGAGCAGGGGCGAAGAGGCTCACTGCGTGGGGCAAAAATGTCAAAGGGATTGAGTTAACTGCTTCACAGAAAGGTAGGAGTAGAGGATTAGACTTTTGATGGGACTCTGCTTCATTTTCTTCATGATTAAAATGTTCAAGACCGCTGACACTTTTAGTCCCAGTATGTCACAAGGTAGCGGCAGGCCTTAGGTGTAGGGGACTCAGAGGTCCCTCTTCAGGAGTGTTTTTAAGGTCACTGGGATTATCAAGTACTTGCTGTGTCTCTGGTGTTTGCTCCAAACAGGGGCGTGAGCCTCTCAGACGGCGCAGCACTTACTCTTCGTGAGGTTGACCTGGAGGAGGCATGCGGTCAGTCTTTGCAGTCCTGCCTGTCATGGCTGCAATACTGTCACTCTCCGCCGCTAAATACATCATTAAGCTGACCCGCAGATAAAATCTTAGCTGCAACTGGCTGGCACAGTTCAACATACACATGAATTAATAGCTCCAAGCTAATGGACACTGTATTTGGACAGCATCACAGCGAGTCTGACCAATTAAATCATGTGGGAACAGCAACAAGGCCAGAGACATTGTTTAAGACCATGGAACACCATACCCTAGTCCCCTGATTGGTTTTTCTCCGCTCTTTACCCCCTGCACCTGTCAGCCCCGCCCCTTCCCTTGCATTGTGGCAGCACTAGTTAAAAAGAGCGTTGTGAGGTACTGTTGCTGAATTTCTATTTTTCCTATTGTATTCTTGTTTACTATTGCACTCGCTGCCAGTGCCCTCACTGCCCAGCACGGTGTGCTTGAAACCTATAATGTAAGAAGGTACCCGGGGTCTGGCTGGAGCTCTCCTCCCATGAGAAAATGTCTCCCGTTGCAACAGTTAATTTGATACTGGGACTTCCTTGTGTCTTCACCTGGGTGAGCTGATCTACTGTTTCTTCGCATGTCAGCAGAAATAAAATGGTACTGTGTGCTGTGTCCTTTTAAATAACTAATGATACCTTCTATCTGGTCTACCTTGGGCCTGCTCAAACATGGCCAAACTGTTGTTCATTAGTTCACATACCCCTTAACCCTAATACACTTCTATTTTACTCCCACTACTACCTCTACCTATCTCAATATAATAATGTAAATGTGGTTACCTCCATGTGTTAAAACAGTAAAACATATATGTTGTTAATATAGCCTAGAAGTGACAGTTCCGCTCCAACTATGCTAATATAAGGAAAAGACAGACAGAAAAGACTTCTGTGCGCATAACAAGAGCATGTATAAAGGTGCTCTAAAATTAAAAGCAAATGAGGGAAAAAGTACAGATTTTGCTATTTCCCCACATGTGCCTTTTGGTAGCCGTCCTCACCTGTCCCAATTCATCTCCAAATCAGCAACACATCTATGTTCTGTACTCTCGCACATGTATTTCCATGTGCAACGCCCTGCTCCCTGTTGTGTGGCACACTAGGTGTAATGTACATGTGTCTTGACGTCACCCTCCGAGTTATTTTTTGCCATTACTGCATTACTCCTTTAACTTATATGTGCACCTCCCTTGTAGGCATTGGATCTGCATATTCATATTTCTATAAAACATAACTGTTCTCAGATAACATTAAGAAATAATGCAAAAGAAAAGAACAATAAAGTTAACTTTTACTTCAAAATGCCTAGTTTTTCTATTTTATTAAAAATGATTCTTTGTGGCCCACTCCATACACAATAAGCCCACCGTAGAAGATCACTGAAAACAAAAACACATGTGCAGCCATGGTCAATTGTTTCCATTTACTATTAACAAACTGCGGAAAAGGTGTTGTACAGGAGCAGTTGGGTGCAGTATTCCTAACTCTCTCCCCCTCAAAGCTGTCATACTGGAACAGCAGGAGAAGGGCCCTATGTGAGACTCCATGTGTTATTCCTATACCATTGAGTGTACGATAGGCGATATGCACTCAGACAACGGTAGCGAATGTACCCTCACGTTGAAAGTGTAGAAGGATGCCGTATGGAAGGATGTCAGCACGCACCATTGGATATCATGGAGTGCCGAGTGAAACCTGACGTTGATGTCATAAAGAAGATATAAGAATCCATACTGAAACTTTATGAAAATACTAAAGAGTGACAATCTAACTGAAGCAATAAGAGAAACATGTACGAAACAATAAAGTAATGCAAAAGAAGAATTAAGTAACTTGCTGACTAATAAGTGTAAATATGCAGTAACGCAAGGTAGAAAAGATGCATAGAAGCTTGTGCTGAGTGGTGGCACATTGTTTAAGAATCCAGTAAAAAAGGAAGACAAGGAAGATAAGAAGTTCAGTGTGCATCATGGGTTTGGAAGATACTGGAGCTGCTGCATGAAGGGGGGGGGCTCCCTCTAGCTCCAGGCAGGCTCAGACAGGGGCCTCAGTTTGGGGCCCTCGTGATATCACTTACCAGCGCTCTGGATTGGCCCAAAGAGGTGTCTGGAGCTAAGCAGCTTTTTTGTTGTTCCATCTCCACAGTGACACTCTAAGGCACTCCGGTGCCTAGGAATATGGCAGCAGCCATTTGCAAGCAAAATAAATAAACAAGTAAGTGTGGGAAAATGCTCACACACCGTCAGTGCATGCTCGAGCAGAATTTTGAAGCTCGAAGAATACTGATTTTAAAATGCATGCGTGGGCTCACTTGTTCAAGGATCGTAGACTGAGGAAATAGCCACCCCACAGCGTGTAATGAGTGCCTGCTCTGTAGATCACGTTGCTGAGGTTGACGCTGGAGGTAGGGCGCGAGCGGGAGGCCAGCAGGATCAATGGAAAGAAGAAAGAATAGTGGTGAGGTTCAGACAGGGGCCTTAGTTTCGGGATTTCCTGATGGGGGCCAGCTAACACTTACTGGCTCTTTGGATTGCCCCAAGTAGATCTGTAGAGCAATTGGCTTTGTTGTTGTGCTGTCTCCATGGCAACTCTCCGAGGCACTCCTGTGCCTAGGAAGATGGCAGCCACCATTTGCAGGCAAGATATTTTAACAAGTAAGTTTGGGCAAATGCTCACACATGGTCGTGGCATGCTCAGGCAGATTTGAAAGCTCGAAGAGAACTGATTAAAAAATGCATGTATGGGTTTATCTGTGCAAGGATCATAGACTGAGGAAATGACCACCTGGCTGCTTGTAATGAGCGCCTGCTCTATAGATCACGTTGCTGAGGCAGATGCTGATGTTAGGGGCGATTGGGAGACCAGCAGGTTCAATAGACGGCATAAAGAATAGTCTATTGTAGTGGGATTTTAAATCCAGCTATGAAAGGGGATTACCCCTGTGAGCAGTATTTATTTTGCTTATGTATTCGCGATTGAACAATCTTCAGGTACAACAATGGATATTCAGTAACATTGTTGAGAATGCATTATTTGTGTTTTTAGAGAAACACAAAAGTACATTGAACACACAAAGAGCATCAGGATACACAGTAATAATATTGAATCCTGCGATTAAAATTATCAGATGTAAGACAGTTAACTCAGCAACGTTTATAGCTGAACCAGTAGGAGAGGATGATTATGTACATGATTGCACAACATATACTGAGAACTATAATGAAATTCCTCAAGCTAGAGAAAATGCCCTCGGGAGGGTGCAGTTGTTTTTATTGATGATTCTTCAGAAATTGATCAAACGACTGGCGAAAGGCATATTGGATCAGCGGTAGTAAAGCTGAACCGAGAGGGTGAATTTGAAGTAGTGACAAGTGTGAGATTGCGTTTCCATTGCTCAGCACAAGTGGCAGAATTGGTGGTGCTTATTTCTCTGCTTTAAAAAATTCTCTGACTTTGCCTATGTAATGCCAACCATACACAAAGGTCTGTCACGCTGGAAAAGGAGGGGCTTCCTCCACGCAGAACGCACTCCAGTGCAGCATGCGGCCGTATTGGATAAAAGTATTGAAGCACTAGCATTCCCATTGACGCTCACAGTCACAAAATGCGCTGCACGTTCTAAGAGGACAGATTTAATTTCTCATGGAAATGAAGCCACAGATTTAGAAGCCAAAAAGGCAGCCTGTTTTCCAACCATTTCTAATTTTGAAATAGAAAGTGCTAAACAAATGACAGGACAATGCATGTTGGTAAAGGAGGGCTTTAACATGCTGTCTATTGTCCAGTTAATTGAGATACAAGGGGGAGCACCACAAGAAGAGAAGGATCTATGGAAGAAGCAGCGATGTTCTTTATACCCCACTGAGGCAATCTGGAGATGGGATAGCACTGGAATGCCAGATATGCCTCTACCATTATTGACGGTAGCATTGGAGCAACTCCATTACCCCGCGGATACGACTCAAGAGAGTCTAGCTGCAACAATTGCAGAAGAGTAGTTCTCGCCAAATCTGTTTGAGCATATGGCACATTTTACTGTAAATTGTATTGTGTGCCAGAAGTTTACTGCAAGCACAATTTCTGAACAGTGAGAGGAGCAATTCCAAGAACTAATGGCATATTTCAGCACCTACATGTAGATTATGTAGATATGCTGCAGACATGCAATGTTTACCGATATATGCTGGTCGTAGTATGTCCATTTTCTAGATTGATTGAGGCAAGGCCAATTTCCTTGTGCATGTGTGTTCCCAAGATGGGGTGTGTGTGAGGTTTTGCATTCTGACAATGCAAATGAATTGTTCAAACAAACAGTTCTTGTATTAATCATTAAGCATATGTTTTCTTCCTCTTTTCACCCACAGGCGAATGGAACCTGTGAATGATTAAACAGATTATTGAATGAAAGAATTGCAAAGATAAAGATAACTTTGAAGAAGGAATGGCTACATTGCTTACCCCTAGCCATATATGCTCTAAGAAATCAGCCTGGCTCAGATCACCATTTAACTCTTCATGAATGGGTGATGGACAAAGCATGAAAACCACCCATTGTTCCTCCAACTAGTTTAAAAATCGATGACCAAAGTGTAACGAAAACATTAAGTGACAAGATGCATGTTTACCTAACAACAATGACTGCAAGCATTTCTTTCATGTCTCAACAGGTCAAGAATAGAAGAGAGGGGTCAAACAGAAATGACAAAGATGATCAACCCATTGAAGCAGAGGATTTGTTAGAACAACCAAGCTTATACCCAGGAGACAAGGTGCTGGTATGAAGGTTTGTATGCACTTGCAGTATTCCTAGCTTTGAATGCCCATATGGGGTGGAAGACGTTACACCCACAACAGCCACGTTAAAAGGAGGAAGATCCAGGCTTCATTTGTTTGACATCAAGCCATACACAAGATAATCTTCGACCCCTCCTTCAACTGCCCACAGTGAAACAAGAGTAGAAGTTCTACATGTGCAGACTTGTTCTATAGTCAAGATTAAAGACAAGGACATTGAGGAACACAGCAGCACCTTACACTAAAGGACATATATTTTTACATTTGACAAGGAGTAAATAGACTTGCAGTTATCCTGGAACTTTTTTAGATAGGCTCATGAGACAATGCATTGAAATACTGGAGCTAAAAGGAGAAAGGCACACTTTATCTTTACATTACCTATTGCAGTAACCTTATACACATTCCTGTATGCTGTTTTAACCTACATATTACAGTCTTATCCATTCTTAATAAGAAGATACATCAACATCATAAGGTTTCTTGGAAATCCTAAAAACAATCATATTATTTTTAGAATAATTGTTGTGATCATCTTGCAGTTCTTGATATAACGATGTGATTTATAGACATTTACAGAGTAACATATTAAAACTGCAAGAACAAATGAGAATATAAGAGGCTTATTGCCATCAAGAAAATCAATGAGTTGCCCTTGAATAATAATTGTGGTGTCATTCTGTATTATGGTTTGCGTTTTCCTCCTGATTATTAAGACATTTAAACAAGTTACAAGAAACAATACAGATATGATGGATGACAATTAAACATTTACTTTTGCCCATATGAAACCACAAACAACATTTTTTATAATCTTACTATGCATTTATTTTGATTTAAAAAGGATGTTGGAGAACATCATGAAGGTATGAATACATATCTATATAATTTGGCTAATTTAAAGAATAACATATGGTATCAGCACATGAAAAAGGTGGGAAGGAGAACATCAGATGAAAGCTGCTACGTGTGTTCCCTCAGACCTTATGCTTTGGGAATCTCCACAATATTCATAGCAACAGGCGTATCAGTGAAAAGGAGCTTTTGCCTTACTCATCTTGCACTTTGCCTAATCAGAGGACAGTTCCAAGGCAAAACAACATCTATAATGTGGGTGAATAAAGTGACATTTCAAAAAGAAGATAATTATGTACAAGACATAAAGTCAAGAGAAAAGGCAGAAACAATGCATCAAATAATAAAATACGAACATCCTGGAATACGTGGAGCAGGGATGAAGATTGAAGAAAACAAGATGCTACAATACAAGGATAGGAAAGGGAAGGAGACAAATGAATGCTGGGAAAGAGGTCAGCTACAAAATAAAGGAACAGTGCTTAGTCCTGAAGGATGGGCTGAGGGATTGATAGTGTGCAAAGCAACAGCATTAACCGGACAATGGGAAGTAGTTGTGCAAATGCAGAAAAGGAATGCAAAACCCAATGGCCTAAGATTTCAAGATTATTGAAATGGGTCTACAATGAGGGAGGACTTTTGCAGATATTATCACTCTAGAATGCGTCTCTATGCTTCAGAAATAATGTTACTGTGAAGGTTGGAGAGAGCCGCAAGTGTGGCAGAGTTTTTGATGTACCAGGTATAAAGGAAGCAACAGCAGTCCTCATTGACCATTACTGGGCCTGTGGTTCAAGAACATATATAAAGTTGCCCCCAAAATGGGGAGGACTGTGTTCATTGGTGCTAATAAGCACACCAGCCTTAGTCATACCACGCATTGACATGCAGATTCCAGACTTCCCAAAGATGAACACACACCTAAAGAAGAAAATATCGTTTTATCGAAGCAGACAGAGGAAAGAGAATTATTTCTCAGTAAAATCAATAAAAGCCTATTATTACATCCTAGATGAGCATAAGTTGTTCAGCAGAACATCAGTGATATTTCCAACTATATTCCTTCCAGGAATCCAGACTGCAGTGAACACCAAGTGGCTGCAAATCACCGGATGGGTGCTGCTGCAAAACGATCAACAGAACAATAAGAGGATTCAATGAGATCAAAGCAGAGTTGAGGGCAATCAGGCTTATGGCTGTCAAGAACAGGAATGCCCTAGACCTAATTACACCAATGGAAGGTGGCGTGTGCACCAAGATTGGGCCATCTTGCTGTACATTATGGCTGCCCATCATGAAGACAATGGGACTTTGACAGATGCAATAACAATGTTGTCAACCCTGCATACAAAGTGGAGGATGAAGTAGACACAATTGAGGATAACAGCTGGTTTATGTCTCTGTTTTTATGGTTTCCAATTTACTTGGAGCAGTACTAGTGTTGGTATTGCTAGGATTTTGTTTCATAATGATCATCTTGGGATAATGCAAGAAAACAGACAAGAAAGCTATTGGGATGAATATCATGATTGATATAGTTGTTGGAACTGCTGAGCAGATGCAAAATAAAGAAAGTACTTGTGAGAATATAAAGAAACATATGCTTGCACCTCCAGGAATAAAGTTCTACTACGTTAAGGAGCATACAAAATGTGTACTATGGTGGATATTATGTCCATCATCAGTAGATGGCTGCCACATGACCTGGAGTGTATATGAACATATAAAAAACTAAGATCACCTGAGCGGGGTGACAAAGATATGGATCCCAAAAAAATAATAGTATGAAGAGATGATAAAGGAAAATGAAAAGGATAATGAAGAGAGGAATGTGGCCGAGAACTCGACCCAAATGGAGAATGTAGAGGAGCAGTTGGATGCAGTATTCCTAACTCCCGCTCTCTCACCACCGTCATCCTGGAACTGCCGGAGAAGGGCCATATGAGAGGCTCTGTGTGTTATGCCTATACCGCAGTGTACGAGAGATGATACACACTCTGACAACCGTATTGAATGTACCCTTGTAAGCAAAGTGTGGAAGGATGGCGTATGGAAGGATGTCAGCATTCACCATTGGATATCATGGTGCACTGAGTGAAATATGACGTGGACAGAGTGATGTCATAAAGAATATATACGAATCCATATGAAACGGCATGAAAATACTGAAGAGTGATGATTGTGTTAGCTATAATCTGTATTATACACATTTATACGTAGATTGATGGTTGTCTTACAGATAAGGGAAAGCCAATTAAGTACTAACCCATATGTCGTCTATAAGTAGATGTGTTGCCCCAACCAATCCCTCCTGCTAACAAGTTGTACAGTTTGCCACATAGGATGACATCATAGAGGATGCATATTGTGGTATAAGACTCCCGTGTAATCAAGTTTGTGTGTGAGTGTGCAGGCATCAGTCCGATGTCTGCCATATGACCCTGCTTTATTAAATTGAGACTAAAGTGGTACTTTGCCATATTCTTTGAGTCTGTCTGGTTATTTGATCTGAGATCTTCATTGGTAAATACATATAGCACAAAGAGATGCTGCAGCTGTTACAGCACAGCACAGTGTGGGGCCATTTGATCATTTAAATCATCTTGTAATACACCTTGTTGCTATATTGTTCTGGACCAGGATATCCTGAAGTAGAGATCATTTGTGTTTATGTGTGTGTGTGTGTAGCACTATTTATATAAAATGGAAATGCTAGCATAACCATGCTTTTTTCACAACACTCTCCAGCCACTCTCCTCACAGCCCTCTATAAAGTATCCTATTTTAAAATAGTACATGAAGGGAAGAAACAAACATGTTCTAAGCTAAATAGAAGTTATTCATCGGTATGCAAAGGGCACTTGGATGATTTCTGGAGCATGCTTAATAGGTCCTGATTAGAGAAATTAAACACAAATACAACTAGAGAGCTAATAGTGGGCTCAGCCATAGAAAGACATTATGAAGTGGAAGCTTTGAGAATTCAATGGGAGGGTGAATATACAATAATGAGCACTGCCAAACCAGTAAGTATGGCTTTGCAAATGCAAAGGTTTTTTTTTTTGCCCTTTGGAAGTTTTAAAGAAAAATCATAACCTCTTTGTTTCCAAAGTGAGACCTAAAGTTTTAGCTTTTCCTGTACTTGCTCAGTATCATCTTGATGTTCTTCAATGCAGGTGTTGTTCCTTATTTCTATTTACCTATGCATTGTATGTCTGGTTACCTTTTATGCATAATTCCCTCATTCTTCCTCGACTTCTGTGAACTCATTAACTGACCTGTTTGAGTTAAGACACATCAGAAGGTCCATTGAAGGTGGAAAGGGGACCAACGTGCCATTTCTGACAGCAAGCCATGCCAATTCGACCCTGCTACGTACTGTTTACTTCAGATGGTGCCTTTCATACATGCAGTGAGTTTGCAATGTTGGAGGAGTGCAAACATATAGCAAGAATGTTGGCCTTGCTGTCATGAGCAACATTGTGATGAAAAATCTATAGCTATTGCTCTTCTTGAGGTCAGCATAGACAATGCTGAATAACCTGTTCCGATCTGCAGTAATAGCAGCTGACTGTTTCAGAAACCCCAGGAAGTACACCACAACTCAAACAAAGATGTCCATAGAGAAGTCTTCAACCTTATAGCCTAATGTACTATGGTAATCAGGGGGTCAAGAGGCATATTACGCATTGATAAAATATGTGCTAATCAATCAACAAAGTGCCCTGTTTGGATTCAAACAGATGCTAGAGGTGTGTGATTACCTTTGTGTGCTCCCTGTTTCCAATTGCTTGTTGTATGTGTTGGTGCATATTAAGTAGCTTTGGGTTTACACCCTAAATTACTAGTGTAATCCAGACGTGGAATCCTTGCTCACTGTTCTGATAAAGGCACAGCTCCACCTCACTGACGAGGACCAACCAGAGTGTAACACATGTCTGGGGTTGCTGTTGGTACTCTTGGTCAGGAGAGAATTTCCTGGCATTTCGGTGCTGTACTGCTCTTGGGCAGGACCAAGACTGATATGTAGTGGAAATGTCTCTTCTGTGAAAGGATGGTGAGCTCAAGACTCTAGTTGAGACTCTAATCCGGGATATAGGCCGCTAGAGAGACACTTCCAGGACGCCCCCTGTTTGTGCATATAAATATCTTTGGGTTTTCACCTCAAGTTACGAGGGTAATCCAGACCTGGAAGCCTTGCTCATTGTTTTTAGAGAGGTACAGCTCCACCTCACTGATGCGGCCCAACCAGGCCGAAACAGGTGTCTTGTGCTGCTGTTAGTACTCTTGTTCAGAAGAGAATTGCCTGGCATTTCGGTGCTGGATTGACCTTGGGCAGGACAAAGACTGATATGTATTAGACATTTCTCTTCTGTGAAAGGAAGGTGAGCTGAAGACTCAGGTTGAGACTCCAATCCGGGATACAGGTTGGTAGAGAGACATCCCAGGACCCCTATTGTTTGTGCGTATTTGTTGAAATGCCATCCACACAACATTGTCTAGTATGCAGTTCACCCAACAGATTAAAAACACCAGACTTCAGAGTAAATTTTTCTTAAAAGCAGTGTGATTGCACCAAACCATGTTCAACCTTAATAATGTACAAAGATGGTGAATATATAGCACAGATGAGGTATGTGGGTAAGGAAGCTGATGCAGGACTAAGTGTGTGCTGGAGGGAGTTTCAATAGGGGTTACTGGGTGATGTAGTTTAAGTGTAGCTCTAATTGCTGTTTAAAATGGGGTTGTGTGTGTTGAAATACAGAGTGGCGCAATGCAGTAGACCCCTTTGTTTGTGTACGAAGTGGGTCGATTTTGCTATTGTAGAGTTGGGTCAGTCTGAGCATTCATGGATGTAGTCAAGACAGAGCTGAGCCAATACACACTCTTTCCTGATATCCTCCCTTTCTACTCCCCACAATAAAAGACCCATAACTTGCAACTACCTCTCCTGGTCTACAAAATAATCTCATATTGGGTGTTCTGAATTGCCACAACGGAGAACAGATAACTGACATCTTCCCCCGTGTTAAGATGGATTTCTAAAATGTGCTGTGCTTGACAGATTTCAAGAAGACACCCTAGTTACAGCGAACAGGTGAACCATGAGAGGTTAGCCAAACCAAATCAAGGTAAGTGTGGAGAGTGGTGAAGGCATTGTCTCGGGAAAGGTGAGTGGGGTCATGGTCCCACAATGAGTCCACACAGTGAAATGTACAATTAGTCTGCTTATACAGGCAAGTACAAAAATACTCTATTTACCACAGGCCCAAAAACACACTAGAGAAATGAATCAAGCAGGTAATACTATCACACAGCACTCTGTTATACAATATATATATAAAGTCACCTGTGGTTTGCATACATGCTTACAATTTGCTTAAATACCCAAAAGGAAGATAAGGAAAATTAGTTCACAAGACTGCAGACCCTACATTTGTGAATCCAATTCCTATGTTAAATGGGGCCTAGTGCCAAAAGGTCACACAGTTCCCTTTCCTTCGAGGAGAAGGTACAAAGGCAGGAAGAGTTATGGTGATGGTGAAAAATGTTCCAGAAGTCTTCTCAAGGATTTTACAGGTAAGTAAGAAACTTCTCCTATGTATTAGAACAGCTTTTAAAACAGATGTTCAATAGTAAGGGAATGGAATAAATCAAAGTTATTCACGCAGTTTATTATAGGGGAGATAGTGGTGGCTGTAACTATTGTGATTACTCACCGCTCTTACTCTGATTTGCGTAAATGACTTGTCAAGTCAACTGGGAGTCGTTGGAGGTAGGTGTTCCTGCTGTTGGATCCAGTAGAAGATGCCCAGGAACTGTGAGTGCAAGAAAGATTCTTGGTTGGTCCAGGAACTGAGTCCAACCCTTTCTAAAGAGAAAATGCAGCAGGCAGCAATGCAGGCCTCTTCAGGACACTCTGCCAGATGGAAGGAAGCTAGTTCTAGCAACAGTCAATGTACATGGGTGACAGCATCAATCTCTCCAGTCACAAATGTAGAAAGACTTCCAGGGCAAGATCCATTGATGCTGGGAAGGTGAAACTTGGCAGTAAGGTGGCTTGTAGGATCAGTTGGAGTCAGCCAACTTTCCAGACAAAAATGCAAAACAGCGACGCCTCTGACACTTCTTTCCATCCACCCAGAGGGGTGAGGGCAGGAGCCCCCCCAGCCCCCCAGCCCAGCAGAGGATCCACAACAATACCCAGGCACGGAGCGCGCTAACTGAGCAGGGCCTGCCTGACCCTGTCCACAAGAGGTGCCTGACTCGCCCATGCCGGGCGCATCGCGGCACGATATCGAGGCTGAACCTCGATTTGAAACGAAAGAACCGCCGGCAGGCGGAATCGCCGGCGGCCAGTCCTAAGGCCATACAAAGGCCTGTTCTGCGCCCAGGTCCCCCACTTCTTTCCATCCACCCAGAGGGGTGAGGGCAGGAGCCCCCCCAGACCCCAGCCCAGCAGAGGATCCACAACAATACCCAGGCACGGAGCGCGCTAACTGAGCAGGGCCTGCCTGACCCTGTCCACAAGAGGTGCCTGACTCGCCCATGCCGGGCGCATCGCGACACGATATCGAGGATGAACCTCGATTTGAAACGAAAGAACCGCCGGCAGGCGGAATCGCCGGCGGCCAGTCCTAAGGCCATACAAAGGCCTGTTCTGCGCCTGTTACGCGCATGGGAGCGCGGAGTGGCCATCAACTCGGAGCAACTTGCAACCTACCCACTACCAGAACCCTCCCGCATAAGGAGAACGCATTGTAAGTACATGCAAGTACCGGGACATTACTGTATGCATGGACTCTTAGCCTCCCCCACTCAGATGGGTCTATGGTCTCTAGTACTACTCACATACCCTATGGTCGTATTTAGACCACGCCACTATGTTGTGCCTTATGGTCGCATAGTGACCACACTACTGTGTTGTGCCCTATGGTCGTATTTAGACTACACTACTGTGTTGTGCCCTATGGTCGCATTTAGACCACGCTACTGTGTTGTGCCCTATGGTCGCATTTAGACCACGCTACTGTGTTGTGTCCCATGGTCGTATTTAGACCACACTACTGTGTTGTGCCCTATGGTCGTATTTAGACCACGCTACTGTGTTGTGCCCTATGGTCGCATTTAGACCACGCTACTGTGTTGTGCCTTATGGTCGTATTTAGACCACACTACTGTGTTGTGCCTTATGATCGCATAGCGACCACGCTATTGTTTTGTGCCCTATGGTCGTATTTAAACCATACTATTGTGTTGTGCCTTATGGCCGCACCGATGTCCCTCATCTGCCTATCCTCTGCACGGCGCATTGCCCCTAGCACACACATTATGCTACTTTGCCTTACCGTGATCATGTTCCCCTTCTGTGTCATGCAAAGCAATATACTCTGCAACGGTAACAGCTACTTAACCCATAAAAATGGACTAGCTAGACCCGCCTGCCCAAGACACTACCCTATCGTCTGCCCCACACCATTCCTGCCCACTACTCCAGCCTTCCTCCCGGTCCCACAATCTGCCTATCCTACCTATGACCATGCACAATTTTACGATGTCCTAAACAACAAGAGTGCAGATAGATCCAAGCAGAACCCAACAGACACTAGAGCACCCTGCCCCACCCATCATCACAGCCCCTCCACGATGACTGACCTTACTGTCTCTCAAACAACCACCCTTATCCCTACCGATCGCAACAATAGACTTGGTGCCAGAATCCACCACAAAACGAGCAAACGCCCACCTAAACCACCCAACAAAACCAACAAGTACACTATAACCCCCATCATCTCGACCCCCCATACACTAAAAGGAGCTCTTCTAAATGTTAGATCCCTGGTCGCCCATTCTACAGAAGTCGCCGACATCATTCTGACTAACAACCTAGACTTCCTTGCTATGACAGAAACTTGGCTACATGAGGCTGCGGGACCATCCCTTACCCTAGCCATCCCTGACAACTATACTATCCTCAGAGTAGACAGACCTAACGCTCGAGGAGGTGGTGTAGCCCTCATCTTCAAGTCCTCACTCGATATCAGACTAGGCTCCTCTCCTCCACTCAAATCATGTGAACACCTCACAGTTAAACTACAAACCTCCCCGAAGAGCACGATCACTATGCATATAATCTACAGACCCCCGGGCCCACCTGGCTCTTTTGAGGAAGACATCACCTCCCTAGTAGCCGAAAGCTCCAAACCTTCAGCACAAATAATTATACTGGGAGACTTCAATCTTGAGTTTAATGACCCTCATGACTCCCCCGCCACTGCCCTGGCCACGGCATTAGAGGAGCATGGCCTCCTTCAACTCTGCTCTAAACCCACCCACTCGAAAGGCAGAATCCTTGACTGGGTTACCGCCCTCAATTGCAACATTACCCTAAAGGACCCTGTACAACTCATCTGGACGGATCACCACTTCCTCCCCCTTGACATTAATATAAACAACCTAGTGCACAAAAAGCCTATTATTGCTCCGGCCTGCCAAACTAGGAAAAAGAGCAACATTACAGCTGAAGCCTTAATGCCTCTGGTGACCCCCATTCTGAACGCCCTACCAACTACAACTGACTTAAACTTGATGGTCAACGCCTATAATGACTCCATGGCTAAAGCTATCGACACCATTGCCCCACT
Source organism: Ambystoma mexicanum (assembly GCF_040938575.1). NCBI lineage: Eukaryota > Metazoa > Chordata > Amphibia > Caudata > Ambystomatidae > Ambystoma > Ambystoma mexicanum. Next base: position 413,952,468 of record NC_090937.1, read on the forward strand.
AAAAATGCGTAAAGGGAAACCTAAAGCGCACCTGAATACATGGTACACCCCAGAGCTCAAACTTCTCCGACTACAAAAAAGCAAACTGGAATCACTATGGAAATCGGTGCCTTCAGCAGACAAGAGAACTAACCTCACCAACTTCTCCACCCACTACAAAAATGAGATCACACGTGCTAAGAAAGAATCTCTTAATTCCAGGATCTCACAGGCAGGCTCCAGCACAAAAGAGCTCTTTAACATCTTAAAGGAATTAGAAAACCCCACTCCTCCTGAAGATACCTGCACAAAGGATAAACCTTGGTGCACAGGGATCCAGAACGCCCTTGCCAACAAAATCTCAGGGCTCCAAACTAAAATTGAAAACAAACGGCAACAGCTCACTCACGACCCCTCCTCCAGACCCACCCATCCCCCACTCACCGCCTCTAGCTCAGGCTTCACCTTCAAAAAGGTTACCACACTTGAAGTACAAAAAATTATAGCATCCTTGAAACCCTCGAACTGCAAGGGGGATAGCTGCCCCGCACAGATAATCAAGGATGCTGCCAGGGATCTCTCCCCCTTCATCACCAAATTAATAAACTTGTCCTTTTCTAACAATATGGTCCCAAGTAATCTGAAACAATCCTGGGTCCTACCCTTGCTAAAAAAACAGACCCTCGACCCAGAAATACCCACAAATTATAGACCCATTACCACTGTCCCATTTTTACTAAAGATCCTTGACAGAGTGGCCTATTTACAAATTCAGGATTACCTTGAAACTAACCGATTACTAGGTACTCGCCAATCTGGCTTTCGTCCCCAACATGGGACGGAAACGGCCCTTGTTGATCTCAAGAGCCAGATAGACGAAATCAAAGATAAAGGGAGGGCTGCTATCCTGCTTCTCCTCGACCTTTCCGCTGCCTTTGACCTGGTTGACCACAAAATCCTGTGCAACCACCTATCATCGGCAGCACACTTCTCCCACTCGGCGGTCACATGGATCCAATCCTTCCTGGACAATAGGACCATGCGAGTCTTCTCACCCATTGCAGCAACCAACCCTATTCCCATTACCTGCGGTGTCCCACAAGGATCGTGTGTTTCACCCACCTTGTATAATATATTCACAAAGCCCCTTATTCGATAAACTGGACCATCTGGGTGTCACCTACACTAACTACGCAGATGTCACCCAGATACTCCTCACTTTATCAGGCAACCACAACACGGACGCCAACAGGATCGGTGAAGTCTTCTCTATCGTTCAGGCATGGATGGCCACACATGGCCTCTGCCTGAACGATGACAAAACCGAACTGCTCCTTGTCGGCTCACCCAACACTATCCGGAATCTCAGCCCGAGCTACTCTAGCTTCATCATTGACGGCAACACCACTCCCACTGCCAAAAGTGTAAAAACTCTTGGTTTCTATCTCGACACTAACACCAACCTCGCCAAACAAATTAATATGACCGCCTCAACCACTGCTTACACTGGGAAACTAATCAGAGCCTGCAGACCTCTGATATCCCCCAACAATTGCCTTACTCTAGCCAGAGCACTTATACAATCCAAACTGGATTATTGCAACAGCCTGTATGTAGGTGCCAATAAAACGGTTGTTAATAAACTACAAGTTCTACAAAATAATGCACTCCGTGCCGCCCTTAATATTCCCAGAAGAGAACACATCTCAGCCACAAGAATCACATGCAAATGGCTCTCCATCCAACAAAAAATAGACCTAAAAACTATCTGCCTCACCTACAAAGCTCTTAACCACCTGGCCCCACCTTATTTAACCGATAAATTCATCTTAAGACAGAATATTAGAACCACCAGATCCTCTAATACACTACAACTGACAGTGCCCAAATACTCCCTCAAAAGAGCCGGCGGATCCAGTTTCCCAGTTCTAGCTTCACAATTATGGAACACTATCCCATCGGACATCAAATCTACCCCTACATTTCAACCTTTCAGAACTAAGATCATCACCTGGTTACTTAACAATTAACTAGCACCGTATGTATGTATGTCACTAATTCTACTATAACTGCTGTCATAACCGATGTTGTAACTATACTTACATTGCACAATTGTACAAATGTTCCTACCTATGCCTGTAACTTGATGCTCAAGCGCCCATATACCTCTGGGTCAGGTGCGCTATACAAATAAATAAACAAACAAACAAACAAACACAGTAGCCCAAGGCAGAGCAGGTCGTTCCACTGGGTGGTCCATGGATGTCCAGGGATGATTCGGAAGTCTCAAAGGTGCAGGAACGTGAGAAAACATTGAGACTGGTTGGTTCCACCAGTCCAAGGTGCGAAGACCCGACCAGGGCCTTCTCAGATCAAATAGTCCAGCAGGGCTTCACCAGGACGGTTGCAGGAAAGGTGCCATGCCACTTCAGGAGTTGTGAAAAGTACACAAATCACAGAATAAGCTAATTAACATTCTGCAGAAAGGGTACACTTGTAGATTTGTTGTCCCCCCTCTTTAGAGTAATGTCTCACTAAACATTCCCCTCTGGGTTTTGACATTTTTTGAAACTGTATAACATTTTTTGAAATAGTACTTATATAACTTGAAGGCACACAACAACTGTACCTGCATGACAAAAGCATGCATTTTGTAATAAGCTTGACGGGAAGAATATGTGAATTCCCGCCCCCCCCCCAACAAAAAAAAAAGTTTATATCCAAACTAGCAGTTGAATTCTTTTGGGAGAAGGCACAGATTAAAGTAGAGATCTTCAGATCAATCAGGTACAAATGATGCTTCTAGTTCTTAGATACATGATTGCATGTTCCATTCCATTCAGGAGATGCACCCTCAGGCTTTGCATTCTGGGACGAGGAGACTTGGATCTATAATGGTGATATCCAGAACCACTTTGGCTTGTTTGTTCTAATCACCCAACATTCACACTTTTCTGTCCCTGCTCACTGTCCATAGAAAGATTCACATTTACCAAGCAGTTTATCACAAACGTTTTAAATCATTATTTATGAGCTGCTGACAAGCTTCCGGCTCCTCTAGAGGACAGTGTAAATTGTGGATGACTTATAAGTGTGAGTCTCTGGACTGTGGGATCAAACTTGATTTCTGCCATATGCCATCCAACATGCAAGAATGTTTGTAATAAAATATATATTTGCACATGAGCACGATGGGCTTAGATCATGTTTGCTGACTGCTGCAGCAAATGTCTTGAAACTCAAGTTGTGAGCCAGCCACTCGGCAAGAGCCTATAGAATCCATGTCTGGAGTGTACTCCTCTTAGCTGTGGCTGGGGGCCTTGAGAAAATCAAATGATGGTGATTTTTAAAATAACTTATTCATCAGTATATTTTCCGGTTTGCCAACCCAGACAGGGAAATAAAATGCACATTTAGTTCAGGGTGTTTTAAGGCATCCACAAGGAAGCAACCTTGCTCACCTAGTTAAGGGCTTTTTAGGAATAATTTTTATTTTTATTAAAACCCCAAAAATATTACACTTACTAGTGGTCAATACTATAATTTACACGAAATGCTACACATTGTACGATTCTTCCACCAGGCCCCCACTCATGTCACCCACCACCCCCACCTCCCCAGCAGTGTGGGGCACCCTCCACCAGGCTCCCACCCACCCCCACCCCCCAGCCACCATGGGCAGCCTCCACCAGGCCCCCACTCATGTCCCCCTGCCCACAGGCCCTGACAATCCTCAAGCATGGGCCTCATGATCAGCCACCACAGCCCAAAGACACAACCAAGTATTAGGTACAAAAAAGAAGGTGGGTGAGGCGCGCACTCCCGGTCCTGGTCAATTGAACCTGTTGTAAAAAATAAGTAGCTGGGTCAAATCCCAAAATGGACAAAAATTCACAGGGTTAGATCCCTTCTGCTGCAAATCAGGTACTTAGTAATAACAGGGTTAGATCCCTTGCTTCAAATCAGGTACTCAGTAATAACAGGGTTAGATCCCTCGGCTGCATTTCTGTGGTCTGTAGTTGTTCAAATTTGGGGGAGGGGAGAGAACCATCAGGAAATAGAAAACCATTGCTCCATGGAAAAAAAATATTCATAGTAAAAGAAATATCCAAATGCGAAGTCCAACTATGTACAAAGTATTCAGGGTCCATCATCCCAACAGACGAAATGAAACCTACAAAAAAACTAAAATGGAACTATATACAAAAGGTGGAGCAGTGTCCGTCGACTCCAAATAAAAATAAACAATAAAGGAAACCTATCACTAAATAACTATATACAATGGCGGCGGGCCAGTCCAGCGGCTCACTCAGTGGTGTTCCGGGCCAGGGCATCATCGAACTCCTCGTCTATGTCCCGGAGGCGGTCCTGTTCCATGGCCCGAGGATCCGCAGGGACGCCGACATGTTCACTTCCAACTCCCTGCGGATTGCCTCGAGGCACTTGGCCCGCCTCAGGGCCCTCCGCATGGAGTTCTCCGCCCTGACCATTGTATGCCGCGCCTCTTCCGCCCGCCGCCGCTCCGCATCTATGGCATGGCCCTACCGCTGCCACACGGAAGACACTTCCCGTCCAGGGTCCACCTGCCCTCCGGCCGATGCCTGCCCCTCTGATGTTGAAGGCCCCGAGCTATCGTGGCTCCCACCTACAGCCTCCTGCTGCTGCAGCTGCTGCTGTCCATGTGCCCTGTCCGATGGTGCCTGCACATCCTCCTCCAGCTGGGGTGCAGTCGTTGATGTGGCCACCCCTGCTGGACGTCTGACTCCCGACTGTGGCAGGGATCTGTTGTCCACCAGCCTGGCCGCACGGTCAGAGGCATCTCCACAGGGCACCCAGGTGACACATGGGTGGGAAGATGGCATGGAGGACGACTGGGGCATAGGGGGTTCTGTGGAGGAGGGGGTCGGAACAAGGTCCAGGAAACGGAGGAATCCAGCCCTGGTGAGCTGTCCCAGTGGGTCAACGCGGTCAACGAGCCATGCGAGAAGACGTGCAGACTCATCATGAAAAGACTGCAGGTCAGCTTGCATGGCCCGTTGACGCAACGCCACCCCACCCTGGACAGGCTCAACCTGGTGCAGGATAGCCACATCTGCAGGGAGAGGAAGGCCAGGTGTTGTAAGCCAATCCCCTCCCTGAGAACGGGTCTGGAGGTAGGCATCCCCGCTGGTGCAAGATGATGCAGTGACAGGAGCAGGGACAGGATTGCACACAGGCACCTCCGCGGCAGCCTGTGCTGCCTCCTGTCCCTGATCCTGCACTGCACCACTAGCACCAGTGGAATCCCCACCTCCAGACCCCGCCTATGTTGCTTGCACGGCCTCCTCCTCCTCCAAACCCCCCACCAACCTGGATGACTCCGTGCCATCTTCCTCTGTTGGGCCCTGTGGGATCCCAGCTGCCCCTTCTGCTGCTTCTGTGGCCAGGGACACGGCACCGGACTCCTCACTCCCCGACGAGATCAGAACCTGGGAGGGGATCCGGGCCTTGCGTCTTCGGCTGGTGGTGCGACCCCTGCCGCTGTGCTCCACAGCACCTTCTCCGCCCTCTTCATCAGTTGACGCTGCAGACAGGGAGAAAGAAAACACAGGCATCAGGGCACTGTACAATGGACTCATACACACATGACAGTTATACATGAGTGGCATTGGTAAACCTCAGACACGGCATCACAACCCCCAACACACATGTCATTTCAACTTGCACACATGAGCCATACCACAGCCATATTGCAACAGCCAGCACCATCCATTCACATACAACAGCATGAGCAGCCAAAGGTCATCCACACATCACATGCAACATAGGGAGTACACTACACATGCACACACACCACCAAACTTGCATGCATGTGTACACCTCCGCCAACTGTCGCAGTGTTCCGATCGACATCCATGTCACACCTGACAATCATTCCTCCACATCCTGTGCCATGCAAGCCCACACACACAAGCACCATCCATGTGTCACACATGAGACCCCTCGCATGTGTCACCCTCACGGCCCTGTACACCCCCCCCCCTACTTGCCCACATAAAAATACATGTTCAACCTGCACACTCCTGGCACACCACCACACGCACAGCTTACAATCAGTATGTATGTACACTTACCGCTCGACTCCAGACGGGTCTGCCTCTCAAGGACCTGGACGTGGAGCGCTGGGGATATGCGTTCCAGGACCCTCATCTGATCTTCCGACAAGTGGCCCCGGCGCCCCTTAGCATCCGCTGCCTTCAGGAGGCGCCGGGCCTTGTTGAGGGTCCTGGACCTGAAGTCATTTTGCACGTGAAAATCCAGCACGTCTGCGTGTAATTCGAGGAAAGGCCCTTAGCGCGTAAGCGCGTCAGCACACGTCTGTACATTCATTGGCCCAAAGGCCACCAGCGTATGCGCGTCTATGAAGTCACGTGCACGTTGAATATGGCACACGTTTGAAATGTTGCGTGTTAAACCTCTTTGACCCCCAATTGCCCAATTGCCCAGGAAAATAGTTTACAGCCACTCCCATATGCACATTAACATCAGTGCCATGGTTGGGAGGGGAGGAATCCGTAAGGGTGGCAAAGGTGGACGAGCCACAAGTGGTGGCCGTGGTGGATCCGGTAGGGGACGTGGTCGTTACTTGCAGGGTGACCCTGTCCCCCCATGTGTGGAGCACCAGTCAAGGGCACCCATAATCCCCCCCCCCTGGTTGAGGGTGATGTGGCTGACACCATCCATGCTCAGCCCTTGTTGGACCAGCCCATTGTGGCACCAGACCTGGCTGACTCCATGGCTGACTTCCAGGTCAGCAGGCCTATGACACGTGCGCTGGTGCACGTTGATGTCATCAGGCCACGTGGATCAGGGGCAGCAAGGTCATCTGCTGCCCCAAGTAGGCAGGGTGGAGAGGCTGCAGGGGCAGCTGCGGCTCCATCCACCCCAGCTCTCACACACCCAGCCAGGACAGTGTCGGTCCTAGTCCATCCTGCTGACATTCCCCCTGACACCATTACACTTGAGCCAATGCCTGCACCAACTCCCATGCTGAGTGTGCAATCCCACACTCCTGATACAGAGTCCACCAGGGCTCTTGCCCCTAGTGTCCAGAGCGGCGTAGGACACTCAAAATCCCCACCACCTTCCAAGCAGAAGAGGAAGAGTGCTCGTCCGGCACAGGCTGATGCCCCAGACACGGCTACACAGTCCGGCCCGTCGAGGAAGCCCAGCTTCACGGATGCCGAACTGAATGCACTTGTCGAGTATGTGTCCGCACATGATAACGAAATGGTCATTGTTGCAGGATCCAAGACCACACTTGCACAACGGCAGGCTCATGGCAGACCGTTGCGGACATCGTAAGTGCCCTTGGAATCGTGAGGCGCACAGCCAATGATTGCTATAAGCGCTGGAATGACCTAAAGCGCAGGGCAAAGAAAAAGCTGGCCTCAAGTCATGCCGCAACTCTAGTGACTGGAGGTGGGTCTCCAGTAGAAGACATGGAACTCACTCCACATGAGTCAGTCGCTGGGACCTACGTCACGGAGGAACAGATCCAAGGCGTGGGAGATCTACCAGATTATGAGGCATTGTCCGGTGAGTGCACATGCATGTGTGTGTCATCCATGTGCATGGTGTGTGTGTGAGGGCTTCTGTTTGTGTGCCAGGTGAGGGTGTGTGCGCCTGAGTTGTTTGGGTCACCCATGTGCTTCATCCAATACATTCTGCGCAGCAGCATTTGGCCATAGCAGTATCCCTTCTGCCAACAGTAGACATCTAGCCCAACAGCACGCCAGTTGCACTTGAAGTGTCACCTTGCCACAACATTGTTGCTTATTTTTCTCTGTTCATTCAGGCAGATTGTTTGCATTCCACCACTTTTACTAGGCATTTCTCAGTCCTCTAGTCACATGTCTGACATGGCTATGGTAAAGTGGAGTGACTTTGTTACCTGAATATCATTTGTTTAGACATGTCCCTGTGCAATCGGACCATTTTGGACTGGCAGCTCCAGGTGAAAAATCAGACCTGTTTGAATTAGAAAAGCTATTACATGAGGGAACTGGACTGAATGAATAAGTGCTGCCCTCCTCTCCATCTTCACTCAATAGCAATGGTACATGCCATCTGTGTGATGGCATGTGTATTTCACCTGAAAATCACAGGCCAATGTGTGGTGCCACTGCTAGGCAGCATGCAGCAAATGTGTTGATCTTCCATCTTGGTGTCATCAATGTGTGCCATTTGCCTCCCCTTCATACGCAGTGAGGGTGCATACATGGGAGGGTTTTAGTCATGTGGCACATGTGTCAATCAAGTACTGGTTCTGTTGCTTTTCAGCCCTAATTGTGTGCCATAGTGCTAATGCCTGCTTCCATTTCTTTTCTTTCATGTCTTTGCAGGGGATGACGCACTTGATACAGCTGGGGTTGTGGAGATGGTGCAGACACAGGAGGGGTCTCAGGCCCGACCGACCACCAGTGAGGGACGTGGTGTGGTGGTGGGTGAAAACCCACAACTGCTGCAGGTCGTGCTCTCAAGGGGTGTCTCTGGGTGCACCTCCCCCGAGCTGTATTCAGGTGTCGATTCGGATGATGAGACCTATGTGGCATCGCAGGTGAGTGTTCCTGGGAGGGATTCTCTTCTGTCCGACCCTCCTGCACCAGGGGTAGTACCCTCAATGGGGATGTCAGTGTTGGCAGGTCCGCCTTTGGTGGTTATGGATGCAGGGTCACACTCCGCAACATCTGATCCTGTTCCTGGGCCAGCAGATCAGAGGGGGAATGCAGTCCTGCAGCCTCAGGCAGTGCCGGCACAGCAAGGCACAGTTTGCCTTGCCCCAGACAGGTGTGGTGCCCGCAGAAGTGGTGGCCGTACGCCACCTGGAAATACCGCATGGGAGCAATCCATATACAGTATGGCTACCCAACACGCAGCATCATCAGAGATGATGGTTCAGGCCATGGATAGGGTGGCCACTTCCATTGTCCCCCCAGAAAGGCTAATGGAGCGACTGCAGCAGGCAACATACTCCATCTGCCAGTCACACAGGGAGGACATGTTGGCGTCCAACTGGGACAGGCGGGCGGCACTGGCGACTCTGCAGGATGCCCTTTCCATAGAGTCCCAGGAAGCCCTGAGGGTGGAACTCAGTCAGATCAGGATGACCCTTGTTGAACTTGAGGCTTCAACACGCAGCTGGAGTGTCTCACACGTACGCTCTCAGCTGAGATGCAGGCAACTCGGGCGGAGGTCCGGTCATCCCGTGAGTTGTTGCATGGGGACCTCCGCACGATTATCCTCCAGAACCAGACCTTCCACACTCGCATGCTTGCTGCCATGGAGGAGCAGACTAGGGTTTTGCGTGGGCTGCCTCCCATAGTGCCACCACCTCCTGATGCAGCTGCAGAGTCTGAGGAGAGCGACCACAGTGATTCTCTCACAATAGGGTAGCCCATGGAGGTGTTTTTTTTCCCAGAATCCACACAAGTGGGTTCTGGTGTGCATCCTGACCTCGGACCTCCTGGGTGGCCTCCCCCATCCCCCCTGGCCCATTCATGGCCATTTTTGATTTTTTTTTTTCATATTTTTTTTTTTACAGTGTGTTGCCTTTTGTGGCTCCCGTGGGCATCCGCTGTATTGTGGCTGGGCACGTGGGGTTAGATGCTTGGATTGATGCTTCCCGTTTCCATGGGCTTGCAACGGGTGTCCCCAAGTGACATTGACTTACATGGTGACGTTGGACTCCCACTACATGTGTGGGTAGCCTAGTCAATACTGTGTATACATTCCTAGTGCATATTGCTGTTGTGTTGTACACTGCATGTTGCATAGATGTGTAACTCATCATCCATGTCTACCTCCTAATTTGCAGGTCCTTTCCTCATGTCTACACAAGGCCCTCTACTTTGGAGATGGAGTCCATGTTGGCAGCAGTGCATATACAAATCTACATGGCGGCAACACTGTACAGTTGGAAGTGGTGGGAGTGCAGGCATTTCCAGGTGGTGAGACTACTAATTTCTTACATTCGTAATGTCATGTTGATGGTAGTTTTGAGGGTCAGTAGCTGATAAGTGTTATTGCTAAATACCTGCTCAAGTGTGTTGTTGGTCCTGCATTACTGTGAGCATTTCAGGTGTCGCGAGTTTCAATTAGGGACAATGTACTTTGTGACACTTGTGTCATGTTGTGGGGATTCATTTGTTTGCCCTCACATAGCATGACATGGCATGGTGTGTCGTGTGGTGGTGCTGGGGATGGGTTGGGTAACATGGCACTGTCCTCAAGTTGCATTTTGCAAGTGGGTATTCATTTTAGCTGCATGAATGTGTTTTTTCACAAAACTGCATTGGTGGTGTCTGTGTAGGTAGGGATGCACACATTGTAACACTTCCAGGTGAACAATCTCAGGCTGATATGGTTTTGACGGTTGATTCTCGAGACATTCAGGATCATTGTCAGGTTGAGTCATCATTGATTGTCAGATGGTATGTGCCAGGGCAGTGTGCACTCCAGAGGGGTGTGATTTCTATGTGAAGTAATTAGCCACTAGCTGTGTACGGGCTGCCTCCCCCCATGCCCTTTCCTCTCCCATGCGCAGCGGGCTTGCATGTGGTTGGGGATACCACCATGTCCACGGCCAGGCCCCGGCGTGTTGCAACATTGTGCAGGACACATGCTGCCACTATGATCCTGCACACTACTGGGGGAGCGTATAACAGCTGCCCGCCAGAACGGTCAAGGGAGCGAAAGCGTGACTTTAGCACTTCGAATGTGCGCTCCACTATGCCCCGGGTTGCAATGTGGGCTGTGTTATATCTTACCTCGGGTGGGGTGGTGGGGTTCCAAATTGACGTCATCATGTGGGGGCTGAGAGGGTAGGCACTGTCCCCTGTGGAGGTGGTGATGGGTATCATTGGTGGGGTTGTGACCTTGCTCAGTATCTGACATGCATGCATGTGCAGTGGCATTCATACTCACCAAGCAGCCATGTATCGCCATGCTGCCCAACTTCTAGGTCCCGGCTTAGGGTGGACATTCGGTAAATGAAGCTGTCGTGGGTGGACCCGGGATAGTTGGCATATACTGAGGTGATGATTCCCTTGGCATTACATACTACCTGCACGTTGATGGAATGCCAGTGCTTGCGGTTCCTATAGATGTGCTCAGATGCCCTGGGGGGACGTAGAGCCACATCGGTGCAGTCGATGGCACCTAGCACTTTGGGGAATCGTGCCACACCGTAAAAATCCAGGGCGGCAGCATGCCTTTCTGCAGGTGTTCTGGGCAGGTATATGTGCCTGCGGACTGATGGGCGTGCAGTGATGATGTTCAAGACCTGGTGTAGGCAGCGTGTCTGCGTGGCCTGTGACACCCCACCCACTATGGCACTTGTCCGCTGAAATGATCCAGTGGCTAAGAAGTGCAGTACATTGAGGACCTTCACCAGGGGGCTAAGTGCTGGGGAGCGCAGGGTGGGTGATGTGAGATCATCCTCCCACTCACTCACCAGGTCCAGTATTATGTGTGGTGGAAACCTGTACCTCCCATACACCTGGTCATCAGGCATCCCAAAAAGGCTGGTTCTGGGTGTGAAAATTCTGGCCCTGACTATCCTCCTCCTCCTCCTTTGGTAGCCCACGGCCACTGCTGCTAGGAACGGTATATTCATCCTGGCGTCTGAGCTTGTTAGCTTTTTGCGCGCAATTTTATGCATCGCGGGTCGACGTATGCCTGCTTCCTGCTGGCGTACGTGTTTCTTTGCGCGTGTTGTAGGCGAGCGTGTGAAACTTCCCGCGCTCCCCTGAAATCCACGTACCCAGGCCAATAGCGTGTGGAAATTCCTGCGCACCCCGGGATACACGTGCGCTGATGTACTCGCGTGTGTAAGTGCCCGCGCACACCTGAAATACACGTACATAGGCCAATAGCGTGTACGCGCACTTTCGTCCAATTGCACGCGATGACACTCTGACGTGCAATCTTTCCACGTGTGCTCCGTCATCACGTGCTATGAGGGAAACACCCGTGCCGGTCACGTCACAGACGCGGTTATGCGCTGAGGGCCTTTGGTCCAATAGAATCGCGTATGCGTGCTGACGCGCTTACACACTAAGGGCCTTTCCTCGAATTTCACGCTGACGTGCAGGATTTTCACGTGCCAAATCACTCCGTATCAAGCTGGCCATGCGAAAACACATGGAAGACCACGCTCCTGCCCAGAAGGCAGAATTACTGCCCCCCAGTGCCCCGAGCAGCCTCCCACGTGCCATATGCTGCTGCCTGCCTGCCGCCACCGTGCCCTGCCATTTGGTGCCTGCACATCAGCCATCTGCAGGGGTCCAGTTGCTGTGTCCATCCCTGCTGGAACAGAAGACTCCCGACTGGGATAACATCCGCTCCACAGCCCAGCCCCAGGACCCAGTTGCCCACCCACTCCTGCCTCTGGGGTTGCCATGTCGGGCACTTCGACATCTGGCACCACTGGCAACCCCAGGCCAGAGGGGCAGAGGGGCACCAGCTTCACTGCCACCGAAGTTGGTGTCCTGGTGGAGCATGTCCTGGGGCAGTATGATGCCCTCTTCGGATCGTCCCTCGCCAGCAAGGAAGGACGGGAGAGGATCTGGGCCGACTGTGTGGTTGCCATCAACGCGGAGGGGGTGGCAACCCGCAATGTCCAGAAGATCAAAAAGCGCTGGGAGGACTGGAGGTCCAGGACCCTCGTGCAGGCCCGGCACCTCGTGGAGGGGGGCCGGGGCCGCATGAGTTCCATCCAGATGAGGGTCCTGGAACGCGTACGCCCAGCGCTCAATGCCCAGATCCTTGAGAGGGAGACCCGTCTGGAGTTGAGCGGTAAGTGGCCAAGCATTGCTGTGTGAGACAGGGCATGTTGCGGTGTGCTGGTTGTCTGATACTTGCCTGTTTGTGTGACATAGGCCATGTACGCATGTATGTGTGCAGGGACATCATGGTAATGCATGTGCGACCAGTGATGTGTGAACCACATGGTCGTTGCATGTGTTTAAATGCAACATGGGGAGCCCTATGCAGATTTTACACATGAGAGCATGCCAGTCTCTGTTCCTGGACATTGGTGGGGGTGAGGGATGGGTGCTGATGCCAGGTACATATATGGTAGCCATGTCTGTGTGCCTGACCTGCGTGTCTTTAACTTGTGAATGCCATGGATGCATGACACATGTCTGTGACAATGTACAGATTCACTGATGCAGCCTAGTTATCCTTGTATCCGCTGTGTTTGGGGTGTATGAGGCCAGATGGATGTGACTGAGGTGAAATGTGTGCATGTGATAGGCATGACCCAGGATGCATGTGAGTTCCATATCATTGTATGTTTCAAGAGTCCATTGGACATGTATGGAAATGTCCATGGCATGCACCATGCCTGTTACTGTGTGTGTTTTGCCTGGACTGACCCATGTGTTGTGGAGGGACATGATGGAAGTGTACTTTGACAGTGGTAACCATCTGCTATTGCATCCTGTCTAGGGGACCATTGTACAGTACCCTGATGCTTGTGTTCTATGTCTCCCTCTACGCAGCGGCTAGTGAAGAAGAGGGCGGAGACGGCGCTGTGGAGCAAGGCGGCAGAGATGCCCCCACGGCTGCAGCGGAAGGGGTGGGTGAGCCCCCACAGGGGCCTGCTATGGTGGAAGACGGTGATGAGCCATCCAGGTTGGTGGTTTCCACAGAGGAGGAGGAGGCCGCCACTGAGGCGCACTTGGGCCTGGTGGGGGCATCCCTGCTGGTGCAAGTGGTGCAGTCCAGGGGCAGGAGACAGCACAGGTCACCGTGGAGGAGCCTTTGCATGTCGCTGTCCCTGACCCTGTGAGTGCACCACCATGCACCAGCAGGGATGCCCCGTCCCAGGCCCGTCCGCAGGTAGAGGGGATGTCCATGTCACCTGACTCCCCTCCACCTGCGGACGAGGGGACCCGTGGCCGTATGGAGAAGGTCCTGATTGGGGTCGCGATGCGCACGGGTGCAATTCGTGATGACGTGCGTGCTTCCCGTGAGGAGCACATACGTCATCACGAAGAGCACCGTGCCGACGTGGCCCAATTGGGATCTTCCATGTTCGGGGGTTTCCTGCATGTGTCGGCCAATCTGGCGGCCCTCTCCTCCTCTGTGGAGGCTATACGCCGGTCGTTCTCCTTGCCGTCTTCTGGCCCAGATGCCACCAGGGCCCGCTGTGGACCTGCCCTGACCAACACAGCCAGCTCGGTGGGGATCCCATCCCTGCCACAGTCGGGAGTCGGAGGTCCAGCAGGGGTGGACACCACAGCAACTGTACCCCAGCAGATGGAGGATGTGCCGGCATCATCAGGCAGGGCACGTGCAAGACAGCGTCAGTGGATTCCATCAGCCTGGATGCCGTCGTGCTGGCAGAGGCGGTTGCGTCGGAGGCAGCAGCAGAGTCAACGTGGGAGGCATCATGGCTCGGGGCCATCAACATCGGAGGGGCAGGCATCGGCCGGAGGGCAGGAGGACCCAGGACGGGAAGTGTCTTCCGTGTGGCTGCGGTAGGGCCAGCAGATAGGTGCGGAGCGGCGGCGGGCGGAAGAGGCGCGGCTCACGATGGTCAGGGCGGAGAACTCCATGCGGAGGGCCCTGAGTCGGGCCGAGTGCCTCGAGGCAATCCGCAGGGGGTTGGAGGAGGAGATGGCGTCATCCCTGCGGACCCTCTGGGCCATGGAACAGGACTGCCTCCGGGACATCGAAGAGGAGTTTGATGATGCCCTGGCCCGGAACACCACGGAGTGAGCAGCTGGACTTGCCCGCCGCCTTGGTATATAGTTCTTTAGTTTTAGGTTTCTTCTTATGATTTGGAGTTGACGGGCACTGCTCCACTTTTTGTATATAGTTGCATTTTAGTTAGGGTTTTTTGTAGGTTTCCTTTGTTCAGTTGGGCTCATGGACCATTGGATGTTTTGTACATAGTTCTTCATTGGATTGTTTTATTTTTTTAGTTTTTATTTATTCACCATCAAGCAATGGTCTTTGCATTTATTTTTCTCTCTTGGATTGATTTTATTTTTAATGTGACTTTGGACAACATTTTTTTTAATTGGGATTTGTAGTTTTAATTTTTTTTAAGGACATGCAGCTTATCTTTTTTTTATTGCCATTGTAGTTTGTTTCATTTCATTTGCATTCAATTTGTTTTAATACAATTTTGTTTTCATACTTCACTGTGTGGTATTATCTCATTGGTTTCATGAATGTCATGTTGGGTGTTTTCCCATTCAATTGCAACCATTGTGTGTGACGGACATGGGTTCATTTTCTTTATGAACATTGGGGGTGTAACATATAATTTCCTTTTCCATGTGGGCGAATGGGTTACTTGGTAGGGCCTTTTGGCTATGGAGGCTGACCATAACGCACATGATTGGGGATTGTGAGGACCTGGGTGCAGGGGGACATGAGTGGGGGCCTGCTGGCAGGTGCCCCACAGTGCTGGGTGGTGGGGGTGCAGGGAGACATGAGTGGGGGCCTGGTGGAGGGTGCCCCTCAGTGCTGGGGGTGGGGGTGCAGGGAGACATGAGTGGGGGCCTGGTGGAGGGTGCCCCTAAGTGCTGGGGGGTGGGGGGTGGGAGACATGAGTAGGGGCCTGCTGGCAGTTGCCCAGCAGTGCTGGGGGGTGGGGTGGGTTGGAGACATGAGTGGGGGCCTGGTGGAGGGTGCCCCTCAGTGCTGGGGGGGTGGGAGACATGAATGGGGGCCTGGTGGCAGGTGCCCCACAGTGCTGGGAGGCGGGGGTGCAGGAAGACATGAGTGGGGGCCTGGTGGAGGGTGCCCCTCAGTGCTGGGGGGTGGGGGTGCTGGGGGACATGAGTGGAGGCCTGGTGGCAGGTGCCCCACAGTGCTGGGGGGTGGGGGTGCTGGGGGACATGAGTGGGGGCCTGGTGGAGGGTGCCCCACAGTGCTGGGGGGTGGGGGTGGTGGGAGACATGAGTGGGGGCATGGTGGAGGCTGCCCCTGGTGGCTGTGGGGTGGGGTGATAGGGAACATGAGTGGGGGCCTGGTGGAGGCTGCCCCTGCACTGCTGGGGGGTGGGGTGAGTGGGAGACATGAGTGGGGGCCTGGTGGAGGGTGCCCCTCAGTGCTGGGGGGGGTTGGGGGTGGGAGACATGAGTGGGGGCCTGGTGGAGGCTGCCCCTGCACTGCTGGGGGGTGGGGGTGGTGGGAGACATGAGTGGGGGCCTGGTGGAGGCTGCCCATGGTGGCTGGGGGGTGGGGGTGATAGGGGACATGAGTGGGGGCCTGGTGGAGGGTGCCCCTCAGTGCTGGGGGGTTGGTTGTAGTGCAGGGAGACATGAGTGGGGGCCTGCTGGCAGTTGCCCCACAGTGCTGGGGGTGGGGTGGGTGGGAGACATGAGTGGGGGCCTGGTGGAGGGTGCCCCTCAGTGCTGGGGGGGTGGGAGACATGAGTGGGGGCCTGGTGGCAGGTGCCCCACAGTGCTGGGGGGTGGGGGTGCAGGGAGACATGAGTGGGGGCCTGGTGGACGGTGCCCCTCAGTGCTGGGGGGGTGGGGGGTGGGAGACATGAGTGGGGGCCTGGTGGATGCTGCCCCTGCACTGCTGGGGGGTGGTGGGAGACATGAGTGGGGGCCTGGTGGAGGCTGCCCATGGTGGCTGGGGGGTGGGGGTGATAGGGGACATGAGTGGGGGGCTGGTGGAGGGTGCCCCTCAGTGCTGGGGGGGTGGGAGGGTGGGAGACATGAGTGGGGGCCTGGTGGAGGGTGCCCCTCAGTGCTGGGGGGGGGTGGGGGGTGGGAGACATGAGTGGGGGTCTGATGGCAGGTGCCCCACAGTGCTGGGGGGTGGGGGTGCAGGGAGACATGAGTGGGGGTCTGGTGGAGGGTGCCCCTCAGTGCTGGGGGATGGGGTGCAGGGAGACATGAGTGGGGGCCTGGTGGAGGCTGCCCCTGCACTGATGGGGGGTGGGGGTGATAGTGGACATGAGTGGGGGCCTGGTGGAGGCTGCCCCTGGTGGCTGGGGGTTGGGGGTGATAGGGAACATGAGTGGGGGCCTGGTGGAGGGTGCCCCTCAGTGCTGGGGGTAGGGGTGCAGGGAGACATGAGTGGGGGCCTGCTGGCAGTTGCCCCACAGTGCTGGGGGGTGGGGTGGATTGGAGACATGAGTGGGGGTCTGGTGGAGGGTGCCCCTCAGTGCTGGGGTTTGGGAGACATGAGTGGGGGCCTTGTGGCAGGTGCCCCACAGTGCTGGGGGGTGGGGGTGCAGGGAGACATGAGTGGGGGCCTGGTGAAGGGTGCCCCTCAGTGCTGGGGGGGTGGGGGGTGGGAGACATGAGTGGGGGCCTGGTGGAGGCTGCCCCTGCACTGCTGGGGGGTAGGGGTGGTGCACTGCTGGGAGGTGGGGGTGGTGGGAGACATGAGTGGGGGCCTGGTGGAGGCTGCCCATGGTGGCTGGGGGGTAGAGGTGATAGGGGAAATGAGTGGGGGCCTGGTGGAGGGTGCCCCTCAGTGCTGGGGGGTGGGAGACATGAGTGGGGGCCTGGTGGAGGTTGCCCCTCAGTGCTGGGGGGGGTGGGTGGTGGGAGACATGAGTGGGGGCCTGCTGGCAGGTGCCCCACAGTGCTGGGGGGTGGGGGTGCAGGGAGACATGAGTGGGGGCCTGGTGGAGGGTGCCCCTCAGTGCTGGGGGGTGGTGGTGCAGGGAGACATGAGTGGGGGCCTGGTGGAGGCTGCCCCTGCACTTCTGGGGGGTGGGGGTGATAGGGGACATGAGTGGGGGCCTGGTGGAGGCTGCCCCTGGTGGCTGGGGGGTGGGGGTGATAGGGAACATGAGTGGGGGCCTGGTGGAGGCTGCCCCTGCACTGCTGGGGGGTGGGGTGGGTGGGAGACCTGAGTGGGGGCCTGGTGGAGGGTGCGCCTCAGTGCTGGGGGGGTGGGGGGTGGGAGACATGCGTGGGGGCCTGGTGGAGGCTGCCCCTGCACTGCTGGGGGGTGGGGGTGGTGGGAGACATGAGTGGGGGCCTGGTGGAGGCTGCCCATGGTGGCTTGGGGGTGGGGGTGATAGGGGACATGAGTGGGGGCCTGGTGGAGGGTGCCCCACAGTGCTGGGGGGTAGGGGTCGTGGGAGACATGAGTGGGGGCCTGGTGGAGGCTGCCCCTGCACTGCTGGGGGGTGGGGGTGGTGGTAGACATGGGTGGGGCCCTGGTGGAGGCTGCCCATAGTGGCTGGGGGGTGGGGGTGGTGGTAGACATGGGTGGGGGCCTGGTGGAGGCTGCCCCTGCACTGCTGGGGGGTGGGGGTGATAGGGGACATGAGTGGGGGCCTGGTGGTGGGTGCCCCGCAGTGCTGGGGGCTGGGGGGGTGGGAGACATGAGTGGGGGCCTGGTGGAGGGTGCCCCACAGTGCAGGGGGGTGGGGGTGCAGGGAGACATGAGTGGGGACCTGCTGGCAGGTGCCCCACAGTGCTGGGGGGTGGGGTGGGTGGGAGACATGAGTGGGGGCCTGGTGGAGGGTGCCCCTCAGTGCTGGGGGGTGGGGGTGGGTGGGAGACATGAGTGGGGGCCTGGTGGAGGGTGCCCCACAGTGCTGTGGGGTGGGGGTGCTGGGTGACATAAGCAGGTGTGCAGGGTAGTCCCCTGTGGTGTCGGCTGCCTGCAGGGGCCGTGGAGGGTGTACAGGGAATACCTGGGAGCACCCAGCCAAATCGCGTGTAGAATTTCCTGCGTACCCCTGAAATACACGTACCCAGCCAAATCGCGTGTGGAAATTCCCGCGCACGTACCCGGCCAAATCGCGTGTGGAACTTCCCGCGCACCCCTGTAATCCACGTATCCTGCCAAATCACGTGTGAATCTTCCCGCGCACCCCTGAAATCCACGTACCCAGCCAAATCACGTGTGGAAATTCCCGCGCACGTACCTGGCCAAATCGCGTGTGGAACTTCCCGCACACCCTGAAATCCACGTACCCTGCCAAATCGCGTGTGAAACTTCCCGCGCACCCATGTAATCCACATACCTGGCCAAATTGCGTGTGGAACTTCCCGCGCATCCCTGAAATCCACGTACCCAGCCAAATCGCGTGTGGAACTTCCCGCGCACCCCTGAAATCCACGTACCCAGCGAAATCGCATGTGAAACTTCCCGCGCACCCCTGGAATCCATGTACCCAGCCAAATCGCGTGTGAAACTTCGCGCGCACCCCGAAATACACGCACACGTTATTTTTCAGTCAGCGGGTGTCTGTGTTTGTGGGTACCCCTTTGCACGTCATTTGTCCTGGAGGGCCACAGTATAGGACATTCATCATAGCTGTATATAGGTGCTATTTGTTGGCGCACCTTTTGGCACACATTTATTACAGGTGCAGAGACACTACCGCCTGCTTTCTTGTGGCGGTCGTGTTTGTGCCTGTGCGCTGGTTTGACCGTGCGCTGTTTTGCCCTATTCGATTCCATGAATACGTGTTGTAGGCGAGCGTGTGGGCGTTCCGCGCACTTGCGCCCTGTACTTCCCCCATGATGCCCACATTTTGGCAAGTTGTTCCCCATTCCGAGTGTTACGCCCCGTGTTCCGCCTACTTTTGTTGTGTGCGCCGCGCTATGTGCGATTTTCGCTGTGGCATGTGCGATTTTCGCTGTGACCTGGCGCACGCCGTTAGATGGCCTGTGCGCCAACGAGCACCGCACACTTTTTTAGCGCACATCCGATGGTTTTCTCGCGCACGGCCTTCCATGAATCGATGTGCGCTGCTTTTCGTGCGAATTTCGCACTTGCACTGCGATTTTCGCTATTCCACTGCGAATCGCACGATTTTGGCCACTTGCGCCGCGCTAATTATTCCATGAATCGGCCAGTCATAGTTTTACAGGAGCTACAAGTCGTGTTCCCTTCACATTCGCACTTCCAGTCTCTATAAGAGAATGTGAAATGAATGTGCCTTTATTATATTCACGGCAGACCCCAGTAAACATTTTGGCTTGAGATCTAATGACAAAGTTAAATATGACAATCTCATTCACGGAGGAGGGCATAATATGTTCAACTCCAGGAATACACTATTCAAACGTATGCAAAATGATTAGAGCATACGCAAGACACACAGCTATGAGGGCTACACCATTAGAGCCCAAAATATTTGCAATACGTGTTCTAATGGCAGACCTGCCAGGCCTTGCAGACAAAATCATGAGGACCCCAGATGAATTTCTATTCAGACCAAGAATACAGGCTTTGATTGATGGTCATGACGATTAGGGCCGGCAATGGTGCTCAGTAATCGCCATTGAAGAGGGATACTGATTGACTGACGTCACTGATGACGATCTGTTTAAAGAGCAAGCAGATATGGGAGAGACAATAGTAGAGGTGAGTCTCACCTTTTGGGTGAGAATGATCAAAAGAGAAGTGCCTCAGAGAATGATGTTGGCACATAACCATCCTGAATATTTTGATGACGACATGGCCCCAGTGCCTTTCTCAGTATGGACTACACATGCCCCTATGACGTAGGATTACTGAAAGAGTTGGAGAGATGAGAATCAAACTGAAGCCAGGAGCAATTCTTCCAAAAGCATGGCAATATCCCATGTCCAGGGAGGAAGATCAAGGAATTTTTAAGAAAAATTCTGCTATAATGAAACAAGGCATCTTAGTGACGTCAGAGTCGTCATGTAATACTGCGTTTATCTGATAAAAAAAATCAAAGGCAGGGTCTTGGAGGCTAATCCAGGATTTACACCCAATAAATAATATTGTTGAGGCCGAATTCCCTTTAGTCCTGAACCCGGCTACAATTTTATGTAATATACCTGTTGAGGTAAAATATTTCACAGTGATTGACTTGAAAAATGCATTTTTCTCAATCCCGTTGCACCGTGACTCACAAGATCTGACGTCATCCTCATTCAGACAGATGCGTCTTTTCAACAGCACTAGGCTACCGCAGGTGTACTGTGAGTCGCCTTCTATTTTGAACAGAGTCCTGCAGATGCACCTACGCAATATTGCATTAGAAAGCGTGGTCCTGCAATATGTGGATGACATCTTGATTTGCAGCACGACAGAGGAGCAATGTAGACACAATTCTATCCAGCTGTTGACTATATTGGCTAAGAATGAATATACATTGACAAAGGGAAGTTACAGTATTGTCAACAAGAATTGCTGTACATAGGCCAACTGATCTCACATGAGGGGAAAAGAGTTACCCCAGAAAGAGCTGAAGTCATACTGAAAACGGCCAAGCCACACACGATAAAACAAATGCAGAGCTTCTTAGGCCTGTGCAACTATGTCAGGGCATGGGTCTTCGACTACAGCTCTTACATCAAGCCTTTGCTTCAGGTTTTAAAGAAGACCCAAGTGACGGAAGAAAAAATTGAATGGTCAGAGACCATGGAGGAAGGGTTTGCTGAACTCAAGAGAGCCATTTTTTCACAGCACCAGTTTTAGGGATTCACAATCATGCAGAGGAATTCTACCTGTTTTCACACACGAATGGCAGCATTATGACAGCAGTGCTCACACAGAGAACCACATTGGTGTACAAGCCCCTGGCATATTATAGTGGACATTTTGACCCAGTGATGAGAGGCCATTTCCCTTGCGAACAAGGTCTAGCTGCCGCGGTGTTCACCACTGAAGAATCTTCTACCATTGTAATGGGATGCTCCATGACATTGTACGTTGAGCACTCACTATTTGCTATCCTAGAGAAGCCTAAGGGCACACTGACATCTCATAGAACTTAGGTACCTATAATAAAATAAAATCAGGAAACATGGATTCTTAAATTAACATGAAACATAATTTCAGTGATACTTAATGATTCATATTTTAAGAGAAAAACTACAATCATTGATAGAAAGCAAATTTATAATGACCCATAACAGATATTATCAATAAGTGGAACAGTATTGAGTGCTGCGTTCCTCCCATTTTTGAGGGGGTAATTAATTTTATATTGTCGTTGGAATAGTTTGGTGCTGTATTTGATGCAGAAGTGTGTATTGTTGTGTTCTTCCCCTGTGTCAATGACTATTTGATATAAAGATCCAATATATTTATTTTATTTAGTACAGAAAACAGGACGGCCCAGCTTGACAATATCTTGAAGGAGGCATTACAACTGGAGGACCTCGTGGAGTGGGAGAACTCCCAGGGGCAAGGCCCAACTGCCCACAATATGAGCAATTTAATGAATGCATCAGCAGTGTCCAATAACCAGGAGTTTACATTAACTTGTGGTAAAACGGGAAGAACCTTCATATAGTTTCAGTGATGGAGTTGAGGTATAGGAAGTGCTGGAATATCCTTCATTTAAAGAAGCAATATTATTGGGTATCCATAGGAAAAAGCCTGTGATCTCAGTCATGACCTCAGCTCCCATTCTCTTGGATGCCACCTGCCTATGCAGCCTGGATGTAATTAGCTCTTTCGATGTAGCAATTTGTGCCTGTTAAGAAATCATGTAAAAGCACAGGTACATCTGCAATCCGGGCACTATTTGACATTTTTTACATACATTATAAGATTGATATGATATGATGTATGATATGTTATGTAATTTATAAAGTGCCTGTACACAAGTGGTTCTAGGCGTGACAAGACAAGGGAGGGAAGGCAGATGGATGACAAGACAAACAATATTACTAGGCCTTGTGCCATTCAGATTGTGCAAGTGTGATGACTTAAAGTACAGGGGGAAGGGAGGAGGGGGAAGGGCCAGGAAGAGGCATGGGGTGGTGCATTTAGGGCAGCATTGGTCTGAGTAAGTTCAGTCAGGGCAGCACGGCTCTGGGTAAGTGCACGGAGGAAGGGTACTGTGGGTAACAGTAACAGCCCCTACGTACGCGCAAGGCCCAAAGGCAGTGCAGGGAAGAATCATCATGGAGGAACCTGGCACCAAGTGGACTCTGAGAGTAGCAAAGCAACCAGTCTGCGCAGGAGACATGTAGATCAGAATGGAAGAGAACGTGAGAAAGCAAAGGAGAAAAATAAGGTTTTGAGCTTCAGGTTGTCTGGCTCAAGTTTGAGAGGGGCAGGGAGGCCATTCCAGAGAGAGGCTCCTGCAGAGGCGAGAGATCTAACACCCCCCGCTCTCTGCCAGGAGAAGCATCTGACCCTCAGAGAGTTTGATGTAGCTTCGGATCGATAAGGAAGGTATTTTGGAAGAGAAGGTTGGATGTAGTGTGGTACCCCAGCCCTAGAAAGCCTTGTGGACAATGCAGAGGCTCTTGAACTTGTTCATTGCAGCCATTGGGAGCCAGTGTAGAGATTTCAGGGCTGAACAGATATGGTGCCTGGGCTTGAGGGCAATGACAAGTCTTGCAGTCCTTTTCCGGATTAGTTGCAGAGGGCAGAGAGTAGAGTAAAACAGATTGAGAAGGAGGCTGCTGCAGTTGTCCAGCCTAGAGAGAACCAATGTATCTGGAGGCAGTGAGCATCAGGGAGAAAGTGAGAAAGGAAGAATACCTCTTAGGAGGTGCATCTGGTAGTGGACCTTCTTGGCAAGGTCTGTGATGTGCGGAAAGTAGGAGAGAGTGAAGTCAAATATGACACCAAGGTTTCTAGCCTCACAGGAAGGCAAAGGAACAGTGCCCAAGGTGTTTGGCCGGAGAAGGAGAGGGGAAGCATGAGCAGGGGTCCCAATGAGAAGGATCTCTGTATTACTGGCATTAAGCCAGAGGTCATTAGATGCACACCAATCCTGAATCACGGATAGACAGTCAGGAATGAGTGAGCGAGAAGAGGAGACTGAGTGTAGCCTGAAAGAAAGCTGAGTGGCATCAGCATAACACTGAAAGTTAGAGCAGAAGGTAGAGATCAGGTGGACCAAAGGGGTCAAGCAGACATTGAAGAGCCAGGGTGAGAGGATAGAGCCCTGGGGAACACCACATGTAGAGAGAGAGGTGGTGAAGTGAAAGGACCAAGTTGGACCGGGGAGGGTCAGTCCAGGAAAAAGAAGGTCAACCAATCCAGGGCCTGATCCGAGATTCCCAGGTTTTCTCATTGAGTCTTTTGATCAAGATGGCGTGATTAACCGTGTCAAAGGCAGAGGAAAGGTCAAGGAGGATGAGGACAGAAGAAAGCTAGTGTCAAGATTAGTGAGCAGATCTTCACAGGTGTTCAGGAGAGCAGTTTATGTACCTCTTGCTACTCTGAAGAAAGATTGATGGCAATGCAGATAACCAACAGATACAGTGTGAAGAGTAAGCTGGGAGATGGCCAACTTTTCCAAGAGTTTGCCCAGGAAAGGAGTGATAGAGATTGGACGATATTTTGCCAGAGAAGTAGGATCGGCAGAAGGCGTTTTAAGGAGGTGGTGCACAAGGGAGTGCTTGAGGAGCGAGGGGAAGGATTCAGTGGCAAAAGAATGATTGCAATTCAGCCAAGGCTGGAGCGAGGGTGTCAATGTGGTCCTTGATGGTTCTGGAGTAGCAGGGAAGCACCTGCTTTGATGACACTTTCATATATTGGACTTGTCTAGAAACATCATCAGGTGTTGTCAGCGAGAAAGAGGAGAAAGGAGGAGGAGAGGGCCAAAGGGGGAGAGAGAGGTAGAAACCATTAAGGAAGAAATCAATATTGCCAGGCCTATGACTGTGACTTCTACCCCATCTTTTCATGACTTGTACCCCAGTAAGTGCATTCCTCAAAAGTCATTGTCAGAGCTACTTGAAATACCAGTGTATCTATACCTTTAGCAATTATTCCAGTTTCTCATCCTCTCCTCAACTCCTTGCCAACCTAAAAATGACTAATGATCCCAATCACATCTATTACCTTGACAGCATAACACATGACAGCCTCCATCACACCCCTGCACCCAGGAGTACAGGAAATCAGAACCCCAGTAACTCTGGTCTCTCCATGTACACCACTGACCATGTTTCACCCAGTGGTAGAACAGATTCTGCTCCCTCCCACCATGGATCCATGGAAGAAGAGCATTTGTGCCCTGTGCCTACTACTCATTGCGAGGAGTTACACCACTGAACAAGCAGTTTATTGCTAGTCGCTATAAACATTCTGTGCAGGAGATGGTCGACATTTTGTTTAAACATCTGGTCTTGTTTGTACAGTATTGGAATGGTTTCAAAAATCAAATTTCAATTTTTGCACAACACTGAAACCATGGCTCTTTATCTGAGGACCACAATCAGTTCCGCATCCACACAAGATTTATAGGAGATCATGCCAAGCACAGAAAGCTTAAGATACATTAGTTATTGGATATGCGCTGTTGGCATGCCAGGCCAGCATTGTGTGTCTGCCCTTACCCCAGTCAGCTCACTTCCCCTCATAGTCAAGCAATTGTCCTCCAATCCACCTTTGGCCAAAACACAGAGATTCCTGACCATCCAACAGCTCTCTCAAACAACACACAACCGTCCCAGATAGTACACCATACATATGAATGAGGACTATTTTATTCATGTACTTATTTATGTATGTTTTTACATAGGCATTCTTGTTGAATCAATAACTGCAAAGAAACATAAAATAAGAGTGCATCTCATTGTCTATCTCTGTACTGCAGGAATCTACCATGTAAGAAGTCGACACATTTCAGGTCATCTGACATTGCTAAATATAACTAAATATCAATGATACACAGCGGATGCACGAGGCAACCTGTAGACAAAATGAGCACCTGTGGACTTTGTACCAAGAGAATTAGGGCAGATTTTTTTTTAAATATGTGCCTCCTCAGATGTTTTAGACTAGATCTCCCATGATCCCTACTCATTGTGTATGCTGTCTAGGACTGATTGGAGTTGTAGTCCAAATTACGTGATGATTCAAAGGATATTCAAACAGTTCCCACAATGCACATCACCAATGGCGAGGGAAGATGGGAGTTTTAGGATAAAGGACAATGTAAATTACATCACTAAGAGGCTGAATGACTATATACATGCAAATGTATAGTCTGGTGCAGCCTGAGTTCAGCCCCCTGCGCATTGTCTACCCTCACCCTCCAAACCATTACAAATTAAAGAGAAAGATAGGCAAAATCTTTTCAATCCACATATAGGTCATGTCTTCTCACAGGATGGCCTCTCTAGTACAGGTCTCTCGTGGTTTTTGTCTTTCCTCTCAGGCTGTTGTCAAACCCTTTCCCTCCCCCTTTTTGGTGAAAGCCTATGGCTCGCACATGTCATGTTCCCCGAAAGGTCCGCCATCTCACCCACGCTGTTCAACATTTACATACAGCCCATGACGAAACTCATCTTCTCAAACAGCTTTTGTTGTTATTCCTATGCAGACGGCATGCAGATCCTGGTTCAACTTGACCTGTGTTCATCTGATTCGGCTACCAGTTTCAGGGGTTGTCTGGAAGCCGTGGGAAATGAATGGGTATCACTGGCTTAAGTTGAATGGCGGTAAGACTGAGGGGTCATAGGCCCTCCATTTGAATCCTCTTATTGGACTCCTGCTTTTTGACCATCTACTCATTGTCCTTTTCCTTCCCCAGAACCTGTAGTTAAGGATTTGGGGTTGGAAATAGCTGCTTCCTTGTCTATAGAGGCCAACATTAGGAAGTCTGCCAACATGGCTAGCTCCATCTTAAGATGCTCCGCAAGGTCCTCCCACTTATCACAGTGCAGTTTCAGGCTCTGGTGGTTTGTGCATTGGTTGTTTCTTCCATTGATCATTGCAACTCTCTGTTTCTGTCACAGCCTGCCTACCTTCGGCAACAGTTGCAAGTCCTTCAAAACTCAGCTGCCCATGTGGCCACCTCCACATCTTGTTGCCCCCAAATTTCACCCTGCTACAGAGGCTTCACAGGCTTCCGATAGCCCAGCGTATTCAATTCAAGGCACTAAGCCTCAATCTTCGTGCCTTCTGTGGACAAGCAGCTGAATACCTTCAGGTGAAATTCCACCCATCTGTCCCACAGCGACCCCTACAACTGGCAAATGCTCTTCCTGTCGCCATCCCAAGGTTTCAACTTACCTGGGTTAGTGGATGTTCTTTGTCTGTCAAAGCAGCCAGCTTGTGGAATTTTCTTCCCTGTTCACTAGGGGCAATTTCCACCCATCTGCACTTTCATCAAGCATTGAAAACTCATCTTTTTTTAGGCTGTTTTCTTTCTTTTCCTTCGTGACTAGCGCCAAGATGCCTTTGGGTGTATGCTGCACTTAAAGAGTTAGGTTAACATAACAGATGCAAAATAAGGGCATTACTTATCATAATGAGTTTGGAACATACACTTCTGATGTCAGAGTCACGAACGGGGCACTATAAAACTCTAATGTCAGCAGGAGTAACATGTGTCCCGTTTCCAACTGTAGAAGTAATATTGTGCAGATCAGGCAATTAATTAGCAGTAATTATGATCAAGCAACAGAGAAAGAAAGGTAAAGAAAATATAAAAGGGTTGACACGTATATGTGTGTGCTTTCTACTATACTGAACCACAACTCTAAAACAGCTTCTCACAGTACGGATTGAAATGATAGCCAGGAGTGGCATGCCATATTTACCTTTTACAATGCAAATGAAAGAACTGTGACTAGATTAAACATTGTTACAGCTGTTTGTAACTTGCTGTACAGCAGCCTGAAGTATATCATTACTTTATCTCTTCCCAACATGTACAAGATCATAAAAGTAGATACATCACTGTGCAGAGCAGGGGATCTCACACTAGTGACGTGAGTCGGTGAACATGACACGGCATTGGACATTTCTATAGTTAACCAGGCAACATGTCTTTAAAAAAAAAAATATATGCATGTTGCCTGAAGAACAGTAACAATGCTGTAAAGTGTCCTGGGTACTAAGGGGCCACCCGATGGATGAAGTTATCACGCAAAATTTCTGAGCGCTGCCCCTAATAATGAATGCAGTTGATAGATTTGTGATTTTCGTATGTGTCATCTTCCAGTCCGCGCACTGTCCATCACTCTCAGAGTCCCTCCTCCACTTCTGCACAGTACTGTGCATCACAAGTTGTTGGGAAGTGTAACTCTGTGCAGTTTGTATCATAGGTTGATCTCACAAGAAGCTATGCAAAAAACAGCTAAGTCAGTTTGATGACTGCATAACGATTATTAATTGCCCTTTGTTCCCTGGCTAGACAAGACATGCATACATAACTGATTAAAAAAATAATAATAAAAGAAATACAAAGATTTAGAGCAAACATTATGGGACAAGGTCCTCAACAAGTCAACAGAACATTAAAATATGATTTTAGTTGTGTTATTTAAATATTTAAACACAGGCAATGTGGGCTAACCATCTAGGTCGAAAGCATATACACCATATCTTCAGCCTTTGTGGGTCTCCCACCTGCCTATCTGTCTCTTCTTACTCCAACAGGTTATATTGCCATGCCATTTCACTAGAGCCAGGGTTCACATGGTGTATGATCGATCCCTGATCTATGGAGAGTCTAAAGGGTGAGGCATTATCACTCTGTCTACCTCAAGGATTTCATATGTGACCTAGTGGGTTTCGTAGATGTCCTTCTGCCCTTTCCCCCAGCTGGCCATCTCTCAACATTTCTCTCACTCGCCTGCCTCCTCTAAGCACTACCTCTGTCTCTACTGCCCTCTATCCTCCTGCCTCTCTACTCAGCCACTCTGTCTCTCACACACCTACTCTCAAACCTCCTTCCCTACGCTCTATTAAAAACAATCTTTAATGACTCGCTTGCTTACATACCAGCTCCCACATTGGTACCACTCCATCACCACATCTTACCTTCATTCTCTCCAAATAGTCCACAACTATTTTTCAAGTTTTCCTCCACCTTCTGCACCCTCATCTCTGGTTTCTTGGTCTCCTTCCAGCTCTGCAGTACTCACCTAAGCACCTCTCCCTTTCAACTGACTCTGCTGGCTTTGTTTTACTCCCATTCCTGCATGGAATCTCCCCATGGCTCCTATTGGTTACCTTGGTCAGCTGCACTCTTGGCCAATCTCTGTCTGAGTTGTGTGCCAAAACATTGCCTAGAAGTCTTCGTAAAGCTCCCCCGCCTACGCACCCCTTTGCCGGCTCCATTTTCCTCCAGCCAGTTATGCTGTCAGATGGTTGTTTGCTCTCAGGTTCATTCTTATCTTCATTGAGTCACTGTTCAAACAGTGTTTGGGGACTGTTCCTGTGTCTCCCATAATCTTATGTAGTTCTTTGTCAGTTACATACAGTTTTGCTGCCCCTGACCCCACTCATTTGGTGTAGCCTGCCTAGCATTTATGGAGTGTGTGTTGTGCCCCGCATTCAGCTTCTGTAGAGGGAAGTCAGAAGCATTATCCTGTGGGTAACCAGTGTGTTTCTCTTGTTCCATGTTGGGTCTTGTCTGTTGGGCCCAAGTTCTTGTCATTCCATTTTGTGTATCACTCTTGGCTGCTTCCCAGAGTCCAAGATCCATGCAAGATGTCTGAGAGGTCTAATGCGGCTGGTCATATTATTTGCTCAAAGAATGGAAAAACAGACCAGGCTAGGACAGAAGCTGATAGGAATCAGAAAGGGACATCAATATACAAACACAGCTCCAGGCTTACCCAGGAACTGGGGACATGGGTCCCTTTCAACCACCTCCTTTCATTACCCTGTCAAACTCATTACCCTACGAAAGTAGCACACATCTCAATTATGTGTTTTTAATTGTTTTAAAAAAGCAGTGATACTGTAGAAGAAATAAAAAAAATGTAATTTGATCCCAAAGTGCAATGTATTTAATCCTCAAATTGAGCATCTAAACCTCCCAAACGCACCGTAAGTATGCCCTAATCCTCCAAGTAATTGAGGTAATTGCTTCCTGAAAAGAAAAAGAAAAGCTTACATTTGGTCAATTGTTAGTACATTTGTTTCAATCCACACCTGTTAAGAAAACAATGTTTAGTTGAAAGCCATTAACAAGGAGAGAGTAGAAGGTGAGATTTGAACTCAACTCTCCGACTACTCTCTTTGTGGAGAGGTGAGCTCATATCTAAGCCTGGGGGTATAGATTCAACCAAACCCAGAACCACATGACTTTTCACTCTATGTGGGGAATACAGTATCAACCACATTTTTCACAGATTCTAGTGATAGATTAGGGTCTATTTCATGCTGAGGAAATGTAGCTGTAAACATTTAGTTATAGAGGGCTGACATTTACCTGCTCACAAATGTTCACAGAACAAAAGGTATAAACTTAACAGAATAGTTCAAAACATTTCCTGCCAAGGTTGCTCACAGAAACAAAGTGTGTGAATGATGTATGGCTTGCACCTGAGTATTTCTTTAATGTCGAAAATAAAAATTAGCACATTTTTAAGCTGACAAATTGTTTTAACATTTTTGAAAAAGAAAAACATTTAGAGCCGAATTCACAAAACAAAAATGCAAAAAGTATACGCATGTTTTCTTTGCATTACTTTGAGAAATATTCAAGTAACCCTATTCAGAAAGGTAAACTGCCCATTTCCTAGAGAGGATGCTACAAATGGTAAACTGATCATACTCCTTGCATAGCTCAGTGTTGGAGCATTCATGATGCTCCCTGCACCCACATGCATGGTGGGAGTGCATTTCATCATGAAGGCCCTTTAAAGGCCTATTATTGTGAAATGTGTAAAACATAAAATTATAATGGCCATCCCTGTTTAAGGGATAATAATCTACGTGAGACAGCATTGGTTTACTAAACTGATGTTCCACACTTACAACAACAATGCATTGCATTGCTCTTCCCCTGCACCTGTTCAATAGAGGCTCAAAAGATTGTGTTTTTTTTGTCCAGAACCATTTAATGTATATCTTATCCCTGAATTCAGGATGCATTCCTGAGATTAGTGAACTGTAGCCATGGACCCTCCTTATCATTACCAATTAACCACAGCAGTCCTCCTGGAATTAAACCCTGCAGCATGAAACCCTATGGACCCCTAATGCATGATTGACACATCTACAAACATGTATGATTTCCAGAAATCAGTGTCTGTTATTAATTCCATGTATTTTATAATTATAAACCTTAATAATACTCACAGTGTATCTAAATGATGACCAGCAGACCAAGGTATTCCTGATATGTAAAAGACTCTGCCGGTCTTTCGCTGTTTGGCCTGTTTCCTTTGGAAATTGTATAGATAGACCCGGTTTCCCACATTATATACTTTCCTGGAAGTTTTCAAATCGTAATGGATCTTCATGCTATCAGCTGATCTTTCTAGATTTCGCTGAGCATAGGCAAAAGCATGTTGGAGGTGTTTCCTTAAATTCTCCACATACTCATGAGTTGTCGAGGCATTTATCAACGTTTGCTCTTGGGTTCTGTAGAGCAAATGCTAGGGAAGCACCATCTTGAGTCCAGTCATCAGCTCAAATGGTGACATTTTAGTTGCAGATGAAGATCTGATGGCCATTAGGACCAGAGGTAATCAGATATCCCAACTTGGCCCAGAATCTGCCATAAACTTTTTTTAATATGCTCACAATGGTCCGGTTGTAGCGTTCTACTGCCCCTGAAGAAGCTAGCTGGTAAGCAATATGTAGCTTCCTTTTGACCCCCAGTATCTCCTACATCTTTGTCATTACCTCGCTGGTGAAATGGCTACCTCTGTCTGACTCAATCCTTTGAGGTAGACCAAAACGGGAAAAGATGTGGTTATTCATCAGGGCAGCTGCTGTTTCTGCCTTGCAGTTTGGGGCCGGGAGACATTCCACCCACTTGGTAAACAAGCATGTCACCGTCAACATGTACTTATTCCCCCTAGCGGAGCGAATCACGGGGCCTATGAAGTCGATTTGTAAATCTGACCATGGCAGTGTCATCCTCCTCTTTTTGAGAGGTGCACGTGTGTGAGGGATGTTGGCTGAAATTGTGCAGACACAAGACACCCCTTCAAGTATTGGTCGAGATCCTGCCCCATGTGTGGCCAGTATGCAACCTCTCTTAAGATCTCAAGTGTTGTATGAAACCCCCTATGACCGGCAGTGGCCGCATCATGGGCGTGACTTAACATCAGGCTTCGGAATGAGGTAGGGACCACCCACTGATCATGGCCAGCTTGGGATTTCCTTACCAAAAAACCGTCTTGGATTCGGAACATTTTTGGACATTTCATCAACACTCTAAGGTCCTCTTTCCCAATGTAGTCGGTATCCGTCAGGGGAAAGTTTTCAGGGTCCTCAATGTGTTGGTAAAACTTACCAATTATTGGATCCCCCTTTTGAGCCGTAATCAAATCAGCATCTGGGGTCTCCTTACTCCATTGTGCAGTTGAAAGATCATTGTGAGCATTTGTCTGGGCCTAGTGATAGCAGTGACCTGGATTTCCCCCAACAGGGACTCAATCTCTATTAGATCCCCTTGGATGACCCCGGTTTTGGCCAGCTGATTAGCTAAGTCATTTCCAGTTTTGTCTGGTCCCTCTACTTTGGAATGACCCTTGATCTTCTTCCAGTAGATAGACATCCCATTCGAGGTGACCAGATTATCAATGTTTTGAATTAACTTCCCACGTTTCAAAGGTTTGTTATTAGCACATAACATGCCTCTGGTTTTCCAATTAACCAGGTGCTCCACGAACCCGTTCCGTACATAATCTGAATCTGCTATTATGACCAGTTTGTGGAGTTGATGTTGGACAGCAGTGAGGATGGCTTGATACACAGCCATCAATTCTGCCACTTGACTACTTCGGGGACAAATTTTGTATCCAGCAGAGGGTTCTGGGGATTAATGCACCCATGCATTCCCTACCCCAGCCACCAGTTCTTTTTTCCCGTTGTTGCCAACATGGTAAAAGCATCCATCCACATAGACAGTGGGCATTCCCTCACACTTGTCTTCTTCAAAGACTTTGTGTGGGGAATTAAGGTATGCCTCCATGTTGTCCTTGATTTTTAGACTTTCGTCCTCGAGACAGTTTTCTCTGGCACAATCATGCAAGTCAGCCAGACCTTGCGCGAGGGGACTCTTCTTGTTTTTGCCATATCTGACCTCCACAGGAAAGCCTTGCATTGACAGGATCCAGGATGTGATTCGGGAATTACTCACATTTCGGCCCGGATTCTGTCACTTTGGAGATATTGCAGAGGCTTGTGTGGAGTCTCCACTATGATGTGGTCCCCCTGGATAAAAGGACGTTAATTCTTCAATGCCCACACCGTTGCCAGGAGTGCATTCTCACAATCGTTGAATTTTTCCTCCACAGAGGATAAAGTTTTGCTCGCATAGTATATTACTTTATTGACCTTGTCATGCTTTTGGTAAAATACTGCTGTCAAGCACGTATTAGAGAACCCTGTCTCCAGGAAGACCTCCTTGTTTCTGACAGGGTAAGCTAGGCAAGGCGCTTGTGAGAGGCTTCTTTTGAGTTGTCTTAGTGCCTCGGATTGTTCTGGACCCCATTCCCACTTGACCCCCCCTTCAAAAGATGAATCAGGGGTCTAGTGATCTCTGTGTAGCTCTCAAAGAACGTTCTGCTGTAATTAGTCAGTCCAAGGAGGCTCCTTAGTTCCCGCAGAGTTGTGGGATCCTTCAATTTTTGGAGTGCTTCCACTTTCTTTTCCTGGGGACAGAGACCCTGAGGAGTAATCTCATGCCCCAAGAAATTAACACGGGTTCTACACCACTGTGCTTTCTGAAAGGAAAGTTTTGCTCCGGCGGCCCTCAACTGGGTCAGAACATAATGGATTCCCGCTATGTGTTCCTCCACAGTTGAACTTTTGATGAGGACATCATCTACATAAGCCAAGTTACCCCTTGCACCCAAGTCGGGCATGGCCTTGTGTAGGAAAATGTTGAACTCATTGCTGGAGTTGAGGTATCCGAAGGGAGTCCGGGTCCATGTGTACTGCTGGCCGCCAAAGGTAAAAGCCAGTTTCTATTGGTCCTCCCTACTGACAGGCATGATCCAGTATCCATTGGTCAGGTCTAGTGCATTCAATACCTGTGACCCCTGAATCTGGGCCAGCCCTTTTTCAATGTAGGGCAGAGGCCATCGGGAAGTATTGACCCATTTGTTGAGCTCCCTAAGGTTGGCACAGAGTCTACACCGGCCGTTTGGCTTCAATATTCCCAGCACCGGATTATTGAATGTGCTGTGTACTGGACGGATTATCCCCCGGGACTCAAGGTTCTTAATTATTTCAGTAAGGGACTCCATGGATGCGAGAGGCAAACAATATTGCTTCACAAACACTGGAGTCATGCCAGGGTCCGTGGGAATTGTTGTTGTGTGGATGTCGGTGCAACCACAGTCATATGAGTCTACCGCAAAGAGATCTTGAAAATCCAAGAAAACTTGTTTCAACTTTTGCTTCTGTTCCAGAGTCACACAGGCATCAGCTAGATTGACTCTCTCTTCCACCATCTGCCTGAAGCCTGGAAAGACTTCTGGTTTTGCTATCTCAGCGGCCTCCTCCAGCTGGGTGGAGAAGTCCCTGGTCAGAGTGCTGATTTGGACTGGAGGCTTCAGGTGGGAAAGGCAGCCCTCATGGAACTGGAAAATCACCTCATCCCTCCTGAAGTCACAAGTCACATCTTCCTTACCATAAGGGCAGCAAGTGTACACCAGGAAGTTCCCCCCATGCCAGGTAAAGATCCTGTCTGATGTTGTATTGTCATCACTGTCACTGTCAAAACAGTCCTTGGGGATTGGTCCTAACAGTTCATTTCCTAAATCAATGGAGAAATGTCGGATATCAACCGCCATTCCAATAATGGTGCCCGCGACTAGAGTAATACTCTTTAAGTCGCTGTTATCCACCTCTATTGGAATGGTGTCATGTTCTATGTTGACTAATGGTGTTGGGTTTACCCCCAACCCTTGTTGTTGGAGAGAAGCATTTAGATGAATATAAGCATCAGGGTTTTTCAATTTTTATCCTCTTTTAACTTTGACTCCCAGGGAGAATTGTTGGGTCCTTTCTGGGATGGTCACTTCCTCTTTATTCTGAATTTCAACTGCATAAGGTAGCAATTGAGCTAACCTAAATGCTTTTTTCTGGATCATCAAAGCTCATGGGATTATCCGCTAATCGGGACCAAGCTTTGCAGTTTATTAGGTCCAAACTAATGGCAAAGCGATTGAAATGTCACTGCCTAAGTAAAAGGCGGCAGTG
The DNA here is from genome assembly GCF_040938575.1 of Ambystoma mexicanum. Lineage (NCBI taxonomy): Eukaryota > Metazoa > Chordata > Amphibia > Caudata > Ambystomatidae > Ambystoma > Ambystoma mexicanum. The sequence goes on from NC_090937.1 coordinate 413,987,508, forward strand.
ACGTCTCGCACGACCCAACAATTATGGACTATGCTCTTGTTGCCAATGGAGATTTTGAGCATACACCTGCTTGGCAGGAGATGTTTGGAATTGGGTGCTTCCAGGTCCATTTCCCATTTGTCTATCAGTTTGAATGTGGGAATGGCTGGATATTTTTGGAGTTGGCGGAACATGGCTTCGCTGATGAAGCTCTTACCGCACTCACACACACTCGGGCGAGAACAGAGTCCTTCCCATCATTTAACTGAACAGGGATGAACAACTGCTCTCCAATTTGCTGAACATCAGCCAGGCTCTGAACTGATTTCACATCTTTCTGGACTATCGGAGTGGGAATGTCTGATTGTGGATTAGTAAAGAATTTCAGAGTGTTTCCTTCCAGTGTGGAATACCACCTTAAACTGGAAGGAAGGTTGATTTTCAGAAATAGAGAAGACCCCCCATCACCAGTCTGTTGTCCTACTGCTATTACTGTCACGTCTGGAATTTGGTTGTTCTGGAAGTGAAATTCTACTTGGTCAGATTTTTGTTCAACCATGTGGCACGTGCCGTTTAAACTAACATGGTTGACACTCTGCTTTAATTTTATTGGTCGGCTAGTCTGGGTCCAGAGGACCTTGTTTACACAATCTATTAGGGGTGACAACCTTCTCAGGAGGTCATTCCCTAGTAAACAAGGGGTGCCCTCTGGAGTCACTACTATGACCGGGTGTTTCACCTTGTGTCGCCCAATTTTGATGTCCAAATCTGCAGTCCCCTCGACGGGAATTTCCTTCCCGTCAAAGTTCTGGAGTTGTCCAGGAAGAGAGTTGAGAGGAATTTGGTAATTCTCCCCCATTCCTAAATTTAGCTCATCAAAGGCCCTTTTGGACAGAAGGGTAGCTTGGGATCCCGTGTCCACCAGTGCCAAAATTGTATCCTGCCCATGTACTTGAACCGGGGCATAGTATCTTCCCTCCTTCTCCTCAAGGGGGCCCAGATAATGCACATTTTTGGACAACCGGTGGGCTAATTTTCTGGTTTTGGACATTGAGAGAGAAGCAATTTGGGTAAAAGCCTGTGGAGAGTCTCGGGAATCTGAAAGAAAAAGTTGGCAACTGGATATGGTTTTGGGTTCCCCTGGTTCCGGTTCTGGGCCGCACCCCCCTTTTTGGAGGCAGTCCCCAGGATGGGTTTGGACCAGGGGTTTTAGGTATTGTTGGTTCTGGGATAGGATAATGGGCGGTGACAGCTCGATCCCCACATCTACCAGTCTATTGATTTGGTTTTAGGTTCCCCTGGTTCTGGTTCTGGGCCGCCCCCTTTTTGGAGGCAGTTACCAGGATGGGTTTGAACCAGCGGTTTTTGGTATTGTTGGTTCTGGGATAGAATGATGGGTGGCGACAGCTCAATCCCCACATCTACCCAGTCTATTGATTCGGTTTTAGGTTCCCCTGATTCCGGTTCTGGGCCGCCCCCCCCCCTTTTTGGAGGCAGTCACCAGGATGGGTTTGAACCAGGGATTTTCGGTATTGTTGGTTCTGGGATAGGATGATGGGCGGCGACAGCTCGATCCCCACATCTACCCAGTCTATTGATTCTGTTTTGGGTTCCCCGGGTTTCGGTTCTGGACTGCCGCCCCCTTTTTGGAGGCAGTCACCAGGATGGGTTTTCGGTATTGTTGGTTCTGGGATAGAATGATGGGCGGCGACAGCTCAATCCCCACATCTAACCAGTCTGGATTGGAATCCCTTGGGACCCATTTTTCCTTGGGAGGAGTTCCCCCATCTCTGAAGGAGAAGATCCTTTTCCCAGGATCCTCTGAGGATCCCTCTCCCTCAAATTGGAAGACCTGTACCTCCTCCACAAAATGGGTCTGTTTTAGTCCTTTGTTTCTCCTACCTCCTCTCTGCTCCTTGGGTGGCAGACTTTCAGGAGTAGGAGATTTTGTTTCCGGTTCATGGGTTTCCAGGGGCTGTTTACAAGTGGGGAAGGAAGCTTCCGCAAAGGCTTTACACCCCCCTTCCCCTTGTGCCTCCTCCCTGGGAACCGGTGGGTTATCGGGGTGCTGCCCCGTCATTGTTCTGGAGCACCAGGCCCAGAGTTTGGGGCATTCTGCGGTGGCATGCTCATCTGAGGGTTCTGTTGAGCCCTCAGTATGTGACCCGGATCCCGTGCCATATTTTGGACCTGGCGCTGTAACTGTGAAACCCGCTCAGGCTGATACAGGATTCTATTTTCTCCCCTGGGCTGATCCCGGGAAGGGTAGCTATCCCTTCTCTGGTAGTACCCCGGGTTGGGAAGATTTGGGTACCCCTCCATCCTTGGCCTTCCCTCTCCCGGATTCGGTTGTCTGGGCTCAGGGAATTGGGGAAAGAAGGATGGATGATTTTGGGGCTGGAAGTTGGGTGGATACCTGGGGAACAAGTTCTGCCCAGGATTTGGTGAATTTCTGCCCACCTGGGGGAAGTATGGAGGGAAGTTCCCTGGGTTGGGCGCTTGGTTGGATCCCCCCCCTTGGGCCGGAGGAGTCCACACATAACCCAGGATTGGTCTGTTTCCCTTGTAGCAGGGACTTACATAATCAGGGGAGTGAGGGACCCCATTTGTGGGACTACCTCCTTGACTCCCTGTCTGTGACTGGCCCGAGGGCCTTCTGGGCTTAGAATTATTCTGTGCAGGCAGGTTTTTAGGTCCCCCCATCTCCAAATCTAAAACGGGGGCAACCTTTACCTCTGCCACCTTGGCAGCAGCAGGGGTGCTGTTGGTTTTGGGGTTTTTGGGCTGATTCTTATTTTCCACCGGTTTCTGCACCTCAAAGATGCAGGTGGCTTGCTCAATGACCCAGTCTAAAGATCTTTTCTCTTGAAAGTCTCTCACGAGCCGGGTCATTATGTATTTGGGTAAGGCATGGAAAAACGTATGAACAAATTCTTTACTGTCCGTGCGTACCCATTTTGTAGTCTGCGCAAAAGCACGCTTTAACTCCTGCACAAATTCTTGTGGGGCCTGATCTTCCCTACATTGCAAATTGTAGGCTGCCTTGCAAGCCTCTTGGGGATTTCTGTGAACAGAAAAATGTTTCAAGACGGCCACCCTGTAGGTGGACAATCTTGAATGATTTTGGTCCTAAAGCCCCGCAAAGAAACTGGAGTATTCTGGGGAGAATGTCCATTTTACATACTGAATGCAGCTACTGCTGTCTTTCAAATGGAAAGTCTCCATCATTTGCTAATAAAGCTCCAGGTGTTCCCAAACAGAATACTTGGCATTCTTGTGATAAGGGGTGATGACACTCCTTATTGCCTTGATCTGCTTTAAGGGGCCCTTAAGCAAGGCCCTTTTTGCCTTATTGGCCTTTTTGGTTCGGGTAACCCTGGTCCACTCATCCTCTGACTCAGAGGCACTGCTCCCAGAGGTGCCTGTCTGATCTTCCAGGTTTCCCCGAATTCTGCGAGCCTGGGAATGGCTGGCTGAATGTGGGGACCTAGTCTCATGTGTCCTGGGCCGCTCAGAGGAGTCTTCAGATCCCTCCTTGCTGCCAGGATTTGATGGGTACCCCCCCCCACTGACCTGACTGGGCAGAGGTTTTTCGGATGCCCTTAGTGGGCCTACTTTCCTGGGTTTCCCCACTAAATTGCACTGTGCTTGGGTGCCCATACCCGGATGCCCGCTCCTCCATTCCTGGGAGGTACTGGCCTATGAACCCCACACTTTTGGCTGGATAGTAATCTGCCCTCCCTGTGGCCCTGTGCTCATGTGCGCCAGGGGACATGGGGGTGGCAGAGTCCAAGGACTGGGAGAGATGAAGGCCTCTGGTACTAGGACTCCTGAGGTTATGCTCAGGTGTTTCCCTTTCCCAGCTAACTTCATCTCTGTCAGCCCCTGCTCCCTGTTGCAATGCAATAGCCTGCTCTTTCAGTTCCTCAGTTAAGGCCTTACTAGACTCTATCAGTCTCTCCTGCATGGCTACCTGTTGCTGGAGCCTATCATTGTGCTGACAGAGAGCCTCATTTTCTCTCTGCGCTTCCTGGTTGGTCCTGGAATACTGGGCCAGTCTTTGCTGCAGGAGGGTTACCTCCTGAGTCCCATCCCTACTGGCCTGTTCCTTTCTTGACAGAGCATCTTCCACCATCCTGGTGTGCTCTACCAAGTCCGGTGCTCTTTTTGGAGGTCACCCAGCCCCTGGAGGGCCAAGTGATTTTCTTCAATTTTTTCTTTTAATTGGCAGACTTCCTGGCCTAAGGTGTCCCTTTCCTGACTAAGAGTCTGCATCTGTGCCGCCAGGTTGTCCCTTTGCCTTTGAAAGGCACCAGCTTTCTGGCGTTCTTGATCAAACTCTGTCTGGGTATCCAGGTCTTTCAAAATCAATTTATTGCTTTCCTCTTTCTCTCTGTCTAGTCGGATTTGCAGGATGGCTACCTGCTCTGTGCATGCCCTGTTAAAGTCTAGTTGTTGCTCCAGCTTTTTCTGGCTTTGCAGTAGGGAGTCCAAACCTTCTTGGTACTGCTTCTGCAAGGCCAGAAATCTGGTATCCTGGTCAGCCTTTTCCTGTTGCTGGATACCCATATCCTCTTTTATTTTCATGAGATACTTCCTTCTATCATTTTCTGACTCCTGGCTCCTGTGCAGCCTCTTCTCAGAAGAGTCCAGGTCAGATTGGGCCTTCTCAAATGCCATCAGTTGACTATTTGCCAGATTTTGGCCTTCAGCACATTTGTCCTGTATTACTCCCATATATAAATATAAATATGCCGCTACCCTGGCAATCTTGTTGTGCTCATCCTTGGCCTTAGGGGCCATATATAGTTCACTCAGGGCCACATTTAAGGGACCCTGATCTCTCCATATATCTGACCCTGTTTCAGTGATCTGGGGTGCGATTGCCTGCACCCAGACTGCCTGGTCCTGATGAGCCCACTCACCTCTCACAAATAGCTTATTTAAGAGTTGTTCTCTGGCTATTTTGATATCTACCAAGGTCGTCATTCTTGAAATTGATTTTCTTCCTGACTTACAGAAGTTTGTATTTTATTTTGCAAAACAGACCGTTTCCTTAGAGCGTTCCTTTGAGGGGTGTTTTTACAGTGTAACACCGCAAGGTGATCCAACAGAATTTATATATCCTGTCAGTTAGCACACTGTATTGATCTGCACAAGTGATAGATCTAATCTAGAATCCCCGGCTCGAGCCCCCAATCTGTTAAGTGACTTCAATTCAGCAATCCCACTAAGTCAGTGCCTCATCTGGGACAGCCAAGGGAAGCCCTTATTGATGTATTTTTATGACAAGTTATACTCTGGATGTTAAACCCTTATATAACGCCCCTCTCTTTGAACCCCCCTGACCTCACTGAGCCAAGAAGTAGGTGTGTTTTGCAGTTTAAAAGATTTATTGGAAAAATCAAACAATATATATATATATATATATATATATATATATATATATATCACACTTTTATAATAAATTAATATTTGATAGCACCCTTATGAATATAATGTCAATCAACAATAGATAATCTGACACTAGCATACTTCTTTACAATCAATGAGGAGTTAGTATAGGAAGGATAAGGTAGCAGAAAATACTTTTATGGTTTCAAGGAAAAGCAATGAGGGAAAAATGCAGCACAGAAATAAACTTGATATGATTTCAACAAAAGATAATATGATCACTTTTTCTTTGACAATTCCCTCCCCCCCTATGCAAGATAAGGAGATGAAAGGAGAGCACACAATTCTCAGGAATACAAAATGCAATACAAATTTCCAGTTCCCCCCAGCGAGCTTAGAGGAAAACAGGTATGATTTTAAAGCAGGCAAGATCCTTTTAAATGTGGTGGCAATGAAGTGAAAAATATGCTGAAAATGCTTTTAATTCCCTCTAGAGGTTCAGGGTGAGTGAGAGATACTTTAAATCAGTTCAGGTCAGCCCTACCAATGATTCAGGGATGGTTACCAGGTTGAAAACGGGATTCAGTAATGGAAGCAAAAGACAGATATTTTTACACGTGGTTGAAATGAAGCAAACTGTCAATTCGCGGCACTTTTTTCCGAGTGTGTTAATCGCGATTACGGAGGAACTATAAGGAGTAGCAAGTCGGTTTTAGGCTTTTTGGAAAGCTTAGAATCTTAGCTTTAAGATGAAAGTTAAATCACATTCCTAGCACGATTCCAAAGATACAGACGATTTTATGAAGGTCGTTTTTCAGAAATGAAATAATGATTCAAAATGGCAAAATGACACTTTTACAGGTTTAAAATCGGAGAAGGGACCACGATTCTATGATGCAGTTATAGACAGGTTAAAATGGTTTGGATCAGATTATTTTAGACTAAGAGATTGGTTCTGGCACAGTTCTAGCTGAGTACTCCCACTCTAAAGTTGAAATAGGCCGTCAAGGTCTGATCAGGTTTAGACTGGACTCCTGGCGGGTGGTTCTGAAGTCACAGCTCTCTGGGTCAGCTCTGATCTGCACTTCACAGCGGTCTGGTCTGTGGTTCTCTGGTTCTGGTCTCTCTGGTTCTGGTCTGGTCTGTGGTTCTGCTGTCGGCACTTCTTTCTGGGTCTGCTACCGGTTTTGGCAAAAGTTCTTGGCAAAGAATCCAACAGCTCGCCCGGCTGTAGAATAGTTTGGTTGGATTGCTGGAATCTGAAGGCCTGCTGAGAAGAGTTCTCAGCTTGTGGTTTAGGCGTTTGCTTTAAGTTCTGTAGTCTATCTCGAGTCTAAGTTCTGGATGTTCCTTCTAGATGTTGTGTGGTCCGGCAAAATGCTCCGCAAGAAAATGGAAAATTAATGTGTTCCTTTTATGTGTTTAGAAAATGGGTGTGTGCGTGGCGTAACTAAGCCTGCCCCTCGCAACTTATCATTGGCCAGGTTTTCCTCTCTCCCTTGATTGGGGGACTGAGTTGTGGGTCATGATGAGTCAGAGTGATGCTATTTTTATGGCTGGCTGAAATCCTTCCCCTTGTCAAATTGCACACAAATCTATATTTGATCCAAATACACATTTATCTATGTACCATTTTTCTAATATTATATGTCCAGTTAACATATTTTCTGTAGCACCAAACCATCCGATCCCTGTCTTTGTAAGATGTTGTGTCCACTTATGACAGAATTCTGCCCTTTTCATCAAGAACCCAACCTCTAAACTTTTCCAGAATTTACACAAACATGCACAAGGAATATGGGCATCAGATGATAAAGTGTCAGATTTTTAACATACAGACATTCGGAGTAATACCTTATTTTCCGCTACTACCCCCCAGAACATACCACAGAGTCCTAACACCTCTTAAAATGTGCACAGAAGAATCACAAGAATAATGATATTAATTATATAATTTTGACAAGTCCGTACTATGAATTATCCATCTTTTTGAAATTATGCTCTGGCCCAGAGGGCTGTGGTTTCCCAAAGCACATGGTGGAATTTCTGGTTTGTCCACTTCCTCCAACTCAAGTTGCTCACAGAGGCACTGCCCCTCCCAGTTTCTCTCAAGCGGAAGCCATTTACGACCCCCCCTAATTTAACATTTGCCTGAGCCAAGGAAGGCTCATTGTTCTGTTTCCCTGCTCCCAGGTGCTCCTCCCCTGATTCAGAGAGGTGTAACCTCCTTTTGGTGGGAACAGCAGAAGGCAGCCAGGCCTGGGAATGCAGTGGCTGAGCAAGTTTCAACTCCTGTCGGGGGTAGTTGCCGGGCAGAATTCACTCTCTTCAAGCCAGGCTTCAGCCAAATGTCACTTTTGTTCCCAGTTTTTCTTCATTCAAATCAAACTTACAATTTCTACACATGCAGCTAGAACGCTGATTCTAAGTTCAAAACTATGACCTTTAAACAGTTGCAACCTATGTGACACTCAAAGTATTTTTTTTAAACATTTCGATTTTAGTGGCTTTAAGTCCAATTTCACTTCATCTGATGACATCCACAGCTCAGCCAGTTTCATTATGAACATTATTTTAGGCTCTTTCTTTTCCCAGATTTTGTATGCACACAAGACTTCATTCTGCCAAATGTCTGCTGGTGTATAGTGAGATTTATGAATATCTTGCAATGTTTGAAATAGGCATTTTGAGCTTGCATTCAGAGAAACAAACGTGATTTCAAAGTGTTTTTGAGCTAACAGGCACTGCTGTTTTTCCTTTGGCACACATTCCTCTCATGGCACTCCTGGCCCATCACGCTCGCACTGGTGGGTGGCAGGTTAGGCAGGTTAGGCGACCATTTGGTGTGCGCAAAAACTGCACGGTTTTCCTGGATTCTGGCACAATGTGGGCTTTTCGGCCATCTTAGATTTTCTAAGCCCACAGCACCAAATGTTGCAGCATAATAGCTCGAACGTGGGTCAATACACCCGACAATTGCACTTTCCCCGCTCCCTTCCCCTGCACACTTTTCCTTTTCCCCCCTTCCCATGCACTTGCGCGATCTGAATGACACTTGGCCTAGTAGGATCGTTGTCTGCCTCCCTTTGTATCCCCCCTTGCCTCGTCACGCCTTGAAACACTTGTGTATAAGCGCGTTATAAGTGCCATATCATATCATATCATGACAAGGCTGCCTTCCTGTTTTTTCCAATTACGTTCTCAATTGCATTGGTAAATGTTAAGGTATGGGCAATTATGTTTTTTGAGAGCTGTCATTTTATAAATATATGTTGATCTGTGATTTGGCCTGCACAGTTAAATACTTGTGCTGCTTCATTGTTATGGTAGCGATAGAAGACTATTTGAATTTCAATGTATTTCTATACTGTAACATTGTACATTCTTTCTTGATTTTATTTTATTTTGCTTCTTTAGCTCTTTTTAACAAAGCACTTTAAAAAATTAATGCATTGGTGCACATAATGAAATGAGGCCAAAAGTATGCAGAACACAACAGAAGAAAGGAAATAACAAGTCTAAAGAAATGCCAGAGTTCATAATGAAAGTCAAGGGATGATATGACATTTTACAAAACAATGAAGGACTAAGTCAAGCCACCCCACCATTTAAACATGTATGAAAAAACGGTAGGTGGCGAAGACTAATCAAATAATTGTTTCTCATTTAAATTATAACATCTATTTTTTTATTTCTCATATGCACTGATTGTAAAACTTTAAATTAGTAAACAAATAGACTTTGAAAGACTTTAAAATAAGTTTCATGTTTTTTTCAGCATTTCTGAAAAATTAATTTGCCTATTTTAACGTTACTGAAGCAGGTCTAAGCCTTGTTCTATTTCATCCAACATTGTGCATACAATATTAAGAATAATGAAAACAGCGTTCATCATGTTCTTCTTTTTCCATTCCACTGGCCTCCCCAATATGCAAGTGCAAAGAAAAGCAAACACTGCCAAGGAACATTTCAATAATAAAAATGATAAGCCTCGCGTGAATCCCGCATATCCAGAGACAGAAAGCGTTGGGATGCAAACACATGCCTCAAAAAGTAATTATCTCTTCTTTATAAATTGAAAAAAATGCCTGTTTCCCAAAATGCCACGAATAATCAGTGACACGTTAGAAGAGTTTATTCCCAGGAGCAACAGACGGATTGTTGGATGTCTCAAAACCGTCTTGCTTGAATGAAATTCACAGTAAGAAGTATGTCTGATGGAGCAGACAGAGAGGCAGGCCCGCGGAATCTGAAAGGATGCCTGTGGTCATGGCAAGGGCCAGAAAGAATTATTGCTTGAAAACATACCTACCTTTCAATTTATCGCGATATTATGCCTTTCTGAGGGCAAATGGGGCCACGGCCACAGCATCCAAGCCATGCTGAATGTTACTTGTTTGAGGTTCTGCAAGGTTTCCTTAGGAGTTCCTTGTCATTACTTGAAAAATGATAATACTTTGGCTCCATGTCACCTTGCTTATTCCGCATGTTAAATTTAGAGTGCTGATTTTTGAATGAATATCACAATTTTTATTTTGTGTTGGCATAAAACCATATTCCTTCGCCTTACACTTATAAATCGCAGAATGCCTCATTATTCCCATTTGAAAAGGTTATTTTTTAAGCATTAAAGCTGTTTTTGTTTTTTTGTTTTTTTTGGGTGAGCCTCCCACTCATTGACATACAATTGAAAAAACATGATGCATTTGTTTGCTTGTTGCAGTATCTCAAACACAAACGCTCTGCAGGGGCAAGGTTATCAAACGTTTGCACTAATTCTAAAAAAGAGAGCAAACGCTTTGATAATATAGAATGGAGCAAATCGGTTTTGTCACAATCCGTATTATCTAAGAACATTTGCACTTGAGCAAAAATAAATCATATTGTATTGTTGTACTATGTTTGCTCCATGGTATAAAAAGAAAGCTGGTACATTTCCTTTCATGTTACTCATCAAACATAGCAAATAAAACAGTTGGTTTCCTTTTTGTCCTTGTGAGCATATTATTTTTTTAGATTTGGAGCTAAATCAGTTTGCTCCATTCCCAAATGTCTAAGCAGTAAAATTGGCGCTAAATTCATTAGCTCCACTTTTTTGTACCAGTCCAAAGCTCTGATATAATAAGAGTTACTAATGCAAACACAAGGCCCTTTCAGTTAAGAACCATATGTTAACTTGTGTGCTGTCTTGCACGCCACCCAGTCATGAGATGCCAGTGCCACAGTCATATGCCTGATGCGGCATCAAGCACTCTGGTGCCCTGCAACCTCTTTTCCTTTGCAGATTGGGAGCAGGTGCAAGTGGATCTAGGTCATCTGGCCTAAGCACCACCCACATTCTAAGCCCAGCCTCTTCCTTCCTGCTCTTAAGTCTTAGAACAATGGCGTCAATCACCTGGGTGTCCGAATTGAAGGGCAGACGAAGAAAAGGGCAATTACTGTTTGGACCTGCTCGGACTAGGAGGACCCAGGGCCTGACCCCCTGCTCAGACAGCAGGTAAGCATGCAACAATGTGTGTCTACTCCCTCTGTCCCCACAGGACATCCCCACCCCCTCTGTTCCCCCCGTTATGTTCCATTGTGCCCCTCACCCTCCACACACACAGGTGTTGCCTGTTTTACTTGATTTTTCTACCCTGCTCCCCCTCCCCCCATTGAGCCTACTTCTGCAGGAGTCTGTCCTGATACATTCTGGTCACCATCACCGTCTTGTGGCCAATGCTGAATTTGAATTTTATGGACTTAATTCATTCACGGTGCATCACCCTTCTCATGGCGGCCCTGAATCATGCTGTTCCCATCTTCACCTTGTATCCAGGCTTGCAAAATTGTGTTACTACTGACTTTTGCAATTGTATTCACTCTCCCCTCTTGCTTCTCCACTCTTTGTGAATGCTTACTCTCTGTTCTCTCCTCCTCTCCCTTTCTCCCTTTTCCTATCTCCTCCCCTCCTCCCCTTACTTTCTTACATGCACTTAATCTATCAGAATTGTCCATGGACCTAGTATGATAGCAACCTCGCCTGTCTCCTCCCCTCTCCCCCTCCCCTAACTTGTTTCCCCCACCCCCCAGCACTATCTGAAATGTCATCCGACCTAGTACGATAGTTGCTTGTTTTGTTTCTCCCCTCACTTCTACACCCCTCTCCCTCACCTTTTGTTTTTATCTGGTTCTACCAGAAATGTTGTAAGGCCTAGTACGGTAGTCTTTCCATTTCCTTCCCACTCTCCCCCTCCCTTCCTTATCTATGTCTTAGCTCTTGAACTATCTGAAATCTCGTCAGGCCGAGTACAACAGTTAATTTCACATCCTTACTGTTTATGGCCTGTAAGAATGTCATTGTATTTTCCCCTGTTACCTCCCTTGACTTGAAGCATTTTGAAACACGTTATGTATAGGTGCTATATAAATAAACTATCATATCATTTGATATCATATCAAATCATATATCATATCATGTTCTGGCCCCTGCAGAAGTGCATTCCTGTGCCTGACACCATTTCTTAAGAACAGCAAGTGCACCAATAACTTGCTGGATGAAGGGCATACCTTTCAGCAAAGGTTTGTTTTTGCCTATGGTATAAACCATCTTCAAAGAGAATCATTAAGAATAGTTGAACCTCTGCCTTCCATATAAAACTATGAAATGCATAAATTGTGCATAAAACAATTTAAAGATGTTTACATTTAGCATACCATCATGCCACATCATTAAAAGGCTTTTAACAATGTTGAAGAAGTTGGGGAAGAAAAATATATATGCACACTAAAAATATAAGTGTGTATTACCACCTTGCTCCTGAAAGTAGAGAACCAAGAAATTCATAATCTTTTCCAAATGACCTTGCATTTCTGCTCTTGGCTGAATTTGGTTTCACCTACTTTTAAATAAGCGGTTTACAAATTGCAGTTCTAATAAACAGTTTAAAACGTTCTAAATAAAGGTATTCAAAACAAATGTTCATGCACACTGTAAATAATCTTTTAAATAATTACACAACTCTTTTTGAAATGTCATGTTACCATTGCCCCTTTTTTGCGCAGTTTCACAAAATGGATGACATTGTAATCACGCAACTTCATCCAGTCCTGGGGCCTGATCACGACTTTGGCGGTAACGCCGTCGGTATTACTGCCAGCGGTATTAGCCCTACCGCCAAACTCCCCGGCGCTAACAGCGCCGGGTCACGAGTTTGGCGGTAATGTAATTCCCCATTTCCCATTGAGCCCATTCGGGAATGCCCCATTCCCCATTGGGCTCAATGGGGAGAAATGTATGCTCTTACCGCTGGCGGAATTCCCACCAGCGGTAAGAGCATACATTTTCCCCATTGTGCTCAATGGGGAAAATGTATGCTCTTACCGCTGGCGGAATTCCCGCGAGCGGTAATAGCACAAATTTTCAGCAGATTACCCCCCAGCCAAGAGCTGAGGCGAAATCCGCCGAAGCCCTGATTTGGCAGACCCTTAAATCCGGCGGTAATAGCGCGACCGCCGGATTTAAGGGTTACCGCCAAAGTCGTGATGAGGCCCAAAGTCGTGATCAGGCCCCTGGTCTTCTGCTCTTGCACTGAGAGCTGAGTGTATCCAACGCTGTGTCTATTGCCAAAAAATGAACAATCGCCAATTTGAAATACTCAAAAACGTGAGTTTAAAAAATGTGATATTAGAACTTGGTTTATAATGTAATCCCTGAATGGTGAGTCACATTGTGATTTCAACTAATGCACAATCCTCCCACTTGGTCTCAATGTAAGAGTCACTCTTACACAACAGGATTGTTTTATTTCAGCCAATTTGAACAAAAGGCAAATGTTTAATCTGAATATATGAAAAAACCGATTTATATTGCTGTGGGTGAGAGTGCAGTCTTTGAAAACAAATCATCTTTTATATTTTGGATCGCCTCCAATCAAACTCCAGGATATTTAAGACCACAACAAACTCCATAGAATTTGATTTAGGGTACTGAAGGACAAGAGAACGTTATCAATATTGACTGTGTGCAAGCAGGGGAGTATAGATAACTTTTGGTATGGATGGAAATACAATTTTCTGGCTCAAGATGCAGTGACCCAAGCTTGCAATCCAGAGGCACCAACTTCTAGTAAAACACAGCTCATTACCAACCTCACTCCCACCCACACATTCTGAAGTGTACGCAGTAGAAATGACTGGCGTTACTGTCTTTTTATGCAACATAATCCATTTATGTGTGTGGTTTCTCAGAGCCCCGGGCCACAGGGCACCTCTTGCACATCCCAAACATGGTAACATGATTTCAAGGAGATGCTATCATTTGATGAAATGGGAAAGCTGGTATTTTAGGCCATGTGTCCTTGTGTCTCAGTTTGCATTTCGACAGCAGGCTACATCTCCTCCAATGCCATTGCATCCCATCTGTAGTTTTAGACCAATGGCTGGAGCTACGGAAGCTGGAGAATGTATTGGTAGAGCACAGCCATAGCTGCAACAAGGTGCCTGATTCATGGAATTATTTGTGTGAAAAACGCAGATGTGCGCGCCTTTCTGGCCGAAAATCCCTGTTTGAAGTATTGGGATTTTCGGGCAGAAAGTCTCGCAAATATGCGTTATTCACGCAAATAATTCCATGAACCAGGCTGAAGGTGTCTGTCTTCAATTTAACAGCCAAACACAAGCTGCCGTGTCAAATGACCAATAGCAGGTTTTTCTGTCTTCCCACAACACAAAACCCATATCTGACACCCTGTCTATTCAGCCCTTACAACATAAGATCCTCAATTGGCATCCTGCGTCCCCGCCAGTTTGTATTATATAACTGGTTCATACTAAAGGTATTTTTGGAGTAGCACTATAGATATAAACCCATAGGACTGAGACTTTTCTTACAGATAGTTAAGCAAAATAATGCATATTGATGGAAAGTGATTTGCTCATGAAGACTTAATGTGTGAAGTGTGGAAGGCCGGGATTTGAGCACTGGCTTCCTGGTTTTACACTTTCCAGCTTCGAAAACAGGAGAGATGTAATCGTCTACTGTTCCATCTTCAGTATTAGAAACACCAAAACACTTCATGTAAAGTTGTTATTTCAGGGCTGATTTAGTTTACTGTTCATCACAACTGGCTTTCGAAGTACAAAGCCACATGATTAAACCATTTGACAAAATGTAAGAAATGTCTTAATTGAAACACATATTGCTACAATAAGTATATATCCCTCCATCAGAAAAAAGAAAATTGTTGAGTCAGTCTCACAATTGGGTGCAGTGGAATGCATGTCAGGCATAGATCTCAGTAATAGTCACTCAATCTACTGACCTATGTTTCCAAATGTGTAGCTCTGTCTTATTTATCCTACCTTCCTTGCCTAGCACCCTCCATTGTCCTTCCCTTGTGCCACATCCTTAAAGCTCATTTACCCACCCAACCTTACAATTAACTGTCAGACCTCCATTTCTCTTTTGCTCCAGCCCTTAACCCTTAACCCGATCTCCTTCCATTAACTCACATGCACCCCCTCCATACATTGCTAAATCATCAATTCTTTGTTGCTTACCCATTACCATTGCCCTTGCTCACATGCAGATAGTGCACATCTGGATTTGGAAGTCAGTCTCTTTCAGGCATGAACAAAGCTGTTGGACAAGGCACAATGAAGGGCACCAATGGGACTTTTTTTTATTTTCAGTGTGCTCCAGTGTTGCCTATTCTTGGACAGTTGTCTGCAATTCAAGAAAGCACAGGGAACAGCGAGTTGTGTCGGTCTGGGATCTGGTGATGGAGAGAGAGCAAGAACACCCTATTTTATATATATATATATTATATTTATTTTTGTTAAAGTATATGTGGGAAGATACATCTGTGTTCCTGTGGGACTATATTTCTACACGAGCGCATATGTTGTTGATTTGTGTGTGTATGTGTCTTTTGTTGACCAAATAAGAGTGTTCTGAACAAGACACTGATACATGATGACAGATTTAGGGGGTCATATAGAGTTGCATGTTAATGGTAAAATCAGTGGCATTTGGCAAACATCGCTGATCTTACTGTCTGCCCACATTGTGTTTTGATCAAATACCGTAGCAGTATCCCATAAACATTTTTGAAAATAATTCTCCCATTTTTGTATTATTACCTTCACCCAGGAATTGGCCCCATTTTTCTAAATGTTGTTTACTGTACATATGTGTTTCCCTTCAATGTAGTGACACATATTTATTACAAAGAGCCATGGTAAGGAGGTGACAAGGTGGGCAACTCTGATGCACAGTTCTCACCACCTCAACAATGCAATGCGTCAAAGGGTCAGCTTTGATGCTTTGGCACATACAACATTGTACAGTTGTGGTATAAAACTCTCATCAACATAATCCATTTTCCTATTCACATTGAATGTGAAAATGGCTGAAACAGTGTTCTAAAAGAAAATATGTAGACACAAGCGTGACTATGGCAAGCATAAAATAGAGAACTATAATATGAAAGAAAGCATTTCTAATTTCATGATTATCCTTGTAGTATTATTTTCTTGGTTAAAGAAACAACATTGTTTTGACTGTAATTAGAGAAAAATTGAGGAAAAAACAATATACTCCTCTCACTGAAACTGAGAGCAGAAATATCCTATAATGTATTATACATTAATAATGACATATAAAATATCAAAAGTTAGCTTAAGAGCCTTCTGGTTATTTCAATGAAGGCATAGCAAGATAACGCTGGGGTAGTAGATTTTGAACAGTTGCTACATGTTGAGTCTACTTATCTATGTGTTATTTAGGTAGGCATGTATTGAACCATGATTAACAGTGTAATATAGTTCTGAGTGTGGATCCAGACCAATCACAATGTTCTGTTCATGTATTCAATTCAGTGTTCCATTTAAGGCATGTGTATTCTTAGAGTGTTATTATTTGTGGAGTTCTCTATGGAGTTCTGAAATCTTCAGTTGGGTCCTGCCTTTCCAGGTGTTGCCTGCTGTCGCTTGAACTAGACTCAAATAAACAAGTCTTTAACTACCACATTGCCCCGAGTTCATTTTTTAACATTGGCGACGAGGATTTGTTTCACGGACCCTGACGCCGGCCCCAGCTGCTGGATCTCTGTGTTTTTGCCGAGCTGCCGGCACTGTATCTTCTCCGCCGTACCAGCGACAGCAGGCGAGGCAGATCGAGTACGGAGAAGAAAGGAAGGACGAGGCAGGCCATTCAGGCAAGTCCGCTCTTATTTGGAAAAAAAGAGCCGCGAGGGAGCCGCGCACAGCTGCCAGAGCGCAGGCCCGCTCTTCACCGCCTGCGTTCGCTACGAGGCGGAGAAGGAACATTGCGGAGGAGGAAACCCGATCAGGCAAGTCGGCATTATCGGGGGGAGATCCGCGGGGGAGCCGCGCGAGCCGTGGAGGAGCTGCGCGAGTACTGCTGCAGCAGAGCAGGCCCTGCGAGCCGCGAACGAGCCGCTCACAGCTGTCAGAGCGCTAGCTCCGCCCCTCGCCGCCTGCGTGCCAGTGCACAAGGCTCTCAGCTGGCTCTGGCGTGCGCAGACGCGCGCTGCAGCACACGCTGTGGAGGGAGTGTCAACTCGAGCCCCGGTCTCCATTGTGACATCAGTTGCCCAGCAACGACTCGGCTCTATCTTCAAGAGCCCCGGTCTCCATTGTGACGTCAGCTTACCACCAGCAAAACTCTCACGGCTGAAAAAAAAAAAAAAAGGAACACTGTATTTGCAACAAAGAAGACACTTTGTTCCAGAAATTTATATTTATATAAAAAGGGAAAGTGGAACTTAGGAGCCTGTACATCAAAGGAAATTGTTCATACAGTGAACAAATTTGACAATTGTGTTTTTGCATCACATAGTTGAAGATCTGCCGCCTCACAGCCACCACAGCCACTTCCTACACACACATAGCTGGCCATTTTTTCTTCATCATGGCAGCATCAATTCCTCCACCTATTTCGTTCCTCAATGAACCCGGCCGCCCCCCCCTCAGGTGGGACAAGTGGAAGGACACATTTGAGAATTACTTGGTGGCAATGGGCGGTGACAGATTTTCTTCAGCTCGCAAAAAAGCTCTGTTGGTTCACAATTTGGGCACAGAAGGACGCAGGATCTTTGATGGGCTGACTGGAGACCATATGTTGGAGGCGGGTGATACTGATGAATATGCATTGGGCCTCAAAAACTACAGGACCATTTTGAGCCCAGAAAAAATGTCAGCTTTGAAAGACATAAATTCTTCCAGCGAGTACAAGAACAGTCAGAGTCAGTTGAATCATATGTAGCCTGCTTGAGGTCATTAAGTTACTCATGTGAATTTGAGCATCTGACTGATTCTCTAATCAGGGATCAGTTACTCAGGTGCACCAATAACGCCAGAATCCAAGAGAAGCTACTGACCAAAGATATGAAACTGGATGAGGCACTTGAATTAGCCAGGAGCATCGAACAGACATCATTATATGTTAAGGAGCTAAAGGGTGACAAACAAAATCCGACCACCATGTCAGTCAGTGCAATAGACCAGAAGAAAAGGTCAAACATTCCCAGTGGAAAGAAAGGTAATTGGACTGCGAGAAATACATGTACCAGATGTGGTAACCCCAGACATGGTGCAAACTTTCCGTCGTGCCCTGCCAAATTTGCCGAATACTTTAAGTGCAAGAATAGAGGACACTTTGCAAATGTATGTAAAGCTACTTCCATATATTTCCTCGAACCCAGAGTAGAGAAAAGGGCCAGCATTGAAGAATCGGTCAGGAGAAATTACAACATTCAAGAAGTATCAGCCACCCAGGAACCAAGTGCCAAGTTTGTTTTAGAAATTTCAGCTATCTCAGGCGAGGCTAAAGGTCCGGCAGACACCTTTCTGATTGATGGGCGCAGTTTAGTCATGAAAGTTGACACTTGTTCTCCTTGGACCATAATATCAAGGGATACCTTGGTAAACATATTGAAGAAGGGTGAAGGGGCAATTAAAACCACTGATGTTAGAGCGTGTGGATATGGAGAATCTACGATAGAAATCTTGGGGGAATTTTCGGCATCCGTCAGTTACAAAGGAAAAGAATGCCAGGCCAACATTCTGGTAGCAAACAAGGGAGCCTCTTTATTAGGATGGGAAGAACAAAAGAACTTGGGTGTAAGAATACAGGCGAATTCCCCCCAGCCAATATCTATTGCTGAAGTGGAAGATGACGTCTGGACTAAAGAGTTCCCTGAAGTGTTTTCCGAGAAATTAGGGAAACTTAGAAATTTTGAACACCATATCAAACTAAAAAATAATGCGCAACCGGTGATACACAAGGTTAGACAAGTGCCATTGAAGATGAGAAGTAAGCTTCGTGTAGAATTAAATGACTTGGTGGACAAAGGAGTAATCGAGCCAATAACAGCAACAGAATGGTTATCGCCGGTTGTACTAGTAGCCAAGGCAAATGGAAATCTGAGACTATGTGTAGACTTACGCAGCCTCAATCGGAACATTGTTGTAGAGAGACATCCTCTTCCTAACATATCGGAGACTCTTTCCACCCTGGGGGAACCGAAGGTATTTTCCATCATTGACTTGTCAGCAGCATATCATCAGGTTCCGTTGTCCAAAGGTTGCCAGCATCTCACAGCATTCATCACTCCCGAGGGAGTGTTCAAATACAATCGCATGCCTTTTGGATTAGCTTCGCTGCTTCTGTTTTTCAAAGCGTGATGGAGGAAGTGCTTAGAGGGCTAAGGAAAGTAACAGTGTTTCAGGATGACATACTAGTGTTTGCCGAAAATGAAGAGGAACATAATGAGATTTTGAGGGCTGTCCTAGTCAGACTTAAAGAATCTGGTTTGACTGTGCAAAGGAAAAAATGCAAGATTGCTGTTAGAGAAGTAGACTATTTAGGTCATAGAATTTCTGGCGATGGTATTGCTCCGAAAAAGTCTCTTATTGATAGCATCAGCAGTGCTCCCCAGCCACGAGACAAAGATCAGTTACGTTCTTTCATGGGGCTGGCGGAGTACTACCACAAATTTGTAAATGGTTTTGCCACCATCTCCACTCCGTTAAGAGAGTTGTTGAAAAAGAATGTGAAGTTTGTGTTGTCGGGTGAATGCCATGAAGCTTTTAGGAAAATAAAAGAGTGCATAGTGCAAGCACCCTCTTTGGGAGGGTTTGTGTCGGGAAGAAAAACTGTTTTATCGGTTTATGCAAGCAATATGGGTCTAGGTGCAGCTTTGTCTCAGGTGGACTCTGGTAAGACCGAACATATAATTGCGTTTGCCTCAAGGCCATTGAAGGGAGCGGAAGAAAACTACTCTGTGATTGAGAGGGAGGCATTGGCGGTCTCGTGGGCTGTAGCACATTTCAAATTCTATCTATGGGGTCAAACCGTTACGGTAAAAACTGACCACAAACCTTTAGTCCAACTACTAGGTAGTGTAGAGTGGGCCAAAGGATCACCCAGAATTTCTAGATGGATGATTGAACTCCTAGCCTATGACTTCAAGATAGTGAACATAGCAGGTAGAGACAATGTAGTAGCAGACTGTTTGAGGTTACCGGTGGAGGGCAAGGAATCAGAAGAAGCATCCTTAGAGCAGGGCGTGAGTATTTCTGAGGTTGAATACAATGCCATAAGTAGAGATGAATGGGAGATTGCTGATAGTGAGGATCTTATATTGAATCAAGTCAAGGTGTGGACCAGGACAGGGTGGCCTCACAAAAACATTGTAGAAAAACAATTTGACTGCTTTTACTGCATAAAGGATGAGCTGAATTTATCAGAAGACGGTCTAAAACTCAGGAAGGGTACCAAAGTGATTCCACCCAGCAACGCCAGATCCAAGCTAGTGAGTATAGCTCACCAAGGCCATTTAGGGATGGGAGGAACCAAAAGATACATCAGGGAATTCTATTGGTGGCCGGCACTTGACAGTAAAGTAGAGAGGTGTGTGAAGAACTGCAGAGAGTGCGAGAGGAGTGATAAAAGTAAGGTGGTTAGGGAAGCACCCATTAGACCTGTTAGTGTTCCGGGTGAACCCTGGAAAAAGGTGGCTGTGGACCTGATGGGCCCAATACAGAATTTGGGGGAGAATTTCAAATACTTAATAGTGTTAGTAGACTACCACTCAAAGTGGATAGAGTGGAAGGCAATTGGTGAAGCAACCCGGCCCAAATGATATCATTTTTTGAAGAAACATTTTACAGGGAAGGCTTCCCCACGGAATTAATTTCAGATAATGGTGTCCAATTTTGTTCTGACAAGATGGTGGAGTTTTTCAAAAAGTTTGGTATAAGGCATTACAGAACAGCACTCTATCAACCCAGGGCTAATGGGCTGGTAGAGCGGGCAAACAGATTTGTAAAGGGAGGCTTGCAGTTAGCAATGGCGGCAGGGTTGGAGTGGCAGAAAGTGTTGAGGGAAATGGTTTGGAACTACTGCACGACGCCCCACACTGTTACCAAAGTCTCACCTTTTATGTCTCTCAAGGGCAGGCAGCCGGGTACTAAACTCTGTCCAGGGTGGCTTGACTTGGCCAAGAGTGTGAATATTGATAGGAATAAAATTGTGACACTTATTAAAGAGGCCTAAAATGCATACAAGGAAAGGTTTGACACAGAAAAGAAATCCAAGAGTTTGGTATGGAGAGAAGGTGAACTTGTGTATGTAAAAAACCCCAAGTTGTCCCCTAAATGCATCGAGAGCAAATTTATTGGGCCTAAGAAAATAGCGGTAGTAAGAGGGAATGTGGTCATAATGGAAGGTGGGGAATGCTGGTCCATGTCCAAATTGGTGAAATGTAATAACAATGGTCAAGCAGTAGAGGATGGAGAAAATAGTGATAGAAATGACAATGGCAATGACAATGAGTTGGTGCATGAATCTGGAGGAGTTAGTAAGAGTGTTCAACAAGACACAGATGTTAGTACCAGTACAGAAAGAAGGAGAGGTAAACCTCTTTGGTTGTGAGATTATGTACTAGAGTAACCCGGTGTTATTGAAAGGGGGAAGGTGTGTTGAGTCTACTTATCTATGTGTTATTTAGGTAGGCATGTATTGAACAATGATTAACAGTGTAATATAGTCCTGAGTGTGGATCCAGACCAATCACAATGTTCTGTTCATGTATTCAATTCAGTGTTCCATTTAAGGCATGTGTATTCTTAGAGGGTTATTATTTGTGGAGTTCTCTATGGAGTTCTGAAATCTTCAGTTGGGTCCTGCCTTTCCAGGTGGTGCCTGCTGTCGCTTGAACTAGACTCAAATAAACAAGTCTTTAACTACCACATTGCCCCGAGTTCATTTTTTAACACTACACCAACTGCTATGCATATCATGAGGTCTTTCCTGGGCCACCTTTCATACAGAAAGTTACTGTGTTTCGGGCAGCCGGTAGAGTGGCTATGCCCAAATATACCTTACACACACATGCACACATGCAAACACACACACGCACAAACACACACACACAGCAACACACACACCTACATATAGGTTCACTTGTAACTATTTTCATAGAGGGGGTCATACTGTCAATGATTAAGGTCTAGCATGAGTCTGATTAAATAGAGGAGTTACCTTATTCACCCAGCCTGAGCATTCTTCATGTGGAGAGGTTCATTGAAAAACATGTTTACCTAAACTCAACAAGTTGCCGTACATATACTGTTGGCATAATATAGAGGCACATGTTGTTTCTGGTCTCACAACAATAATGTATGGTGGCTCATCAGGCTGCCACAAGTGTCCTGAATATACTTGGCAATGTTTCACCTTTTGTTAATTGGAGGGCTTGTCTATCATTGATGGCAACCGCGCGTATGTTGCAAAAGCAGTACTGGTCCGTGAAGTAGGCTGTAGTATCATGATGATAAAAAAGTATTTCAGTCCTCACTCAGAGGCATGCAATAGCCTGGCAACATCTTCCATCTGATTACGTTGATCTCACTCCTTTTGAAAACGCGAAGGGTTGGAATGGGGCAGATCTTCCCTGGTGCTACTAACAAAGATTGATAAGCAGAGACCAGGTACCCAAGGAATGTGCAGTGGAAAGCTTGCCCCTTATATTCGACCATTTCAACCTCTACTCATGATATTCCCCATGGTATTTAAAAACATCAAGGTCCATAAGGATGATGAAATATTATGGATCATTTCATACAACCATAGAACTTGTTCAGGATGCCTGTGCCCTTAATTCCCTCAATATGGTCATGGGTACCTATGTCTACATCACTTGCCTCTGCCCTACACAGAATCTGTATCCTCTGCCTCTCTGTCAAGTGTTTGTCCAAGCCGATATTTTCGTGTTGCACCCTTTAAAACTCCATCGTGTCCTTCAAGTGCTCGTTGTACCATGCCAACTACTACATGCTGCTTCGTCTCAATTATAAATATTATAATGTTTGTTTTGTTTGTTTATTTTATTTGTAACGCGCACCAGACCCGGAGGTATCACGGCACGAGGACAAGAACATTTTAAGCTTACAGGTTACATATTACAGTACATGAGAATTATTAGCTTACATAATAGAATTACAGTGTAGCAAATGACAGATTTTACGGTAAATGGCATTTGACAATTAACATATTGCAGTGGTACAGTGCAACAATAGTAGGGAGTATAGATATCAGTGATCATATAGTTTAGAGTGGTCATCCTAGGCAAAAGTGGCTGATGGTAACTCCGACGGTTGAGGCAGAGCCTCAAGTGTCTGATCTAGCTTATTGATCATTGGTTTTCAACCAATTGATAAGGTTGAGTCTAAAGTGTTGGTATGTTTGGTTTTCCCTTCGGACAGGTGGGAGGGAGTTCCATAGTTGGGCAGCTTTGACAGCGAAGCTATTCCCACCAATGGTGATTCATTTGAAATGGGGGACTGCCAGACAGTTAGCACAATCTGCTCTGGTAGGTCGGAGTTTTGGTCTTTTGTTAAATCTTTCTGACAGGTAGCAGGGTGCTGAATTGTTGAGGGACTTGAATGTTATTGATGCAGTATTAAGTTTAATGTTGTCAACTGTAGAGAGCCAGTTAGTTTGTCTCCTCGCTGTTTATATAGGGTCTCTTTTGGTCATTCCTAACACTGCTCTCAAGGCATTATTTTGGAGTATTTGGATTTTCTTGGTGATGTATTTGTTGGTTCCGATGTAAAGGGCATTAGAGTAGTCCTACTTAGATAGCACAAATGCTCTTGACAGTGTGGTACAGCTACTTTTGGAGAGGAAAGGTTTGGCAGCTCTAATCAGTTTACAGGTGTAAGCTGTAGATGATGCCATGGCATTTACTTGTTTTGTCAGCGTAAGGCAGGAGTCCAAGTAGAAGCCAAGTGATTTTACCTCCTTCATCATCTTGATTGTGTTGCCATCTATGTCAAAGGAGGTATTTTGTAGCCCAGTTTGTTAATGTTAGATGTGGTGCCCAAGATGATAAGTTCCATTTTGTCATCATTCAGGCATAGACCATGAAGTGCCATCCATGCCTGGATGATGAGGTATAACCTATTTAGCAGGGCCAAATCCTGATTGTGATCCCCTGTAAGTAGGATGAGAATCTGAGTGTCATTTGCATAGTTAGTGTAGGTGACACCAAGACAGTCCAGATCATCAAAAAGGGGCTTGGTGAATATGTTATACAATGTGGGGGAGACACATGAGCCCTGGGGGGCACCACGCAGAATAGGGATAGGGTTGGCTGCTTCTGTGGTGAAGACGACTCTCATAGTTCTTTCTCTTAAGAAAGATTGGATCCAAGCTATGGCTTGTTGTGAGAAGTGCGCTGCTGATTCTAAATGGTTACAGAGAACCGCATGGTCCACCAAATCAAACTCTGCTGAGAGGTCTAGGAGAAATAAAAGTGCACATTTTCCCTGATCTCCCAGCTCATCAATCTGGACCTTAAGGTCTATAAGTGAAGTTTCGGTCCCTTGCTGAGGTCTAAAACCTGATTGGCGGGTACCAAGGAGTTGATTGTGTTCCCGAAAGCTCTGAATCTGCAGATACGCCACCCTATAAAGTATATTGAAGAGGAATGGCACTGTTGTAATTGACCAGTAGTTTGTGGGTATGGTGGGATCAAGTGTTTCTTTAGGAGGGTGAGGACCCCAGCTTCCTTAAGATTACTTGGGATGGTGCCTGTGGTAAATGACACGTTAATGAGATACGAGATAAAAGGTGAAAGGTCTCTTGCAACGTCTTTTATAATTTGGGCCTGGCATTGATCTCCTCGACAATTGGACAATTATAATAATAAAATAAAACGTTTTGAATAAAGTCTTAAATTAGTCTAACAACATTTAAATCTACAAACACTTTACATGACAACAACTATGTACAAACCTTTTAGATCACTACAAGCTCAACCCTGAAACTTTCACTATAAACAGTCAGTCCATTCCACTACACATCCAACATACACTTTTAAAATGTGAAGATTACAGCAATACCAAGTACGGTTGGATTTATAGAGTGTGTTTAATGGTTGAATTAGTAGTGGTATGGAGTGGTTGTTTTACCTTAACTTTGTTATTTCTACAGATTGCAGGCTTTAGATTTTGTAAGAGTAAACTTAACTCTTTAAAAAAAAATGTTTTACTGTTTTATTTTGGTGACATTCTATGTGGAGTATGGCGAATCGTGCACGAGTGTAGGTCGTATATGGGTATGAGGTTTATTTATATGGGGTTTAAACTTATGCAAGCACATGATGAAAGAGTGTGAGTGGCATAAGAGTGTGCAGCATAAGTGTGCGTGGCATATGAGTGTGTGGTATAAATATATCTGCCATCAAGGTTTTGCAATACGAGTGTGTGCTGTAAGAATGAGTGGCATAAGAGCATATTGTGTAATTATATTTGATCTAAGAGGACATGGCATACAAGAGTGCTGCTTAAGAGCAGGTAGAGGCAGTTCATGTGTATGTGTGTGTGGTGTAAGAGGGTTTTCTATAGGCGCACTTGGTAAATGAGTGTGTGGTATCAGAGCACATGACAGATGAGTGTGTAGCATAAAGGCATGTTGCATAAGCAAGTGTAACATAAGTAAGTGTGGTGTAAAATTGGGTGGTGTAAGAATAAGTGGTGTTAGAGGTAAACACACAAAAGTGTCTGGCATAAGATTCTATGGCATAAGAGAATGTGGATTAAGAGGAGTTGTTGGAAGAGAGTGTGCTTTAAGAGCACAAGGCATATGAGTGCATGCTACAAGTGTGTTTGTGCTGTAAAAGTGTCTGTTGAAAGAGTGAAAAGTGTAAGTATGTAAGAGCATGTGGTGTAAGAGAACATGCCATAAAAAGCAAGTGGCATAACAGGATGAGGCTTAACAGCACATTGCTTAAGTGCATGTAGCATAACACTGTGTGGCAGAAGAGAGTGTGGTGTAAATGCAAATGGCTTGAATGTTTACAGCATAAGATCATGTGGGATAAGAGCATGTGCTGTAAGAGTGTGTACATTAAGATTGTGCGACATAAGTGCATATGGCAAAATAGTGTCGGGAATGTGTGTGTGTGTGGCATATAATTGTGTAACATACGTGTGTGTGTCATTATTGTCTGTGGCATATGACTAATTAGTGTACAACGTTGTGCCACGTGTGTGTTGCATAAGAGCACATGGAGTACAAGCATGTGTCACAATACTTCATGTGATAAGACTGTATGCATTAAGAGAACATGGCACAAAATAGTGTGTCTCTATAGTTCATTGCACAAGGTTGTATGTGCATAGGTTGGTGTGGTGTAAATCCATGTGGCACGTGTGTGTGTGTGTGTGTGTGTGTGTGTGTGTGTGTGTGTGTGTGTGTGTATCATAAGAGTTTATACCATGGTGTGTAAGAGCATGTGGAAAAAGTGTGTGTCGGACAAGTGTGTGATATATCAGTGTGTGGCATAAGAGCTTGTGGCACAAGATCATGTAGTATAAGAGAGCATGTCATAAGAGTGTGTGGCATAAGCATCCATGGTGTAAAGAATATTTGCTGTACGAGTGGGTGTTGTGTGGCAAAGAAGAATGTGACATAAAGGTATGTTCTATAAGAGTGTTTGCTATGTGTGTGTGTGTGTGTGTGTGTGTGTGTGTGTGTGTGTGTGTGTGTGTGTGTGTGTGTGTGTGCGCGTGTGTGTGTGTGTGTGTGTGCATGCGGGTGTGTGGTGTAAGAGTGCTTTGCATAAGAGTGAACGGAATAAGAATGTGTGGCTGAACAGTGTGTGTCAAAAGATTGTGTGGCATAGGAGTGTGTGGAGTAAGACTGTGTTGAATAAGTGTTTGTAACATAATTGTATGGAAAGGAATCCATCCTTGGAGGATAGACTGAGCCAACAAGGGTCATGGAATATTCTATTCCTGCTTTGTAAAACATTTCTTACAGGAATGAAGTGACACTCTGTGCCATGCACCTCTATAGAGAAATAAACCTTTCCACTCAGGACACTCACAATTAGCATGCAGCATTTCCTAGCAAAATGGGCATTGCTTAACAGAGCCTACATTGTTTGGTACTTCCAGTTACAACAATCAGCTAGTGGAACAATGAGTCACTGCAGTGCATGTCTGAGGTCACCAATAATATCATGATGAATCTCCCACACTCCCACCTGCTCCTTACGGTGACTGACACAACTTGTTCAGAGTGTGTCTGCTCTGCAGGAGGCTCTACCCCAAACACACCTCCTCTTGAAATTGCTCTGCTCTATAGTGTTGAGGAGAGAGTCCAGTACTTATCATACCAACAAGGTTGGTTGGCAGACAGACACAATAACAGAATGTGGAGGTGGGGGACTCGATGTATATATAGCTTTCTGTCTGGACAGGGTTACGCTGCACAGAGGAAAGACAAATGTATATGCTTTTAAGATTGCCAACTAGGGGTCTCGCTGAGGGTGACATTACTCATTTTGTTAAAGAATTGGATGAGAAAGATGGGCGAAGAAGGTAATGCCATCATGCTTTAACTAAGTTGTTTCTTTTTCCTGACCTCCATTCTATGGGAAGGGTTTTGTTTTTAAGTGTTCATGAAAAAAAGGAAACTTTAAATAAACAAATAAATCGCCGTCAGTCAGTGGGTCACCTTCAATATTCTAATTCATTAGGAGGACCAAGCACTATGTGAATAGGCTATTTTTAAGCAGATGTTTCTATGTTCTTTCTTTTCGACTATGCAAATTGACAGGTCTTCATGGAATGGGTCAAGTTACAGGGCAGACAGATTTTTGGTTTGAAATCAATGTTTGCAATAATTCTTTTTAGAATAGTCATATCCTGCATGGTCTTTCATATGAAGTTAAAACACCAAGTGAAACATCAAATTCAGAAATGTAGTCATATGTGCTCGCATGTTCACAATATAAATAACTAGCTGAACACAGCATTCCATACACTGATATCTCTCTTTTTTCGTGTTTCTGTAGCTTGTATTTTCTTCTTTCATTCTTTGTCTCTGTCCTTGTGAAAAAACAGAGATATCTAGACGGGTGGGGGAGTGCTGTGCTTTTTCACACACTGATCTCTCTTTCGCGCTCTGTCTCCCTCTCTCTCTCTCTGTCTCTCTCTCTCTCTAACTCTCTGTCTTTCTATATCTCTCTTTTTTTCTATTTTCTTTGTCTGTCATTTCTCAGTCTCCCTCTCTCTCAATTTTTTTCTCTCTTTTAGGGTGAGATATCTGTTGACGTGCAATTTGCCAGAAATACCCTACCTGTGGCTGACACCAGCAGGATCAGTGGAAAAACACAAATATCTCCGAATGGAGGAATGCTGTGTTTTTTAAAAAAAATCAAAACAAAGTCTTAAAAAATTAAACATTTAATTTGACTAAAAAGGGACATTTAACAAATATATAATCTTCATGTCTAATGATCGCTTCCAGTATATTGTGTAGTCATAATAGGAATCCTAAAGAAATAGCATACATAAAAACTAGAATAAACATATATATTATTTTTGGAAAGAGGTTCAACAACCAAGATGGACCCATGCAAAAATCCCTATTGTACAATTTCAAAATACCTGCATGAAAAAGGGGAACAGGGAACACATTGCTCAAATTAGGGTTCCTTTCTTCACTTTATAATATCAAAGAGTTTTTTAGGACTGACCGTAGAACATTATATTTGACAAATATGACTGATAAAAGTTTGATATGCTGGTTTAAATAGTTACATAATGCAAAGCGAGTGTGTTGCTCTTTTTAGTTTTTACAGCACTCACCCTAACATTAAAGTGGTTTTAACCAGTAACAATACATACAGATCTTGAGAGTTGCAAGATTTTGATGTGAAGATAAAATTACTAAGGGAGGTCTGGGGTTCCATACACAGGATGTATACATGCATGGGGCTGAGAGAAGAAGCTGGGTGTCAGGGTAAGGATGGCTGCGAACATTCCCATTCCCATTCCTTAATGCACGGACATTATTAAGCAATAGATATAGGGGACGATTCATGCGAATAGCCAAGTGCCTTGCGCAAGACACCACGCAGAGCATGGATGTGGCTTGCGCAGAAGGCTGGGAAGGGGGCAGAACACAAACAATGGGGAAGAACATGCAAAAAAGGGGCCATTATGAGGGATGCTCCGCAGGCAGACTATTGCACGCCCACCATTGCGTGAAACAATACATATTCATGGATCTGACCGTGCAACTTCTCGGCAGGGAAATGGCCACGCAAATCCCTCATACTGTCTGCCACCCGAAGGCAGGAATACAGACAGTTGCGCATAGGATTCAGAGCGTAGAGCTAAGATCGGGTGTCAGATTTAGGGGTGCATGTATGCAGCCGAGGTTCCAATCTAACTTAAGGATTAGCATACGCAGTGTAGCAGTGTGCAGGATCGATTTACCTGGGTTCGCACACAGATTTTCAGAGTTTTACCCGAGTTCCAATCAATCATACGCATGTTGGCAGGGTGTCAGTAACAGTTAGAGGGGACCCCCCGCAGGGTTCCTGAGATGCAGGCCTGCTTGCGGGGGAAGCCCGCACTCTTTTGAGGATGCTTGTATTTGCCCAGGGGGAGCACGCAAAGGTAGCAGTGTCTGGCTGTTTTTGCCTTGTGTGTGGGCGTCTCGGGGGCGTTCCAGCCACAACTTGCGTATACGGTTGCTTTGCGGGAACAATTCCATGAATACACAGTGTCCTTCTCGGCATGTACCGTTCGCGGGATTAATGTGCACTTTTTCATGAATAGGGCCCATAGTGTTAAGAAGTAATACATTTGATTGGATAATACATAAGCTGATTTAACAACCCACGCTGAAATGAAGAACAACCAACCATTTAATCCAGGACTCGTAAAATGCAACCTGAAATAACAATAAGATGACTTTGGAACATAATGTTATCTTTTTTTTTATTCAAAAGCTTAAAATGAATTCAAATGCAATTAATTTAAGTGACTTTGACTTAAAAGTGACTTACCTAAAAAGGAAACCACACAAATACTACAAATAGATCCAAGTTGTATTGAAATGTTAGGATATGTTACAAGGCGTGTATACTTTGTTAAATCACCACCCTAGTGTTCTCTGAACGCATGGCTTAGTTGGCATATTGGGCTCCTGACTGGGGTTATCCATCCTATAGTCTGCAGAGTAAAAGGAGTGGGGAGACAATGAAAATATGGAAACACAGGTACACTGCCACAGGATGGGGTGATGTAGAAGGGGAAATACAATGTTTTGGGATGCCTTCAGTACATTTGTTTATTGATTTTTTACATTTATGTCAGCGCTCCAAGCCCTGAGAAATCTAAGCTCTGGTTACAGAAAGTTCATGATACATTAGTGAAATGCAAGAATACACATATGGTTACATACAGATTTGGTGTGTGTATACAACCTCATGCAACGGGGGCTACATCAGGTATGTTCTAAATGGTTGGTAAAATATAACATAGTACAGTTAAGCAGGGTCACGATAGGTAAGGTAGCACAACTTGGTAAAGCCATGCCTCATGTTACGGGGGCTACATCAAGTATGCAGTACAGGTGAGCAAGACCACAATAGGTAAAGATAGCAGAACCTGGCAAAGCCTCACCTCATGTTATGGGGGGCTACATCAAAAATGCAGTAGTAGGTCGGTGAAATACAACATAATACAGGTAAGCTAGGTCAAAATAGTTATGGTAGCACAACCTGGCAAAGCCTCTCCTCTTGTTATGGGTGGGGGGGGGGCGCTGCAGGCGTGCACACAGATGTAATACAGGCATAGTTGGCAGAATTAAAGTCCAGTGGGGGAATGCACAGCCAGTTGAGAATTCTTGCAAGAGGAAAGCATTGCAGAAAAGTAGTACTATAGACACTTGAGGGAGTGGGTGGCGCTTGAGGGTAAACAGGGAGCAAAGAGTCTGCTAATAGAATAGCGTTATATTAGACAATGGCAAAACTGGTATTAAAGGTCAACATTGTGACAGTTTAAGTGAAGATAGTCATAGGCAAAATTAGTGGTGAGCGTCATGCGACCTGAGGGCTGCTGGCTCGAAATTAGGGAAAAGTAGTGTAGTTTGAGCCAGTTCCTGTGCATTTAAGACCTAGGCTTTGCGGTCAGACGAGCAGAGGGGTAGTAGCCCTTACTGGGTGGAGGCCCTGCCAGGGCATGTGTTAGAAAATGAACATCACACTGGAGCAGGATAGCGGTGCAGTAAAGTCTAGTGTAGAGTAGAATTGCGAGATGAGGCAGGAGCAAGAAGATGAGAGGTGGCCGGCGTGCTGGCAGCCAGGCTAGGACAGGAGCAGACAGGGAATAGACCCGGCCTCAAGAGAGGGCCAGCATTGCCAGCCAGCTCCTGGTAGTTGGCTGGATATGAGGACCGGGACACCAATAGAAAGCAGGCGGGGGCAGAAAAACAGGAATGCATGTGGTCTTCTGTAAAGGTGCCGCGATTTTTAATGGCAAAAAAGCAAAGGTTGTAAATAAGCCCAGTAGCGCTTACCTGGCTCATGGATCTCAGCGAAGAGGCCTGGATGGGCGGCCTCAGTTCCGGCGAACCCTCAGGAGAGATGATACGTCCAGAGGGCCAGACATGGAAGAGACCTTTGCATTTAAGAGAGGGCCTTAGGACGGAGCCAGTGTTGCCTGCTGTCTCCGGTTTGCTGGCTGGATATGAGAACCAGACCTCCAATAGAAAGTGGGCGGAGGTGGGAACACAGGAGGGCCTGTGGTCTTCTGTAATGGTGTGGCCATTTTAAGATGGAAAAAAGCTAGTGTTGTAAATAAGCCTAACAGGGCTTACCTGGCTCATGTGAATCCACTAATGTGGAGCAGTGCAACATGTCATTATAATAGGACCTGTCTGCATTTGGTAATGCTGATGAAAATAAATGATGACATGCAAGCATAACATTTCTTATTATACCATGCATAAATTCATACTGTATCATATGTGAATGTGTGGTCTGACAAATGAGTTCTGAATCACTTTAGTGACATGCACAAATAGACAAGAGCAATATTATCAGGACATAGAAATGTCAGAGTATCACATTTTAATAAAGTATGGTCAGTTTACTTTACTAAACTATGAGAGTCATAAAATAAAGAAAATCAGAATCTGAATTGCCCCCACATTTATGTTTTTGATTAAAATAGTATCTCAGTTTTCTGCTTCTCTTTTGCTTTTTAGGGTAAATCAGAGTTGGAACTTTTTAAATGATTGGGTCAGCACTGGAAAATAATTGAAAAGTTATGGTTAAGGGAACTTCTAACTAAGCAGTAAAAGTTCAAATAATATTTGTATCTGTAAAAATAAAAATAAAATAACACTCAAAGTTGTTGCAATTCTGGAGCGAAAGCAAGTTAGAAGAGGAATAGATCAGAATCAGTGGTTGCTCAGATTACTTTACAGAGCCCTCCACTCAATTAATTGACTAAGGGCCTCATCAAGAGTTGGGCAATGGTATTACCGCCGCATTTAAGGGCTTACCCTATCACAAGTTGGGTGCTAAATGGGCTGTTTTACCTCCAGCTTTTTCTATGGCAGTGTAAAACCCCTTTAGTGCCCTGTTTTCGGCTGTATTATCACTGGCTGTATTAGCGAATGCTATTAGCATTGAAAATGCCCCATTGGATCCAATGGGCCCAATGTCAAATGAGGATGTACCGTTAACGCACAACCCTACTGCCGGACCGGTAGATCCTAATGGTATTACAGTTGGGCAGTATTACAGCCAGGATACCGCCCAACTCGTGATGAGCCCTTAAGGGCCTAGTTATCAGAACATTTAGCGCAGGCCAAATTCACAAAAAAAGCACTAAAGATTTTAACAGCCTCATAAGGGGTTGGGCGATATCCCCGGGCGCTAATCGTACTGGGAAACTGCCCAATGCTATTATATTTACCACAACTTCGTCCGCAAAATTTGCGCCGGATCCCGAGTTACAGTAGGAAGGTACATTGGTATTCCCATTGGGTCCATTGGACCCAATGGGGGTTTCTTGGCAGTATTAATGATGGCACAATTAGCGCAGCGCTAATATCACTGAATACAGGCAGAAAGTGGGGATTTTTTCCTCCAGCAAAAAAGAGGCAACTTGTATCAATTTTCATTCCTTCTCTCTGTCGTACAGGATGCCTCAACCTCCTTTTATCATCAATCAGATCTTGCAAGCTCAATAAGACTCAACAGAATTTCAGAAAGGGAGATTTCAGTGCATTTTACTGTATTATTTCTATGAATGTTGAAGTGTCAGGGGATATACAAATATTGAGTATTGTGGTGGGGGAAGAGGAGGAGTGGGTGGAATGTGGGATGTGCAACTTTAGAACCCTCCCTCCCCCCATAAACAATGCTATTATAAAATGCAGTGAAATGTCCACCATGGGGAAATTTCATATATCAAGGCTATCTGCATGACACCATTCTACAGTCACTTCTGGGCCCACATGTATCACCAATAGAAGTTGAACTACACATTGTGGAATGGCAGGCTGAAAGCAAAACCCAGTAAGTGCCAACTGGCTCACTACAGCTTAGTTTATTTTTGCTGGCTTCCTAGACAGGAATGGCTTGGCCAAGCCACAAGAAGGAAACACGGAGGCAATACAATGGCTTTTGCCAGCATGAACTAGGAAAGAGCTTTCAGCCTTACTAGACCAAGTTGAGCATTATGGAAGATCCATTCCATGTTTCTCTTTTACTGCTGAGCCACTAACTGATCGGTTGCTGTTCTCCAAACCAACACAAACAAGATGAGACAAGCAGATCATAAAGCATTCTATAACTTGAAGTGTTCCTTATGCCACACACCTGTCATAGATTTTTTTTGCATTTATTTACAAACAGGGTGTCATTTCAAATAGAAATGGCTTACAAAGAAGGAAATACGAGGTAGCAGAAAAGGTCCTAGGCGAGGTGCCTTTTTTATGAGAAAACTGTTGGATTGATTGACACATAATAGATGGTGACAAGGTTAGAAAAGTACATACACCAAGGACAAGGACTAGAGAACAAAACAATTCTTCTTTACTTGTATAGCCAGAGGCCAGTATTTGCATAATTATAAACTATTTAGAGAATTTCTGAGGACAGAATGCATGACAGGTGAGTGGTGTGGTTAGTTTGGTTAGAGGTGCAAGTGGTGTGGGTGGCTCCTTCTATTGCCAGCTGGTGAAGTTTGTGCCTTGCTTTGAAAAGTTCCACTAAAAAACTGGCCTTGATGTCCAAGGGGGAACATTTGAGTGGAGTGGGGGAAATCAGTAATAGGAGCAAAAAGGGGTTGAGGTATGGGAGACTGAAGAGATGAGGAACAGAGTGTTTTAGAGGGAGAGTACCATGAGATGCATTCAGTAAGTAAGTAGTGGGCAAGGCCATGGATAGATGTATATTTGAGTAGTATATTTGAGTAGCAGAAAGTGAAAGAGTGATTTTGCATGGTGATATATGTAGAAGAGTGTGTGGGGGTTTGGGGTAGGTTTAAACGTGTTTATATTGCAAATTTGAAGACTTTGTTGAGGGGATTAAAAAAGCAGATGTGTAGTCCAAGAAGTAGGCTGACATAGTAGTCTAGTTTGCTGTGCACAAACGTAGATATGAGGGTGTTGCTTGTGTTGTTTAGTAGTGCATAAGATGTGGGTGGATTATTTAAAGTGTAGGTGGTTGAATCTGGCTGTGGTGTCAATGGCAGTAATTATATGGTAGGGTTTCAGGTCACTCTCAAGAGAACCGAAATGTTGCCAGCCACAGTTGAATATGTCAGGAGATCAAGGAGAAAAGAAATGGCAGAGGCAAGAGTATGGTTGGCGTTGAAGGGAGGGAGAAAGATATGTTTTTGTTTAAAGTGTTTAGCATGAGGCAGACTCGATCCATCCACTGATAATGTGTTCAGGTATTGCAGAGAGAAGGACATGAAGGAGGTGCAATTTAAATTCAAAGGAGGAAATGAATTTGTCAAGGGAGGATGTATATTAGATAAAGAACAGTAGTCCTATGACTGTTGCTTGAGGATCACCCGCAGGAAGGAGCATTAGGGTGGAGGTATTGGAGTCCCATGTGAGAGGCAAGGACAACTGGAGATGAGGTAGGAAGAAAACAGAGAGAAAAAGCAGTGGAAAGAACACAGGGGTTGAAAGTCAAGAGGGAAAGGGGAGGAAATAGCTCAACCTTTGCTAATTATCATGGTTTGAGGTCAGAGAGGGCAGACTGGCGGAGGAGAGGGAAGGTATCAAGCCAGGCCAGGGGATTGGGGAAGTATACATCATAAGATGCATAGTCATGGCGGTTCATAGTGATAATACAGAATTAAAAAATCTTGAAAACAAAAATCTCGAATACAAAAGGCCGAAAAAAAAAATATCGAATTTTTTTTTCAATGTGTTTTTTTTCAAAATGGGGGGGTTCCCCCCCCAACCCCCCTTTTTTCATTTTTTTTTTTATTTTACCCCTTTTTTTTACTTACCTGACCCCAAAAACATATATAAATAAATAAATAAAAAATTCGATATTTTTTTTTTCGAGATTTTTGTTTCGGGCTTTTTGTCATTCGAGATTTTGTTTTCGAGATTTTGACTGACCACCAGTCATGGCACCTATTACCTCGGTTCTGACTAGCAGAATGTGCTGTCAGTATCCCATGTCTGAGCCTCATCATCACCAGACCTAGCAATGTCTGGGGTAGCATCCTCCAAGTGTTTTTTCTCCAGAACAAGAGATGAAAGATTGACAACTCTGCCAAGCCAACAAATAGGTAAAGGGGATACGTGAAACCCCTTTACCTGTGACTCATATTTAGCCACAAGTGGGTAGAACTCAAGGAACAGAGAGATGGACAACACCTTTCTGCATTACATCTTTGAATCTTGAGTTCTCTGCTCATTATTTGGCTGTGGTAGAGGTAATAACTGCTTCTTAAAAGCAGAGTGTTATTGGTTAGGTCTGTGTGTTTGGTAGTCCTGATGTTTGGTTGGGCCCATCCACTTCTTGTACATGTTTTGGTCTTAACTTTAGTCAGGAGGAGCACAACAGTGAAAGGTCAAATGCAACATAAAAGTGATTTGCAGCAGCTCCACAGTGTGTGTTTGCCAAACCACCAGTAATTATACTGTTGTCAATTTCACAAGTAACTTGGAGTAATAACAGTAAACTACTCTCTCTCTCTCCTTGCTTAGGAAACATAGGAGGGGACTTCAGGGTAGAACATACACTTGACAAGCCAATTTCCTGCACCACAGGCTTCCCTAAATCCTGATTCTCTGGTCTTAGGGCATTGCAAAAAGGCCATGTTTTGTTGTCATTGGTAATTTCTTTGGATTAGTTGGGCATTCCATGACAAAGAGCATTGCACACCCTCAAAAGACATAGGGGGTAATTCATAGAATTTCACGCACAAGTGGCGCACGCGGCTGGCGCACAGTGTGCATGTGCGAATGTCTGCACCAGCCGCGTGCGCTAAAAGCGATTTCCGCGCCCAGCGTATTCATGGATTTTAGCCTCCAAAACCAGCCGTGGTGCAGAGTGGCGCAGCAACCCTGCATCAGCGCCAGTTACACCCCCAAGAACGCCCTCGCGCAAGGAAAAGCCATCAAAATCCCCAATCCAGCGCAAAGGGCTGCACTAACCCTGGACCAGTTTACAGGGCTGCCAAACAGCAAACGCCAAGCGGGGAACGTGTATTACTGGGGTTCGCATGAAGTTTCACACGCGAAAGGGCCTGTGCAAGTGGGCTACGTGTATAACTGGGGTTCACGCGAAGTCTCACACGTGATTTCAGCAGGGTACGTGTATTACGGGGGTGCGCGGGAAGTTTCACACGCGAAAGGGCCTGCGTGAGTGGGGTAAGTGTATTCCTGGGGTTCACGTGACGTTTTACACGCGAAAGGGCAACGCCCGTGCGCGATACATCACAGACACGCTTACGCGCTAAGGGCCTTTGGTCCAATGAAATCGCGTACGTGTGCTGACCCGCTTATGCGCTAAGGGCCTTTCCTCTAATTACACGTTGACGTGCAATTTTTTCACGTGCCAAATCACTCCGTATCAAGCTGGCCACGCATACACACAAGGAAGACCACGCTCCTGCCCTGAAGGCCATTTTCCTGCCCCCCAGAGCCCTGAGCACGCTCCCACCTGCCATCTGCTGCTGCCTGACTGCCTGCTGCGCATGTGCCCTGCTATTTGAAGTGCTGGGAGGACTTCAGGTCCAGGACCCTCCACAAGGCCCGGCGCCTCGCAGAGGGGGGCCGGGCACGCATGAGTAACATCCAGATGAGGGTCCTGGAATGCGTAGGCCCAGCGCTCCACGCCCAGATCCTTCGGAGGCAGACCCGTCTGGATTTGAGCGGTAAGTGGCCAAGCATTGCTGTGTAAAACAGGGCATGTTGCAGTGTGCTGGTAGTCTGATGCTTGCCTGTATGTGTGACATAGGCCATCTATGGATGTGTGTGTGCAGGGACATCATGGTCATGCATGTGAGACCAGTAATGTGTGAACCACATGGTTGGTGCATGTGTTTTAATGCAACATTGGGAGCTCTATGCGGAATGCACACATTAAAGCATGGCTGTCTCTGTTCCTGGACATGAAGGGGGGTGAGGAATGGGTGCTGATGTCATGTACATGTATGGTGCACATGTGTGTGTGTGCCTGAGAAGTGTGTGTGTGACTTTGAAACTTCATGGATGCATGTGACTTTGAAGGCAACATCTTGGTTTACAGGGGCCCTTCTACATGGATGTTGATGTTGATTCCAGGCGCCAGGACAGTTTCTGCATGTGTGTTGTGTGCATTCACCCATGTGTTGTGGAATGACAGGATGGAAGTGACATTTAACAGTGCCACTCATGTGTTATTGCTTCCTGTCTAGGGTATTTTGTACTGTACCCTGATGCTTGTGTTCTATGTCTCCCTCTACGTAGCGTCAAGTGAAGAAGAGGGCGGAGATGGTGCTGTGGAGCTAAGCGGCGGGGATGCCTCCACTGGGCGGCAGCGCAAGGCCCAGCCGCCCTCCCAGAAATAACCATCATCCAAGAGCGAGGGGGCTGGTGCTGTGTCTGCCACAACGGCTGTGTCGGAAGGGCCAGGTGAGCCCCCACAGGGGCTACCAATGGCGGAAGACGGTGTGGAGACATCCAGGTTGGTGGTCTCCACAGAGGAGGAGGAGCCCGCTACTGAGCCGCACATGGGGCCTGGTGGGGGTAGTACCACTGGTGCAAGTGGTACAGTCCAGGGCCAGGGTCAGGAGGCAGCACAGGTCACCACAGAGGGGCCTATACATGTCGCTGTCCTTGACCCTGTGACTGCACCACCATGCAGGTAGGGGAGAGTGCCATGTCATCTGCCTCTCCACTACCTGTGGACGAGGGGTCCCATGAATGTATGGGCTCCATCCTGGTTGGTGTCGCGCTGCGCACGTGTGTCATTCGTGATGACGTGCGTTCTTCCTGGGCGGAGAACGTACACCATCACGGAGAGCAGCATCATGACGTGGCACTGCTGGGAAGGGCCCTGGTTGGTGGGTTCCTACATGTGTCATGCACTCTGGCGGACCTCTCCTCCTCTGCCCCTGTGGAGACTAGGGGCCACCAGGGCCCCCTGTGGACCTGGCCCGACCAACACAGCCAGCTTGGTGGAGCTCACATCCCTGCCACAGTCGGGAGATTGGCGGCCAGCACGGGTGGACACCACAACTGGAGACCAGCTGATGGAGGATGTGCAGGCACCATCGGACATGGCACAGGGACAGCAGCAGCAGGAGCAGGCTATAGGTGGGAGCAATGATGGCTCGGGGCCATCAACATCAGAGGGGCAGGCATCAGCCAGAGGGCAGGAGGACCGAGGAATAGGAGAGTCTTCCATGTGGCACGGGTTGGGCCAGCAGATAGGTGCGGAGCGGCGGCGGGCGGAAGAGGGGTGGCGCACCATGGTCAGGGCGGAGTTCTCCATGCGTCGGGCTTTGAGGCGGGCAGATTGCCTCGAGGCAACTCGCAGGGAATTGGAACAGGCCATGAGACCTCGGGGCCAGGACAGAGGCCCGCCTCCGGCAAATAGACATGGAGTTCGATGGCCCGGGACACCACAGAGTGAGCCGCTGGACTTGCCCACCGCCATTGTATATATTTAGATATTGTTAGGTTTCCTTTCCTTTTTTCTTTATTTTGGTTGCGCTTGGACAATGCACCATGTTTTTGTGTATAGTTTTTTATTAGGTAGTATTTTTGATTTTTCATTTCATCAGTTGGGCTCGTGGACCCTGGATTGTTCATCTGTACATAGTTCACCATTGGATTATTCTCTTTTTTTAATTTTCACCATGGAGCAATGGTTTTCACTTTCTTTTTTCCCTTGGATTTGCTTTGTTGGACTGTGACTTTGGACACCATTTCTTTTGGATTTCTTTGGATTATGATTTCTTGTTTTTTATTCTTTTACGGACATGCAGCTTTTCTTTTATTATTCCCATTGTTGTGTGTTGGATTTTGATTACATTCATGTTGTTTATGTAATACATTTTTTTCTTTGTATTTCGATGTGTGGTATTATCTCATTGGTTTCATGCATGTTATGATATGGGTTTTCACATTCACTTGCACCCATTGTGTGTGTGTGACGGACATGTGTTCATTTACTTACTTGCCATTGTGGTTGTATCATGTAATTGCCTTTTCTATGTGGGTGGATGCAATACTTGATTGGGTCTTTGGGCTGAGGAGGCTGGCCATAAGGGTCATGATTGAGGATCGTCATGACCTGGGGGCAGGGGGACATGAGTGGGACATGAGTGAGGGCCTGCTGGCAGGTGCCCTGCACTGCTGGGGGGTGGGGTGCAAGGGGACATGAGTGGGGGCCTGCTGGCAGGTGCCCTGCACTGCTGGGGGGTGGGGGTGCAGGCGGACATGAGTGGGACATGAGTGGGGGCCTGCTGGCAGGTGCCCTGCACTGCTGGGGTGTGAG
Organism: Ambystoma mexicanum; assembly: GCF_040938575.1. Classification (NCBI taxonomy): domain Eukaryota; kingdom Metazoa; phylum Chordata; class Amphibia; order Caudata; family Ambystomatidae; genus Ambystoma; species Ambystoma mexicanum. Next base: position 414,027,224 of record NC_090937.1, read on the forward strand.
GTGCAAGGGGACATGAGTGGGGGCCTGCTGGCAGGTGCCCTGCACTGCTGGGGGTGGGGGTGCAGGGGGACATGAGTGGGACATGAATGGGGGCCTGCTGGCAGGTGCCCTGCACTGCTGGGGGTGGGGGTGCAAGGGGACATGAGTGGGGGCCTGCTGGCAGGTGCCCTGCACTGCTAGGTGGTGGGGGTGCAGGAGGACATGAGTGGGACATGAGTGGGGGCCTGCTGGCAGGTGCCATGCTCTGCTGGGGGGTGGGGTGCAAGGGGACATGAGTGGGATATGAGTGGGGGCCTGCTGGCAGGTTCCCTGCACTGCTGGGGGGTGGGGGTGCAAGGGGACATGAGTGGGACATGAGTGGGGGCCTGCTGGCAGGTGCCCTGCACTGCTGGGGGTGGAGGTGCAAGGAGACATGAGTGGGGGCCTGCTGGCAGGTGCCCTGCACTGCTGGGGGTTGGAGGTACAGGGGGACATGAGTGGGGGCCTGCTGGCAGGTGCCCTGCACTGCTGGGGGTGGGGGTGCAAAGGAACATGAGTGGGACATGATTGGGGGCCTGCTGGCAGGTGCCCTGCACTGCTGGGGGGTGGGGTTACAGGGGGTCATGCGTTGGTGATCAGTAGTGCAAGCTGACATGTGGCTTGGCTGGGGAGCATTCTCATGGTGGATGGGCTGCCTGCGGGACATGACCAGGGGTGCAGTGTAGTCCCCTGTGGTGTGGGCTGCCTGCAGGGGCCGTGGAGGGTGTAGAGGGAACACCTGGGAGGACCCACACTGCCAATTCATGTGTAGGACTCCCTGCGCACCCCCGAAATACATGTACCTTGCTGAAATCGTGTGTGAGACTTCCTGCGAACCCCAGGAATACACATACCCCACTCGCACAGGCCCTTTCGCGTGTAAAACTTCCATGGTTGGGAGGCGACCAAGCAGTAAGGGAGGCAAAGGTAGGCGTGGTAGGGGACGTGGCCGGGATTTGCAGGGTGCCCCTATACCCCCATGTGTGGAGGAACAATCAGGGACACCCATGCCCCCCCAAGGGTTGAGGGAAACGTGGCTGACACCATCCCAGCTCAGCCCCTGTTGGACCAGCCCATTGTGGCACCTGACCTGGCACAGGATGACTCCCTGGCTGACTTCCAGGTCAGCAGGTCTAGGCCACGTGTGGCGGTGCAAGTTGTTGTCACCAAGCCACGGGGATCTGGGGCAGCTATGTCATCTGCTGCCCCAAGTATGCAGGGTGGGGAGGCTGCAGGGGCAGCTGCAGCTCCATCCGCCCCAGCTCTGACTCACCCAGCCAGGACAGTGTCAGTCCAGGTCCATCAAACTGACGTTCCCCCTGCCAACATTACCCTGCAACCAATGCCTGCATCAAGACCTATGGTCATTGTGCATTCCCACACTCCTACTACCCAGTCCACCGGTGATTATGCCACTACTGACCAGAGCGGCGTAAGCCACTCTTGCTCTGCTCCACCTTTAAAGAAGAGGAAGAAGGGTGCTCTGGCACGACAGGCTGAGACCCCAGACACGGCTACACACTCTGGTACCTCAAGGAAGCCTTGCTTTAATGAGGTGGAACTTGATGCACTTGTGTCCTATGTGTCGGCACATAGCCACGAAATGGTGTGGTGACTGCAGGGTCCAAGACCACAACTGGTCAACGTAAGGCACGCTGGCAGATCATCGCCGACCGCATAAGTGCCCTTGGATTTGTGAGGCGCACAGCTGATGATTGCTACAAGCCTTGGAATGACCTGAAACGCAGAGCAAAGAACAAGCTGGCCTCAAATCATGCCGCTACTCTGGTGACTGGTGGTGGGTCTCCACAAGAGGACAGCAAACTCACTGAACATGAGTCTGTTGCTGGGGCCTTCGTCACAGAAGATCAGATCCAAGGTGTGGGAGAACTACCTGATTATGATGCATTGTCTGGTGAGTGCCCATCCATGTGTGTGTAATGCATGTGTATGTTGTTTGGGTGACGGGTTATGATTGAGTGCCAGGTGAGGGTGTGTGTGCCTGAGTGGTATGGGTCACCCATGTGCTTCATCCAAAACATTCAGTGGCCTTGGATTTGGTTGTGGCAGTATCCCTTCTGTCCACAGTAGTAATTTAGCGCAACATTACGGCAGTTGCCCTTGAAGTGGCATCTTGCAACAACATCGTTTGTATTTTTAAGTGTTCGTTCAGGCTGATTGTTTCAATTCTCCCACTTTTGCTACGCATTCCTCAGCCCTATTGTCACATTTGTGACATGCTTCTGTCATTGATGAACCCCACATTGGCCCATATGTGTTTCCTTGTTAGGTGAATGATTTGACCATTCAGGATGATTGAGTATTGGCCTGATCAGATACATTTTTGGGGCCTGTTTGAATGTGGAACATGATAGTTGTTTCCTGTCATGTTGAAGTGCACAACCATTGATGTGTACATCAGCCTGCAATCACTGTATGTTTGTACACTGGATGTGTTGCAGTGTGTGGCACATGCCTATTTTGTCACACTATGTAGCATTTTTCATCTCATCATGTCCATCTCACATGGATGGCTGACAGTACTCATTCACTGACATATGGATGTACTTGTGGAATATACCATGGCTATGGTACATGCCATCTGTGTGATGGCATGTGTCATGTATGTGTATTGGACATGCCACTCACAGGCCAATGTATGATCGCAGTGCTACCCAGCATGCAGCAAATGTGTTGCTCTTCCTTCTTGGTGTCATCAGTGTCTGCCTTTTGCCTCCCCAGTGCATGCATGGGAGGGTTATAGTCATGTGGGAAATGTGTAAATCATGAAGTGGTTCTGTAGCTTGTCAGGCCTATTTGTGTGCTATGGTGCTAATGCCTGTTTCCATTTTTTGTCTTTCATGTTTTTGCAGGGGATGACGCACTTGATGCTGTTGAGGAGATGGTGCAGACCCAGGAGGGATCTCAGGCACGACCTGGTACCAGTGGGGGACATGGTGTGGTGGTGGGTGAGAACCCAATCTTGCTGCAGACCATTCTGTTCAGGGGTGTCTCTGGGTGCACCTCCCCAGACCTCTATTCAGTTGCTGATTCGGATGATGAGACCTATGTGGCGTCGCAGGTAAGTGTTTCTGGCAGGGATTCTGTTCTGTCCAACCCACCTGCACCAGGGGTAGAACCCTCTATGGGGATGTCAGGATCAGAGGGGGAATGCAGTCCTGCAGCCTCAGGCAGTGCCGGCACAGCAAGGCGCAGATTGCCTTGCCCCAAATAGGTGTGGTGTCCGTCGACGTGGTGGCCGTACGCCACCTGGCAATACCGCATGGGAACAATACGGTATGGCAACCCAACAGGCACCATCAGTTGAGATGATGGCTCAAGCATGGAGAGGGTGGCCACTTCAATGGCCCCCCTTGAAAGGCAGATGGAGCAACTACAGAAGGCAACAGACTCCATTTGCCAATCACACAGGGAGCACATGTTGGTGTCCAACAGGGACCGAAGGGCGGCACTGGAGACTCTACGCCAATCGATATCAATAGAGTTCCAGGGCCACAGGGAAGCCCTGAGGGTAGAACTCTATCACCTCAGGGAGACTCTTGTTGACCTTGAGGCTTCCACTAACTTGAGGACAGAACAGCAGCTGGAGCGGCTCACGCGTTCGCTCTCAGCTGAGATGCAGGCAACTCGGGAGGAGATCCGGGCATCACGTCAGGTGCTGCATGGGGATCTCCGCACTATAATCCTACAGAATGAGACCTTCCACACCCGCATGCTTGCTGCCATGGAGGACCATACCAGGGCTTTCCGTGGGCTGCCTCCCATAGCACCACCACCTCCTGATGCAGCAGCTGAGGGTGATGAGAGCGACAGCAGCAGTTCTCCCACATTGGCATAGCCGTGCAGGCCATGAGCCCATGGAGGTGTTTTTTTTCCCCAACATCCATCCTCCACATGGCCATTTTTGATTTTTTTTTTTACAGTGTGTTGCCTTGTGTGGCTCCCGTGGGCATCCACTGTATTCCCGGCTGGACACATGCAGGCTTGGCCTGAGTTTGGGTTAGATGCTTGGGTTCGTGAGACACACACCCCTCCTGCTTCCCATTTCCATGGGCTTGCAAAGTGTGTGCCCAAGTGACAGTGACTTACACAGTGACGTTGGACTCCCATGAGCTCTGTGGGCAGTCTGTAGTCAATACTGTGTATACATTCCTAGTGGATATTGTTGTTGTATTGTACACTGCATGGTGTATTGATATGTGCTTGTGCATCCATGTCTTCCTCCTAATTTGCAGGTTAATTCCTCATGTCTTCACAAGGCCGTCTACTTTGGAGATGGAGTTCATGTTGTAAGCAGTGCACTTACACATTTGCGTGGCAGCAACATTGTACAGTTGGAAGGGGGCGATGTGCTGGCATAATCAGGTTGTAAGACTACCACTACTTTAACTTAGTACTGTCATGTTTTGGGGTTGTGTAGCTGCATTGTATTGTTGGTAAGTATTTGGTCATGTGTGTTGTTAGTTCTACATTACTGGGAGCATATTGTGTGTGGCCAGTTTCCATTAGGGACACTGTACTTTGTGACACTTGTGTCAGGTTTTGGGGATTGCTTTGTTTGCTCTCACATAGCATGACATGCCATGGTGTGTTGGGTGGCGGTGCTGGGGAGGGGTTGGGTGAGATGGCACTGTTGTCATGTTGTAGTTTGCAAGGGGGTAATGAATTTAGCAGCATAGAAGTGTGTCTTTTGATGACACAGCATTGGCGTTGTTTGTGTAGGTAGGGATGCACACAATATAACACTTCCAGGTGACCAATCTCAGGCTGGTATGGTTGTGACAGTTGACTGTCCATTATGTCATCATCATTGATTGTCAGATGGTATGTGCCAGGGCTGCGTGCACTCCACAGGGGTGTGATTTTAGGTGAAGAAATTAGCCACCAGCTGCGTACGGGCTGCCTCACCCCGTGCCCTTTCCCCTCCCATGCGCAGCAGCCGTGCATGTGGTTGGGGATGTGGGGGCACCACCATGTCCACGGGCAGGTCCCGGCGTGTTGCAATGTTGTGCAAGACAGCTGCTGCCACTATGATCCTGCACACTACTGGAGGACCGTATAACAGCTGCCCGCCAGAACGGTCAATGGAGCGAAAGCGTGACTTGAGACCTCCGAATGTGCGCTGCACTATGACCCGGGTTGCAATGTGGGCTGTGTTGTATCTTACCTCGGGTGGCGTGGTGGGGTTCCGAATTGGCGTCATCATGTGGGTGCTCAGAGGGTAGGCACTGTCCCCTGGGCAGGTGGTGATGGGTATCATTAGTGGGGTTGCCACATTACTCAGTATCTGACATGCATGCACGTGCTGTGGCATTTATAATCACTGAGCAGCCATGTATCACCATGCAGCCCAGCTTCTAGGTCCCGGTTTAGGGTTGACATTCTGTAAATAAAACTGTTGTGGGTGGACCCTGGATAGTTGTCATATACTGAGGTGATGATTCCCTTGGCATCACATACTACCTGGACGTTGATGGAATGCCAGTGCTTGCGGTTTCTATAGATGTGCTCTGATGCCCTGGGGGGACGTAGAGCCACATGGGTGCAATCAATGGCACCTAGGACTTTGGGAAATTGTGCCACCCCGTAGAAATCCAGGATGGCAGCCTGCCTTTCTGCAGGTGTTCTGGGCAGGTATATGTGCCTGTGGACTGATGGGTGTGCAGTCATGATGGCCAAGACCTGGTGTAGGTAGCGTGACTGCGTGGCCTGTGACACCCCCCCACTATAGCACTTGTCCGCTGAAATGATCCAGTGGCCAAGAAGTGCAGTACATTGAAGACCTTCTCCAGGGGGCTGAGTGCTTGGGAGCACAGGGTGGGTGATGTGAGGTCATCCTCCCACTCACTCACCAGGTCGAGTATTATGTGAGGTGGAAACCTGTACCTGCCATACACCTGGTCATCAGGCATCCCAAAAAGGCTGGTTCTGGGTGTGAAAATTCTGGGACTGACTATCCTCCTCCTCCTCCTGCGGTATCCCACGACCACTGCTGCTAGGAACGGTATATTCATCCTGGCGTCTGAACTTGTTTGTTGTTTGCGCATACTTTTATGCTGTGTGGGTCCATGTACGCCTGCTTCTTGCTGGCGTACGTGTTTCCGGATTAGCGCATTTTTTTTTCTGCACGCCTTAGCCCCGTTCGAATCCATGAATACGTGTTTTGAATGTGCGTGTGGGCATTCCGCGCATTTGCCTCCTGTACTTCCCCCTTGACGCCCACATTTTCATGCGTTGTTCCCCATTCTGCGTCTCACGCCCTCTGTTCCTCCTACTTTTGTTGTGTGCGCCGCGCTATGTGCGATTTCGCTGTGTGCGTAGCGCACACTGTTTGGAGACGTGTGCGCCAGCGTGCGCCACGCAGAATTTTGGCACACATCCTGGGATTTACACGCGCACAGACTTCCATGAATCGCTGTGCGCGGGTTTTGCTGCGATTTTCGCAATGGCACTGCGATTCGCATGCTTTCGCACACTTTCGCACGCTTGCGCTGAAAGTTTTAGCGCACATTTATTCCATGAACCGGCCTGATAATTGTTACTGATACATTTACAGACCCTCAACCCTCTAAAAGGGCCCAAACTGTCGAAAGTGGCTTTAGATCAATGGTGGATTCAGAGGTGGTGTAAATTCTCTGTTCGACTCAGAATTTGCAGTAAAACAGAAAATGATATTATCCCCAGGCAAATAAGATTCCAGCTCTAATCTAGTGGGTAAGGATATATAAATTCACAAATTCCACAATACTGGTAATTCATTATCTAAGGTTGCAATGTACTTTTCCTGCAAATACTTATGTAATTTCACTTTAAATGCCTGATGTTATTGTAGCGTTGAATTGTATAATTCCACCAATGGGATGAACCAGTCTTCAGAATTAACACCTAATACAATAGGAACGAGTCTTTGATACTTATGATGTTTGAAAAAACCTGTGAATGACAAAGAAAGGCAATTTAGCATTGTTTCTTGAAAATTGCACATTTAAACACCTTGATGGAGCTAACATTAAAGTTCATATACACCTGAATGGGTGTAGGTTGTGGAACGTTCACCATTCAGATGGTTGGTAAATTTACACTGGATTAAAAATGCATGCCAAGGCAGTGTTTATACGTTGCATAGTGACAAGATCCTGCATCAGTTCCTTAGTCTATGACAAAGTAGATTTCACATCTGATTCCAACACCCTAAGCATTGTGGCAACGTCCTCCACCATTTGATCTGAGGAATTCATGAAGCCTGGATTAGACTTTTAAATTGGTGTAATGTTTCGGTAACACCTTACCTGCTGTTTTCCTGGAAACAATGCAGATACTTTACTGTACCTTCTGATATTTCCCCAAAACTGATAGTGAGACCATGGTAAAGTTTGATTGATTTAATGAAATCACTGAGTTACCTATAACCCCTAGGAAACTTAACTGGTAGAACAGGGGATGTTCTTGGCAATGAGTATGTTTGCCTTGTCATGGCATCTTGCTCACATCCTCAACTCCACTTATTACTAACTCAGCAAGGTACCTGTTGCCTGAAAAACCATTGGCCTAAAGTGGAGCACTCATCACCGTACCATTGCTTGTGTTACACATGTGCTTCTTTGCTAACCATGCTCTGCTATAGCCCACAGCAGTCCGTATTCATCATAGAAACATTAGCTATTCATTTAATGCAAGTCATTTTGCCAAACAGTGAATGGATCCCATTATCACAGAGATATGCTCACAAATCTTGAACATTCAATCAAAATCATAATTATGACTTTATTGATCACACAAGATGAGGAGATCTATACTGCAGTGTTCACCTGGGCTGTGATCCACAGGCAGGCTGCTGTTCTATTATGTCTTTATAAATATGAATGTAATGTTATGTGAAGAGTTAAGGAAACAACAAAATAAATAATGCCATATCAACATTATTTATAAAGATGAGAAAAGTGAGAGCAACATAAGAAGTAATAAACATTCCAATTTTCGGGTGAAGAGGATTGTCAGTATAATATGTAGCCACATAAAAGAAGCGTTTTGTTTTCTGTTACGCTTTTATATTCCTGTCATTATCAACATCAGTGATTTTAATGCATATCGCCGCCTTTAGAAATAGACACAAATGTTCTGATTACACAACTTGAAAACGGTCTCCAATTGGAAATAAATTGCATTTCGGCACTGTGAAATATTTGTATGTGTTCTCATTTACTTTAATAGAAATATGAGCAATAGGACAATATTTCAGGACTTTAGCACTACATAATCATTGTGTGCAATTCATATACAGAATTATATCCTTCTGAATTTCTAAGCTCTCCATAATAAATTAGATGTTTGGACCGAAAGTGCAGCATTGTCTAAGATATTACAGACTCAAAATCAACCTAAAAGGAAAATAGTCATGTAGTGGGGAATGAAACAGCACAGAGGTGCCATTCAAGAGAGGATGCCACGTGTGTCACTTCCATACACATTACACTCATATGTCTGGGTAGTGGAATGCCAGAGAAAAATGTGGCTGTGAGAGCGTCATGTGAAACAGAACCCTAGAAAAGCAGGACCCGTGTTTCTCTGAGCCACTGCATGCTGAGCCAATCTAACTGGGTGTATGACATATGGGAAGCTCTGTAAGGCTCAAAGAACACATTCACTCCGGAGCAAGACTTTGAAGCAGCAGAAAGAGGCATGAATCCTCTGAGGCACATCCTCCAAGGCATGTACCAACCTGAAACACACTCCCGAAACCACATGGTCATAAGACTCTGAGCTCTGATGACCACTTGATAGGGTCCAATCCATGGTTATGGTGCCATCTAGTTGGGCGACAATGGGGGGCTATTGCATCTTCCAGCTTGAAGATGAATGGCCTGAAAGTGCCCCCATCTCATGACAGTGGATGGTCACATGAGGCTTAAGGTCATGGTCCTTTAAGAGGTTCAGTTCGCTCACTTGGGAATGCAAAACTGAATTCCACCAGCATTTCCATGGACCTCATTAAAAGCGAGCCAGACCCAGAAATAAATGTCCTGACAGCAAAGTTACCGACAACCTTTCCAGATTGGCTCACTTCGAGTCTGTTGGTAGGGGCTGTGAACTACTGGGAGGCCTGACCTTCCGGTAGTTCAGGCCACTACCGGCATGTTTTACACTGAAGAAACAGCACTGTTTGTAACAGTGCCAGTGATTCACGGTTCCCTATGTCCTATGAGACTCCACAGGAATAGGAACTTACCATTCCTCCGCTGCCTGTCATATCCAAGTAGCACCGGGATGTCAGGCGGCAGAAACAATAAGGTAAAGTTGCTGGTAGGCCACCGGTCCTCAACTCTCCTTTGTCCTCAGCCACAGGCATTCTTGTATCAAGCTAGTTGAAACATTGGGGGACACTGTACCTTTAAGGAAGCAAAACACTGAGACTCGAAGAGAACATGTAGCATATACACCATTGGTTTCCAATACTGTTGCCTAGTCCACAATGGAGCATGTGAAGCCTTTTACAAGTTGCTATCCAACTCACTATGTTGGAATCAGGGAGAATTTGTATTCACTTACACAGACCATGCCACAATTTCAAACAGTTTCCGCTACTCAGCAGGCCTCAATCTGTAAGCCGCTAAACCAAGCAATGTCCTGCACCCTTGATTTCCTGCACTTGGAAAAAGAGGTAGAGATGATGGAAGTAGCATGGGTGCACATATACAGAATGGAGGTATAAAAAGTGAATGTCGGCGATTGGATGGAGGGAACAAAACCCAGTTGCAGGATCGGCGGGAGGAATATAGAGTGAGGGGATAGATTTGGTGGGTGGGGATACAAAAGGCAGTGGTAGGCTGGTGCATGTAGGGTTCCTGGAAATAAGACGGGTGTGAACATATATAAACAACAGGAATAAGTTGCGTGGGTGAAGATACAGACAAAAACACAAGATGAGTGGAAGAATAAGCTAAATGCATGTTGGTACTGACATTGGTGGAATAATGCCTGCACAAGGATACAAAGAGTTAAAATAAGTATAAAGCCTACATTTGTCATTCATTTTTTTCACCTGCCACATTTGATATGACGTGGCATTCATAACACGCCTGTACACAAGTGTTTCTAGGCAAAAGACAAGGAGGGGGAAACAAGGGAATACAAAATAACAATCTTACTAGTGTCATTCAGATTGTGCAAGTGCGGGGAAGAGGGAAGGGCAGTAGTGCCAGGGGGGTTGCAAAGGGGATAGTGCAGTTAACTCACAAGTGCAGCCAGCGGGTCACTCATAAGTGCAGAGAGAAGGGACTGTAGGGTTTCAGATACAGAACCTTAAGGCTGTGGAGCCTGGAGGCAGTGCAAGGGCAACTGGGCATGCAGGAGCCTGTGCCCGAGGTCAGAGGGTTATCTTTTTTTTTTAGTTTTTTTTTTTAATTGATTTTAGCTGAATTTAATCCACTTTTTCAATTTATAACAACACATTTATCAAAATTACATATAAAACACATAACAGTAAAAAACATAAAACCATAAAACAAGAGCATTCTCTTCAATTCATCAGAACTGGAATAACATCCTAGAATATTGATATCACATATAGCAATGAAAAAATAGTGAGTGAAGAACACAATAACCATAATAATTAAAAAAATAAAAAGGTTTTCTGTGACACGAAAAAATACAGAAAAAATACAGAAGAATACAAGAACAAAGATACCACATATCACTACTGGTGACATAAAAACAAGACAATTAGCATTTGGCTTTCATGTTGTAATCACTTTGTACATGGTAGTGGTCATAATAATTAAACATCACAAAAGGTTGTAAGTCCTTATAGAACGCGTTATATACTACAACACCCCCGCTAGCACCAATACTAGTGATTACATTTGAATATTGCATTGCCAGTCAATTGGCAGAGCAATAAACATAACAATGATAGATCGCAGAGGACATTCACCATCAAGGAACAATCTATTTTATCAAATCTAAGGCTTGCAGAAAATTGATTGTTGCCAATGTTATACTCATGGAGTTAGTGGTGGAAATCGCAAGCCATCTTAATTCATGTCTCATCTGACTAAAATAGGCCTAGTGTTTACTGAAGTGACTTTGTCTTAAATGCATAAGAGCTGGACAGTCTACTATGACATGCTCTAAGGTTTCAACAGTTGTTATATTGTTGCAAAAACGACACCCTGAGGATTCAGGCGCAATCTCTTTCCTGCGTGCTTGAATTTCACGAGTGGGGCATAAGTTAAAACGCATACACAATAATGCATTCCTAATTGTAGGAGAAGGAGCTTTACACAGATAGAATGCCATTTCTCTATAACGTTTTGCAGCGAACACAGAGGGTTCAAAGTCTTTATACTTCAAGCAGGCATCCGATCCATCATATAGAGCTTTTTCTTTGCTCTATCCGGATCGGAGACAAGAGTTTCGATAGAAATTTCCGCATTTATTAATATGGATAAGATGTTTTTGGACCATGTTTTAGAAAACTGATGGGAGGACAACAACAGATAACTGGATACTATGTCTAAGGCTGAATTATCAAGTGCAGATAATAAGCATTTTCTAAACAAGCTACATAAGCGCCAATTGTACATTGCCAATAACGAGGTCAGTCCTAATTCATATCGAATCATCGTTCCTGGAGTGCTTTGTGGTAATTGAAGAATTGCATGCCCAAACTTTGCTTCCAGTACATTCGGAAACACTGTTTAATCACACTGTATGTTTCTAAACCGTATAAAATGGTAGGGATGACATTTTGTATACAAAATATAAGGGCAGGTTTAATAGAAAATTTCCCATATTTGTGCATAATTAGTCGAGTCTGGCGTATTGCTGCGAGAATTTTAACTTCAATTTTTGTTAACTGAGATTGGATAGTCACAGGACCATCAAATACGATGCCCAAATATATGTAGTTAGGAACCACCTCGAGACGTATGTGTTCTATTTTCCAGTTCATTTGGTGACTGCGCTTGCCTTTTGGAGTATAGACAACAATTTGAGTTTTCTTGTTGTTTACCACCAATTCATTAGATTGAAAATATATACATAGTGCTGCTAGGTGTTTTGAAGACCTATAGGTGTTTTAGATATTAGCACTAAGTCATCCGCATACCATAGCGCTTTTACCTCGATGTTGTCCAATTTCGGTGCATCTGCGCAAATCTCGTCAAGGGCACTTCTGACGTCATTGATGAAGAAATTGAACAGCGCCGAGGCGAGTATGCATCCCTGTTTAAGTCCCCGTTCAGTCCTGACCGCCGATGATAGAAGCCCCTCTAAGTTTAATCTTACACTAATTGATGTGTTCGAGTGTAATGCAAAGATAATGGGCCTCATTACGACCCAGGCGGTAAGGGGTTTACGGCGGCGTAAACAGCGCCGACCCTTACCGCCTGATTCCGAGGTCCCTTAGCGCCATGGAGGATTTAACACCTGCTTTTAGCAGGTGTTAAAATCCATGGCGCTAAGGGACCTTGTTGTTAATTACGCCACCGTAATTTACGGTGGCGTAATTAACGCCTTCCCCACTCCCATTATGCCCTATGGGGCAAAAATGGGAATGGGGAAGGGTAAATGGGGATTGGGGACTTACCGCCCCGCCAAACTCGGAATGGGGCGGTAAGTCCGCCAACCACCATGGCGTAAACGTAGTTTACGCCATGGTGGTAAAGTCACGGCCCAGGCGGTAACTTACCGCCTGGGTCGTAATGAGGCCCCATGTCACTTAAAGTTGACGGGCAACCAGCTTTTAACAATTTATCCATCAACCAAGGTCTAGAGACTGAATCAAAGGCCGAGTGTAGGTCTACAAACGCAAAATACATGGGCTGTTTGATGGATGGTGCTCGATGTTTAATAGCGTGAAGAGTGATTAGGTTCACCGCAGTCCCTAGTCCTGCAACAAAGCCTGCCTGGGCAGGATCATGCTGCTTTGCATTGAGGGTCCGTTGATTAAATTCCTTCAACACCAAACGGGAAAAAATCTTGCCCGGCGCATCTAAGAGAGCAATAGGGCGATAACATTTTGGGTCCCTACGATCACCCTTTTTGTATATGGGAACTATCAAGGAAGTGCGCCATTGATCGTGGAATTATCTTAGTTCGTAAAATGTGTTGGAAGGTATTATATAAGATAATGGACCATTCTTCTGGGTTCTGTTTGAACATGTAATTTGTTAAACTATCTGGTCCAGCAGCTCTTGAAGAAGATGACTTACTTATGAATTCTCTCACGATGTCTATAGAGCACTCCAGAGACCAGCTTGAAGAACCTCTCTGAGTATATTCATACTTAATCATGTTAAGATCAGCATATAGTTGAGAGAAGTGCTTTACCCATTGTGCTTCTCGGACACCATTTAATTGGAGCTCCAGTTGAGAAGAGGAATTCCACATGTTCAATAATTGCCACACTTGTGCCAAGTTTTTTGCATAACAAGCAGACTAGAAATTTTCACTATCAGCTTGAAAAAGCTGTGCTTTTCAGGCACGAGTCCAGTTACGATATAAACATTTCGCTGTTTTAACGGCTTTGAGTTGTTCATTTAACGGCAATTTGCCACAATTACGTATTTCTTTTCTTAGCAGGATTTTGCGTTGTTGTAAAGCAAGGTCAAAACCATGAATGTGAGATCGAGCTGGTCTTATGATTAGCGGTTGGATGTTTCTGAACTTAACAAGCACATCAACATAAGTTGTTACATCATTTGTGCTTTGGTGTTTTAAAATGGCTGTATTTAAAGTCTGTAGCTTGGCTGGTGACCAATGAAAGCAATTCTTACCATTATTAGTTTTCAGCACTTGTTTAGACCATTGTTTAATGGTAGTGTCTGATTGACATAAGTCAGACCATTGGAGAAGCAGTAAATGGTGATCACTATGTGTTTGTTTTATGATTTCGATTTGGTGGCATTTGCATGTATGCTTTCACTCACATAGATGTAATCTATAGTGGATCTAGAGGTTCCTCTTTCCCACGTGTGTTGAGGTGGAATATCACCCAAGATATTCCCATTCGTCATTTTCAAGTTTAGATCTTGAATGAATATACTCCATTTCTGGCTTGCAAGGCACAACCCCTTATTAAGTGTTGGGAGACATACCAGATTCAAGTCACCAACCACCCTTATACCAGAGATCGTTTGCAGGGCAATGGTTACAAATACTGATGACAAAGCACGATAGAAGGCATCATCAGTAATGCCTGCAGGGTTACGATACAGGTTTATAAGTGCATATACATGAGGTCCATGAGTGATTCTGACCACCTGAATAAATCTATTCGGAGAAAGCCACTCCCCAATTTGGAAATTCCTACTGGACTTTACATCCACCATTAAGCCAGCTGAGGGCCTCCCTTTGTTTGAGGCCACTGCTGGAAGCAAGCAAATAGCATGGTCATCCCATATGGGTGCATGTAACATCCAAGTCTCTTGCAGAGCTACAATGTCATAGTTGTTTAATTGAGCATTCACTGTCCACTGTAGGTGCAAGAAACCTTGTGTATTCCAACTTGCCAGAGAGATGGATTGACACTTCTCGACTATTAATGGTTATAATGATTTTTTTGTTGACAACCTGCTCTGAGAGCAGTTCACCTGAGTGCAGAAGGTACATGCGCACTCTGTGGACGGTGTCTCTGCTGCTGTCTCAGTTTGTTCTCTGTTCTCTTGGGCAAGTGGACGAGCTGGATCTAACGCAAGCAAAAAGCCCAAACTAAAAAGGTCAATTTTCGCTTTCCATAAAGCATTTCGGACCAGCCCCGATTTGATCCATAATCTTACAATTGATAGATTATTCTCACAGATTAATTCAATCTGGTCAAAATCACTTGAGGACAAGTCCTCCAGGGACTGGATGTCAGCAAAGATATTCAAAACACTTGAACGACACAAATCATATTTTGGAAAGGGCCCCTCTCGACACTTTAATATTAAAGTATGAAAAGAGTTGAATCGCTGTGTTTTAATATCTTTATGGGTATGCTCTTGAGTTCTGGGATTCATACCAGGGGTCACATTAGAGATTCTCCTATTTGAACAAGAGGTAGGAAGGTTAAACTGCACCTTCTGCACAGAAGCGTCATTTAGGCGGCCCGAAGATTGGTCTCTATGACGACACTCATCTTGATCCTGACCAGAGACAGGTATTCCGGCAAAGGCTGGAATTTCTGTCGCACGATTTATCTCAGGAAGCACCTCGGCCAGCCTCTTACCAAGATAGGCATCTACAGCTGATTTCAAAGCAGACAGCCGATTTTGGAAGCCTGCAGTAGCTGCAGGCACTGTCTGTTGGCTGGAGTTCATCACAGCAGAGCCGGACGAGAGAGAAGAAACCACACCACTCTGAGTGTCAAACTTTTGGGGCACTGTTAAAGTTGAGTCACGCTCAAAAAGATCCACCAGTTCATTCAGAGGTGCATAAGCACTAGGAGGAGCTTGGGACGAATTTACAACCAGCGGACCAGAAGTGGAAAAGGTTGCGAATTCGGAAGCCACAGACACCAATGAGGGAGCAACCATATCTTTAACGACTTTCAGGCTTTGAGATTGAGGCGCTATAGGCGAAGTGGCCCCAGTCTTAGAGGGGATTGGTGGATTTTTGAACTGAATATTTTGATTAGTCTTTCGCGTTGTTGATATTTTGGATGTTGATTTAGCTCTTTTTAGAGCTAAAGTTTTCCTCTTATTTTTCTGAGCAGGAACCTGAACTGTGGGAGAGCTGCTAATGTTGTTAGCAGCAGGGTGATCAGGTCTCTGTGGAGAATCAACATTGATCCACAAGTCATTTTTGTGGTCAGTCTACAGGACGAATTATTTTTGCAAAGGTTGGAACCGCTGTTAGCGGAGTTGTTACGCTCCTAGACTTTGGAACATGATTAAGTTCCAACCCTGCTAATCTCTGTATGATGTCTGCTTTGTGTTGAGCTGCCACCATAGCACCTGAAGCGCTTAGACTTTCTAGAGTAGAAAGTCTATGCATGATTAGGTTCAGAGTTGTGGGAGATGCCATGTTTTGAGAGCATTGATGCATCCACTCACCAATCTGATCAATTTTTGCTGTTTGGAGCGCTATTTTGCGATCCAATTCTTCAAAAAGTTTGAAGAGACTTAAAATGGAGGTATTCACGGCCCCCAGAGTAATTTCTAGGAGAGCTGGGTTCGCATGCGGCTCGCCAGGCGTGTTTACCGACAAACAACGTCTCGGCGTTGGCTGTATAAAGGACTCATCAATTACTTGCCTTGTAGAGTCCATGGAGCCCGGAAGGTTATAGTCGGTAATAACAGACAATCTAGAGCTCTCCAGATCAATATTGCACTGTCGCAAGGCTGTATTAATTATGGCAGATTCTTTTGCATTCACGTCAATGATCTCAATCACATCTTCGCAACCAGACATATCTACCGGTGTATTAGATCTTTGGTGTTTCGAAATTGCCTTAGGCTCAGCAACACTATTCGTTTTGGCTGTAGCACTGGCAGCTATCATCGTACTATCCATCGTTTCTTCCTCAACTACCGTGACCATTTTGTTACACTGTAGGATTTTGGCAGGAGACTGAGGTAATGTTAATAAGGTTTGGTCAGAGATGACCACAGAGGAGATTGGCCCATTAGTGCCTATTGGTGAGGTGTTTGTAGATTCAAGCAGCTGTTTATTTGCTGATGGCAGCTAGCTTTCAGGCAGACCAGGCACGTGAGTCACTGCTGAAAGGTCATTTACTTTATTATAGAAATTTCTAATGTCTCGATTTTGTGAGGGGGTTTTAGTTACTGGAGTGAGAGTAATCGATTTCTTCGAAATTCGAGAGGAGCTCTTTTTTTCTTCACCTAATTTAGGCTTGTGCCCATTTACTGGTGTGTTATGCTCATCCTTTGAAGAAATCATCTCAGGGGAGGCTATGCCAGTTAGCACCCCATTTACATTATTACTAGTGTATTTTGGAGCGGGTACTTCCGGCATGTCCGATTTCAACGTATACGGCCCACGAGACATGGGTGGCCTATTATTTATATTTCTTCTCGTGCCGTATATCAGACAACCAGTGTACAACGCACAATTAGGAAAGCAAAGACAAGCTCTCTTAAGCGTGAATTAAAATACGTTACTACCAACACCACATAAAAGGTCAGCAGTTAGCAATTAACAGTTGAATACACAAGAAACAGACTAAACCATCAACAACATACAGAATAACTAAAAGTTGGGAGTTTACGCTACCCGCGACCGGTCGCCGCCACAAAGTGGAAAAGCGGGACTCTGCGTGGACTCCACGTGTGCGCGCGCACTGTGCGCGCGGGGTCCTGCTTAAATAGCACGCCCACTTACGCTTAGAGAAGGCTAAAATTAAAATAAACAAGGAGTAAATATAAATACTAATATAAAGTCTGAGTGATTTAGTAAATATAAGTCCAATCCAAGGATGTAGGAGTCCGCACCTTGTGGGTAATGTAGTTGAACACGAAGATAAGCGAGCAGGAGGAAATTCTTCCAGCGGTCCTGGCAAAGGCAAAGCGGGACTCTGCGTGGACTCCACGTGGGCGCGTGCGCTGTGCCCGTGGGGTCCTGCTTAAATAGCACGCCCACTTACGCTTAGAGAAGGCTTGTGGGTGATGTAGTTGAACACGAAGATAAGCGAGCAGGAGGAAATTCTTCCAGCGGTCCTGGCAAAGGCAAAGCGGGACTCTGCGTGGACTCCACGCGAGGGTTATCATATGACCAGTGTGCACAGAGCAGTCAGGTGTTCCAGCAGGGAGAGGAAGATATAGAGCATGCATCTAGTTTTAAAAACCTACTTGTTTATAAGCAAAAATGAAGTCTAAGTATCAATCCAAAATAATTAACATGTGTAAATGTATAAGCATCACTACTACATGTACATTGAAGCAAGGGAAACAAAGAAGTTATCAAAGCCATATTAACAGTATATAACCAATCAACTAGTTTAAGCCAATGCTTAATTTGTGCTTGTGTCCATCCCCCGGAACTTGATTTATAGGCAGGGCCTAACACCTCTGAATTAATCATTCTGTCAGGTCTTAAATACGTACTTTGTTATCTGCCACTAATACGAGCTTGGACCTGTATCCTGCTTACACAAGCCCATGTCCCTCGTTAGCCCCTTTCCTATTTTAGTACCTGGGAACGTTTTTACGAGGCCTTCCTGTGCACACTGACAAAAGAAGGGTCTGCACTTCTGTTTCAGGCTTATGATAAGAAGCTGCTCTGGCAGCCTCTGACTTCTGCTCTTAATTTTTAACGTGTGAGGTTCTCATCATGGAACCTCCTATGTGCTCATCATAAGCAATGATTGCAAAGTCAAGGGATGTGTAATGATACCAACAGTCACCCCATGCATATTTTCATAAAGATGTGCCACATGTATATGTAAAAATACATGTCAAGAGTAATTTTTGTTTTTTTTACACAGCACTGTACATTGAAATGTTAATAAAAATAAATGAATTTGCCCTGGCTTACATATGGTTGCGTTTGTGAGAATTGTGCATTCATTTAGAAAATCAGACCTTGCGAGGCCACTGATTGCAGCACTATGTCATTCCATGTGAGTGAAGCATGTACTACAATGGCCACTGCTATGTCTAACCTATGCGACTGTACCAAGCACTGTCAAGGCCCATGCTGTGATTGTTAGATATCGGGTGAAATTGCACTGCTGATGCCCATACTGCGCCTATTCTACATGAGGGGAGCAGGTACAATCAAACCCATACTGCAATTGCTTTATGTGAGCTGAGATTGCACTGCTGAGGCTTGTTTTTCTTGGGGCAATTTGCACTTGGAAAACCATTCTGTGGGCATGATGACAAGTTGGGTGGTATCCTGGCTGGGATACTGCCCAACTTGCTTAATGTTAGCGCCCACTCGTCCGGCGGTATTACCACCAGGTCACTGGTTGGACACTAACTGTAAATCCCCATTCCCCATTGGGAAATGTTTGGCGCAATCACTATGTAGTAATACCGCCGGCAGTAATTGTGCAGAAAATTCACATTTTCTCAGTGTGTTTACTGGGGGTAAACACACCAGACTTGTCATACTGCTGCATTTAAGGGCTAACGCCCAACTCGTGATCAGGCCCAGTGTCTCTTTTATATAAGGGATGTTTCCACTACTGAGGCCAATCTGATGTTATTTATGAGTGGGGCTTTAACTGCTAGGACCAATGTTATACACATTATATATGAGGGAAGTGTACACTGCTAAGGCACATGCTGCAGCCTTTCAAGTTGTTGAAAGCTTGCACTGTTGATTCAATCTATTCTATAGGATGGATGCTTGCACTTCTGTGGCTCATGATTACAGAGTCTGTGTTGAGGGAAGGTTACTTTGCTTCACTGCAGCCCACACAGCTCTTTTCTACTTGATGGGATGTCTTAATGCTGTGAACAATGGTGGCTTTTTCTGTGGAAGGGAACATTGCAAAGTGACATTAAATTATAAAATATGCTGAAATAGAGCGCTTCTATGTACAAAAATGTGTCAACCCCCAAAATATCAAATCTTCGTGGAAATAGACTTATCAAGGGTTTTAAGAGAAGTGTCCTTGTTCAGTCAAGTTGTTATTTTCTTGAGGCTGCATCAATCAGCCTAGACGAACTAGCGACGAATAAAGCAATGGCCAGAAAAAAATGTAGAGTTTGATTGGGTTAACACCAGAGATAGAGCTGGATCGTATAAGCTAAATAAGGATATCGTGGAAACACACTGGAAAAGAGAAAGCTGTGCTCGCCATTTTCTTTTATATACATCATGGGGATTTTCCAGATGCTTGCTGTGTTTCCGCTTGAATGTATTGCCAACTAAAGAAATTGGATTTAGATGGAAATGGGCGGGTATACATGACGTATTAGATGGGAATTACGCTGGGCCGTTTGAGTCCCTAAAGCATCTGATATGTGAATTCCCTGCTTTTAGCTTGCTTAGAAATAATTTTCTAGGGAAACATGTTATCTATTTGGGACTAAAACCTTGGGTGTCCTTTTGGGAAACGGTTCATTTTGATTTTTGTTCCTGATCAACATTGTTGGCTTTGTATTCATTTTTAAGGACATTGAATTTGTCTTAATCTGAGTATTTATTTTTGCTGAGCATACAATGCAATTATTACTATGTTTTTATTTTTATATGCCATTTTGTTTTGTGTGGAATATAATTTAAAATGGAACTCATTATTTTTGTGTTAAGACCTATTCATTTAGGTTATATGATGCAATAATTAATAAAAACAAAAAATAGTGACATGTTTGTGAGGGAAAAAATTCACTTTTACAGCCCATGTTGATGTGCACTATTTGTTCAAACTTGTTCTACTGTGTCCAATACTGTACCTGATCTGTTTGGGAAAATAGTGTTCTACTGAGCCCTATTGTGACCTACACCATTAAGGAAGCTCATCTAAACCTCTTATGTTGTTGTGTGTGTGAATAACTGAAAAACGTAGTTGTTCTGCATATGCAAAGATTATATTACGGTTTTACATGCTTTATCTGGTTGTTGCGTTAACGAGAGTTTTAGTACTGCTACCCACAACGTCCCTGTTCTGTGTATGGTAAAGAATCTTGCTTTGCTATCCCACCAAATTCCAAGCTAAAAAGTATTCACACTTTCCTCGCCTCTTACTGGAAGGGCAATTTTAACACTGCAGAGGCCCAAATTGCAAGCATGCTATTTGACAGAAGCTTAAATTGGTGATTCAATGTATTCAATATGATGAATGCTTGCATTTCCATGGCTCAAGCTTACAGAGTTTGTGTTGAGGGAAGGTTACCTTACACCATCGTATGCCACAAGGATCTTTTTTGTGTGAGGGACTGTCTTGCAAGCATCCTATTTGATGGAAGCTTACACTGGTGATTCTATCTATTCCATATGATGAATGCTTGCATTTCCATGGCTCATGCTTACAGAGTCTGTGTTAAGGGAAGGTTACCTTAAACCATTGTATCCCACAAGGATATTTTCTATTTGAGAGAATGGGCCTCATTACGACCCTGGCGGTACGGGGTTAACGGCGCCGTAAAAGGTGCTGGCGCCGTTTACCCCATACCGCCTCATTACGAGGTCCCCTCGTGGGACCCAGGAAGTAACGCCTAGTCAAACCAGGCGTGCTTACCGGGTCCCGCGAGGGGAAGAGGGAGCAAACAACGGGCCAACTCGTAATGGCCCGTTGTTTGCTCCCTCTCTCATTCCCATTCATCCCTATGGGGCCTGAAATGGGAATGGGGAAGGACCGGGTCCAGGTCATTGCAGGGAGGAATTACTGGGCCTTCGAACTTGGAATGGCCCGGTAATTCCTCATTCTGTGGACCCGGACTCAGATGCGATTTCGGCGGCAGCCATGCCGCCAATAGCGGCATGGCTACCACCAAGGTCGTAATGAGGGCCAATGTCTTAAAACACTTTGGCCCTCATTACGACCCTGGCGGAAATCGAAAAACGATGGCGGAAATGTAATACCGCCATCGAATACCGCTCGGTGCGATTATGACCCGTCACCGTAAAGTACGATGCCATCAGCGACACCGTAGTGAACGCCAACGCAAACTGCACCAAGTACGCGCACGCGCGCCATGCAAAACCGTAATTACCACCATGGCGCAACGGTACGCGAATGCTGACCCTAGCGGACATTTACTTAACGCCATCAAGCATGGCGGAAAGTACCATTCCGCCATGGTGAGAATTACGGCATCGTGAACCAACCGTAAATGGCCCTACTGAGTGCCTGTACACCACTCCCTGCCCACATTGCACAACACCTCGTAGGTGCAATGAAGTTACACAATGCAACCAGTGAAATGTACAAGTCACCCATGCATGCCAACGAACAAATGAATGTAGGGGCTCCAAGTGCCTTGTGAGTGGCCATCCATATTTGGCATGTCACCATTGCCGTACTGATGCAGCACAGGCACGTGAAGGTTCAAGTACAGCAATATGAACTGAAACATGAGACAAAACAACAACAGGCCCCCATCGCTTGACACCAGTGTAAGGCAACATTCAAAACAGTATCCTGAGGGAGACTGCACCAGCCCTGTACCCTTGCCAGTAAACAAACCAACCATCAGCATAAGCATGTACGACACAAGTTGGCAGAGTGACTGAGCAGCCAGGCTCATCTCAAGAGGGGCCAATGGGAGCTGCAGGGCACAGATGGCACGAATACAGAAGCTATTCCAATGGACATGACCTCAGTCTCCCTCCAAGAAACGCACGCAAACACAGGCACCTGTGACCAGCCATTTTCTGATAATCACATCATTCCACCAATCCACCTGGCTGACCGGCATCTGTTACACAAAAGCTAATCCCCCGCCCCTGAGCATGACATCATTAAAACAGTCATAATGGCAGGCCCCATCCCTGACCTTACTGGGCTTTGTAGGCAAACGCGGCCAGTACAGTACCACGCAACTATACTCAGAAGCCGGAACCCAATGCAGATCTCCTCACAATACACCGCTCCACAAATAGGAATATGCTACATTACTTGCAAAGAATAACGCTACACGGTTGAAATCAGAATCAAATTTTAATGCACATCAAATTCACCAAGCCCATACAGCTATTAGGTCATAAACTCCAAAATATTTTTCATTACTGTGGGCTGCATCCGCAATAAATGACCAGCTTCTTCTTGTGTGACACCCTGTTCCTTCATGGTACACAGGGGCTACATTCACGTTCAAAAAGGCAACATGGAAGCGCCGAGAACCGCAGGGCCGTCCCATTAGGTAGGCACTAGTCCAGCTGAAAGGTTGATATGTAGCTCCTAGCCACTAGTACTGCGTAAGGGCATGTGGCCCATTGGCGATCGTCCCATAAGATCGTAATGGTGCTCCACTGATTAACTCGAAGCAGCAGGTGTCGGGAGTAAAAGCCATCTGCAGGAGTGGCATACAGATGGCAGCGGCAAAAGGGGAGGAGATACCTGTCACCCAAATGAAATGAAAAAGAATAGCATGGGCATTAGAACTTCATACGTATTACTCACTTCAATGATCACACTAAATCTACAGCCATATGCATGCTAGCCCACTCAAAAGGATTATTTCCACCCAAAAATCACTTGCGAATCATAACTATATAAATCGAGGTGAAAACACTATTACAAACGAGTGTTTGTGTGCATGCGTCTGTTAAGACAGAATCCATTAGATGGGATTAGTAACGTGCATAGACACAAGTGTCTGAAGGCGCGTCGAGACAGGGAGGGTTCAACAAGGGCAGATAGACGATGGTCCCACTATGGCAGCTCTGCATCACATAGCGCAGGGGAAGGGGATAGATTCCGAAAAGCCATGTACATGGCAAACTCTCAATTAAATCATCTGTCCATGCATCCATACATCATTCCCTCATCCGGTATGAAAACGCCTGATTATTTACTCACATCACATTTGAAATTTCCATTGAGTCTGTGCGTAATGCAGTCTGCAAAATCCACTGTGCTCCAGCCCGGAATTCTAGTGTTGTGAAGTAACATGTATTTGGGAACGTCCTGCCTTATCGTCCACTACGCTATTGCGCATCCCATACTATTCATATCAATCATTGCATTCTCGCCATGGCCCCTGTCCCAAGGACATTAAACAATAGAACGTTATATTTGCAGTCAGACCTGTGGGCGTCTCCTCGCCGCTAGCTGAAAACCGAAAGCGCTGTCCTTCGAATTCCTCATTTGCAACATCACGTCGATAAGGCATCTGTGACCGCTTGAAATCACAAATTCATCCATGTAGTGCGGCAGTGTGTGAAAATGGCAACTGGCTTCACTCACAAATGGGACGCCCCGCCCGTCGGTGAACCTCGGTACAGTGCTGCATGAGGGTCCACCGTTAATCGAGTACTACATTCCACTGACCCTTCACAAATTTGTTCGCGACTGCAAAGATAGTATGTGAAACAATGGGACCATAGCAGAATGAACATATAAGCCAATATTTCACTGCCATCGGGATTAAATACATGATTGTAATAGCAAGATGCCATGCGTCACATTGCAGCCTTGTGTGCGGGACGTGCTCGCCCAAAGGGGATTGCAGCTGGCACAGGTGGAATGAATCACCACAGGTGGAGGCTATACAGCTTGAAAACACATAAATTGCACACCCAACCCCCTCCCACAACCACACCCACTCCAAAATGCTACCGGCAGGACTAGCGATGTTGGCCCTGGGGGACCTGATAGCACTGCAAGTACTACAACTTCAAGAAGAAGACGAACACCAACTACTACAACAACCGGCCGCACAGAGGAGACGCAGGAGGAGGAGGAGGGCAAGGCAGGGCCAGCAAGGGCCACCAGCACAGCCACTACCACCACGCAGGCAGCCCGCAATCCCACGCCTCCGAGCTCATCCGTTCAACCTCACTGCTGAGCAGATCCACACCCTCTACCGTTTGGACCGGGACACCATAACCGCCATTGTGAACATGACACACGCTGACCTTGTCAGCATGATAGATAGCCCAACCGCCATCCCACCCCTACTGAAGGTGGTGTCTGTACTCCACTTCCTGGCCACAGGCACCTACCAGCACACAGTCGGACAGTTGCATGGCATTTCACAGCCACTGTTGTCACGGACACTATCGCAAGTGCTCGATGCCCTCCTGAAGCACGCAGACGACTACATCTCTTTACCACGCTCGGAGCAGGAGATTACAAACACAAAAGTGGGATTCCATGCACTGGCCGGCATACCGGGTTGCATTGGTGCCATCGACTGCACCCATGTGGAATTGGTTGTCCCACATGCCATGGAGGCCCAGTACCGCAACCGGAAACAATATCATTCTCTTAATGTACAGATGGTGTGTGACTCCAACAGGATCTTTACACATTGTTGTGCCCGATTTCCTGGATCAACCCATGATTCTATGGTCTTGAGGAACTCTACAATACCACGCTACATGGAGCGACACGCAGGGAACAGATCCTGGCTACTCGGTGAGTCTCATTTCATGCATGATAATGTGGGGTATTTGATGCAGCAATGACCTGGCAGGAAGGGGGGGGGGATGCGTACGTAGCAATGTCATTCCACAAACATCCTTTATTGTCCACATACAGGTGATGCCGGGTATCCACTGAAGAGATGGCTCCTTACACCACTCCGGAACCCACAGAACCAGCATGAGGAGGACTACAACCATGCCCACTCACGTACCCGTGTAGTCATTGAACAGGCATTCAGCCTACTGAAGGCTCGTTTCCGCTGCCTCAGCAGGTCTGGCGGGGCACTCCTGTACCGCCATGAGAAGGTTGCAAAGATGGTCATGGCATGTGTCATGCTACACAACATGTGCGTACGTAGAAATGTGCCCATGCCCCCTGACGCAGAACTACAAGCACCTGAAGATGGTCATGATGAGGGTGGGGATGTGGCAGCACCTCAAGGAGTCCGCGAGGCACAGGAGGCCCATGAAATTCGTCAGAATATCATAGATTCATGCTTCTAGCACTCACGCCTGGTGGCTGATACATGGACACGGGACTTGTGGCACTGTGTGTGTCTGGAACATGCACAATGTGGACTGTACGCCAATAAAGGCCTCGTACACAAAGATCAATGTCCACACATCTCATTGGATGATTATGTAATGTTTATAGCATATGTGAAATTATATTACACACCCCATCGACCCGCCACCCAAGAAAGCCCAACACCCCCCCTCCACCCTCCTACCTCCCCCCCGAACACCAGTGTCCAAAGATGCTCATTGTCAGTGGGCAGACGCTATTGCAAGCCCCCTCTCCGGGTATCAGGGGCACCCCTGCCTGTGGAGCGCAGGTTCCTCCCAGATCTACGTTGGGGGCTGCCCTGGACGGAACTTGCAATGGATGATGTCTCTGCCTGCTCACGTCCATGCATGTCCCTAAGGGTTTGTGAGAGCTCAGTGAGCACACGGCGCACAGCGGCAAGTTCACCACATACGTATTTGGACGTCGCATGCAGTTCCCCCCTCAGGCTCTCAGTGCTTCTCTCCATTTGTACCCTTAGTGTCTCTGTACTTCTCTCCATTTGTGCCCTTAGTGTCTCTGTACTTCTCTCCATTTGTGCCCTAAGTGTCTCAGTAGATGTTTCTATGACTGCCTTAGAACCCCCACATTCATCAGCATGCTCCTTGAGGAGCGTGGCCAGTTGCTGCTGTTGCACGATCACCTGGTCGAGGGACTCTTGCCTCTGCTGGGCCATGGCCATTTGCGGTGGTGTCACAGAGGGGCTCATCACCTCATGTTGCCTTGCCACAGGGCTTGTGGGGGATGGCCAGTAGTCGTCTTGTGGGTGCCCCTGCGTGGTATCCTCATGGTGTACGGGATGAAACAAACAGGGGGATTGAGACAGGTCATGGATGGGTCCTACATCGACAGCACCGTTTTCTGTGTCGGAGCATGCTGCCATTAATGCAGTGTCACCTATGGTGCTGCTGCCACCAGAAGCAGTGCCTTCTGTGGCATCCATTGGGGGGACCTGTGGTGCTGCTGTTGTGGGCATGCTGGCTGCTGGGGTGCCTGTTGAAGTCTCCTCCTGTGTGCTGCCACTTGATTTGTGCTGCTGCCGTGTCTTGATCCGTGCAGCTGAGGTGGAGGGTCTTTGACCGTTGGTCTTGGCCCTCTTTGCAGGTGTGCTGGTAGGGGTGTCCTGGAGCTCGTCGTTTGAATCGGACCCTGTGGTGGAGTAAAGGAGGGCGAGCGTTATTTATGGGTCTGTGGAAATTGGAATGGCAATGTATCACATGCATTGGGGTGGTACCTGAGGGTGTTTTGGGTCAGGGCCTTGGAGGTGGTTTCATTTTTGTGTGGATTGAGGATGCAGTTGTTTTGCAGCCTGCAGTTAGGGTGTGCATGCTGCACGTGTAGAGGGTGTTTTTAGGATTTTTAATTATTTATGTATTTAATGTGAGTTTTAAAGTGCGCTATCAGGCCAATGTATGTGGACGTTCTCCTGGACATGTGTTTCAGCTGAACTATGTGGACACATGGTACTTCACATGATTGGACATTGTGGATTTAGCATTGTTTTATTTGGCCCACCTACCTGATTCTTCGGATGTCTGCACTCCTTTCTCCATCTCTCCGACTCCCTCTATACTCTCCGTTCCAATGGTGGAGGCACAGATTTCTTCCCAGGGGGTCAACTTGATGGGTGATTCCGATCCTCCCCCGGTAGCTGTGGCAATGTTACGGTTGGCTGATAGTATGCTCCGTACGCGTATCCGCAAGTCGTCCCATCGCTTTCTGCATTGCTGTGGGTTGCGGGGTGCGGTCCCCACCGCACTTACCCGCTGTGCCACCAGGGCCCATATGGCCTTCTTGTTCGCAAGTGCCGTCCTGGTCATTTGCGTCGAGAAGACGATGGCAGCATTCTCCTGGAGGGTCTCTGTGAGCACGGTGAGTTCCTCATGGGAGAAGTGGACCTGCCGCTTGCGGTCGCACGCTTTTTTAGCAACTTTTCCCATTTTGATTGTTTTAACTACGGTGGCTTACGGGTTGGGATGTGTCTCAGGGTCGGATTTGTAATGGTTGTGTTGGGATTCTGATTTTGTAGGTGTACGGCGTGCTGTTTCCCGTTCCGGCCCCATGTTTTTACTTCCGTTTCCGTATATTTACGGTCACCGTATTTTGCGATTACCGCTCATTACGGTGACCGCTATGATGGGTGGCGGAATTGCACCTAGGGCACCGTACGACGGCGGTGAGGGGCGTTTTGGGGACATTTCCGCCATCGCGGACTTTGCACTTCCGCCATGGCGTAATGCTCGTGCCCGATGGGTCGGAATTAGCCGCACTTTACTCCATCGTGCAATGGCGGAAACGCTATTTACGCTATGGCAGTCAGGTCAGTTACTTTCCGCCAGGGTCGTAATGAGGGCCTTTGTCTATTCTTCTTGAGGGAAACAGTCACAACTAAACCCATACTGCATTTGTTATATGTGAGCTGGGATTGCACTGCTGATGCCTGTTTTTCTTGAGGCAATTTGCACTTTGAAAACCATTCTGTGTTTCTTTTACATAATCTATTCTATATGATGAATGCTTCCACTTCTGAGACTCTTGCTTATAGAGTCTGTGGGCCTTATTGCGAGTATGGAGGCAGCCATGCCCTTAATAAGGGCATGGCTGCCTCCATATCGGGTTCCAGCTCCGGGTTCTGTGAATGAGGAATTACCGGGTCATTCCAACCTTGGAGGACCCGGTTATTCCTCATTCACAAAACCAATCCCCATTCCCATTTGAGCCCCCATAGGGCTCAATGGGAATGGGGATGGAGCTAATAACCGGCCCGTTATTAGCTCCTTGGTCCCCTCGCGGGACCCGGAAAGGACGTCTAGTTTTACCAGATGTCTGTTCTGGGTCCAGCTAGGGGACCTTGTAATGAGGCATCCCGTAATGAATGGAATCCCACCCTTTGCCAGCCTTGTAATGAGGCCTTGTGTTTTTATGGAAGGTTATCTTACAACAGTGCAGCCCACAGGGCTCTTTTCTTCTTGAGGTAATGTTGGCTGCCAAAGGAAAACATGGGATCCTGGCACCTATATTTTTACAAATTCAGCACTGAAAACAACAACAAAGAACAAATGAATGCAATCGATTTTCTCTCCTATGATATGATATGATATGGCATTTGTAACGTGCCTATACAAAAGTGTTCCAAGGTGCGATGAGGCAAGGAAAGGGGAACAGAGGGAGGACAGAGACAACGATCAGGGGAGGAGGGATGGGAAAAGTGCCAGGAGAAAGGGGTGGGGCAGTGCTGTACATGGGATCAAAACAATAACAAGAAGTGTGGCTAGCAGGTGGCAGGTGCAAGGGTAAGTGCATACAGCATGTGTCCAAAAGTGCAGGTAGGGGGGACTGTAGGGTTAAAGATACAGACCCAAGGTTTGCCGGGAGGCAGTGCAGGTGTGCAACTGGGTGGGCAGGGTCCTGGGCCTGAAATCAGAGGGTAGCCAGGTGACCAGTGCAGTATCAGACAGGAAATCAGCAGGGGAGAGGAAGCGAGAAGGCAGAAGCAAAGAGGAAGGTCTTTAGGTGCTTCCGAAACCGGAAATGTTTCTCCTCAAGTTTCAGAGAGGCAGGGAGGATGTTCCAGAGGGAGGCCCCAGCCGAAGAAAGAGATCTACCAACAACTCATTGCTTGGAGAAGCGACTGACCTTGAGGGATTTGGAGGTGGAGGAGCGAAGAGCTCGAGTAGGAAGGTATTTACGAAGAGAGCATTGGAAATATTGAGGACCGAGGTCCCTGATGGCCTTGTGTACAATGCAGAGGGTCTTGAACTTATTCATTACAGCCACTGGGAGCCAATGCAGAGATGTCAGTGCTGGAGGGATACAATCCCTGGGCTTGAGGGCAAGGACAAGTCTTGCAGTCCTGTTCTGGATGAGTTGCGGAGGTCGGAGATGAGAAGCAGGCAGATTAAGAAAGAGGATGTTGCAATAGTCCAGCCTAAAGAGAACCAGAGCTCTAGAGACAGTGAGCTTCTGGGGGAAGGAGAGTAAAGGAAGAATACCTCTGAGGAGGTGCAGTTGGTAGGTTGACTTCTTAGAGACGACAGAGATGTGAGAAGAAAAGGGGAGTGTGGAGTAGAAGATGATCACTAGGTTCTTAGCCTCACAGGTGGGAGCAGGAAGGGGGCAAAGGTAGGCCAGTCAGAGAGTGACAGGAAAAGCAGGTGCATGTGTGCTGATGAAAATATTCGACTTACTGGAACTAAGGCAGCGATCCTTGGCAGCACACCACTCCTGGATAGCAGACAGACAGTCAGAGATGTGAGAAGGAGAAGGGAAGCCTGAAAACGAGCTGAGTGTCATCGCATAGCACGGAAAGTTGGAGCAGAGAGCATCAATGTGGTGGGCGTGAGGTTCCAGGTATTGGTTGAACAGCCAGGGAGAGAGGTTAAACCCCTGGGGAACATCACAGCTAAAGAGTGAGATAGAGGAAAGAAAGGACCCAAGTTAGACCTGGGAGGATCAGAGAGGAACAAGCTGAGCCAGGCCAGGGCCTGATCAGTGATACCCAGGTTATCACAGAGATGATTGAGCAGATGGCATGGTTGACTATCTCAAAGACAGAAGAGAGATTGAGTAGGATGAGGACAGAGGGGAGATTAGAATTATGGTTAGAGAGCAGGTCTTCACGGATGTTCAGGAGTGCAGTTTCCATGCTTCTGGCTGCTCAGACGCCAGTCCGATGATCATGGAGACAACCGACAGATTCAGTGTGAAGATTAAGCTGGGAGATGGCCAGCTTTTCCAGGAGTTTGCCCAGGAAAGGAGTGATGGATATTGGACGATAGTTAGCCAGGAAGGAGGGGTCGGATGAGGTATTCTTGAGACAAGGGTGCCCAAGAGAGTGTTTCAGGGTAAAGGGAAGGTTCCACTGGTGAAGGAGTGGTTGCAGAAGTCATCCAGGGCAGAAGCAAGGGTGTCAATGTGGTCCTTGATGGTTTTGAAAGAACAGGGAAGAATCTGATTTGATGATACTTTCATAGATCAGACTTGTCTAGAAACCTTGTCAAGGGAGAAAAGAGGAAATGAAGAGGAAGAGGGAGGAGAGGTGGCTACAGGGGGGCCAGATGTAGAGGAGAAAGCAGAGGGAGGAGGAGGAGAGGACGAGAGGGTGCACAGAATGTCCTGGGCTTTAGAGATGAAATGAGAAGCCATGGACGTGCAGAGGGGCTGGGAGGGAACATGAGAGGTAGAGATTGCAGCAGGAGTGCCCAGCTCCTTGCAGATTTTAAAGAGTTTAATAGTTCATAGATAGCCATACAGTAACATACACTGCAGCATACAAAACTCTTTTTAAAACACAATAAGGGTTTATAAAACCATGGTAAAAATCACATTTCTACTGCTCTGTGAGCATTTCTTTTTATTTTCATTGGAGCAAGTATACTAAGTGGTTCTTTATGATGGTCCTCAGTGTACAGTCTAGTCCTTCAAACTAAATCCCTTTTCTTTCTTAATCAACAACTTCTACCAATTTTTGTCACATATATTTTTTAGATATGCAGCAGTACCAGTGTATTTGTTAACAATTACAATAAGATACAAAAAAGAACTTCCCATTGCCCCATTAACAGCATTTTAGCAATTAAAACCTTCAGCAAAACAGGGAGAAACAACTCATATGATGGGGAACTGTTTCTCAATCCATAAAAACTAGGTGTGACGTGAAACAAGGGTGTACATTAGCACCTTTGCTTTTTAATATTGATATTGCCGATTTAACAAACATTCTGAGTCTAGTTAACAACTGTCCTTCCAACATAGCAGGTGAAAAGATGCTTTGCCTCTCATATGACGACAATCTCATTTTATTGGGATGATTGAGAGGAAACCAAACTGGGTGGACAATTTCATATATAAAAGAAGAGGATGATATCTAAATTGGAGCACTGGGATTGGTGCAGGGTCGGACTGGGACAAGAAGTAGGCCTCAGATACCTAACAGAAAGTGGCCCACCCCTGGCCTAAAAGAAAGTGGCCCTTAAACCATCATTTACAGAAAATGATACTTATGGAAGGTTAATGGTTTAATGGTGTTTGTGACATGTTATGGCATGATCAATGAACTGGATGCATGCATGTGGCCTGGACATTTTATATGGTCTGACGTCTCTGAAAAAATGGTAGCCAAAAAGGAAAGCTGCATTTTTAATAACTTATGAAAAAACAAAAAGGGGCATGCAGCAATACATACATATATAGCAAGGAAATTCTGCTGCATGCACAGAAATGAGCCATTTGTGTAATCATGTTAACCTCAACCCCTGTGTGTGCTCTGCAACATGGCCTTTGAGAGAGCTGTAATCCAGGATGTTCTTTTGGCCTAGCACACATTAAGCCTGGATGCAAATTCACAATGACCTAACTTGGCCAGATTGAAAGTGGAGCGTGACTGATTCTCTAAGTCTAATTTGCATGTGGAGGAACAGGATAGGAGTTCTGCCTGGTTACTGCTGCTTATAGACTTGACTAGAGCCTAGGGTGGCCTCTCGGGGTGACAAAATGTATGCATAATAAATGCTGTCATAGTGGCTGAAGTGTGCTAAACAGGACCACCTTACATTACACTGCATTGAAGCTATACAATTAGAAGTGGTTACTTACCCACAGTGATGGACGTGCCTGGCTGGCTGTTGGTAGCTCTGCTAAAGCCTGGCCGGAGTGGATACTTGAACAGCGACCTGCTTGCAAAAACAAAGTAAAGATGTCAAAAACCCAAAAAGCACAGTATATATCATATAAATACAGTGCAGGGCTTGTAATAAAGATATGATGAGAACCACCTGGATATCAGTTTGTGACATTTTCCGACTCATCAAATAGTAGTGATGCAGGGTCAAACAATGGCCAACCGAGTAATCCGGGGGGTGGTAATCTGCAAAGGGGTCAATCTTTTCAGGCCCGGGGCAGATGGGGGAGAACCCGACAGCTAGGCATCCACAGGATGCGGGTATCCCAATGGCAACCGCCAGCACAAACATGGTGATGCCGATATTTAATTTAAGTAAACATGAATTAACATCTTCTGAGACTAAGGTTCTCAGTAAAGGCCTTACCTTTGTACCAGCAAACAAGGTTCAATCTCTTTAAAACAGAAATCGAGATGCTGAACTTTTTCCGCATTATAAGATTGAAATATTTTTTCCGGGAATCAGAGAGCCAAGGAACTAAAAAGCAGAGTGTATCGGGTTTGAAACCACCATCCTCCTTTACTCGTTTAACATCTATGGTCTCACCTGAGATCATTAGCTTTGAAAACAAGATCTTACGTGAAATTAAGACATTGGTCAATACCAGAAATATGTATAGGGACAATCTATCTAAAGAAGAAGAAGGGCCTTCAAAAATTTGGAAGACTACAGCCTTTTTGTCATAAAACCAGCAGACAAAGGAGGTGGAATGGTACTGTGGGGCATAGAACAATATAATGCAGGGATTAAGAAACAATTTAGTAATCTGACTTTTTATAAACCTCTCCCAAGTGATCCAACAGCTAGAATTTGTGATGAAATTACTAGCTTGATGACGCACGCCAAAGCAGAAGGGTGGATAGACGCGGATGAGAAGTCATTCTTAGAACAACATATTCCAACCACTCCTGCTTTCTATTGTCTGCATAAGATGCACAAAGTCCCCATTTGCCCACCAGGACATCCGATTGTGGCAGCTATAGGTTCCATTCTTGAACCTTTATCCACATATACTGATTATTTCTTGAGACCATTTATTCAAAAGATGCGCTTGTACATTCAAGATACAACGAGTATGATTCAAATTCTTGAGACTCTGGAAATTGGAATGGGAGATGTGTTGGTAACATTAGATGTGGAGGGAGTTTACACCAGTATCCCACAAATGAAGTGTATTAACATCATGCACATGCATTTAGAGAAAAGAGAGAATAAGACGGTTCCATCAGACTTTATCACGAGTGTATAAGACTGGATTTAACAAACAACTTTTTTATAGTGAAAGGAACGTTCTATCAATAACAACATGGCACCAGTATGGGCTCTACATTCGCCCCAGACCTAGCAAATCTCTTTATGGACGATCTTGAAAGTCGAACAATATATGCAGAGAACCATCCGTTCAAACAACGGATAAAGGCTTGGTACAGATCTTGATGTTATGGGCAGGTGGACACTATGATTTGGAGTTGTTTTTAGAATGGTTGAACAAACAAGAAACATGCATCAATTTCACAATGACCTCAGACATCAATAGGATTTATTTTCTCAATCTGGAAATCTATAGAGTAGATAACAGCAAATTGGGTACAACACTTTTCAGAAAGCCTACGGATAAGAACTCTTTGCTGTTGTACAATAGTTATCATCCCGCAAGTTTGTGTGAAAATGTACCATATGGAAAATTCCGGCGGATTACAAAAAATTGTAGTCTAAAAGAGGACTTTGATGAGAACAGTAAAGATGTTTCAATAAGACTCAAAGAACGAGGATATCCTCCACACATAATCCAAAGATCATTAAAACGAGCTAGAAATGCCAACAGAAAAGACTGTTTAATTAAACGACAAAGAGTCAAAGAGGACAAGATCACCTGTGTCTCAAAGTTTTCGCCAATTAGTAATGAGCTACGCAGAAGCATACTAAAAATATGGGCCATGATTAACATAGAGGATTTTGTGATTAAGAAACCCCGCTTTGCATTTAAATGCATGCCCAATCTGCGGGATAAATTGGTTCACACCTATAAAACAGTAGATCCAAAAATTAATTTGACTCAATCAACTCTGTGGAACCTGCCGCCAGTTACGGGACACTTTAAATATGGGAAGTGCGCGGTATGCAGTTTAACGATGAACATCAAAGAGATAGACCTCAAAGGCCGTAAATGGTAATTAAAGACATTCACAAATTCCAACACCAAATGGGCTGTATATGAAATTAAGTGCCCATGAGGTCTATTATACATTGGTAAAACAAAGAGACCCATACAACAGCGTATTTGTGAACATAGGTCTTGTGTGAAGAACACTGTACCAGATAAACTACTAGTGGCTCATTTTAAAACAGCGAATCATAGCCACGAGGATATACATTGGTTTATTATTCAAACAATAGGACCTCACCGGAGAGGGGGGGCAGGGATCTGAAACTCAGGAAATGAGAACAGAAATGGATATATGATCTCAACACAGTAAAAGACGGTCTGCGTTAGATGAAAAGTGCAAACATAGGTCTTTAGAAAGAGTGACTTGTGGAACATCTATTCAACGAATGTATAGCATTTTGTAGGTGTGCATTATCATGTAGCTAGCTTGGTATATGGAAATCAGATAGGTATGACATTGTAGCACATTTTGCTTGCAGATGCATAATTAAAGAAATGTGATGATCAGGATACCATGGAAAGTAAATCGAATAACATTAGCCTGCTCAATAGATCGATCAGTACTAAGTCGCTACCTTGGAGCATATGGGTACTCATTGCCAAAATTTGGAATGTGGAAATGCTCTTAATAATAATAATGATATGAAAACATAGAGAATGAAGTCCCATATCTTTAAATATTGGAAGAAATCGTACTAAGATGGTGGCCATGCGCATTTCCCAAACAAGGGTCTGTGTACGTCATCACGCACAATGAATTTAGCCTGATCATGTGATCGGCAACAGATTGAACAACCATGTGGATGTTTGAACACACAGAGAGGAGCGGAGGACCTGACAGACTTAGATACAGGTAAGAAATGGGATGAAGGAACAAGCGAATGTCCTTTTGAACGTGAAAGGAACATTGTTGTAGTAGTTACAGACGCTCTCATTTGCACAGCATCGGAGAGACTCTGCATTGAAGTAGGAGTGTGTGAATAGTACATCTGCTTTGGAAGAGGGCTTGCAGCCGCTAGGCAAACAGGCACTCAGACAGTGCTTACGGAAAAGGCACCCAGCATGATTAGCCGGTAAGAAACATAGAGTACAGAGAGTAGCTGATACTGAAAAATGCCCAATCAGTATTTAATCTTTATCCTCATTTATGTTGCGGATAGGCGATAAACTACACAGAGGGCCTTTTGAAAGACCTGTATACTATATGAAGAAAAAGAAAAGAGAAATAACAAATTAACTCATCTCTTGTGGAGTAATAATCAGAGGTAAATGAATTATAAAATGTGTACAGGGGAGCTCTAACTAAGAATTGAAGGATTTACATTTTTAAACGAGTTGACAATAAATGGTATTGATAAGATAATAGTGAGGAACTTACAGGCTTAACTATTAGAGAGATACAATAGGCTGAAGTGTGTATCTAAGAAGTAGATATGAATTGAACAAATAATGTGAAAAATAAGAGTATAAATTGAGATTAGGTGAATAGAAGTAACCAATTAGTAAACTAAGAAATTAAAAAGAAAAATATGTGATTTCTCCCTAGCGGTCCACAATTTTGGATACTTTGAAATTTGAATAAAAGTTTCCACACATGCTAAAAAGACATTTTAGGTTTTTTTTTTTTGTTGGTATACCACATTATCTGACATAGTGCAAATATATTGGTACATGGTAATAACAAGGTTTTTATGCATGTTTAGTTTTTAGATTGCTCTGGAATGTAATATATCTTTATTATACAACACGTCAAATGTCACAACGTGATGAAAACAAGGAGTGTCCTGAAGACAGAACCAATGGGATATGCAAATAGGATTAATTCAATTGCATTTTGTTAATTACAGATTGGTTGTAGAAACACATGTTGAGTGTTGACACATTGTTTCATACAACTGCAACATTATTTTTTCTGAAATGAAACTGAAAAAGATAACTGATCAAGTGATTGATTGACCTGTTTTCGATGGTTGGCAATATCAATTCTTTTGTCATCTGATTAGCCTTGGATGAATTGAGTTATTTTTTAGGCACATTGTGTGCAGAAGATGATTGATTTATGTTCAGATCATTTATGTGTGTTTTTTAAGGGTCTGTATGCAATTATTGTGTTTTATAAAGATTAAAATATGTATTTTTTAAACCCATGTACCTTCAGTCCAATTAATGTGGTACATTTGTTTGTGACGTAGTCAGGTGGATATCTGAAACAACCTCAGGGTGTGAGGGTAGGAAGCTGTTTTGTGGAATATTCTGTTAGTTGACTTTCCCAGTCCTCATCCACACAGCCCCTTAAAAAAGAGGGCAGCATGGCTCTTTTGTAGCTTGCATCTTGCAGGGCGACATTTCGTGTGGTGCAACCCTCATTTTATAAGGCCACTTCAAATGTAGCAGTGACACATGAGGGTAACAGTGCTGAAATGATGTCAATACATCATTAGCACCATATGTCGAATCGGAATGGGGGCCATAAGGAGGTCAATTGAAGTCCTGTTGGGCCGGACGCTCATGGTCTTTTTCAATTCCAGCCACAGCAAGGAAAGAGCTAGCGGGAAGGTGCAAGGGGTAAATCTGCCGTCCAGGTCTGGCACTGGCAGTGCTTGTCTGCTTTGCCTCCATCTACCCTCACCGAGGACATGGACACCCATCACCCATAGCAGCAGCCCACCCTGGTTCCCGGATGCAGGCACCAGTGGCATTGTGCAGGCACTGGCAGAGGAGAGGTGGCACCTTTTTTTGGTTTTTTTTGCGTTACTTAACCACCACCAGAGTGGATTAAGCTCCACCACTCTCACTAAGGGATTCCAGCACCATCCACGGGAAGTATGCTTCTTGATTTATAAAGGAAGTCAACATGAGAGAGGCACCGGTACAAGCTCAGCCTCAGGCAACCTCAGCCTCAGTCCCTCAGCTCACACACGTCATGATCGGCCCAACCGCCCGGGCACCAAAACAATGTGTTGCAAACAAGCAAGCACCTTACATACATATTCACATTGCAATTCACAAGCCGGCGGCCTCCTGGCACCAATGCTGTCACCGGCGGATCAGCTCAGTTCAGGGGCACTGCGAGGCCAGCACGCCTACTCTCTATTGTGATGCATTCATCAAAGAAAGGTTACCTTTCTTTGATGAATGCATCCACTGTGCGTGCTGCGACTAGGTGCTAACTGGCTGCTGTGCCGGCTACAGCCTGCAAGCAAGTCGAGCAAATTAAAATATTGTACAATGTCAAATAATGCAATATTGAGACCGTCACCAGCCCCCAGGGCCTCACCCTCCAAGTAGTGAGCGGCCTGGCCATGGGCCGAATGGCCGATGGCCCAGTCCGACCTTGGATTGGTGTACTAATTACACTCATTTGACAGCCTTGAACACTTTTCTGCCGGTGCTGACCCATCTGGTACACAAGTTTAAAGCTCCTCAGTCATGTTTGAAATTGTGCCTATCCCCTGAGATATGGACATTTCTTCTTTTGTTACATGGAAATAATTTACCTATACTTGTAGTTATTTACCCTAAACTAGGTATCAACTAAGGAGGACAGATCCTGCCACTTATGCGGTTTGAAAGAAAAAATGGAGTCTGCACAACGCGCCCTCACAGAGTGTTGCCAACACCACGTGCTGTATATTAACATGTTGGGACCCTTTGTGATAGATCTTGATCAGATTAAATGTGACTCATTCTGGGTCTATTGTTTGAATTACAAAGACAAGTCCATGCATATGTCACTTTATAATGTTTGGAGAGGAGTTTGGCCACTAGGAATTTGCTAAAGCAGGGCATAGTCTGAGGTGTGCTGCTAAAATTTTGCCAACATATTCACAATTCTATATTTCATACTTTCTTATGTTTAAACCCATAAACGGATGATTGGGTTTAATTAACTGTGGAGATGCGACCATAATGTTTACATGTAATGAAATTACTTGATTTTTAAATGTAATGAATTCTTCTAGAATGTATATTTAAGGAGTGTATATATGTTTGGTGTTAAATATGTGATGTTATTGAGATGATTCAATATGATATTATATGATGGTGAAGCTCTTTTTGGAGCTATAAACCTAACAATAAGTAATTCATTAGTCTAGTCATCTAAGGAAAGAGCACACAGAAAGTTGGCGGGATTTTTTGAATTGTAATAGAGAGGAATAGTTGTCTGAATGAAAACATATCTTTGGGTTATATATTGGCATAAAAACACAAAGACTCTTTTAAGAGCCACCCATAGAAGTTATGAAATATTATTGAAAATGCAAATGTTCTCTGTTGCCTATTTTTCTATAGCCGTGGGTATACCTGCATCTATATTTGTGGGTAATATGACATTTTCACCAAATAAACATATTCATTTTTGAATGTTGGAAGTCAAAATGTCACATATCATCATTTTCATGGCTCCTCACTTCTAGCCTTATGTTATTTAAAGTTTGAAGCCTCTGCACATATGTGTTTTCTGTTAGGTTAGAATGTATGTATACCCACGGCTACAGCAGGCTTTTTTTATGCTCGCGGCTAGAGAACAGCCAATTAAATGTTGCACCCTTTCAGATACTTTGATAGCTGCAGGTATTGACAAGCCAATGAGTCATAGTGTATTTTGGCGGGCCAGTGTAGCTGCGGGTATAACTGCCACCAGATCCACGGCTATTGTAATACATATTTTTGTGCATTAATCATATTATTTCATGGCTGTTACAGCACACAATTGTACATGTCTTTCTGATGCCATGCCCTCAAGTGTACTCTTGTGTCATTTGAACTTTGAAATCATACTTTTATTTAGTAGGCAAAAAAAGTATGAGTACCCGTGGCTACAAACAGCCTTTCGTACATGCGGCTACTCAGCAAGCCAATGAGACAAGTAGTTTGGCAGGATTGTGTAGCCGCGGGTGTGATTACCCATTTGTGCTGTGGCTATTAGTACACAACATTTTGTGCAATAATCATCTTATTTTGTGGATGTTACACCACACAATTGTACATTTCTTTCTGATTCCATGTCCACACCTTTACCCCTTTGTCATTTCAACTTTGAAAGCTTTGCAATATGTGTTTTTGACTGTATAAACAATGTATGCATACCCTGGAAGTGACTGTTCATATTTGGTGATTTAAAAAGAATGTTTTGCATGTTATTTAATCTCTGCCTATGTACGTAATAGGTAGTCCTTAAAATGACTGTTTCAGAGTATTGCTTTGATGTTATAGAATAACAATGATTGAAGGTCCAGTGGAGTGCAGCTGAAGGCTGAAGGAATCTGAAGGCTGTACTCCAATGTAAAAAGTTTGTTCATGCTACTGTAACAAAAGCAACATTTTTGGGGGTCCATAATTATGGAGGGAAAGTTGCTTTCAGAGAAATATTTCCTAACACTTGCCCGCTGAAATAACTGGTACCACACAGAGAATCCATTAACCCGTTGCTGGTATTTATACTAGGGTAAGTAGTATCTTGTGGCTGCAGCAACCTTCAACAGGTCATCTCTTTCAACTGACAAAATGCAAGTTCCAAACCTAGAACATCCTAGAGCTCTAAAGCCTTGACAAAATAAAGGAATGAGGGAAGAAAGGAAAAGGAAGGAGAAAGGAGTTTTTGGGAAAGGGCAAAGGTTTAAGAGAAAAGCATCATATCACCCACCCACCCCCCACCCCCAAAGACCAAGGACAGGGTGAACTAATCCACCCCTCGATGGGTCTAATGTTCAGGTCAGTAAAACATGTTGGACAGCTCATCAGCATTGTTATCTTGGGTACCTGGTCTGTGCTCAATAGTGAAGCCAAAGCCTTGCAGGCTAATGGAGCTACTGAGCAATTTAGGATTATCACCCTTCATGTTCATCACTCACTTTAAGGGCCTATGGTCGGTCTGCACAGTGAAATGGGTCCCACAGAGGTAGGGCCTCAGCTTCCGAAGTGCCCACACTATGGAAAAATATTCCTTTTCATACGAGGAACTGAGTCCTGCCTAGTGTCCATTTGGGATGATCTAAAAAGAACAGTCTACTAGGAAGAATGTTCTATACTCATTCTCCTTGACATCTCTGCCTTCACCTTTCTGCCTTCGAAACCATTGACCACACCATTCCTCTAGACAGACTACACTCTTTAGGAATCAAGGATGTCAGCCCTCACTTGGATATCCTCCCTCATCTCTAAACACTTGCAAAGCATGCTCCTCCACCGTTTCACCTCTGCATCCCACCCAGTGCCGAGAGGTGTCCCACAGAGAGCATCCCTATATTATATCCTCTTCAATATCTAACTGAGTCCACTTTCCCAACTTATCCGCTCCCACAACCTCACAACTACACTACAACTATGCATATGATACCGAGATAATCCTTAAAATCCCAAAATCACAAGGCTCCACCCGTCCATATATGTCATCATGCCTCTCGGATATTGACCGCTGACTGACTACCAACCACCTCATCCTCAACCCTGGGAAAACAGAAATCCTAGTCTGCAGAAAATTGGTGCTCCTACCCCAACCTACCCCCTGGCCTCCCCCTCTAGGACACCCTGTCAACCTCCAGTTCTGTGAAAAACCTCAGATGCATGCTGGACACATACATAGCACTCTCTCAACACATCAACTCTGTATCCATGACCTGTTTCTTCCACCTATGCATCCTCAGGCATATCTTCCCCTACAACACCTATCCTCACTGAATCTCTGCCATCCTCACCATCATCCTCTCTCTCCTAGATTATGCAAACTGGCTTTATCTAGGTGCACTGGTGTTCCTAGTTAGAAAATCAAGGAGTCGAAAATGCTGCACCCCGCTGGCTCATCAGACTCCTGTCCAGAGAACACTTCAGTCCCACAATGAGAGTCCCCTACTGGATCCCTTTTGCGTGACAAACTACCTTTCAAGCAATGTGCATTAGTCATCAGGCCATCCTCAACAAAGGCACAGAATTCCTCCAAGACAAACTAACACTCTACTGACTCTCCTGGACGCTCAGTTCGATTTAGCCTTTCTCCTAGCTATCCCCCAATATAACTACACCAGACTGGACAGATCCACCTTCTTGGTCCAAGCTCACACCATCTAGAACTCTATGTCCCTTCACATCTGCAGCATTGAAAACCACCTCACCTTCAGAAAGGCCCTCAAAACCGGACTTTTCCCTAGCTCCTCTTGAAACTCTACCACTCAATACTGTGATTGACCGAGCACACAAGTACTGATCCAGACCCAACTAAACACCTACTATCCAAACCACTGCAGATGCTGGCAGCATTCGCAGTGGCACACCATGTGAAACTTTCAATCTATTCCTGCCCCAGGCACACAAATACTGGCCCAGCCTCAACTAAACACACACTCTTCCAAACCACCACAGATCTCAGCAGCATTTGTAGCGGCACACTGTGAGATACTTGCACTCTCTTCCTCTTTCCCAATGCCCCAACAGCACAGACGCTTATACTTCACACTGTATAACGAGTGCAATCTGGTGACTAAACAATTCCGGTAAATCTGATGCTCCTTGGATGTGGCAACTTAAAGATGCAGTGACAGAATGATCATTTAGATGTACCAATATAAATAGCAATGGTAGCAGGATCAGCTATGATTTGCACATTCAGCTGGCGGTTTCTACCTAATTATTAAAGGGCTTACCTAAGCACTTAGAATGCTAAACCTATAGATCGGGGGTAGTGAGTGAATACACCAGTTCATCAATGGGCTATTAGGCACAGAGCACACTTTAATAACTGTGGAGGTAGGAACAGATGCACACTAAGAAGCATGTAGACAGATCTTTTCATCCGGGATGGGAACAGGAACAATACCATTGGTGGAAAAATCTCTTTACTATAACCTATTTCCTTTTGCACTCAAAGAAAGGCACCAGCCAGGTCTTCCACAAATGTAGTACGCTAATAGCACCAAGGATGCACTCGAACGAAGGAATAGTGCAGATTTCCCATAGGAATAACATTGGACACATAAGGGAAAAAGGCTATAGAAATTACTCAAGCTGTCCCATTGATAGATTCAGGCAGAGTCAGGCATTTACCAATTATCCCTCACACTTGACTTCACCTACCTGTTTTTCCAACTATAAAAGGTGTGGTTCTACAAAATGATTCTTAGTTTTAATGTTTACTGATTGTAGGAGTGGTGCAAGCATGATGTGTGTGTTTTGGTGTTTGCAATTGGTCGGTGCTATTATTGGAATTGTGTACTTACCCGTGATTGGTTGCTGTGAAAACCTTTTGGGCATTTTAGTAGTTTGCTTTATACAGTCCTGTTTTTGTGGCATTGATTTTTTTAAAGAATCATATGTGCCATTTTGTAGACTTTTCACATTCTGATTCCAAACCCACACTGTGCAGATGCTGAGTCTGTGGCTGATGTGAAGATCCTTACATCTTTTTTGATTAGTTGGAGGTGAATGCTAGTACATTTGTTCATATGCAATGCTTTATTTGAGCTGTGGTTTATATAAGTTATATTAAATAAGTTTATGTTTTTGAGTTAGTAAAGGTTAAAACTTTGATTTGTAAAGCAGGGTTTCTCTGGTTTACTTGTGTGTTTTAAGGAGAGTGACCAGACAGCAGTCCATGTTAAGCTATGGTTGTTTGTGACAGTACATTGTTTGAATTATAGGACAACCTTCAGCATAACCTATTGGTTTAGTACAACAAGTATATGGGTGGACGCATCACACCTTAAATATATTAGATAATGATTGGCACCTCAATGCAAA
Source organism: Ambystoma mexicanum (assembly GCF_040938575.1). NCBI lineage: Eukaryota > Metazoa > Chordata > Amphibia > Caudata > Ambystomatidae > Ambystoma > Ambystoma mexicanum. Next base: position 414,070,389 of record NC_090937.1, read on the forward strand.
CTAATGATGGCTCATGGATTACCTCACCTGCTATATTAATTCACAAGGAGACTTTTTTAATACCAGAATTGGAAGCACAACTCACTTTGGCAATAATAACACCGATATCAAGTGTATATGGTAACTGCAATGGTTAGCTATCTGGGGACACCCAGCAGGTACACACCGTGCATGGGGTTCTTAGAGGTGTGAGTGTTAATACTATTTTCATCCCATTAAGCACACACTACATACACCCAATATGGCACTATCATACATGTTGAATAACATTTTGTTGTATGGATATTTTTTCTTTCCTCTTCCTTGAATCCTACTTCCTGGGGTATTTAACGATAAATGTAATGTAATTTACTGGACTCCAAAACGTTTTACACAATGTGTGTTCATATCAATCAATCAACATGTTTATTCGGGAAACAAATTCCATAAACAACAAATACAGGATAAAATAGAATGCTAAAAATGCGTAACACAAAGATAAAAACACATTACATAAGATAACAAAGTTAAAAAGTGCGTGTGTGTAGACCAATTAATATCCTCCACAGGGGTACCAGAGTAATCATTAGCTTATCAGTGTTCAATCAGATTTTGAGGAATTATTTTTGTTTTCCGATGCCAGGCCTTCCTCAAATAGTCCACCGAGCCCCAGGCCACGGGCAGTGTGGCAGCTGAGAGTAGATAACAAAGGGCCAGCCTAGCTTGAGACATTCCAGCAGATCTTAGTAAGTGCAAGAGTGTTTTCCTCCTTAGGTCCGCATATGTTGGACAAAACCGCACAAAATGCAAAAGGTCCTCCACATGGCACCGACAGCAGGGGCAAGCCAGAGATTGTACATTGTGAGACCAGTTTTTGGTTCGAGCCCCAAGCCATAGACAATCAAATCACGCTCTAGTGAGTGCTCAACGGTCATAAGGTTTATCACTAAATAGCAAATATGGCTGAATAGTGTCTGCAGTAGTTAGAACAACATGCCTTCTGTAGCAGAAATACCGAAGGCAGAAGACTCTCTGTTTGACTCAAGGATGGATTTAAAGTGTTGCTTATGGGCTCTTACAACACATGGGGCCTCATTACGAGTTTGGAGGCAGCCATGGTGCTATTACAAACCGGGCTCCATTACCGGGTTCCTTCAATGAGGAATCACAGGGTCATTCCAACATTGGAGGACACAGTAATTCCTCCTTGAAGGAACCATTCCCCATTCCCATTTGAGCCCCCATAGGGCTCAATGGGAATGGGGAGGGAGGTAATAATGGGCACATTACAAATGGCACGTTATTACCTGCCTCTTCCTCTCACGGGACATGGAAAAGACATCTGGTTTTACCAGACGTCTGGTCCGGGTTCCGCAAAGAGAACATAGTAATCGGCGGTCACGTAATGAAGGGTGCCGGTCCCGTACCGGCACCCTTCATTACGTGAGCACCAGGGTCGTAATGAGGCCCATGGAGTCAAAAAAGCTGGCGGACAAATAAGGCTTGCACAGTTTAGCTGACTGACACATTTCTGGATGTAAATAAGCCACAGTATTTTTTTTTAAAGCCAGATGTCTCACCAATGCTGTTATGATTTTATGTAAAAGGATGGCTTCCTGGTTCGACCATAATGCCAGCCAGTGCGCGACAGGGGCCTATAGCCACTCATCGGCAATATGGGGGCACCCAAGTTTCAAATGGGTGCCGTAATTTAGCGCAGACTGCGGTAACCCAAGTAGTTTTAAAAAAAAAAAGTGTTCTCAACATTTTCAGTGCTTGGGATCTTTTCCATGCCCCACAGTGCAGCCCCATAATTGGTGGCTTTCTTGGTTTGGGCCCTATAAACTTTGAGAATTAGCTTAAGTGGATGCCCCAAACAGTTATTTTGAAAATGTGACAGGCCCCCCAATGGCTGTCTCATCCTCGTACATTGTTTATCCACATGGCCAAACCCTTGATAGTTTTCAGTAAAGCAGATTCCCAAATATACAAAACTAGTAACTCTGGGAATAGGTTCTCCACCCCTCAATATCCTCTGCATCATGAGGTGTCTGACGCCTGTGCTCCTGCAAGCCATAACAGCTGATTTTTTGGAGTTCACCAAGAGTTTGTGAGTGGCCATAAATTCAGCATAAACATCCACCAGGCGTTGTAAGGCTATGAGAATGCGGGCTATGATAACTATATCATCAGCATAGCCTAGGACAGGAACAGGGATACCTCCTATCCTAATAAAATCAGCATTAGAATTAACAAGAGCCTGATAAACGCCATTTATATACAGGGTGAATAGTACAGGGGACACAACAAAACCCTGGCGAACACCCATAAAAGTCTAAAAAAAAGCTGTGCACTGCCCCTGGCCACCAAATCTCTTGCAGCCTGATGTATTTTCATGGATTATTTGAAGCACCTTGACCAAATCCTCCGGACAGCCCATGGATCTGAGCACAGCCCAGAGCATCGCTCTGTCTACTTTATCAAATGCAGTGCTCAGGTCCATGAAACCCAAATATAATGGCTCACCCCTAACATAAATTGATGAAGCACCCACCAAATACAGGTTCAGGGCCTGGTCCCTAGTTTCCAAGCCCGGCCGGAAGCCATATTGGGTCTCTGTAAGTACCCCTGAGTCAGAGATCCATTGTTCAAGCCGTGCCAAGACTGCCCTACCAAAGATTTTAAATGAAGTGTCCAGAAGGGAGATCGGGCGATAAGAAAGAGGGCTGCAGGATCACCCTTCTTGAAAATAGGGAAGATTATAGCCTGTCCCCATGTTGCCGGATTGGTGCCCAGTTCAAGGTATGCATTAAAGCACTTAGTTAGTAATGGGGCCCACACGTCCACCTCGTTACAAAAAATGTCAGCGGGAATGGTATCCGGTCCGGGAGCATGATTAGGAAGTTGCTTACTTATAGCCAGCTCTACCTCTTTGATGGTTAAACACAAGGAAGAACCACGTGGGCCATTATAGCTAAGAGAGGGAGAAGCTTTATATAAAGTGCTAAAGTGGTGGGACCATGCCAGGGCACTTACAGTGTTCACTTTGCAGGTTTTTAGTCTTTTGTGGGGAGGCCCATTGGCCACAAATTCCCAACATTTCTTGTAATCTCGTGACTGTACAGCCTGAAGAAGTTCCTCACAGGCTTGGGCTTCTAGATAGCACTTCCTTGTGGCAAGGGCACTTTTATAATACGCCTGAGCAGCAATTATGTCCCGTTGAGTGCTATCTTTGGCAGCCATATTGTCTTTAATATTTTTCTGTGCTGACCGACAGGGTACATCAAACCAGGTTTCCAGATTCTTTCTCCTCATGTTAAAATCCTTTTGAAATATATTAGACATAGTGCCCCCATGCGATGCTGAGATTACAGAGTCCGGGGGATATCCATTTGAGAGGATAAGAATAAATTCCTCTCTATTTGCTTTACAAACACAGGATCCAGCTTGGCCCATTTTATTCTCCATTTGCACAGGGGAGTAAGGCTACAGTGGTCCAATTGTGGGAAATTGACAGTTGGAAACATTGGTGAGTCGATTCCCAGGACCCGCCGCAAAGCGTGATGGTCGCTACATAAATTCACAAGGACCTCAAACTCTTTAATTTAGTGCCAATCTCTTACAGGAAGACGAAAATAGTCAATCGTAGAAGATCCCTGTGTGCCAACAAAGGTTGGCTTCCCGGGCCAGTCTACGCCTACACGGCCATTAAGAGACTGGACCCCCCACTCTAAAAACCACTCACAGAACTGCAATCCCCATGCACACATTCTGTCATCAACCATTTGTGCGGGGGGTACCCCATGAACAAATTCTTCACCAGGGTCTGAATTTACTGATGGCATCCCTGGCCTAGTTTTGCATTAAAGTCACCGGCCAGAATTAGCAATGAGCCCCGGTTCCCATTGTCACTACCATATGATGTAATCAAATCTCTCAACACACCTGGACACCCTAGGTTAGCAGTATGTGGACTATTATAAAAAATAACCAAGATTAAGAGACGACTACCAGCAGGGCATTCAGTAATGCATTGCACATTCCCATTCTTAGTTTCTCTCACCAACAACGTTAAGGCTAGGGACGCCTTCACCAAAATTGCCAGACCACCAAAGCATCGCCCACGTCTACCTTTCTCAGCTGGGACACATACTGAAACATAGCCATCAAAACATGTGCGGAGAGTGCCCAAGTCTCCTGAAGGAACATGATATCATATTCCCTCAGGGCGACAGATATGTCCCTTTGCAAGAGCTTGGACACAACACCTGCAATGTGCCAAGATAAAACGGACATATGTGTCTGAGAGGACACCCGTTAGTTTGGGAGGTGAAGTTGCCCCATTGTGCTACCTGTTCCAGATAATTCCTTAAACTGACCTACCTCCCCCTCGGCAGCTGGTCAATCTAGTTCTTCAATTTCACCCAGGACCTTATAGCTATTTGTAAGATCTACCAGGGCCACTGGCGTTGTTGATGCCATCTGGCAGCCACCCCCAGGACCCTCCAGAGCCACACGTGGATGTGAGGTTTTGGTAGTAATCCACGGTGCTGACGGGGTGGGGGGTGCAGGGTAAAACACCCCCATATGTGTCCATATGTATCTTAAAACTGTTTGTTGCAATTGTCTAATGTGGTACAAATATCATTGTGGTATACGTTATGGTGCAATATGCCTATGAAATATGACTGTACAAACTTGAGAAAGACTTCTAGTAGAAACTCATGTTGACTGTTTCTGTTTTACTCACTATAAGACAATAACTTGGAATACCAATTGATTGAAGACTTTGGGACATCTTTGACATGGACCCATTTTGCAAAGATAATATATAACTGTATAGCCAAGCGTGAAGTGCGATTGGTTTCTCATCCTACCCAACTTGTGTAGTGGTATCAGGGTTACACACCACAAAGGTGACACCCCACATTTGCAACTCCCCAGCACAATAGGACACAGTTTACTCTTGCTACAGGTTTTTTACAATTTGAGTGATGTATAGGTTAAACAATGTCGCTACCCCGAAAGGTGTCATTAATGTAGCGGACCTATTCATGTACCGCAATACCACACGCTACTTGAGAGGCCTTAGGAACGTTGAAGGAGTCCTCGTCCTACACGTATCTTATGCTTTGGCCAGAGCTATCCAATGTTGTCACTGTGCATTTCTGAGTTAAGCCATGCTTTTACCAACCTCCTGTATTTAATTATGGTCAGCCATAGGCTGCGCATAGCATCATAGGATGAACCATCCTTTTCTTAATGCTGCACAGTTCTCTTCACAAAGTGCATTTAGTGTCATGTATTGCTTTTATTAGACTTACCCAGATGCACATAATAGCCTTTCTGGGTAGCCAACTTGGTCATGTTATTAGTTATTAAAATCTCTATTCTGTCTGCTGACAGAAGAGAGGCATGATCCAATAGGCTCTGAGCATTTTCAAGAAGATACTCATGAGCTTTCGTTATGCTCCTTTCTGTCCAAGCCAGCCGATTACCACCAATATTTATATCAAAATCACCCACTTGATTCTGTGATATATTATGGGCACAAGATTCCATATGAAGAATAAGAATTGCGTGATCGCTAAAAGGGGTTTCTTTCACCTCCAACTGCCTAATGAGGAGCCAGGCAGGCTCACTGCAGAAGTAATGCAGTTTGGAAAATATTACCAACTTCTTCAATGTACATTTACCCTGTCTATTTCCTTTCACTCACCCATTTAACATATAACAGTCCCATTCAGCCAGCATCTCTATATATGCTCTACCCTTTTGAGAAATAGTTTGTGTTTTCATTTCAGACATAATGGAAACATAATCAGTTTCCGGTATTGCATGGTGGCAACAACAACTAGCATTAAAATCACTACCTATTAAACGAAGTTCCTGGTGAACAGAACTTGAAATATTACAGATCAATTTGGTCACTGCCTCCACAATACCTTCAGTGTTTAATGAGCTTTCAGGGTCATAAATGTTTACAACATTAATTTTACTATAGCCATCTGGGTGGTTAATTCTGACTGCCATAATGGATGGATTTTCGGCTGTAAATTTTAACCTCTCAGCCTTAAATATTTCTTTACACCAATCACGAGGCCACCAAAAGGGCGGCCCCTAGAGCCCTTAGTTGCTAAAATGTGAAGGATTTGGTATCCATCCATCCTAAGCTCCATTAGTAGCCAACATTCTTGGAAAATAAAAACATAATTTTGTAAAAGCAATTTTAAAGACCCTCCTGCGTTTAGTGTGTGTACGTATCCACATGTGTTCCAACTGCAAATCGACCATAATCATTTCTCAGGAATGGTCGGACAATTAACATTCTGCACCAGTCAATTAAGAATACCCACAATATTTCCTTGTAAGGTATTCATTTTATGAACACTTCCCACGCTTTTGCTCGTCATTTTTAGAGTGTCCCATACACCCTGCATACACGGCACGTTGGTACTGTTTATTAATACGATTTTCTCCTTGGCATCAAGTTCGTATCTTAATTCCAAATATCTGTTTATAGGATTGTATCATTGTTGCTGTATCAAATAGGTGTAGGAGCAGTGCAACGGGAAACTTTTGTGCTTGCAAGTTCCTAGATCAGTAGAAAATGAAGTTCAGAACTGTCCACGAAGCACGTACCGGATCACGAAGTGCGGACGCATTTGCAAAAGAGTGACCATCCCACGCTCTCATGCGTAGTCACGTGACGATGTCCAGAAGATCCTCAATGACGTCAGACGTCCGCGAACGTCAACAGACAAAGTTGCAATAAGTGTATAGAAGTGTTAAAAATGGTGCTAGAAGGTGGGAAATGGCTGGATTTTAATGTGAAACTTTGTAAATTGGACAAAAATGTTGCTTTATTGGGGAAAGTATGATATTATTAAACTGTAGGAAATTAGCATGCACTGGCAAAAACCCATGAAATTCACTGAAAAAAGTTTGTTAAAGGGATGTTGTGGTTAAGTTGCAGTAATACAAACCTACAAAATTCACTGATAAAATCTATGAAAATACATGAAAAAATGTTGTTAAAGGGACGATATGGTTACAAGTAAACATGAAAAACGTCAGAAATTTGGCAGTTATGGTAAGCAAAGCAACCATAACTCGCGCCACCACCGTGCACTGCTCAGACTAGTATTCCTGTTGTATTTTGGGGGATGTACTAGTGTGGGAGAGTCACCTGGATGAGGGGTCTTCAGGGAGTGGAAATGGGACAGTGAAGGGTGAGACGATGTATCCCTTTCCTTATGACACCTTTCCCCCATCCTGCCCAGTAGGATATTGAAAGTGAGCATCCCCCAAAAAGGCATTTAATACTCTACAATGGGTGTCAATAATGGACACACCCCAGCAGGGAATGAGATCAAGAGTAAGTTTGGGTGAAGTATAAAAGGCTTTATCTAAATCAATATAGGGCATGCAGAGTACTCTGCATACTCTTAGACCGCTCTGCCAGATAATAGAAAGACATTCATATTTATTACAAAAACACATCATTGGTGAGGTAAGCTATAGGGGGTGCATAATCGTGGGTATTGGGTGGTGAAGACTAGCTACTATGTACGATGTAGGTGCTGCGCTCCATGATTGGCAGAGATCCACGTGGTAGCACCTCGGGTGCTCGGGTCAGCTGGAATCATCGGGGTGGAGTATCAGGTCACGAGCTATTCAAGTTCATACATCACGGCTGCACTAACATTTTGCCCTTCTGGCCACACGTATTCATTCATTACTAACTTCTACTTCAATCTGTCATATGAATCCTACAAGTTATTAATCTAACATCACAAAAAGAAATAGCATGTAACTCTGAGTCTCCTCAATATATCATCATAAAATCATTGTTAACAGAGAGGGGCAGGTTCATGAGCCCAGGTTTCTTATCAGGGGGCATGAGTTGGAGCACCTTTATCATTTTACTTTGTTAGATGTAGAAAGAGAAATGTTTATAGTGTGTTAGTACAAGAATGAATAACTGCCACCATGGCCAGTCGAGGTTGGGGTGAACTAAAATACCATTGGGTCAGGGGGGGGGCACATAGCAGGTACATCAAAAGGCAGCGGCATGTGGGGCCTTGTTACTCATAATTCTTCTAACCAGAATGTGGAGGTACACAGTGATTTTATGGTGACGTCGGGTGTCAGGGGGCATGTGTCATATCCCACAGAAGGAGATGGTCATTGTGGCGCCGTTGGTCCCAATCACGGGTGGCGGCCATTGTTTCTCCCAAGATGGCGGCGTCATCCGATTGCAGCATTCCAGCCTTGCAAGGGATGCTTGCAACTATGGCTACGCCCCCTCAGCGAGGATCCGGTTATCTTGCGGCAGGCACAACGCTCGAGTGCGTTGCTACTCTCCCCAGTCAGCGCTTCGTAAGTTCGCCCCTAGGCTTATACTCTTACTAAATTTTTCATTGCACCTTGCTAATACCTTCCACTGTTTCTGTCTTTAGAAGCTTTCTTATCGTACTCCAAGGGCAGAGATTCCGCCTCCTAAACTCGGGTTTCGAGAGTCGGAACGGCTCGAAACAGATCCTTTCCATTTCACCTGTACCCGCTTCCAATCGCACCGGTCTGAACATTTCGCATACATCGATTCGAGTCAGCCTCTTCACTCATTTCCCGACAGTGTAATTCAGAAGGCTTTTTCTTTGCATCACAATCCGAATCTGCTGTCAGGTACCCTTCTCTCCTTCTCATTTGTTCCTATGGCATTTCAGAAAGGTCAGCCTGTTCATGTTTCCCTTACATATCATATTAGATTCCCGAAGTTACATCACGACATCCACAAGTTCTCACTCTCTGTGTCTCACTGAAGGAATTCGTACACATGCAATCCTGAGACATTATAGGGCACAATCTCCTTTATAAAGGGTAACTATTTGGCAACTGATATTCTGCTTCCATTCTGTCCTTCAGTGCAAACTTACCATTTTCTAATCTTTACTTTCGTTATTTTCTTTGTGGTATTTGCATTCAGTTACCTGGAACTGTGCCAAAGACTCGACCCAACCTCCTTAACAGAGAAGACGTCCAACAGCTGAGGCGGTCAGGGTTTTCTTCCCCAGAGGGTTTCCCTGGGGAATTCATTCCTTCCTGGTGCAATCTATCACGGGATAGGAAGAGATTCCCCCGGGGGGGCTTCTCATATTCAACATATTCGAGCTACTGGATCAGGTCAGTGGGTGCATGTTTACAGGGAACCATTATTATTCCTGGAAATTTTAAATACAAGAACAAAGTATTACAGCATGGGGGAAGGTAAATACCTTGTGCGGGTTCAGCAGGGAAGAAAGAAAGGAGGTGTAGCTGTGTTATTCTAACATCAATAAACCAGAGACCTTCAATCCCCAGCCGGGCCTTGGAGGGATAAGAGTGGGGGGCTGAGTATGCAGCTGTCCACAGGAATGGGGAGATGGCCTTGTAACTTCTCGCGCATCTACGTTACAGGGTTGCATGCACATCTTTATAAAATGAAAAGCTGAGGTAGGCCAGTACAATTACATGTATACATATATATATATATATATATATATATATATATATATATATATATATATATATATATATATATATATATATATATATATATATATATATATATATATATAATGATCATGTGAGCTATGAACACTATTTGTATTACACTTTTTCGTATTTGCAGAATCAATTAAAGGTTTTGTTAACATCACATCATTCATAGTTTTTCATTTGGGTGCGGGGACACATGGGGAAAGCAAGCATAGAATGTGAGGTAGAACCAGGTTGGCGTATACATCAGCATCAGTGCAAGTTTACTACATTCTACTTATGATCAGACTTGTGTACATGCTCAAGGGTTAAACAATTACTTCACACGACATTTCATCGATAAACAGGCAGTGCTTATTACTTTAAAAGACATATATGTTGCAACACTTAATTATCTACTTTAAACTTGCGTGTTTTATGGGAAATCATATTGTGCATAGGGATTTTACACACTGCTTTTTAAATATTGTGCAGCAACAATGGCCCTTGGTTAGTAATGACAAATTTGAATATACATATGTTTGATAATTTTACAAATGGGTGTTCTGGATGGGCAAAAGTCGTCCCATTTTAATATGAACAATCAACCTTATGGACTTGAGGCTATTTTATCCTCCTTGCAAATGGCTTAGCAGCATACCTAAAACTGGGTGACACACAGGCTTAACACTCATGTCTGATACTTCAAACGGGGAACAGGGTTGGGGGTTATTCACAACATATATTATAGATGCAGGGGTCTGCGAGGAGACAGGACATGGTTTATAGAGGCAGCTTTGTTTTTCTCAGACCCCAGTTTAAGGTCCGGTCACCGTCAGGTCAATGATGTACCTCGGAAGGTGAAAGATACAGTGTTTGTACTGTTACTTGTTCACGCCTAGTTGTTCATGAGAATAGGCCTTCAGCGGAGCCGCCATGGGGAGGAGTGTGACGGAGTGCTGGCTCACTGTGCGTAGTCGGGTGGGGGAGAGCTACAGCCCTGCAGACCGCTTGTGCCACTGAGGCCTAGATTGTTGTACTCAAAATGGAGTCTAAGTGTATCACAAAATGGAGTCTGTATCATGCTACAGGGTGAGCCGTGCAGACTCATTCGTCAGCCCACAGCCATCCCACATCCTGGGCCCAGGTGCATAGATGGCTGCCGGTGAGTCATAAGCCCCACGTAGGTGAGAAATGTAGGGGGAGGGGGTCCTAAAGAACTTTCCACCCATACATTCCCCCCTTTCGTTACTTAAGTAACGAATATTGTAACTCACCCAACCTACTTTGTTCCTTTTCATCAGCTACTGCTTCATCCCAAGGTGGCGTTCCCTCTATTGGCATCCAGGCCCTACATACTCCCAGGAGACTCTGTCCTGCTCTAGCATATTCATCAGGGGTGCAGGTCATGTATATACATCCCCCATCTCTCTCCAAATCCACCCATAGCCCTTTATACCATTCTAGTGTACGGGGCTCCCTTATTTTAGTGTGATACAATCTGTCCACTATGTCCCTGTCAAAGTACAGTGCTACCATTCTATATTTGGGCCCAGGGTCCTCACCTGTTTGTACTTGTGCCTCTTGTGTCAACTGCGCCACTCCTCTAGCATTGCCCCTTGTCACCATCATCATTGCACCATTAGGAACTGCATTTGCGCAGCAAAGATCACCCAGCTGGCACATACAAAAAATCAGGAGCAAAAACATGATTATGGGTATCAGCAGTTTAACAGTCATCCCAAGCCAGGAAGGTACCCATGAAAAAATGTTGTCGAACCATGAGCTCGGCTCCACACCTCCTTCGTTCTTCATCCGCTTGCCCAGGTTGTGCACGACTGTGATAACGTGGGACAGTGTTCCATTGTCCATGTCTGCAGAAGGTACGAACGTGCAGCATGCGCTCCTGATTTTTCGGCAAACACCTCCATCCATCGCCGTCAACAGGTCTAGGATATACCTCTTTCTGCATTGTCATTTGCTGCAGGGCCCTTAGGTCCACCTTGATCACCTTGAACCCCTCTTCAGTGTCGTTGCCCAGTTGGATCAGTTCCCAGCGTGTTATTTAAAGCCATTTTGCATTGGCTCGCGCTTGGAAACTGGGAATAAGGGAGGCGAAGAATGTTTCAGCGGAATTGAACAGCCGGAACCTGCCTGGAATTTGCGCCAAAAGTTCTGTGGATACTTTGGATATGTAGTTGGATTACCTCTGTTTTCTGGATATCAGGCTTTGCATGTTGTTCACGGATAGGTCATACACTGGCGTTTCATCTGTTGGTTGTGTGTGTTCAGGAATTTCGACGGTTTGCAGCCCCTTCCCTCCTTTGAAATGACTCTCTGGAACCACCATCAGGGTGGAGTGCAGCGTTTCCAGAGAACAGGTGCCCCTCCAGGACTGTGGAAGGTGCAGGTTTGCCTGTTTACCGCAAACCCAGTAAGTGTCCATAAGGGCAGCTGTCCCTTTTTTCATATCTGGAATGATGAGCGTTTTGTTACAGTTCTTGTTTGTGCCCATGTTAATTTTCCCTTCACCAAGGAAGCACAGTTCATATGTAATTTCTTTTTGCAGTTTGAAGGGTTTTTCCAGGGCTGTGACCCAGGTGAGATTTGTGATATGTTCGGCCCATACTGGAGCGCACGTTTTCTCGACCCATTGCAATTTTTCTGCTGCCAGCCCTCGTAGTGCTTCTGCTTTGCATGTCACTTGTTCCTCTTTCCACTTTTTGTCTGTAAACAGTGCCCCTTTAATCACTAGAAACAGTTCCTTCAGGCATATCACTCCTTTAGGTCTCGAATAGCACGTTTTTTTGTTCTGCAGCATTTCAAAAGAAACTGTGTGTGCCTGAAAGGTGTTCTTTATTCTACATAGGGTGAGGTGAAAGAGACACTGGGCGTCTGCAAGAGGTAGTTCTTGTGGCAAGAGCACCTTGGTGGTACCTGACTCGTGGGGTATTAGAGAGCACACATAGCAGCTCTTGTTTGTGGTTAATTTGGCAGTGGAACTCATATCTGCATACCACTTGTTGGATTGGTGTGGGTGTCTGGGATCATCTATTGTGTCAAACCCCAACCCAGAGTATTCATCATACTTCCTCCTCCCAACCTCCCTCCTTCTCCTATTGTTTCTGGCATTTACTCTCTCTTTTTCTACTTCATGCCGTATTAAAGGCGTACTCCCCGCTCACCCCTTTTCCCATTCGTCATAAAGGGCAAGAAATCTCTCAGCTATTTCCGCATTTTCCTCTTAATACTTGTGGGTGAATTATACCCTCCAGGTGTTTCAAATGTTGGGGTTAATGTGGTGGTGGTGTCATCATATAACCAAGGCAAAACAGAAGGATTTGGCTCGTTCAGTTCATAAATGTTATATTCAGAGGCATTGTACGGTGAAATAGGTTGTGGGGTTATCTGCTCATTGTCTGTATTATTTGGGTGCTGTGTGCCATCATGGTGGGTACCATACCCCAGTATGAGCTGAAAGCCGTCCCGTATGAGGTAGGTCCCTTGTTGTATCATACATGTTCCGTTTCCTCCCCCCTCATTTATATTGATAGATATAAATGCAACCGCCCAGTATATTACTAGACCAAACATCATTGTAAAAAATATTACAGCACACACAAACAAGCCACACTCATACGAATATCTACGCAAGTCAAAATTAGTATTTCCATTTCTATCTATTCTAACGCTGTTCACGGTGGGGGCCCCCTCAGTTGCCATTGATTCTCCTATATAGTGAGACATAAAAGTGCATTAAGCATCCCATAACATCCTTTTTTTTTACAACTCATAATTATGTCAATATTAGCATGTTCATTTTTTAAACTGAGAGAGGGAAGGAGAAGAGAAATAGAAAGAGAGAAAAAGAGTGAGAGAGAGAGAGAGAGAATAAAACAACATCTGTTCATTTCATTACCATTATTATGTACATCAGGATATATATTCATTTTTGTTTTTCTTCTCATTTGTCACATGGATACCATTAAATGTCCACACTTTTCATTATTAAGTCTGTGTTTCCCTTTCATTCATACCCCCTTCTCTTTCCTGTGTTAGCCTTTCATAAGCCCTTTGTACGTCTGTTAAATGTACCCAATATCTCAGCCCCTTCACTTTGGCCGCAGTTGAAGTGCAATACACCGCCTCGTACGGGCCATGAAATCTTGGAGCATTCCACGAGGAACAAATCTCACGTACACCATCTCCCCTGGCATTAGCTGACCTGTTGGACTGTCCACTGCAGGTATTCTGGTGTCACTGGATTCTTCGCGCATAGATGGGGGTGCTGGCTGCCTTGCTATCATATGAGCTGCTCTTGTGAGCTTTGTGAAATATTCATTGAATTCTTCCCCTAGTACGGTAGCACTTCTGTGAGCATCAGAATGTCTGTGGAGCGGGGAATGTGCAGTATGCATGCACCTTCCTGTTACAATTTCATGTGGGGACAGGTGGTGGTCCTTGCTGGGTTGATTTCTCAGTTCAAACAAGACCAGGAGTAGACAGTACACCCAATTTTTCTTGAGTGTGAAGCACAATTTTGACAACCTTCCTTTCAGTAGGCTGTTGATTTCTCAACCAAGCCGCTTGATTGCGGGTGATAAATCGTGCATAGTTTATATGTAATTTCTAATAGTGCTGTTACTTCTTTGAATAAATCATTTACATAATGTGTGCCGTTGTCGGAGAGGATTACGTTGTGAATTCCCCAGCACGGAAACACTTCCTGCACTAAGAACTTTGCTGTGCACTTCGCATCCGGGTGGGTGCACGGTCCTGCCTCTACCCAACTTGAAAAAGGACGGACCAACTCTATCATGTAGCGTGACCCATTGCACCTTTCTCCCATATCTACATAATCAATATGCAGCTCTCTAAAGGGGCCTCTTGGTTTGGGCAATGTCCCTCGCAATGTTCTTAAGGTCATTCCTGAATTATATATCTGACACATTGTACAAGCCATTGTTAGTTTTGAAAGTGCTCCTGTAGCCCTGGGACAAATCAATTTTCTTGTATGTCTGCGGCAATGTGCTGTTTTGCATTGTGAGCTGGGAAGTGAAGCTGTTGAAACGCTATATCTAGTATGTTGCGGGGCGTCATTACTGTACTTGTGTTGTTCTGGTGCCAAGGGAGATCCGTGGATGGGCTACACCCTCGTTTCTCCCATAACTCCTTTGCCTCATCTGACACCCCTTCTTGCAGCTCTAATATTTGGGATATGTGCATTGAATTATAACTGTCTGGGCGATCCTCATCCACATATTACTGCATAAAGTACTCACCTGTTCTCCCTTTTGTTAAATATGAGGCTTCTTTCGCGGCAGCGTCTGCTGCCGCGTTTCCCAAAGAGATAACGTCCTTGTTGTTTGTATTGGCATGACATTTCATTATGGCCACAATTGTAGGTTCTTTTAGCAACTCTATCAATTCTTTAAGTAACTCTGTGTGTTGTACAGGGGATCCAGCTGCTCTGTGGAATCCTCTTCTCCCCTACCTAGCCAACCCCCCGTGTACTGTTGTAGTCATGTATGCTGAGTCCATATAGATTGTTACTACGCACCCCTTGGCTGCGTGCAGAGCTTCAATGAGTGCTACTAACTCTGTTGCATGTGCTGAGAAATGGGCTGGTAGTCTCTGTTGGATGAGTACTTCATATTCACTTTCCTCTAGTCTTACAACAGCTATCCCCACATATTTTTCTCCTGTTTCTGAATTTATTGATGCTGACCCATCTATGAAGTATATTTCTCTTTCTGTCAGTGCATTTTCACTTACAGTGGGCGCGTCCCCATCTTCTCCTCTGTATGTTGCACAATCGTGTATTTGCATATCCTCCACTGTGCAGGCTTCTGTGATGAATGTTGCAGGGTTAACTGTTTTGCACCTCACTATGTGCATATTGGCGCTGGATAAAACTACTTCATAAACTGTTGCTCTTTGTGTTGTCAGTGTGCTCTTTGATCTTTCTAATATTGTGAATAATGAATGTTCCACAAACAGTGTTACAGAACACTCCATCACAATTGTTGCACTCTTCTCTATTGCGAACGCTGCGGATGCGAGAGACTGCTCATAAGTGAAGTGTCCTTACATCACTGCATCTAGTGTCCCACTGTAAAAGGCCAAGGGTTTGTGCTCCAGAGATGTTTTTTTGTGTCAAAACTGCTGTCATGAGTGTCCCATTGCAATGTGAAAATAAATAAAACTTGCGTTCGTAATCTGGGTTCGCGAGTACTGGTGCTGTTGAAATTAAACTTTTAAGTGTGGTGAAGGCTTCATGCATTTCTGCTGTCCATTGTATCTCTATGCCCTCTTTTTGCGCTTCTTTGAGTTCCTGCACTAAAGGTTTAGTATACCCGGCACACTCTGAAATCCAGGCTCGACAGTAGTTACACATGCCAAGACATTTCTGCATTTCTTTCACTGTTTTCGGTTCACTTACTCCCCTGATGGCAGCTGCCCTGGCTGGTATGATTATTTTACCATCTTTTGATATCAGTTGTCCCAAGTACAATACTTCTTTCTGACAATATTGTAATTTCTCTTTGTCTACTTTGTAACCTTTGTGGGACAACAATGTCAAAAGTGTAATAGAATCCTTAATACACTCTTCCTCATCTTTTCCACAAGTCAGTAGATCACCCACATATTGAATAATTGTTCTTTCTGTAACATTTCCTAGATCTTCATGTAAGATTCTGTTGAATATACTTGGGCTTTCACAGTATCCCTGGGGTAGCCTGCAATGTTCGTATCTCTTTCCTCCCAATGTGAATGCTGTCAAGTATTGGGATTCTCGATCTAGTGGTACTGAGAAGAATACGTTCTTCAAATCCACTACTGTGAAACAAGATGCATCTTTTGGTATACTGCACAGAATTGATGCAGGGTTAGGAACTAATGAGAATTCTTTCTGTATGACGTCATTGAGCGGGTGTAGGTCTTGGATCATCCTCCACGCCCCGCCCTTTGCTGTCTTGATGGGGTAAATGCAAGTATTTCATGGTGAATTTGAGGGCACTATTATTCCCTGTGCTAACAGTTTGTTAATCGTTTCTTTTATCCCTTCTTCTGATTCCCAGGACAGGGGGTATGTTTTACTCTGGGCAGTAATGTTCCGGGTTTGAGTTTTATGAGTTTTATCTTAAGTGGTGTTACCTCATGCAACAGTCCTACATCATGTGGGCATGTGGTCTATAGGTCACTTGGCACTAGTTGCATGTTGTTGTCAAAAAAGGAAGGTGGCGCTCCTATCACTGCCATTAGCTGCACTGGTACCTGTCTTGTCTGTATGATGATATCACAGGGGATCGCTATTTCCATTATTATTTCCCCATCTCTGTCTGAATCTGTGAAGAGGTCTTCGTCTGACAACTCTCGCAGTGCGATATTAGCATTAATGCACAATACTGTGCGCCACTGGCAGCTATGTATGTCCATTGCAATAACTGCTATTCTTTGTGATGATACCTGTACTGCATGCAAATCTAAGGATATCACTGTTCCTGGCACTATTTCTGGGCATGCTACAGGATGAAAAACAAACTCTGCGGGCACCCTCCATTCTTGGCGTTTTAACTCTGGAACTACGTGTGCTAGTGTTTTCAACCCCTGAATGAATATGTCTGGATCCACCTGTATGCCGCATATTTCTGGAGCTGTTGCTTGTTTGTGTGCTACCAACATGACTTGCAATGGGCAGATCCCCGGAGTCAAGCAAACTATCCCCCTCTTTGTAAATGAAATGGTCATATTGAGCTTGCTGAGGAAGTCGCTCCCCAGCAAGTTGATCAGAGATTCTTCATAGTACAGCAGGGGAGCTCACACTGATTTTCCCCCTACTGTTACATCCATGTCTTTTGTGTAAGTAACTTCAACCACTGTCCCAGAGTACCCCTGTGTCTCCAATTTATGATTAGATAGCGGAAAAATGCCTTCTTGTAGACATGATTTTTCAGCTCCCGATCTACCATAAAAATGAATTGTTTGTTTCCTATTTCCGCCCCCACTAACGGTTCCTCTGCTGCATCAAGGTTTGTTGATAGTACTGGACACACAAGTGCTCTCTGTCGGCTGTCCTATGCTGGATGCCTTGTTGTACCCCCATTGTCAAAAACATTTCCCGATACCACAGCCATCCGCCAAAGGATGCAGGTGCACCATTTGCCATTGTGGCGAAAGGGTTACCCTGTGTGTGTGTCATGTGCTCACGGCATTGCGGGTGTTGCTGAACATTACGTGGCTGTGCCCTATGCTTATCTGGGCACATCTCTTCTTGTTGTCCTCCTCCCCCATATGGGCTTCCTGGGTGGGGGTGGCCATACTGCTGTCCATTTTAATAAGTATTCATGGGTCTGCTTCTACACTCTCTTGAGAAATGTCCCCACCTCCGCAATTCCAACAATTCCCTTGTCCCCCCCCCGGTGGGCCCGGACCTCTGTACCCACCATGTCATCTGTACCCTGGACCACCACCTCTTTGCCCTCTGTACCCACCTCTTCCTCCCCGGGTGCTCCACACTTGCCACTTGCGGCCCTCCGTACTGCTCCTGTCCATTCCACTGCTCCTGCCCATTTCCCACCCAATTAGCTGTCATTCTCCCTTGTATTGCTACTGACCCCTCCTCCTCCTCTGGTTCTCTATCTGTGGGGAGTGCAGCTACAGCTTCTGTGACCTTCACCAGTTTCGTTTGTATTGATTTTGCCTCATCTGCCAACCTTCTCTGTACTATCTCCTTCTCCCTTTGTTTGATCCTTTTTCAGTGATGTACTCTGATGCTTTGTATCTCGGGCCAACCTTTTTCTTCAATCCCTGCTATTTTGTCTAGTGCTTTCTGAACTTCTTTTGGGAGCCCCCTCTTTATTATAAAGTAAAACAAGGAGGTTGACTGGTCCCAGGATGTGCCCGTTTCCGCTCTCCACATCTCCTGCACCTGTAAAATGAAAGCCATTGCATCTTCCCCATCATTCCTTGTGCACTGCATCACTGACTGTAAATCGGGGTGTCTGGGAAGGTGTCTCTTAATGCATCCCAAATTCTTGCTCTCACAGTGTTGAAAGAAGCACTGTCATGTCTATTGCAATCTAATGTTATTCCGGGGAATCTGGCTTTTGCCCACACTCGGTCAGCTTGATCACCCACTGCAGATACTAGCACACTTTTAACATCACCCACCGCCAGGAGGACCCCTGCTGTCTGTTTCTCAAATGCGTATATCCATTTACTTTCTCCTCCCGACAGCGGGGGCAACAATTTCAGCAAGTTGGCCTTATCCATTTATGTCACACCATAACTCCTCCGCCCCTCCTGTGGCCATTCCTTCTTCCACTCTCTCTCCCTCAGGCGTGTGTTGCTCTAGCTCTATTATTCTGGTCGGCTCATTCTGTATTCGGAATAGTATCTCTCCCTTTTTCCACCCTTCTACTATAGACTGGTCAGGTGTTTGCACCCTCTGCGTTTGTTCGATTCTGAAACTGCCTGATCCGCTCGGTTCACATATATTTCTTATCCTAGACAGTTCATTTCGGGCCATTGATAGTCTGGAATCTAAATCTTCTGGGAATTTTTCAATACCTATTGTCGGAGTACTCACCTGTCCACTTGTTCTTGAGAATTGATATGGTGGAGGCGCAGTGGGTTGTGGTGCAATCGGGGTGGTGGGTTTTGACACATACACTGGGTCACTGTATCCCTCAGCAGACCCCGGTTTATTTAAAAGGGAATATAGTCGTGTTACTTCTACTGCCCCTTCCTTCCCTTTGCCCTTTTTTTCACTTCCTTCTGTTGCCAGGGGAGAGATAATCTGTTCCTGTGCTGGTTCCTTTCTTTTAATTTGGGGCACGTCTTCAAACAGCCTCCATAAATCTAATATCTCCCTTTTATTCTGCAATTGCTTTCCTTTGTATTTCACGAACAAGCATGTGGCCACCATGTCTTGCATGCTTTTGTCAAACGATCCTCCTTGGGGCCATACCTGGGGCAGCCCTTACCCTTTTAATTCTGTGACCCTTTGGTCATGATATTTTGTTATACGTTCCGCATAACCTGCTAGGTTTTGGCAAATATGGGCCAGGGGTGCTTCTGCCCTCATCCTACTCCCCTGCCTGTCACCCTCCTCTAACACTCTGTTTTAATTGTTAGACTTTATGCACACCCTACTAATGATGGTAGTATTCTAACACTAATGTACTACTTGTATATATCTTACGTACAAACCGCTGAAGGTCACACTTACAATGACCAATATTCATCAAAACCTTACACAATCATTTTATCTTTTCACCAAAACATTATAATCACAAAACATAACATATTCAACACATGACATTCATTTGACAAACGTTTTACATACAACATGTAACATATACCTCCCTCTCTTCCCTACACTATTCTTCATCAAAGGATCCTGTTTATTTTAACCCGTCACACCATTTTAACCCTTAGATTGTCGGAATAACCCCTCATAGATTTTCAGAAAAAAAAAGAAAAAGCTTTTTCCAAATTATACTTTGAGTCTTCTCCTCATCTGAGACTCTTATTAATATTTTCTCTGTTTCACTTATTCCCAGTACTAGTCAAGATAGTACTATGTGGCGCCGCCTTCTACCCCTTTGCAGAGCTAGGTTCCCGTCTTTTCCTTTTTCGCCTTGTAATCTCCTTAACTCATCCTAATGGCCATATGCAAAAGAAAGAAAAAGAAAGAATGAAAGCACCAACTATTTTACCCTTGAAAGAGCCCCTTTAACTTAACTTGACCTCATATACTATTATCTATATCCGACTTCTTTTAATATTGCTCGCACTTGATACTCACGTGTCCGTCTTGATTCGAGACCCTCCCGACCTGGTCCGTCCAGGCGGCGCTGCCCCACACACAATGGTCGCCCCCGGCTCCGGCGAGCGGTACTATGGGTTTTGTGAAGTGGGACCCGTACCCTCTCGCCTTACTGCATGCGCATATCTAAGCATACCGGTTGCCGTAGGCGGGCAGCTCTCTTGATGGGGAGATGCGTCTCCGCTGTGGCCGGGGATGTCTTGTGCCAAAAGGGACAAAAAGACAAATCACGTCTAAGGGGTCATCACTTGAAAGTGAGCATAACCCAAAAAGGCATTTATTGCTCTACAATGGGAGTCAATAATGGACACACCCCAGCAGGGAATGAGACTAAGACCAAGTGCGGGTGAAGTATAAAAGGCTTTATTTAAATCAATAAAGGGCATGCAGAGGACTCTGCATACTCCGAGAGCGCTCTGCCAGATAATAGAAAGACATTCATATTGATTACAAAAACACGTCATTGGTGAGGTAAGCTATAAGGGATACATAATCGTGGGGATTGGGTGGTGAAGACTAACTACTATGTACGATGTAGGTGCATCGCTCCTTGATTGGCGGAGATCTACATGGTGACATCACGGGTTGCTCGGGTCAGCTGGGATCATCGGGGTGGAGTATCAGGTCACAAGCTGTTCGAGTTGATACATCACAGCTGCACTAACGTTTAGCCCTTCTGGCCACACATACTCATTAATTATTAACTTCTACTTCAATCTGTCATATGAATCCTACAAGTTGTTAATCTAACATCACAAAAATAAATAGTTTGTAACTCTGGGTCTCCTCAATACATCATCATAAAGTCATTGTTAACAGAGAGGGGCAGGTTCATGAGCCCAGGTGTCTTATCAGGGGGCATGAGTCGGAGCACCTTTATCATTTTACTTTGTTAGATGTAGTAAGAGACATTTTTAAAGTGTGTTAGTACAAGAGTGAATAACTGCCACCATGGCCAGTCGAGGTTGGGGTGAACTAAAATACTATTGGGTCAGGGGTGGCACATAGCTGGTACATCAAAAGGTGGCGGCATATGGGGCCTTGTTACTCATAATTCTTCTAACCAGAACGTGGAGGTACACAGTGATTTTATGGTGACTTCGGGTGTCAGGGGGAATGGGGTAGGTAAATACCTTGTGCGGGTTCAGAAGGAAAGAAAGCAAGGAGGTGTAGCTGTGTTATTCTAATATCAATAAACCAGAGACATTCAATCCCCAGCCGGGCCTTGGAGTGAGGTGAGTTGGAGCTGAGTACGCGGCTTTCCAGGGGAACGGGGAGATGGCCTTGTAACTTTCTGCACATCTACGTTACAGGGTTGCATGCACATCTTTATAAAATGAAAAACTGAGGTAGGCCAGTACAATTGCATATATACATATATATATTCAATGAAAAAACTTTCTTAAGGGGACGTTATGGTTAAGTTGGACTAATAAAAACATATCAAATTCAATGAAAATACGTTGTTAAAGGGACGTTATGGTTAAGTTGCACTAATAAAAACCTAAGAAATTCTATGAAAAAACATTGTTAAAGGGACGTTATGGTTACAAATAAAACATATGACATGGTTAACGTCTAGATATATAGCACCTTTTTCAATTTTAATAATCTGACTGTCAGTGAACTAAACCACCTGGTGTATATATGTCAATGAACAAAAACAAGTGGGCCAGATATGTGATGTCATCAGTGATGTCTTCAATGACATTTGTGATGTCGTCTTTGATGTCCTGGGTGTTAGTCTTAGGAGTGCACGGTGGTGGCGCGAGTTATGGTTGCTTAGCGTACCATAACTGGCAAATTTCAGGGGGTTTTCGGTTTTACTTGTAACCATAACGTCCCTTTAACAATGTTTTTTCATAGAATTTCATAGGTTTTTATTAGTGCAACTTAACCATAATGTCCTTTTAACAATGTTTTTTCATTGAATTTGATAGGTTTTTATTAGTCAAACTTAACCATAACGTCCTGTTAACAAAGTTTTTTCAGTGAATTTGAAAAGCTTTTTATTAGTCCAACTTAACCATAACGCCCCCTTAACAATGTTTTTTCATTGAATTTCATAGCTTTTTATGAGAGCAACTTAACCGTAACGTCCCTTTAACAAAGTTTTTTCATTGATTTTCATGGGTTTTTACCAGTGCATGCTATTTTCTACAACTTACTAATATCATACTTACCCAATATAGCAATATTTGTGTCGAACTTACAAAGTGTCACCTTAAAACTCTGCCATTTCCCACCTTCTAGAATCATTTTTAACACTTCTATACACTTTTTGCAACTATTCGAACTAGTTTTGCATCCGTGGACATCTACGAACATCTGACTTCATTGCGGACCTTCCGGACAGTGCCAGGTGACCATACGTGGCGCGTGGCATGATGACGTGTCCGAGGAACAGGAACGGTGGATACCGGCCCGGCAGCCCAGTTTTTCAGCCCAAGCGAAGCGAGGGTGGATAACGAGATCTCTGGACCATTATACCCCCATTCCAACCCTTGTAATGGGGGATGAAGGCCATTAGCACCCTAGGTTCCGAAACCGGGAACCCGGGGTACTGAAAAAAAAGATTTTTCTTCCTACACCGGGACGAATGCAGCGTTCCGGTGTATGAAGGAAAATCCTTTTCCAAGATGGCCACCAAGGAAAGGGAAAGTGAGGGTTCCATACAGGGCCCATCTTCGCTTTCCTTGGCAGCTTGCAGAATGGAAAAAGAAGACCCTATGGCCATATTACCACAAACACATTTTTCTTTCCTTTCAAATGTATGCTAATTTATAATAACGTTACCATCAAAGTCATTCCCATGTGCTCAAGGCCACTTTAATCCTATGTGTTGTCCCTTATGGTCATGGGCAGTAGCCACATTGTCCGGATCATGATGTTGTACCATGACGCAACAATCTGGCCCCTGCCCATTGCTACAGCCTACCCCTCAGTTATCAAAGCTATATTGCTATTTTTTTTTAACTACATTATGACACTTATCAAATAAGAAAACACTTCCACATTTGCAAAACCATGCTTTTCGATCCTTGCCAATGAGCCTAACGCAAATTTGCTGGAAAGCCACCCAAGTTTTATTTTTTCAAAACTGTGAAATGAATGCACATACAACCATCATATAAGCTGTGCACAAAATCTCAACAAACTTTGTGAAATCATTCGAAAGCAAGGCACAAATATTCCACCCATCATCATCACCCCTGACCTCCCCAAACATTGTTTCATAAATTTCACAAGTGCAATGTTAAGAAAATATAAATTTGCCGCGAGGGTTGGACCATGTATTTTTATACATACGTTGATCTATTTGAAACATTTCCAAATCACCTTACCTCACGTCGCCTCTTTTGGAAACATACGAAATCTGGCAGCAGGGCAGGTCCATCTTGTGCTATTCTTATCCATTGCTGCATCTGCCTAAGGTAAACTGCTGTGACATTACTAAATCATATGTTCCACCCCTGACCCTCACATAACCAACCCTAGTGATATTCAACACCTTTCTCAGTGACGTTCCTCTTCAAGGTAGGCAAATGCGCCCATAATCACCTAGGTGACGTGACGCTGAACTCGAAAAGCAACACACATCGAGTAACAAAATACCTTGTCAGAATTGGAATTATTAAACCGGTCTTTAAAAGAAATCAATAAGATTGTACAATTTGTAAATTACTTTTATTTCACAATGAAGTCTCCGAGAACATCCGACTATTCACATATGCAATCAAATTGTAAAATTGTTTCTTCGCTCGTGGTCGAAAATGGTAATCGTGATGCAAACGTTGTTCGTTTTGCATACACAAAGTGTTTGTTTTCAATAAAGCAACCGCTTGGGTCGCACAGTGAATTCCAGGGTGTCTGCATCAATTTGGGCCTAGAGTACCATAAACAATGTTATGTTACTCCTAATCGCTAGTGCAGAGTACGGGCACATGGGTCCTGCACGATCGTCCCACAAAACAGTCACAGTAAGCCAGCCGTTGACGACGAGGTGCACCTGGCGAATGAAAAATCCATCAGTTGGCATCTGGAATCCACGGCAATCACAGTAAGGCAGGATGTAGCTATTTCGAAAACATAGCAGAAAATAAGTATCAATACCTGACCTTTATCACATTATATGTATTGATTTCTTAATTCGGCATATAGTTTAAAGTAACGATTATCATACACATCAAACAATCTCAAAAAAGAGAAAAAGAAAAAGAGAAACTGATACACAATTGGATATGGTCATACATGACATTTTAAAGAAATATTAGCATTCAACCTGGGTAAATGTAGTGATAATGTACATACACCTACATTCTGCACTCCCCATAGCTACACAAAAAAAAAACACATAAAGATAGTACATGAGTTACATTGCCAAAATAAAGCAAACTTACATGAAATTCACCGTCTCCATTCTTTTGATGTAACTCAGACCATGAAGCTCAATGTGCTTGGACCAAAGATTCTTTCTGAACTGATTTTACATGTTCCTTACACACTTTTGGAATGCATAACCTTATCAAATGTTCATTAATACAAACCTCCTTTCACTGCATTTCTCACAAAATATTCCCTTTCTCTCAAGGTCAAAAAACAATTGACCCTTATAGTTTCTGGCCCATGCGTGGGCCTCCTTAGCTCGCAACCAAAAAATCAAAGCTGGTGACCTTCACTCAGAATCTAAATACATTCTCACTTTGCAAAAACATGGCTCAACGCATTCATGAGAACTTGTAGTCGCATACACGTGCAGTGCCGCTGTTTCCATCAAACACTGCAGGTGCATGCCTCAGATGCCAGACTCTAGGGGGCGCCAGTCTGACTTGATTATTATTTTAAATACATTGTAAAACAGACACATTAGTCCTTCACCTGTAATTTACGCACATTGTAATAAGGAACACCTGCAAATGTACCGTATGACTTTCGTGACAAAAAAACAACATTTTTTTGCTTCTTGATGCCACATCCCATCACATCCTCATCAACCCTCACCTTTCGAAACAGTATTTGATAAGGTTAACAAGTTCAATGTGGTGTATTGTTGCATGTTTTTTCGGAGATGTCCGCGGACTCCAAAACATGGTTGAAAGATGGCGGGCGCATCTGAACAATCAGACGTACTTCACGCTCTTCACCATCCAATGAGGGAACGCGTCACATGTCCGTGGACTTGACGCAAGCCGAGTACCCAATTGATGTCCTGTCCACCGAGCGAACAGGGAAGTGAGTCCGTGGAGCGGACATTCATTTCACACATTTTTTTAGATCTACTTTTTGGTCGTTTTAAAGAAAACTACTGGACGGATTTTCATCAAATTTACAAAAGCATGCTTTCGGGACCAAGCCGCTTCTCCTGCCACATATGTGGTGAAAATCCGTCCAGCGGTTTGGGCTGTAGGCATGCGCTAAGTTTTTCCCCCATTCAGTCTATGGGAAAAAATACCCCCCTATAACTTTTCCCCCCCTCGACCAAACCTCACCAAACCTTCAGAGTGGACTATATACTCTTTTTTGCAACGTTTGGTGAGGATTCGTCCAGGGGGAGCGGAGTTATAAGCTGCCCAAAAAGTGCTCTTCCTATGGAAACAGCAACTTAACCATAACTACACAGCCACTACCGTGGCCGTGTAATATGTATCAACGATCATGTGAGCTTATGAACACTATTTTTATTACAATTTTTCGTATTTCATAGGTACTGTATTTGCAGAATCAATGAAAGGTTTTGTTAACATCACATCATTCATAGTTTTTCATTTGGGTGCACGGACACATGGGGAAAGCTTGCATAGAACGTGAGGTAGAACCAGGTTGCTGTATACATCAGCATCAGTCCAAGTTTACTACATTCTACTTATGATCAGACTTGTGTACATGCTGAAGGGTTAAACAATTACTTCAAACGACATTTAATTGATAAACAGGCGGTGCTTATTACTTTAAAAGATGTATATATGTTGCAACACTTAATTATCTACTTGTAAACTTGCGTGTTTTATGGGAAATCTTATTGTGCATAGGGATTTTACACATTGCTTTTTAAATATTGTGCAGCAACAATGACTCTTGGTTAGTAATGACAAATTTGAATATACATATGTTTGATAACGTTACATGTGGGTGGGATGGGCAAAGGTCATCCCATTTTAATATGAACAATCAACCTTATGGACTTGAGGCTATTTCATCCTCCTTGCAAATGGCTTAGCAGCATGCATAAAACTGGGTGACACACAGGCTTAACACTCATGTCTGATACTTCAAACGGGGAACAGGGTTGGGGGTTATTCACAACATATATTATAGATTCAGGGGTCTGTGAGGAGACAGGACATGGTTTATAGAGACAGCTTTGTTTTTCTCAGACCCCAGCTTAAGGTCCGGTCACCGTCAGGTCAATGATGTACTGCAGAAGGTGAAAGATACAGTGTTTGTACTGTTACTTGTTCACGCCTAGTTGCTCGTGAGAACAGGGTGAGGGGAGTGCTGGCTCGCTGTGCACGGTCAGGTGGGGAGAGCTACAGCCCTGCAGGCCGCTTGTGCCACTGAGGCGTAGATTGTTGTACTCAAAATGGAGTCTACGTGTATCACAAAATGGAGTCTGTATCATGCTACAGGGTGAGCCATGAAGACTCATGCGTCAGCCCACAGCCATCCGACATTGCGCGCTCAGGTGCATAGATGGCTGCCGGAGAGTCATAAGCCCCAGGTAGGTGAGAAAGTTAGGGGGAGGGGGGTCATAAAGACCTTTCCTCCCATACAATATTTAGAAACTCTACCCCCCTTTTTTCAATCCAAACACTTTCTCACACTGTGAGTAACAACATACTAATGTCAGAACGGTTTATCTGACATGTCCCAACACAAGGTCAGGCAGAGTCAGGCAATTGCTGATAACTACACACACCGGACTGCCCCTTCCCTTCCACATAGGGATAAAAGGCAGAGCACAAGAGCACACTCTGAGCAAGCCTGAATGCACGAGGAAGCAGCTATTCCAGGATAGCAGTTCAAAGAGAGGAGAAAGGCGGCGCAACCTGAAAGAACGTCAAGGTGGGAGTTGCCCTTGGTCTTTTCAACCCAGACCCACAAAGCCTCCGACAAGGAAACATAAGAATGGGAGTCGCAGCTGGTGAATGTTGTGATAGATGTCAGCGGTACATGGAACCCTCCTGCACAGATACCCAGGGCGGAGACACAGTTGACATTTTGGTACCATCCTTGACTCCAGCAGCAAAAGAAAGGCCAATGAGTTCCGCACGGCTGGTGAGTTGGAAACACCAGATAGTGGGCCGGACTGTGTTAAGCTCAAGGTTGCAGTGGCAACATTAAGAAGATTAAGATACAGAGGTCTTTTGTGAGTGAACTTTGCACCAGAGATAGAATGGTCTGGAGCCACGTGGGTGATCATTTGGATGTCTCTGGCTGGTACCCCTCACCTGAACAGGTATTGAAACTGTAGGTTTCAAGAGGCCATAGGGAAGGCCAACGTGAGGTGTCAAGGTGGTCATACAAGGGTCAAGCCAACTTCCTTGTACAATCGAAAGTCCTTGACATGTTGCAGAAGTTTTGACAATTGTGAAATTGTGAACCTGACTGAGGGAATTGTGAAAACAGGTGGTTGCGCCTTGCGGAGGGGAACACCGTGCAAACTGTGATTTGATTAATAAACTTGCACTTGCCATAGGCTAACAGAGTAACTCAGTGAGATGTGATCACCCTTCGGAAGCGTTTGTTTAAAAGTGGCAAGTGCTTTGGAAGGTCTGAGCCCGGATGAGGGGAACCTAACTAAACATAGGTGGTTGTTTAAAAAGACATTGACACTTTTGAATATCACAAATAAGGAGAAGGTGATTGAAAGGCGATATTCAACCCGACTGAGGGATGTCAAGAGAAAAACTGTGAAGAAGCTAATTGAACAACATTGTGACGACAAGCATGAACCTGACTGAGGGATGTCCTCAGTGAGTGGTTGGTCTGAGCCTGATTGAGGCAGGGTAACGATTGAGAGAAGGATCGGAACCCGGCTGAGGGGGATCCAACGGTGAAGGGTAATCACCCCATGTGAAGATTAGCAGAAGTAAATATTTGTTTTGACATATCAGGCCCTCTGAAGCAAGAGACTTTGCATGGGAAGAGACATGGGCACAGACGGCCCTGATATAGAGAAAAGGAACGGTAAACTCCTGTCATAGAAGCCCGGGAGTGTGATGTGCGCCAGAGTACCACCCTGTCCCATGCTAAAAACATGTGAAAGGGACACCCTGGCTATAACAACCTGACCTATCATTTTGTGAACACTTCTTTCTTTTCTTGTGAACATTATCCCACATGATTTTGTAGCATAGTGGTAATGATTGGCAATAGAAAGTTTAGTATAGGCTCTTTTTATTTTACTAGGCTCCACTTGGACTGTATTATTATTATTTGATGGCCATAGCTTGCTTCCATCTTAGATTTAGGTTTAGATTAGGTGTTTATCTCACTTATTTTAGAGTTTAATATACACCCATGAACTGTGATCACTTATGTCTATCTTACTTTGATACCATGCCTTCCATACAGCTACGATATGCCAATCATTACGCAACACAACTGTTTTCGGCTATATTGCAACTGGCATTGCTGTCATTGCACCTGACTAAAATAAAAACGTAAACAAATGTGCTTATTTAACTGTCTGTTGTGAGATCACCCTTCGGAAGTGTTTGTTTAAAAGTGGCAAGTGCTTTGGAAGGTCTGAGCCCGGATGAGGGGAACCTAACTAAACATAGGTGGTTGTTTAAAAAGACATTGACACTTTTGAATATCACAAATAAGGAGAAGGTGATTGAAAGGCGATAGTCAACCCGACTGAGGGATGTCAAGAGAAAAACTGTGAAGAAGCTAATTGAACAACATTGTGACGACAAGCATGAACCTGACTGAGGGATGTCCTCAGTGAGTGGTTGGTCTGAGCCTGATTGAGGGAGGGTAACGATTGAGAGAAGGATCGGAACCCGGCTGAGGGGGATCCAACGGTGAAGGATAATCACCCCATGTGAAGATTAGCAGAAGTAAATATTTGTTTTGACATATCAGGCCCTCTGAAGCAAGAGACTTTGCATGGGAAGAGACATGGGCACAGACGGCCCTGATATAGAGAAAAGGAACGGTAAGCTCCTGTCATAGAAGCCCGGGAGTGTGATGTGCGTCAGAGTACCACCCTGTCCCATGCTAAAAACATGTGAAAGGGACACCCTGGCTATAACATCCTGACCTATCATTTTGTGAACACTTCTTTCTTTTCTTGTGAACATTATCCCACATGATTTTGTAGCATAGCGGTAATGATTGGCAATAGAAAGTTTAGTATAGGCTCTTTTTATTTTACTAGGCTCCACTTGGACTGTATTATTATTATTTGATGGCCATAGCTTGCTTCCATCTTAGATTTAGGTTTAGATTAGGTGTTTATCTCACTTATTTTAGAGTTTAATATACACCCATGAACTGTGATCACTTATGTCTATCTTACTTTGATACCATGCCTTCCGTACAGCTACGATATGCCAATCATTACGCAACACAACTGTTTTCGGCTATATTGCAACTGGCATTGCTGTCATTGCACCTGACTAAAATAAAAACGTAAACAAATGTGCTTATTTAACTGTCTGTTGTGAGATTGGCATCATGGAAGGAGACAATGACAACAGATTCAATATATAACACAAAAGATTGTATTAATGAAATTGTCAGGATGGAGTAAGGCCTACCTTGCCCTATCCTAAGGTGGAATTTCCCTACCTAAAGAAATTAAGGAAAGTCTTTATCAATATGTCCAACTGAAAAGTTTGTCTGTGTCCAAAACCTATTCTTGCCCTCACAACTAAAACGGAACAATGTGTTGAGATGTCAACCATGAAGTAAATAGTGCTCTAAAATTAATGTTTTGAGCTATTTACAACTCAGGCTTACGCTTCAGCTTCTCTTCTTCCCATTTCAATATGATCTTATCCATGTTCAAAGTACCTTCTTTTGCACGTCAAGCAATACGGATCTACACTTTCGTAAAGATCAAAATGCCCCATGTTCAATGCCGTTTTAGGTCAACATGTCTCAGGGTTTCTTTCCCAAAGATCAATATAACAAGATGACCCAAAAATAAGTATCTTGGAGCTTTGGATTTGTATTTTAACAGTTATTTTCAAATTAGGGTTCCCTTCCCCAACTCTGGCAAACACCAATGGTTACTTCCATAACACCACATTTCCTTGTTAGCATATAGGGGTGCACTGGTCTTGGCGCAGTTTTAGATCACAGAGTGCACCCATTACAGGTCATGCATCCAGGATCTTTCAGGTCTCCTTGATTGGTTCACTATTTAGTCAAACATGTATTTTCTCAAATGTAATTCCTTGACTTTCACATACCAGTGGTTTCTCAACCTTGACTTCAACATTCCACTCAGGATCTTTTATATGCCTTAACCTTCTATGGGCCTGCAGTTCATTGTGCCTAAGTGCCACAGGGTTGTTCTTTCATTTCACTTCAATTCAACAGGGGCATCATTTGCTTATTCCATTCAGTTCAATATTCAATGCATGCCTTATTGCTTATTTCCTCTCAGTCAGTGTTCAATAAATGCATCTTTGCTTAGTTCATTTAATTTGGTATTCCAAAAATGCCGATGTGCTTGTTTCATTTAATTATATATTTTATTAACACCACTTAGCGTCTTTTATTCAGTTCGGTATTCAATATAAGCAACTTTGCTTCTTTGCATGGACAGCTACTAGGTGTACGGTCTGCCAGAGTGCTTGGTGTGTTAAAGTGTCCCAGACACTTTCCCAGACTGCAGCTCCTTGTAACAGCTTCTCCCCCATCACGGGAAAGCCTGATCGCCGGGCACTTCAATCAGCCTGTTCCAGCCTGTTCCAGCTCTCTTGTGCAGCATTGCT
Organism: Ambystoma mexicanum; assembly: GCF_040938575.1. Classification (NCBI taxonomy): domain Eukaryota; kingdom Metazoa; phylum Chordata; class Amphibia; order Caudata; family Ambystomatidae; genus Ambystoma; species Ambystoma mexicanum. The sequence goes on from NC_090937.1 coordinate 414,101,673, forward strand.
GTAGCTCTTCGACATCGCAAGATGCCTGCCTTTGCTTCTGTGGGCGCTCTGTCTTGCTCCAGTAGGACTCCCAAGATCTCGGTTAGCGTTCCAGTGTCTTGGCCTCTCTCGCCCCTCTGCAAGGCTGCTTCTGCTGTGTCTTTCTCTTTCCTGGCTTCTCTCCACTGCAGCAGCATTCCACCTCTCAAACACCTGTGGTCTGGTGATGGGCCGCAGGGGTTCTTCATTAATGGCTGCCTGGCTCTCATTAAAAAGGATATGCCTGACCTCTCATCCTCTTCATCCCAGTACCAAAGTGGTGAAAGTACCTGTTGTCTATTACTCTCAGTTGCCTCTTCCTCAGATCAGTACTCGTAGGTACCCCAAGAGGAGACAAAAGGGTGCCTGCTGTCACGACCCCCGCCCAAAACCCCCTCTGGCAAACCCATTGGCCAGGTGGAGTCAGGACTCGGGCCTCTAGAGCCTGGCATCCTCTTCAAAAGCCCTCATGGGGCAGTCCTGGCGCCTACGGCGCCAGGCTCATACACTATGAAAAACAATGTGCTTGGGAACTACTTTATTGTATTGTCAGCCAACATGGAGGCATCCACATAGCTTGGTCCCTAAGAACCAAGCTATGCGGTCTAGTGTTTTGGGTGTGGCAGCCTAGGGAGTACTTTACCTGGACTATTTTGTTGGGGCTATTTAAATCACACCTGAGCAAGACAACACGCTTTGCGTTACTTTGCAGCTTGCAACTTGCAACGTGACGCTCACCGTGTCCGCTATTCCCTCGAACCTCGGAGAAGCAGAACCTGCAAGGAGACAAAAGGAACATCATTAGCAGCAGCATCTTACCTGCAGTCTTCATCTTTAAACACTCGCAGCAACTGAGAACAGCTTCCTCGAATCTGCACTCCTCCCGGACAGAACGACCTGAAAGAGGAAGATAGAGGCAACATTAAAGAAAGCAGTAGAGACATTTACAAATTACGAACTGCTCAAAAGGCTTACCTGGCTGGTCGCCTCTAGGCTGGCACCAATCCGGACATTCCACTACGCTGAAGAACACCGCAACCTACAAGGAAGGAAAACACAGGTTAGCAAAGGCAAGACTTTGCAGCGCTGCGCATAGTGCTTACTTAACGCATCAAAGCGCTCTTAATGCACCATCATTTACCAGCGGGGCGCAACCAAGCCAGTTCACCGCGCTGAAGCTCCACATACCTAAGGGAGAAAAAAGAGACATTTTAAACAAAGAAAGGCATGCAGGATTGCAACAAAACCAAAGAACAGCAATAAGACCTACCTGAACAATATCAAACGGGCCGGCGTCAGTGAAGTAACTGGACCGCACTCGCCCATGAAAGACAACGCGCCCCTGCAAAGAAGGCAGGACGGAGAGCACGACTAATTCTACCACAAGGCAGAAACTTCCCCGCAGACCACATCAGGGCAAAGCTGAGAAGCACACCAGCGAGTAACCGGGCGGGGTGGCATCCCTGTGGATACCAGGTGAGCGTAACACCTATTTATAATAACTGATGAAGGTTAAGGGTGGGTTAGGCTTGATGTCAAGAGGATAAAGGGGATACCATGTCTCATCTTAAGGTACCTCACTCCTACTCTACAGGGGTCCTCTACGCAGGTGATCCTCCCTTGCTTGCCCACCACCAAGGTCAGGATCCAATAGTGATGGCCTTTCCCTGACCACCTGTATAGAGGATCCAAGGGGACTAGGAGTGAGAATACCCTCAGTATTCTCACACTTTATTAAAAGGATTATTTATTCATTTATTCATTCTGTGTTTTTTATTGTCTACTATTATAAGTGAAAATTTGGCCCTGGAAAGGGCAGTTTTGGGGAGAAGGAAGGAGGAGAGTGGAACTGGGAAAGGAAAAACATTAGGGTTTGATACGTATTAATAATGGGTAAAAAAGGCCCATATTGTTTGGGGGATTTTCCTTGATTTTTATTTTCACAAATAGGAGGAATACAGTGAACCTAGTGTTTAGAAATTATTCTTACCCATCCAGGTAGGGTGGCATCTACCACCACAACCCAATTGTGACATTTGTAGCACATAACTTTGTACTGTGTCAGATTGGAGGCTATTAGGCCATCCCTAATTTTTCCCCTCTTTTTAGAAAAAAAAATAAGAAAAGAAAATGCCCCAAATAAATATATGTTCCTTTTTGTAATCCCTATGTTACATGTTTGATACTAATGTTTTTTTTCATCCCTGTTCTACCCCCCTCTTTCAACCCCCAAACCAGCCCTTTTAAGGTCCACCCTCTCAGTTATAAAAATAGATTAAATGAAACACAGTCTGCAAAAATAGATCACAAGATCCTATGTAATCTACTTTATCCAGTTTCAGTTACTGAAATTAATTTTTCAAAACTTTTCTTAATGGTCGCGGCTATTGTGTACATAAGTTATTTTGAGCCGTGGGTATGGATGACAGCCGTAGCTAAAATAACCATAGTCCAATTGGTCTGAAGATAGCCACACCTAGAAGTGTGCCATGAAGATAGCCATGACTGAGTGTTTCACACTGTGATTGGCGCTTTCGGAGCTGCAGATCTGCCTCCAGTTGTTGCTGCAATTAACCGGTCATGCAGTTCATCCAATCGCATTGCTTGTTTCATAGTCCTTGTAAATTGAATTTTGAGATATATATACAGTATAAGAGCAGATGGGGGGACGATGCAGAAGCAAGCATAAACTGTGTAGCAGCAGGGTGGGTGTGTATGGGTCAGGAGGGTTGGATGTTGGCTGGTAAGGGTAAATAGGGTGTGGGTAGGGTATATGGATGGGGAAAGAGATGGTGGTGGTATGGTGGTGGTACACAAGATATACGTAGGGTGAGTAGGTGGGGTAGTCAGGGTTAGGTAAGGTGAAATCTGTAAGAAGGTGAACAGCAGTTTAAGATACAGCAAGCTCTAAATCACAGGACAAATGCACTCTCAGAATTTCCACTGCAAATAAACCTGTAAATATAAACTGCAACATACTATCTTAAAAGTTATCCCTTCCACAAAAAATGACCATGTAACGCAGAATATAATCTTAATTAAAAATCTAATTTTTAATTTTCATCAACAAAAAAACAATTACTTAATATAGCTGACACACACCACACTGAAAACAAACCTTTCAAAATCTACTGAAACCAAGCGTGCCCAGAAATCCCAATGCCCATCCTCTTACGATCAGTAGATGAAGGAGGGTCCGGTTATCTGGATGCAAGGAAATGTTATACTACTTTCACATCAGACACTGCCCCTGTGTGGGTATATATAGAAAGGGACTCAGTATTGCCAATACTTCTGGATTGCCTCCTTACAATGAATTGTCAACTTTGAATAGATAGTTTCCCCTATAGTGTGCCACACTGTATCAGAATGGAGATATGCAAACCATACCTGCTGTCTCTGGAGTTATGTATTTGAAGAACCCAGCTATTACAATTGACAATAATATGCTGCAGTGGCGTTCATGGCAATGTACAGGTATTTTGAAACTGAATATGTTCTTGAAGGTAGTATGTTGGTGGACTTTGGCTTCTTTAAATACACATTGTGAAACAATGAAAAGTCAACGTTTGTTCTGCTACAAGATATCTTATCTTCCATCATCTCTCCACTAAATGCAAACATTCATGACCCCCCTGCCCTATACATCATGGCAAAGAATTGCCCTATCCCTGCATCTGTAGTTTACAAACTGCTCTCAGGAACTTCTGGGTTACCCATGGAGGGTTGTAATGGAAACCCCAGGAATCTAAGATGAGAATGGTGATATATGTCTATTTTGACTGGTTGACTATATGCAAAAATATGAAAAGAATTAAGTTGGATCTGGACTTGCACTATACACAGCATAGCAATTCATTGTCTGTACTGGTCACCATTGAGGATGAAAGTTTGTAAACGTGATCACGTGAGCAAGATAAACACGCGATTGCGACGCCACAGAGGAGTTTGAATACATTGCTGGAAACGGCAACAAGACGGTTAGCATGCCGCCCGCAAACTAAAACGAATAGACATCCACAAAACAGAGAGAATAAACAAAAAGTTAAGTAGCCTCGCAAACTCTTCATTAATATGTTTTTTCTCAACGAAATTATTCCTTCCCATTTTTAATAACAATACATTAGCGAACCTAGGCAAAGTAGAGGAAGTGAAAGTCACTAAATATATTTCATTTTTTAAATCTATCTAGATTCTGCAATTAGGAACCAGCAGAAATTTGGGAAAACCACAAAAACCACTCTAAAACAAATAAGAAGATAAACATAATGTGAGTCAAAAAAAACAGTTTTAACTTTACACTTTATAAATGAAATAATCTAACCAAGAATATCCATCCAGGAGTGGCAACTGATTAAATTAAGCCAAAACCGGGTAACAACCGTTTGTAGTGAAAACACCTATTACCAAATATGGGTTTACCTTCTGCCTTTGTTCAAATAAAGAGCTCATTGCATTTCATTGTATCTGTAACGAAAATCATTGTTTAAATGTGCAAATGTGTTTACTTTAGCGTTTGGATTGTAAAGCACACATGGGTATACTTAAGTTGTACCTTTTTTCTTCACCATTAATTTTCAGTCAAAACAAAAAAGAAAAGCCCAAAGTGGGTCTATCCCTCCTGATGATCTGCCATGAAACAATAATGCAGTGAAACACGTGTAGAGGGCTTGTTACTTTGTCATATGGACCGGTAAATTGAACCAAACATTGTTTAAATAAAACAACGAAAAGAGTCTTGTTTCTGTAGACAAAGGGCCTCATTACGACCCTGGCGGTAAGGGGTTAACGCCAGCGTTAGCTGCGCCGACCCCTTACCGCCAATTACGAGGTCCCCTAGCGCCATGGTGCTTTTAACACCTGCTTTTAGCAGGTGTTAAAATCCATGGCGCTAAGGGACCATGGAGTTAATTACGCCACCGTAATTTACGGTGGCGTAATTAACGCCTTCCCCACTCCCATTATGCCCTATGGGGCAAAAATGGGAATGGGGAAGGGTAAATGGGGATTGGGGACTTACCGCCACGCCTAGGTCGGAATGGGGCGGTAAGTCCGCCAACCACCATGGCGTAAACGTAGTTTACGCCATGGTGGTAAAGTCACGGCCCAGGCGGTAACTTACCGCCTGGGTCGTAATGAGGCCCAAATAATCAAAGAGAATTCTGACATCAAAGGCAGAAACTAACTTCAAAATATAGCACGCACTATCAAAAGATTCACCCATGTACTTTACAATCCGATGTTTGTTGGCACTATACAAAGAAAACTGGTTCCAATACGTTTATGCTTTGGTTTTGTAGAAAAAATGTGCCAGTATTGGGAGGAAGTCCTCTCCCGAATGGAGTTGGTGGCTCAGTCAGTCTTACCATGTACTCCACTATTCCGTATTCTGTGTTCATTTCTGAAAGATTCAAAGCTACCCGCTGGAGCCAAGATCTTGGCACATGTAGCTTTGGTAATAGCTAAGAAACCCATTTTTTGGAAAAGGAATGCTAGTGGGAAACCCGAACTCGAGGATTGGCTCCAAAGTATGCTACTTTTGACAGCCAGGAAAAGAGTATTGTGTGCTAAAAATATGTGATTAGAGACTGTGAATTGATTTGGGATACTTTCAATAATGTATATGCATAGGATCATCAAAAATGATTTTTCAATGTATGTCTGTGACTTAGAAATTAATGTTTGGCTCATCCATATTTCGTACCATATGCCCACCCCTGATGTGTGGTGTGTCGTGCCTTACCTGTTTTCCTTGTGTCTTGCGTAATTATGTGGTTGCTTATAGTAATGGATGGATAGGTTAAGTAGGGAAGGTATACTGTGATTGTTTATTACACTGTTGGGACACTGCAATGTTTGTTCCATTGTTGCTTTTATAGTGTTCCTCCTGCTGAATTGTTTATATCCTGTCTTTGTTGAATCAGAAACTAAAGCAAAACATTTCTTGAGAAGAGAGAACGACGCAGTCAGTTTATCAGGAGAAGGGAGCCATTCTGCTATGATATAAAATTGGATGCTGAACTCTTTTTGTTGATTAGTGGTAGGTTAAGAGGAGGTTTTGGACAGAGTACAGATATTTTTAATTTGTGTAAACATCTTGACGACAAGCACCTGAGTTGCTTTTGGTTTACATAGGGGTAACCCTGTTGAGAAAGAAAGTGGTTGGTTATTTGCTTTAAATCTTAATAAAGCTTTGTTAGAACATGCCAACCATTTTTCTGAATCCTTACTCCATCTTACTAGCACAGGCACATGCCAGGTACTGCTTGAGGCCATTGATAATAGAACGGCTATGTCCAGGGCCTAATTTGCCACTGGCATGGCCTTTACAAATACACCTGATACCACTGAGCAAACCACTGTGCCAACTCTAGAAGGGCTGTGACCATTCCTAATAGTGCAATAGTCCCTGCACAAGCAACACATGTGTTGTGATTACATTTCCTGGGCTATAGACTTCGACTATGAACACAACTCCACTTGATCATGGGCTGTGGCTACATCCAATAAATGATTTGCAAGGGGCTACAAGGCATGACCTTATTTCAACACAGATAAAAATATAATGATAAAGACACAGCCTGGGGTCATTCATTAGCAGGTACATTGTGGTTCAAGGAGCTAATGAAAATGTTAGCGCAGGTTGATTGCAGGTTGGGAGGTTCACAAGCAGTCACTACTTCTCCAATCAGAACATTACACCAATCTAAATCACTCCAATTTTTCCGAGCTAATAATTGCTTGATATCCCAATCAATAACATGCAATTCAAAATAAGGGTGAAGTAACTCTTAAGAATGAGCTGGGCATCCAGGTGTATCTTAGTGTTAGCTAGCAAATCAATTATTAATATTACTTTAGGATTGAATAGATAATATAAGAAAGAGGGCAATTCAGGTTGTGAAAAAAAGAGTCCATTACGCTGAAATTTGTTTACTGAGAGATTGGCACACAGCACCTTATGTGGAGTGTCAAGTATCCCGCTTCTCTCTGCTCATGTGACAACCCTCTAGTTATGGCTGGTGGCAGTGGGGTGTTCCATGGACTGTTGTGTTATTTTTTTCTTCAGACTGTATTCACAGTCTCAGTTAGGCACAAAAGGGTCACCTAAATTCTAACTTGGTGGCTCTTTCTTTTGTCACCATTTGTAGTGTTGTTGCTTCTTAGCCCTTCTTCTACCATTCTGAGAGAGGGAGGTCTATGGGCCTCCTTACAACCTTGGCGGAGGACCATGGTGCTAGTAGCACCATGGTCCATGCCGCTAAGGTTGCAATTCCGCCATGGTGGATGGCGTAATTACCGCCCCATTCCAAGGTGAGTGGGGCGGTAATTCCCCATTCACCAATGGCCCCTTCCCCATTCCCATTTTTGCCCCATTGGGCATAATGGGAATGGGGAAAGGCGATAATTACGGCACCGTAAATTACGGTGCCGTAATTATCGCCAAGGTCCCTTTGCGGCATGGCTTTTAACGCCTGCAAAAAGCAGGCGTTAAACAGCCATCCCGCAAAGGGAACCTTGTAATCAGGCGTTAAGGGTCGGCGCCGTTTACGGCACCGTAAACCCCTTAACGCCTGAGTCGGAATGAGGCCCTATGTGTGTGTTTTGCCTTTGCGGGAGCCCTTGGTTGTCCCTGCGTAACCTCCAGTGTGTCTAGGCATGCAGGAAGCAGGGGAGGTGTTTTTCACTCCCCTGTTCTCAGTCTGCCTGAGTATCTGACTGGAATCAGCTCCCACTGGCGGTCTGGCTATCCTGATTGGACAGCCACTCGCCCCTTTCTGATAACTGCTGAGAGAGATTGCAGAGGAGCGTGTGATGAAGCTGAAAAAGGGTGAGGTTCCTGAGGTGAAAGGCAAGTCAACCACTGCAAACTGAAATAACTGAAGAAGAAGATGAACAGAGACACCTCGAGACCCTTTGCAACACTGTCAAGGGCACCACTGCTGTCCTGACCCCGTCCATGTGACAGAGAAACTGCGAAGAGGATGACTCCTTCTCTTTGACTGCTGAGAACAACCAGTCCTGAGACGTGCTACAATCTGAGCCATCTCGAGAGGTGCTGTGCCTCTACAGAGCTGTGAACCGCAAATTCCTGGAGACATTCGTCTAGACATCTAGAGACACAATCTGACCCATCCAAGACCCCTCACCAGAGTGCAGGACTCCAGAAATCAACAAAGATTGATAGGGCAAATTGTGTCCTTTATTGGTGCTGCAGAAAAGGGGCCAAAACTGCTGACTGACCAGAGAAGCTAAAGAGATCCTGTCCATTGTCCTGCCTATCATCACCAGACCAAGGAATCCTGAGATTGTCTCCAGCGCTGCTACATCGAGGAGAGTCAAGCCATAAACATGTCTTCTAACCTAAGGTACTGTGGGGGAAAAGGTATTGCTTACCTTGATCCAACAAGTTACTCGTGTTCATTGGAGTGCACATAGCGGTGCCCAGGATGTCCACTTTTACCTCTGATACAAGCTGCTGGTTGTGTCCCTTTTGCGAGATCTTTAACAGGGTCTCTGGCATAGTGGTATTTTTCAAGCATCGTTTCACTGGAAACTTGAAGTATCCCAAGGAACTTTTGCTGTTTCCCTGCTTTGTAAGTCTTAAAGCCCTCTCCAAACTGACTTTTTCTGCTAGTTAGGATTTGGTCTTTAAACGTGTTAATTTGCCCTGAAACTGTCTCTAAAACCTTTAGCTCTGCTAATGTTTGACTAACCAAATGTTTTCCTTCCCAAAAGATAATGGGCCTCATTCTGACCATGCCGGTCCGGAAACAACAGTGCTTGTTAGCTTACCGGCACCGTTATTTCCAGACTGGCATATTACAGGTCTGCATGCCAGAGCTGCCGTGCCCGACAGGTCTGACCCTGCTGGGCACAGCAGCCACAGTAGGTAGACCTGTCACAGAAGCACCGGCGCTGTTAACAATGGTGTCGGTGCTTCTGTGTCCCCACTCCCATAGAGTCCTTTTGGACTTTATGGGAATGGGGAACACCATTTTACTGGCACCTAAATTCTCAGCCACAGGACTTGGAATAGCATAGTGGCACCGGGAAGTCAGGCACCAGTAAATATGTATAGGTCCAGTAGCACCGGCATGGTTACTGCCGGACCCGTAATGAGCCACATTATCTTACGTGGTTTTGCTAACTAAATAAAATTACCCTATATCTTTGTCTGAGCATGAGTGCGCACCGATAGTACGTTTCAACTCTCATTACTGTCAAATGCTGTAACAATTGTAATTGGGAGCAACTACAAACTAAGCAGTGGCCTTTGAAAAGTATCTTAATGTATTTCTATTTATCTAAGCATTTTAAAACATTCCTTGTGTAAATATAATAAATATATATTTTGATATAAATGTATTGGTGTGTTTCTTTGATCTGCTTTATTAACTGGGTTCAGTGTACTTACCTTCAGATCACATCTTCCTCTTATGATAAGCCTAACTGCGCTGCCACTTTACCAAGATTCCATTAGTAGTACACATTGTTACTAAGAGTTGGGAACCTGTATTCCATTGGAATAGTTTAAAGGAGTCTTATCAAAGGTGAACTATGGGAACACTCCCCTGACACTGGTGTTACAGCTGGTGGGATTTGTGGAGGTTGGATTTCATTGACTCATGGTTGTACTGTGTTAAAAAAGATCCATCCTCAAGGCTAGTTACTCTACAGTAAAGTACTAAACAGTGTGCACTATGGAAAACCTTAAGGTAGAAGCTCCTATCCCTCTTACTGTTGAAAAACTGAGAGAAATGTATAGAGAAAAATGTTTTAATACTAACGGAAAGAAAGCTGAGTTAATCCCAAATGTGTTGGATTAGCGAACTGTGAGTGGGCCTGTAACCTCTACTCCCAGAGTAGTGATGGTCAAAGTATAACCCTTAGCTCTCATCTTCCAGAGAGTGAGGTAGATGATATGGATGTAAATGTGATTGTTGATTGAAATGAAAATGCAGCTTGAATACAGAAAGCTGGAGATACAGTCTGAAATGAGGGACACAGATATCATGAAGGAACTGCAACTCATGGAAAAAGAGATGCAGCATGAGCTTGACATGAAAAAGTTGTCCCCTGATTCCACTTATGTTTCAGAGTCCTCTCTTCCTGACACCTCCGCAAACATTTAGTGAGTGTATATGGGTACATTTGAGTTTACATGTAAAGTGCAAGGAATTTGCAAAAGTGAGTATGGTCCATGGGTAATCTCTAGGCTCCCTCAGAGTGCCTGTGATGGAGTTGAATGAAGCTGATATACAAGATTACCAGTTGATAAACACTGCTCTCATAGCCAGGTATTGGAAGGCCTATTCCCAATACTTAAAAAGGTGTAGGGACCACAGGAAGATTGATGGTAACTTGTGGGTCACTTGGGTGTGTGAATGCCTGAAAAACATAGATGGGTGGATTAAGGTCTACAAGGTGAGTACTTATGAAGGTTTGAGATGTCTCTTCATGCTTATAATTATTTGTGATGGCTGTTCCCTAGAAATGAAACAACACCTTGCTGACTCTAAGGAACTGGACCCCAAGAACCTAGCAGTAGCTGCTGACTTGTGGTTGACCAACATGGCTAATCACAGGGATTATGGGGCTCCTCACAAGAAAGAGGATGTGAGGAGTCATAAAAAGGATAATTAAAAAAACACCAAAAGAGGGCCACAAAGACACCAAACATAAATATCCACCTAAACCACATTATAGGGCTAGTGAAACCTCTGTGCCCAAACCAGAGGGAGTTTACAAGAAACCGCCATTTCCGAAGATATTTGGGAATTGTGTGGTTTGTGGGTCTAGTGATCATGTGAAAGGAGATCCCAGATATAAGGGTAAACCTTGGAGTGTACGGCCTTGAATTCAGTGACAACAACTAATGCCGTCCCTTGCCAAGGACAGATCAACTGGTGGATAAACTGGGCTCTGCAACATTCCTCAATACTTCTTTGACCTGACAAGTGATTATTTGCAAATTGCCATGACTGACCATGCCAAGTAGAAGACAGTATTCCCAACCCCAGAAAGCTTGTGCCAGTTTAAGTGCATGCCCGTTGGATTAAAGAATGCACCGGCCAGTTTCCAGAGTATGGTTAATCATGTTCTGAATGGGCTACAGAACATCTGCATGGAGTACTTGGATGACATTGCAGTGTTCAGCCCTACCGGGGAAGAAAATCTTATCCACCTGGGACATATGTTGCAGGCCCTTCAGCGGGCCAATCTGACCATCAAAGCAAGTAAGTGCCAAATTGGTCACAGTTGATTGGTCTACCTTGATCATGAGGTGGGAGGAGGAGGGATTAATCCCTTAACCAACCAAGTACAGGCATTGCACAGGCTGTGCAAAACTGGGCCACTCTAACTACTCAAACTCAAGTAAGAGCCTTCCTAGGACTTACTGGTTGTTTTGAGAACTTCTTTGAGAACTATGGGACCATAGCTTCTTCTCTGAATAGTGTATCCTCTCCAAAGTACCCTAAACAATGTCAAGTGGAATGAGCACTGTGAGAAAACCTTCTGGCGACTGAAAGATCCCCCCTGTAAAGCTCCAGTGGGGAGAGCTCTAGATTATACTCAGGCCTTCTTAGGCCAGACTGATGCTTTCAAAACAGGGATAGGAGCAGTCTTGAGTCAATTTGATAGCAAAACCAGGGAGCTTTATTAGTCGAAAACTAAAACATAGGGAAACCAGTCGGGCCACAACTGAACATGAATGTGTTTCTATTGCACAGGCCTTGAAGAACTTCTGGCCATACCTATATGGAACTACTTTCATCATTCAAACTGACCACCAACCCTTAAGGTGGCTGATACACATGAAAGGAGAAAACCCAACATTTCTCAGGTTGTACATAAGCCTCCAAAGCTTTGATTTCAGTATTGGGCACAGGTAAGGTACCCAACATAAGAATGCTGATTGTCTCTCCAGAAAGTATGACCAACTGGGACAAGAGATGCATCCAGGAGTGGATTCGATCCTCCTGTCCCTTAGTCTGGGGGGATGAGTGTTAGAGAGATTTATCATTTTTATGCTTGATCCCCTCTCCTAGTGAGACCCCCAGCACTTTTTGCTGGACCTCTTGACCCTGTTCTTTATATCCTGAATGAGTGGAGCCTTTTTCCACTCATTCATTCTTATGGGCTCTACATTTTTTAAACCTGTTCTCTGTGTTTTACTTTTTCTATGGAGTCTACTTTCCTCTGTATCTCTCGTAAGGCATCTATATTTTACTTCTGTAACACACAGCTCCTTATGGGCAGTGTTGATGGGAACCCTTTGTGTTCTCCTTTGAGATTCTTTCATTATCCTTATGTTCTACTGTTCTTAAGGATAGAGAAATACTTTGAATCTCTCCTAAAACTGTATATTCTGATAGATTGGCACACATCACCTTATATGCAGTGCTAAGGGGGTACTTAGTAGCCCCGTTCTCTCTGCTCCTGTACATTTTTAGTCACATAGACAGCCCAATAGTTATAGATGGTGGCAGTGGACGTGTTCTACCAACTATTGTGTTTTTTGCCCGCAGAATGTGTTAAAAAAGGGTCACCTAAGTAATAACTTCATGGCTCCTACATTTTTTTGCTTTTTCTAGCATGGTTTTACTTTGTTAGCCCTTATTCTACCATTCTGGGGGAGGGGTCTGCCTGTATGTTTTACCTTTGGTAGGTTTACTTGGGTGTCCCCATTTAGGCTCCAGTGTGTCTGGGCAGGCAGGAAGTGCAGGAGGAGTTGTTTACGCTCCTGCTCGTTGTCTGCCTGAGTGCCTGAATGGATCCAGCACCCACTGGGGGTCTGGCTGTCCTGATTGGACAGCCACCTGCCCATTTCTGTAAACTGCAGAGAGAAATTGTAGAGGAGTGCGTGATGAAACTGTACACAAGTTGAGGTTCCTGAGGTGAAAGGCAAGTTGACCACTGTAAACTGAAGTAACAAAATTAACAGAAGAAGATGACAACCAGAGACGCCTGCAGACCCTTTGCAAGACTCTGAAGCAGCCACTGCTGTCCTGACCCTGTTTTCTATGCAACAGAGGAGCTCTAAAGAGGAGAACTCCTTCCCTTTGACTGCTGGGAACAACAAGTCCTGTGATGAACTACAATCTGAACCATCTTCCGAGGTGCTGTGCCTCTCCAGAGCTGCAGACCGCTAATACCATGAGACCTCTGACCCAATTGCAGTGCATCATTTTAGAAAGGCCAAATCCAGCAAGTATTTGCTGAGCTTCAATCGAACGTCCAGAGACACAATCCAACTCATCCAAGTGCCCACATCAGAGTACAGGACTCCAGGAATTGAACAAGATTGACCAGGTGAATCATGTCCTTTGTTGGTTCTGCAGCTAAGGTGCTAACACTGCAGACTGACCAGTGAAGCTGAATAAATCCATGCCAGTTGTCCTCCCTTGAGGCTGCTGCTGAGAGTGTCCATCCATTGTCCTGCCTTTTGTCAGCAGACCAAGGAAACGGGAGGTCGGGTCCAGCGCTGCTACATCGACTTGAATCCAGCTACAAACATTTCTACTAACCAAAGGTACTGTGGGGAGAAAAGGTATTGCTTACCTTGGTCCAAGAAGTTGCTCTAGAGCATTGGAGTGCACATAGAGGTGTCCAGTGTGTCTACTCGTACCTCTGACCCAAGCTGCCAGCTTGTGTCCCTTCTTTTGTGAGTTCTTTAACAGGGTCTCCAATTTTGTGTTATTCTTCAAGCATCTTTTGACTAGAGACTAGAAGTATCCCAAGGATCGTATGCTGTTTCCCTGCTTCGTAAGACTTAAGCCCTCTGCGAACTGATGTTTGCTGCTAGTTAGGTTTTGGACTTTAAAAGCGTTAGTTTGCTCTGAAACCATCTCTAAAACCTTTAGCTCTGCTACTGTTTGACTAACCAACTGTTTTCCTTCCCAAAACACATTGGGCCTCATTACGAATGCGGCAGTACAGTGACAACGGCGCCAGTAGTGCTATCGGCCCAGTTGTTACCGTACCACCACATTACGAGTTCTGCTCGCGGGTGCTGCTCTGCACTCCTGGTCAGACCAGGCGTGCAAAGCGGCACCCGTGAGCAGAACTCATGATTGCACGGCACTGTTATCAATGGTGCCGGTGCAACCATGCACCACACCGGGAGCCCACCCACGCCGGCAACCCGCGAATGGCCAATTAGCGGGTGCCGGTAGCGAGTTCGGCAGTAGCTGTGCCCGTAATACATAATGAGGCCCATTATCTTATGTGGTTTTGCTAACTAAATTCAATTATTGTATATCTTTGTCTGTGCGCGAGTGTGCGGTATAACCAATAGTATGGTAGAAGTTTGGTTAGTGACAAATGGTGTAACAATTGAAACCGCAAGCAACTACAAACTAAGCAGTGGCCTTTGAAGGTTATCTAAAAGTATTTCTATGTATGTTTGTTTATTTATCTAAGCATTTTGAAACATTCCTTGTGTAAATATAATAAATATATATTTTCATATACGTTTATTTGTGTAAGAGTTTCTTTGATCTGCTTTACTAACTGGGTTCAGTGTACTTACCTACAGCTCACATCTTCCTCTTATGATAAGCCTGACTGCTCTGCCACTCTACCAATTTTCCATGAGTAGTACAGACTGATACTAAGAGTTGGGGACCGGTATACCATTGGGATAGTTTTATGATGACTTATCTCAAGTGGACCTTATGAAAACTCCCATAACAAAAGGTATGCACAACAAAGGGCAAACAAAAGAGGAGGGAATGCTAGCAAGATCACATTGACAGCATGGCACCTGTCACGAGTCGTGCACACAGACCTCATAGCCATAAAGATTGGAAGAAAGAAATGGTAGAAGAAACTTTACATTATGGATTTGAACATACAAATTACCCGTAGCCTTGTCATCAAGCTATGATACCTAAGGGTGTTGAGTATATAAACTATGATGATACAATGGGCCTCATTACGAGGAAGGCGGTAGAGGGTTAACGGCGCCAGTAGAGCTGCCGGCACCGTTAACCCTCTACCGCCTCATTACGAGGTCTGCTTGTGGGTCCCACAAAGGATGTCTGGTTTTACCAGACGTCCTTAGTGAGACCCGCTAGAAGACCAGGATGTTAACAACGGGCCCGTCATTAACGAGCCTGTTGTTAGCATCCTCCCCAATCCCATTAAGCCCTATGGGCACAAATGGGAATGGGGATGTACCGGGTCCCGGGAAAGGGAATTACCCGGCCCTCCAAGGTCGGAATGGCCTAGTAATTTCTCATTCCTGGAACCTGGTACCCAGTATGGGGGTAGCCATGCCGCTAAAGGCGGCATGGCTACCTCCATACTCGTAATCAGGTCCAATGTCTTCTAGATGCAGCATGGAGGTGATGCTGATATTCAACCACTCTTATTCTGGAAGTCCCTACCTCCACATATGTTACACGTGGCCTCTTCAAAATCTGCTCTAACGCTTCACCTCCTCACACTCGAAGGAGCACCCTCGTCTCACTCTTCCATTACTTCCCTATCCCTGACTCTACATTGTGTAAGTTAGCTGCAAATGCCTCACTGTCAGAATACCTTGCACTGATATCTGGCACGTGTCCATGGGTCTCTACCATGAATTGGTGAAATGCTCACTAACTCTACATCATATGTACAGCACGTCATTCAGAACTAACACGATGACTGGTGATGGCTACTGTTTCTGATTCTCTTGGAAAAAAAATCTTTGTCACCTGAATAAATAAATAAAATACACTATAAATACAGTCAGGTGCGTGGGGGCACCACAAAGGAACATGTTGTTACGTAGGGACATTTTTTAAATTTGCAATACGGCTCATTCATTTTCCACCTCCTAAAATATGAGGGTTTAGTAGATATTGTTTCATGGTGAAATAAAATAACTGGAACTGCATTTTTATGCAGTAACATAAACAACCCGTCGAAATCTCCTCGATCTGCCTTTTCCCCGCCATTCTCTGTGTGCTATTGTTCAAATCTGCTTAGGAAAGTAGAAACATTTCTAATCAAATGAATCATGCTTGTACATCTGGTGCTGACACAGCAAATATTACTGACTTAGCTTGCAAGAAAAATGACAGTTCAACTTTATAGCTGATGTAGTTTATCTCTAAAGCACCTTTTTGTTGAATTTACGGAAGTAGCCGTTCATAAACTAAAAACAGGGCACACAACAGAAGGTGAACATTGGTTTTGAGTCTGAAATGTTCACGTTAAAGTTCTCTGTATTCACAGCAGTAGGAAGCCTGATTATGCAGAAGAAGGATACAGCAAAATAATCCAACTAGCTATGCATTCGATTTTATAATTTTAACAGTTTTAGTGAATGTTTGTATTGATAGGTCTGTCATTAGAATGAGTCTAAACATTGTGGGGATAGGCAGATTACTCAATAGTCACCCACCTAACACTTTTCCGTCCTGTGTTTGTAGAGCATCATTTGTGTGGAACCAGAGAAGTCTTCCTGGGCTATGCTCATTCACATTGCCTACTGTATCTGTGTTTCGAGGACCTTTTCACATTGTGTGAGTCTTGCAAGAATACTTTTTTTATCTTTGTCACTTGTTTTGAGTTTTACACATAGACACTTTAGAAAAATGCGGCACCTAGGACAGATGTGTGTTTTGTACGTTGGAACCTTAGGCACAAAGTCCTTTCATTTGGAGGGAGTGCCATGGTGCGAGAGGTGGGTGGTGGAGATGAGGATCTGCACTACTTATCAATCTCCTTGTCAGAGGTTTTATGAGTGAGGAGGCAGGCAAAGACAGAGTCAGCGGAGTAAGGCCAGACTGAGGTAGAGATGAAGCTTGAGATTAGCGACACAGTGTTTGAGGAGAGGGAGATGGAGCACAAGGAGCACAGGGAGAGGAGGTGTTGATTGAGTAGGGGGAGACAGAGTATGAGGAGAGGAAAATGCAGCATGATGAGAGATAAATGTGGTTACCAATCTGGAGGAGGTTGTGGTAGAGTAAGTAACCTGACCTTGGAAATGTCAGGGAGGAAGATATACTCGAGGAACAGCAGGTAGACGTAGCCCCAGAGGTGAAGTGGGATGCATGGCGGAGTGGAGAGGAGGTGACGCTGCTGCTGTAGATCACAAAGAACCAGGCACAGGATTCAGACATGTTCAGCAAGCAGAAGGCTCAGTCAGAGACTCAGACGACTGTACCATTGTTTGCCTATGCAGAGTGGGCAAGACTGATGCAGGATCTCTTCAAGAGAGTGCAGCCAGGTCATTAGACATCCCCATCTTTGACATCACCACTGCTTTGAAAGAGTATTTTATTTGCTGTATAAGCACCTAACAAGCAAACAATAGGCACATAAATAAATACATAAATAAAAAAAAAAACATCTGGACATGGAAGTGGATTTACCTCTCCTTTCCGGAGGGTGTGACTTTCAATGGATGATGGCAGGTTGTGTAATATACATACTCTGCGAGTAGAGAGTTCAATTGGGTAACCCAAATAAAAGTGCATTTAGGGTGTGGAACAATGAGGTGTTCAATGAGCACACATCATATTTCACAGACACAGCTAGTACAGCACCCTGTTGCACTGATGATCTGGTGATGGTGGATGCAAGGGAGTGTCAAATGGTACTCCAGCTCGCCACTGGCCATTATCAGGCAAAGGATCCCCATCCCACCTGACTCAGCATCTGAACAAAAGTCTCCCAAAAACCAATGACCGCTCCGTACAACCTGACCCAGTGGCACCATTGATAAGCAAGGCCATATCACCACCATTAGCAGCACAACCTTCTGTTGTAGAGTCAGGATCTGGTGTCATTTGGGTGCAACAGGAATGAGAGTGCAATGAGCAATGCAGCCAGATGCTGCATGTATTGTGTGACCTCTTTCAATTATAGGGACCTCTACTATGAACTAGTGGAGGATGCTAAGCAGAAACACACTGGCTTGTTCTCTGACATTTGGCTCTCTTTTCATGTCCCAGACAGGTCTGTTTAGTGCATCCTAACACATGGATAGCATGAACCCTTGCAAATGACGACCCCCTTCATGTTTGTCACTTCATGGAATCATTACAAATGTTGACTTTAAACAGGGGGTCATGAAAAAATGCTAGGACATATTTGTATTTGTATTTTTTTTTTTACTTGAAAAATAGGAATGTCAATTACGATCATACATGCCTTACCCTAATACATTTACAGATAGTGGAAGCAATGAGTGGCATTTACAGATTTTGGGTGGGCCCTGACCGCTCAGACCTTACCCTGTCTATTCCTCTGGCCAACTCTGAAAAGGTGACCAATGGGTAATCCAGCTTCCCTCCCAGGTGACCTTTCTTTCATATATTTCAGTTGGCAAGGTGACTGTAGCTTTTACGTTGTACAATAACCCACATTTCCAGGATCGTACTTCTACCTCATCATGGGGATTGCTTGGTGTACTTTACAGTGGATTCAGTGTGGATGCAGTTGAGGAGATCTGGTATTGATTTGATTAAGTAAAAGGTACAACCAAAAGCAAGCATTTCGAACTGCTTTTGGAAATAAATGTACACTTATGTTTGTTTGTTTGTTTATTGCATTTATAAGGCGCACCAGACCCAGAGTATAAGGGTGCAACAAGGATATGCGAAGCTTACAAGGTTACATAATGTACAGGCAATATACGAATAGTCACATTACACATGGAGAAAAAACAAGATACAATATACAAATCATGTTGCACAAAGAGGCAAAGCTATATACATCTTGGACGATAGGGATGTACAACATTTACAATCGATCAGCAGGTCGTATTGACGTGCCAAAGTTTCAAGGAGACTGGTTCTCAGTCAGATTGAGGTGAGTGATAAGGTTCTTTCTGAAGAAAGAGTAGGGCAGGCCAACTCTCAGCTGATGAGGCAGGGAATTCCAAAGTTTAGCAGCCTTCACAGGAAAGCTATCGGCGCCAATCTTGGAGGATTTGAATCTGGGTACTACCAGACAATTAGTGTTAACAGTTCTAGAGGGTCTAATGGAGGTTCTTCTGGATATTCTGTCGATGAGGTAGCTCGGTGCAGCATTGTGTAGTGCTTTATATGTCAAGGAGGCAGTTTTTAGTTGTATTTTGTTGTGGGTAGATAGCCATTTGTGATGGCGTCTGATTGCAGAGATGTGCATTGTTTTTTTAATACCTAGTGCAGCTCTGATGGCATTGTTTTGTAACATTTTGAGTTTTTGAATAATGGTTTTATTAGCACTGCTGTAGAGGGCGTTGCAATAGTCTAACCTTGATAGAATTAATGCTCTGGCCAGTATCAGGCCGCTGTCATTAGAAAGGAAGGGCCTACCTGCTCTAATCAGCTTACATGTGTAGGCTGTGGCAGAGGCCAGGGAGTTAATTTGTTTATTGAAGGACATCGTTGCATCAAGGTAGAAACCAAGAGTTTTTACCTCTTTGGAGACAATGGTGTTGTTGCCGTCAATGATGAATATTCATGACCTAATTTGGAGATGTTGGAAGGGTAGCCGAGGATTATCAGCTCTGTCTTGTCATCATTCAGGCATAGGCCGTGAGTGGCCATCCATGCCTGAATGATGAGATAGATTCTATTCACCAACGCCAAGTCCTTGCTATGATCCCCAGAAAGAGGGAGGAGAATCTGAGTGTCATCTGCATAGTTTGTGTAGGTGACACCCAGAAGGTCCAGATCATCTAACAGTGGCTTTGTGAATATTTTGTAGAGAGTGGGGGACACGCAGGAACCCTGTGGGACCCCGCACATGATAGGGGTGGGATCCGCAGCTGCAAAAGGAGAGAATACTCTGCTGGTTCTGTCGCTCAAGAATGATTCTATCCACTTGACAGCGCCTATGGAGAAATGGGCTGCTGTGACAAGGTGCCTACAAAGGACCTTATGATCGACCAGGTCGAATGCAGCTGAGAGATCAAGTAACAATAATAATGCTGTTTTCCCTTAATGTCTCAGCTCATCGATCTGTGTCTTCAGATCAAGGCAGTTTCCGTCCCGTGTAGAGGTCGGAATCCTGATTGTCGGACCCCAAGGAGTTTGTGCTGTTCAAGGTGTTTTTGGATCTGCACGTATGCAATTTTATCTAGAATTTTGAGTAGGAATGGTACCGTTGTGATGGGGCGGTAATTGGTAGTGATAAGTGGGTCTAAGTTTTGCTTCTTGAGAAGCGGGAGCACCCATGATTGTTTGAGATTGGCTGGGATGGTGCCAGAGGCAAAGGAGGCATTGATTAATTTGGAAATGAAAGGGGAGAGGTCTCTAGCAGCCTCTTTTATGATATGCGCTGGGCATATATCTCATTTACAATTAGGAAATATTTGCATTTGGTTGGGAATAGTGAGTTGTTTGAGAAAGTTTCAGAGAGTCTTTCTTATTTATTGATTTTGTTGGTTAGTGCTTGTTGTTTCTCTGAGCACCAATTCTTATCTTTAATGCAGATATATGGTGGAGAGGTAGGGGACTCTAGTTCTTTTAGAATTATGAATAATTCTTTCATACTAGAGTTGGAATTATCTATACGTTCATTGTAGGAGTTTTTAGTATTTGCCTGGCAAATTTCTTTTTTGTACTGTGATGCAGTGGATGCTAGCTTCTTTTTGTTCTCATGGGAGGGGCAAAGGCGCCAGTCGGTTTCACATTTTCTTTTTAATAGTTGCAGGTCCTTTAATTGTGGAGTGAACCACTTATTAAGGTGTGGTTTGGCTTTACTCGCTCTCAATTTGAGAGGGGCGACTTTGTCTAGAGTGGCGAGCATGATCTTGTTATACTCTTGCACCAGAGTGCTTGGGTCCAGGCTATCTGGCAAAGAATTTAGGGTGGGTAGAATATTAGGGATCACACTATCCACTGTTATATTCTTTTTTAACCTTGTTAGGCATGGTGGTGCTGGAATCTCTTGGTAGTGGAGAGTGTCAAGAACACGAGATAGTGGTCAGTCCAAGATAGGGGAGAGATCGAAGTAATAGTAGCTATACAATTGTGATCGGCTACCCAATCCAGGGTTCAGCCCTTGATATGGGTGGGAGCGTTTACCTTTTGTGTTAATCCTAATGCATTGAGGGAGTTTACTATTTGCGGTTCCTGTTTGTCCAAAGGATCGTTTAGGCCTAAATTAAAATCACCAAGCAACAGTACTTGGGAGGTGGGTTTGAGATTATTAGCAATTAAGTTGTGTAGGTCCTCTTCAAAGGAGCCAGTAGGTCCCGGGGGTCTGTAAACTACGTGCATGGTGAGTGATTGGGAATTCTTTAGTGGTAGCTTGATGGAGAGATTTCTTTGGTTGTGATAAGGCCAGGTGTAGGGCTAATGGGGGCCAATGCCTTAGTAATTAGAGTGGGAGTCTGAGTCTTGTGTGTACTACAAGTGGCTAGGGTGAGGGGCAGTTTGACACTAGTAAGTGATGAGATGTGGTAGCAGTTAATTTTCTTATTGGAAGGTGGTAGTGATCTTGTGAGAGGCTCATAGATTTTGGGGCGTCTACTATGTAGTTTAAGATTTCTGGTGTACGTAGTACAAGGAATCAAAATATATTTACCTGGGGACTGGTAGTTAGGAACGTCAAGACTAGTGGGCTTGGGTGCCATGCTAGGGGAGGTAGGAATAGGTGATTTCATCTCAACTGGAAGGGTAGCGTTAGGATTGGCTGCTAGACTGGTGAACAGAGAGTGTCCGAGGCTTGCTTGCTGTGTACTATGATTTCACTTGACAGGTTTACTAATGCATACACCCTCTTCCTATGTCTCTTGGTCTCCCTCCCTATCTGCGGTATCATCAAAATAGAGATGTCCAAGTCTCAATCGTGAATCAGGGTATGAAGTACAATCTTTGTCATGGTCTATTCACATTTTTTCCCATGAAATGAGAGGTGGGGAATGTTCAGGAATTCACTCTTTTTCCTCATTCATGGATTGCACTCTTTGCTGCTGAGCTATGTCATATGTTCTCCCGCTTGATGGTGGCTAAAATTCCACTCCCCCCTTCTCCTGAACTCAGTCCTCTGGCACTTCATTCATGTCAACATGCTTTGCAAACACAGCTGAATTTCTTCTCAGTGCACCAGATTTGTTCAAGATGAATACCCATGTTTTTTTTTTTTTTTTTACAGAGGAAGAGATCAGTGGTTACTGATTGGCCAGCATATTCGCTCAGAGACATTTATACTTTGTGGCCTTCTCCAGCTCCAGCGCAAACACTTGTTGCTGCATCAGGTGAAAATGACCAACAGATACATTCCTCCGCTAAACATTAGTATTACCTACCACATTTTGGACCTGGAGTAGATTTGGGAATTTTAGTTAAATAAATACGCATGTGGTTCCCAGCCCTTTGGCCTTTTCCTTGTCTAGTGAATGCATTTGGAGGAGTGGCGGCGAGTGGCAGTCCTGCAGCGACCTTCCTGTTGGTCTGTCTTCCCTGTCACCCTTACCTGATGGTGGAGCCTTTACTACTTCCATAAAGACTGCTTGCTACCACTGAGCGGACGTGGAGTGGCGGTGAGTGGCAGTCCTGCAGCAACCTTCCTGTTATTCTGTCTTCCCTGTCACCCTTACCTGAAGGTGGAGCCTCTACTACTTCCATAAAGACTGCTTGCTACCGCAGAGTGGACGTGCAGTGGCGGTGAGTGGCAGTCCTGCAGCAACCTTCCTGTTGATCTGTCTTCCCTGTCACCCTTACCTGAAGGTGGAGCCTCTACTATTTCCACAAAGACTGCTTGCTACCGCAGAGCGGACGCAGAGTTGCGGCGAGTGGCAGTCCTGCAGTCATGGATGGCTTGGCTGCAAGGGCTTCTGCTCTACAAACATCACCTCATAACGAAGAAGGGAGGTGGCTCCGCAGCTCCTGCCTGCGTTCGAACATTGAAGCAGCGCCTATATATGAAGCACTGGAGTGTACTCCCGTGCCTTGGAACCAAAGTAAAACCAACATGCGGAAACTCGAGACACATGAAAGTGTCTCGCTGAGGACCGTGACTAGCACCTCTGTTCTCAAGCCGAGTTCTGTCTTACAGGAGGTGTTCCCTCTCCTCAAACACAGAGCCATCAATCTAAATCACTTACAACCATCGAACAACCAGCTTTGTATCCCATTGCGAGTAGCCCACCCCCAGCCTGCTTACTGTTATCCCTGGAGGGGGGCCTGTGGAGGCAGCTGACGTGGAGCGCAGTGCCTCGGCAAAGCTCCCTTCTGCAAAGTTCCAGACAAGGCGGCACCAAGTGACGGGGCGGCCGCCCCAGCTCGCAGTTGTGACTTGGACTGCTGTGACCGGAGCCCAAAGACCATCTTCCCTGACACCGGAGCTCCTCTGCCTCTACCTGCTGGAGCTAACCAGCCAGTGGCCCCGAGCTGAGCTACGACCGGGTGTTGTCCGCCATTGCAGTTAGGGCACAGGTCCACTTGGATGCAGTGGAGGATCCGCCCCTCCTGCTTGTGGGAGAGCTTGTGGACCCTGCTGAGCCAGCGCTGACCTCCACCCCCGTGAGAACCATTGAAAAGAAAATAGTGACTCTGGTACCAGCAGCAACGATCCCACGTGGCTAACACTGAACACGGAACGGGGGGCACTGGATTCAATTCCAGCTTTAAACCCCAAAAAACGAGGTTGACTTTTTCTGGGAACATCCTCCTCCAAAACAAAAAACTGGAATACAGTGAAAACGACAAACAGAAACAAAGCTCATCACACAGGAGCTCAAAAAAACAAAGCCAGCTTTTAATGCAGAAAAACTGAATCCTTGAACAAAGGTGTAAGAAAAACAACTCCTCTAACACTGCTGGCAAACTTTTTTAATAAGCAGACCAATCACTGTCCCAACAATGGAAGTGAACTGTGGGGTGCAGAGATATTAGAGGCAGTCGTAGACAATCAACCTGCTTACAAACTCAGGAGAACAGATGAGAAGATCTCAACAAAGTCCGGACTCTGCATTCATTGCCAATTCTGAACTAAAGGAGAGCTTGATGGCTTCCATAAAGCCCCTACAAGATCTGGAAACACCAGAATTTGGAAATCAAGTACTGTTCAAAGAACCTTTTTTAATAGATCTGGCTCTAAAATCTACTCCAAGTTTAGAAATACTGCAGTTAAAAAGCCTCAACTCAATGAACACTCCATTAAAAGACCTGCGGGAAAACACCAATAATGATGAATGTTTTCCAGAGACACTAATAGCACCTGAAGCTCTTCCTGTGAACAGCCCAGCTTCTGAACTGACTCATTCTCCACCTCAGAAAAACCAGTTTACTGACAAAGAGTCTCGAAATCAAACAAAGATCCGGGAGCCTAGCGGCTCAGGCCAAAAGCTTTTGGGCACAAGAAAAGGTACCGGTGAACCGGAGGACTTGGAGATTTCAACATCAAAAACTCCCCTGGTTTGTTGCAAACAACGGGCAGAAACTTCGCAAGACCTGACTCAAGCAAATTTGCACCAGAGTCCCCACCGAAGACACTCTCTGGACCGGCTTTCCAACCAGAAACACTTTAGAGAAACTCCAGGACCACCAACATCTCCTCTCATCTTGAATAAACCTCAAGCACAGCCTTGAACAATAACCAAAGGCACCCCATCAAAGAAACCAGATATTTTTTCCATCATGTCGGCAATCACTATTGCAATGGCGCCCTTCACGAAACTTTATGTATCTATCTCTGACACAATGAAAGACCATACAACGCTCCAGGCTATGATCCACATGTAGCTAATCTACTTAGAAGGCTGCACAATGGCGCAGCAGAAAAGAGCCAAACACTCAAATTCATCGCTCAATTCTCTAACAGCACGGCTCCTGGCCATGGAGAAAGTCCAAGAATATCCAGAAAAACATGTTAACACTAGCCTAGAAAAATAAGTTTTAGCCTCGACATCTGCATCCATCATTGACTTGACAACAATAAATCAGGAGCCCACAGGCTTGTCTGCTAGGGAGTCCAGTAACAAAAAAAAAAAAACAAAAAAAAAAAACAACCCCAGAACCAACGACAAAAGACAAACTAGTAGTACTCATTGTCGATGAGTGCGATCAGGAGCAAGTAGATAAGCCCTCATTGACTGGGGCCACTGACCAAGCCTAAGCAATATTCGACAACACCAAGCTAAGGCCAGAAAAGAGCCAAGAGAAGCCGGCTGGCACCAGGCCTAAACAAGATCCCAAAGTAAAATCATCAAACTTTTGTTTAGAAAGCAGACTCACAACAACAACACCATTATTGATTCCGCCGATGATCCACCCAGTCCCCAAAACTATGATTCAATGCAGAACAAACTTAGCTCAAAGCCAGTGTGCCTCACCTAAAAAAACAGACGATTTCCTGGCGAATGAGTCTCTAATGAACATTAGTCAACATCTCGATGACGAACTTCAAGCGCCTTCTGTGAATCAAACATCTTCACACATTCAGAGGAAAGTTACGATTGGCAATTTACAGCCCAATTCAAATGTTTCTAGCCACGAAGATGAAGATGCTCCCTTGACGCCCTTCCTTACGATGGAAGAACGTAGGAACAAATTGACCAATACAAAGGTCCAGGTATCGCAGATTCCTGACCGAAAGCTCAGTGAGACACAGAACCAAACTGAAAAGCCAAATTCGCAGAAAGTGAAATCCCTGCGCCAAGAGCCACAATCAAATAAATGAGAAACCCGAAGAAAAACCTCTGAATCAACATTAGCCCCTATATCGCTTTTGCGCAGCCAAGACATTTTCCGTTTGATCCATTATAACACCAACTACAAAGAAGCAATCCTGTATACTCGCTACAGATCAAGAACAGAAAAATACTGGAAGCCCTTAGGAGCGGGCAAAGCCCTCCCCAAGTGGATTTTCAAATTAGAACAAATTCCAGGGAACCACGATGACATTTGGAATTATTTTCATTACTGCCTGAACCAAATATTCAAAATCTGCTGACAAAGTAGGGGCACTGATATACCCCAAATACAAAGCACCACAGTGCAAAACAACTACATGTGCAATGTTTAACATGCCCATATCTCCACAAACTTGACCAATTCCCTGCACATTAAAACCAAGCATAGAGCTCCACACCACCTCCATTCCTTTAACATAATGTTTTTTGCCACATTCTTACATTTCGCATACCACTCCAAACCATGCACAAACATATTTCCAACCACCAACAACCTGCTTTTCTCCACCTCTACCATCTTCATTACACACAGCCTATTTAAACACAAACCACAACCTCAACTTCTGATTGGTTCATCCCTAAAGTCCCCTATACATGCTGCATTTGCTGAGAAACCCCAGATGTAGCACACTCTGCCTACGGATACCCACGATGTTCGAGGAGCGCGTAATACTGGGGCAACCCTTCTACCCTTTCCACTTCACTCTCTGCACCATTTCCTCATTGGCTACTGTTAAACAGTCACACAATCATCCACCAGTCAGACACTCATGCACAAAGCACGCATACACTGCACAACAACCCAACCCACACTTTTGTTTTCTGCAACAAACCCCAAAGAATGCCTACCAAAAAGCAACTCCATAGAAAGCAACGCAGAATTAGAGCAAATCAAAATAAAGTGTCCGAAATAATCATCCATCTCTACCAGATTTTGTACAAAAAGTTCAAACAAAACAGCTAATACAGTCATTACGCAAAACAAAACAAGCTTCCACTACAGAAACATTCCCTCCTCAATCAAAATGTAAAATGAAACAAAAGGCTACACCTATGAATCTTGATATAGTAGCAACTAACCATAACAAAAAAAATTATATTTTACAAAAAATGTCCCGAGACAGGCTCCTTCAGAACCTTATAAAAACAGGAGAGAAATCATGGACAATCCTTAAAACCTACCATAGAAAGGTTATCCTAAAAGCTCTCAGAAACAGTGCAATCCTTGCTCACCACAGACTCCTTCAGAACCTTATAAAAACAGGAGAGAAATCATGGACAACCCTTAATACCTACCATCAAAAAGTAATCCTAAAAGCTCTCATAAACAGTTCAATCCTTCTGAAAAGGAAGTTATTTATTTTATTTTAAACAGAAGGAAACCACTAACAAAACTAACTACTAAATTACAAAAAACACTTCTCAATAAACTGAATATCAACAGAAATAACTCCTTAAACATCTATGGAGGTGAATAGAGTCAGACCATGACCACAGAACCATATTTTCATGAAGAAGCATATAAACAAAAGCAAACAAACTCAATTGCCTTACATAGCAGTGGACGAGGGTATGAAAAACATAATAACACCATTATGAAATAAGAAACTCTGCTCACAAAAATATCCCCAAAAAACTCAGTATCACCTCTCCATTCTAATAAACCAAAACATCCAATCTACAAATGGCCGTGCACATCAATGTGTAACATTGCCAAAAAAATCTTTCAAATGTTTACGCCACTTCCTCAATTAGTATGTAAAAAGCAAAGACAAAATCAAACTGAAACTACTACAGAATATGGATACCTGTCCAGTGCACAAATATGCACATCAATGTGTAACATTGCCAAAAAATCTTTCAAGTCTTTACGCCACTTCCTCAATTAGTATGTAAAAAGCAAAGACAAAATCAAAATGAAACTACTACAGAATATGGATACCTGTCCAGTGCGCAAATACACAGGACTACAAGCACATTCATTAGCCTGCATTTCAGGACCTATTTGCAAAACCACCTTCCATCTTATCAAAATGATATCAACACATCATGCAACTATAAAAATCTGGTCCGCGCCTCAGGAAGTACTCTCTCAAGTGGCCTGTTTAGCCTGGAAATGGTGGAAACACTGATCCCTGCTTCCGTGAACTACTTGTGAAGAGAATAGAAGAAATCCGTCTTTCATTCCAGGATCCATTGTCAATCATACCTGGCCACGCCCATCAGAGGGGAGGACCTCATAAAAACCAGAGGCCGTGCGCAATCAGCGCGTGCGCCTCAGCAAGTGGCCTCTCAAGTGGCCTGTTTAGCCTGGAAACGCTGGAAACGCTGATCCCTGCTTCCGTGAACTACATGTGAAGAGAATAGAAGAAATCCGCCTTTGATTCCAGGATCCACTGTCAATGATACCTGGTGAATGTTATAAACTTTAGAAGGATATCACAACGTCCCAAAAAACGCCATATATAATGCTAATATAGTGTTCTATTTGTATAATCTTAGGCCACGCCCATTAGAGGGGATGACCACGTAAAAACCGCAGGCTGCGCACCATCAGCGTGCATGCCCCAGCAAGTGGCCTCTCGAGTAGCCTGTTTAGCCTGGAAATGCTGGAAACGCTGATCCCTGTTTCCGTGAACTACATGTGAAGAGAATAGAAGAAATCTGTCTTTGATTCCAGGATCCACTGTCAATCATACCTGGTAAATGTTCTAAACTTTAGAAGAATATCACAACGTCCCAAGTAACGCCATATATAATGCTAATATATTCTATTTGTATAATCTATTTGTATAATCTTAGGTCACGCCCATCAGAGGGGAGGACCTCATAAAAACCGGAGGCTGCATGCCATCAGCGTGCGTGCCTCAGCAAGTGGCCTCTCAAGTGGCCTGTTTATCCTGTTTGGACTGCGCGGGCTAGCGGGTAACATCTGGGTGGAATGCACTTAGATTAATAATACTTATGTGTGCCTAGAGAGTGTCCGATGTACCATGAAGTAGTAGATTGCAGATACAACTTTGTCGAGTGAAACATAATTTAGAGTGACAGACCTAACACAAGTTGGTACTCAAGGTATTTGATTAAGCAATGAGCTTGAGGAACGTTAAGAAAAAAAACATCAATTTATTACTAAGTCTAACTATTGCTACCCGTAGAGCCAGCATGGCGCTCGCAGCAGCAGTTGTTACGCCTATATTAGGGCTAATTGACACAGATAATGAGATATTACAATGCGCTCAGGCATGCTCGGCAGGAGACTGTAACTTTAAGGATGGTGAGAAGGAAGCGAATATCGACCCCGCACAATTATTGTTTTGTGAGGGGGAGAAAGACACTTCCATTGATGAGGTGGTACCCAATGATTCTAAGGACATATCAGCAAGTGACTTGTTTACATATACTTTTACATATACTCCCCCTATTTTTGGAACAGGGGAAATTTCTTTGCTTTACCTTACACAGCATTTAGAAACCATAGAAGAAAGGTCCAATAACTGTGATTGCAACGCTACAAGTGAGAAACACAAATACGATATTATGGTAGCTAAACTCAAAATGCAAACAGGCCTTCTTGAAGAAATAGTCATGGCTTCAACAGCTTTGCCTGACTTATGCAGAATGCTGATGGCAGAAAGGTGTATCAGACCCAATCAAGCTGATAACACTAGGTTAAAAGATACTGCACCACCCGAGGAAGGTTTATTAAGTAAAACTGAAACAAATGAGGCTCATGAAGTAATAGAAGGGCTTTCACCTGACCTAATTCAGAAAGATGATGGGAAGTTAAGTGTCTTTCAAAAGGATGTCATAGACTGTGGTAACTCGAATAACAGCAAGAGTGTACCAAGTGATAATCTGAATTGCCCAGAGACAAAAACATCTTTGAAAAAAGAAGAAGAAAAAAGAGGCGCAGAGGAAGAAAAATATGAATTCCATCAAGAATTTAAACATGTCTTCTAGGAAGTTTATGCGTCGCATGGATTTGAGGGAAGACATGGACATATTTAATAAAGAAAGAGAAGCTCAAAAAGCGAGTAAGGCAAGGTTGGAGGATAAGGAGTTACCGGTGGACTCGATGAATAATAAGTTCAAAAGTAGTGAAAAAGTTATAGAGGTGAATGATGATGACTCTTACACAGAGGATACTGACAATTTTCTTGATGCAATGAAGCAGAATAGAACAGAGACTACAATAGAAAGGAATCTTAAAAAACTGGAATGAGGGATGTTAGATATATTCAATATTTTTAAAAACCCAGGGGTTAGGTCCCGACCCAACACACCTATATTGGCCAAAATAACACCCACCCTTAACACCAAAATATTGAAATGGTGAATTCATAACTTTGGCAGATGACTTTCCTCTAGATGAGCTAGAAGTTAGAAAGCCTAAAAAAGGGGGGGGGGGATTTTAAGAGACATCTCAATTCCAGTAAATGAAGGTATAAGAGGTCCTCTTCAATCACCTATAAATAAAGTCGAGGAACCAAGAAAAATTGTGAACGTGGATGGAACGATCGAAGAAGGGACTTGTAAGAATGCTGAAGGATTAATGAAAGAACCCGATGAAATATTATCGAATGGCATGATAGAAGCCATAGTGAAAAATTTTTTTTAAAAAAAAGTCAATTTGGGAAAACCTCATAGTCTCCTAAGGCCTTGGATAAGATCTCAGCCAGTGCTTATTTTAATGTTGACTTTTGTGGATAAGAATGGAATTGTAGGGAGATCCAATGCAATCCAAATTAAGAGGTTATTGAGAACTTATGTCCTGTAATGAGTAAACCAATTCAAAATTCGAACAATTCTTAGGGTGACATTCGGCAATTTCAATCAGAGAGTGACACTGATGCCTTCAGGGCCCCAATATTCCAGATATAAGAGTATTGTCCTCTATTACGTGTTTGAGGAATGTGGCCCTGTTCCCTTAATAGGCCTTGTATGTTAAACATTTTTAGTTCCATATGTAAACTTAGTCTGATTAAATCGGCAGATATCCAATTAGTGGATTATAATCATAACCATCCTTATGACTACATTAGGCTAGTAATACAATCACCTTTGGTAAGAACTTTACTACTCAAAGAGGCTGGGTCATTGCAGAAAAAGGGATTTGACATCATTCCATTTACAGACAATTATTCCATTAACCATGTAAAGTCCAGCAAGCCAAAGGGAACTGACATGAATACCAAAAGTGTGTATCCTGCAGCTACTGAGCCGCAAGATCTTAAGTATGGTGTAGTGATTAAGAACCAACTTAAGGACATGCAGGAATGGCAATGGTTGGCTATATCATTCAAAGAACAATTTAAGCAGGTTCAAAAGCCACTTTAGCGAAGACAACGAGTTGAACTTAGTGTCGTGGAATATTATGGGGTATAAGCACTTATCAAAAGAACACAGGGCATGTACCTTAATAAGTACATTTGATTTTATTTTGCTTCAGGAGACTTGGGCCCTAGTATGCCTATCCCTAGATGGATTTTGGACTATATGTTTACCAGGAAATAAAGGACTCTGGGGGCTCCCAAGAGGAGGCCTTGCATTAGCCTACAGAAATACCCCTGAAATTATTCTGGAGTTCTCTGAATTGGACATGGAGTGTGCAATCTTGGCTAGTTTTAAGCTTGTTAAAATCAACTGCACGATTAAAATATTATTGATCAATATCTATTGGAACAGTTGCATGGTCAAAAAGGATCAATTGGCATCTTTTCTGTCGGATCTAAACCTGAGAATAAGATTAAGGTTGGATGAGAATCCCTTGGCAGAAATGATCATTGAAGGAGATATGAATGCTGATTGCAACATAGAAAAACACGTAACTGTATTGTCAAATTTTTGCTTGGGGAATCAAACAGAATCTAGTAAAAAAAATAAGAGGATGTCTGTGGATAGAATTTGGTCTATGCTGGGGTTTGTCTCCTATGTTTACTAGTAAATCCACCTAGAAAGCTAGATGAATTCAGTCCATCATAGACTATATTCTTGCTAGCAAGAAAGTAATATCAACATGCATCAACTTCGAAGTGATTGAACAAATCATCTAGTGATCATGCAATAGTGTGCTTGGCTTTGCCTTGGAACATAGTGCATGTGGAAAAGGTATACTTTAATGAAGTGGTTGAAGTTACAAATTACTGTGACAGGGTAAAATGGACCCCAAAAAGAATTTTACAATTTAATACAGTGTTGATCCATGACTATGCCTGTTCAAACTGATAGTAAAATGAATATGTATTCAGTAGCGATTTTCAAAGATTAGATAAATATAGTTCAACGAAGCAAGGTTCTGAGCAATGCGTATTCTAACAACATAAAAGCACACAAAACGGTTATTACCAGGAAGTAAAGGTTGCCAAAACAAACCTTAGAAAATATATAGATGATATAAAAAAGAGCAGTGCTGATATAGAGACGAAAAAAAATCATGGTAAAACAATGTAAACAAACATATAAAAATTGGAATATAGCATACAGATCTTTGAAGTTTCAAAAGGATGGTGAAAGTTGCTCATGGCCATGAATGAGAGCAACTCAAGGAGCTATTGGTCGATTATAAATGGGATGCAAGTAACACAATCCCATGTATAATGAAACCCGATAGAAGGCTCTGTTTGGATGGATTGTTTTGGCAATCTTTACAAAAAAATCTGTTGAAGTGTGGGACCCCCAGAGTAGTCTAGAAATGGCATGGTCTTTGGATATATCCATAGTAAATATAGGGAAAGCTATTGGGGAGGCAAAACCGACAACCACCACAGGTCCCAATTTATTGTCCTTTGCTACCCTGAAAAGTAATGTGGAAATTTGGGCCATAATACTTAATATATTATTTGCGGATATATGTGTCAAAAAGAGGATTCCAGTTTTCTGGAAAATGCTGTATGTGTTGCTGATATATAAAAAAGGTAACAGATTATGTCCAAACAACTATAGACCTATCAGCCTCATGAATACTGAGTCCAAAGATTTTGCTGCTCTGGTGCTGTAAAAACTAACAACATGGATCTATCTTAGCTCAATCCTTGACAGCAGACAGATTCAGGAGCAAAATGGGTACTGATGCAGGTGAGCTCTTAATGATGCAACTATTGAGTTATACTAGAATAAAACCATGAACAACTTATACATTGCAGCAATGGATCTTACTAAAGCATTTGACCTGGTTGATTGGGCCAAACTATGGCAAACCTTAACTGAGCTAGGCATTGAAGAAGGGCTACTTAATATAATAATTGCTTTATATACTGATACAGTCATGAGAGTCAGATTCATTAACAGGGGTCTGATCACAAACGTAATTGAAACCCAAAATGGTTTGAAACAAGGCTGTAGATCAATCCTTTTTAACATCTATGTTTCGCAAGCAGGAAAATCATTAAATCAGCAAGGGTTAGTCGCGCCAAAAATTGGCGGAGAAATGATTCAGTGGGTAGCATACGCAGATGACTTTCTCTTGCTTGACTGTACTAAGATTGGGCTGCAGAGAATGATTACAGCTTTCGAGGAATTTATCTCAGAAAGAAAATTAGTAATTAACCCAAGTAAAACTACTATCTTCTCTGTAGGCAATAAAATAGCAAAGCAATCTTCAAGGTCGTGGGTCTGTTGTGGTGAGAGAATTATTGCACAAACATGACTGCGTTATTTAGGTTATGTATTTAGTACGTAAACACTTTCATGATACATAAAAGTGAAATGATGGTAAAAGCCAAAGAATCAATTAACCAAATAAGAGCCATTGAAAGAAAATACGGGAAATTCATACTGGAACACTGTATTAAGTTTTATATGCTAAAGGTTACTCCGAGATTGACATATGACGTAGAATGTTGGCCCATCAAGCTTAGCCCATATCTGAGAAAAATTGAATCATTGATTTGGCGGAAAATATTGTACTTCATACCGAAATGTGTACCATTAGAACTAATAAGATATGAATTGGGGTTATACACTTTGCTCAGCATAATGTATATGAAAAAACGAACCCCCTGATTCATGGATTATTTGCGCCAATAAAACAATATTTGTGCGCCATTCTGCCTGCAAATCCCCATTAGTTAAACAGGGATTTGCGGGCAGAATGGAGCACAAATCCCATTTTTTTTGGCGCAAATAATCCATGAATCAGGTCGCCAATCTGTTGAGAAAATGCTTATTGGCTGAAAAGGACACATTGCATTATCATTTAAATGCGGACACAAAGGACACTTTTGTGGTTACATTGAAGGCCAACTGCATATCAGACATGAGCCTATCATTATCAACTTTGATTAGAAATCCACCGAAGGTGAAAGAAATTATTAAAGGATATGACTGGATAGAAAATAATGTAGTAATATTGAATTCCCGACTATACAGTCAAGCTATATCTTTTTGGAAATGGTCCCCAAGGCCTGAAGCATATTTAATAAAATATCCTTCGAGAGTATACAGAAATTGGACGATGCGTTTCAGGTTTAATGTATTAAATACAAATCAGATTTTGAGTATTCGTCATGTTAAGATGTTGAATATGTGCGTTTTTGTAAAGAAGAAAACTCAATAGAATCCTTATAACACCTGATCTTAATATGCCCAAATCTCTTGCAAGAGAGAATAAACATTTTGCATAATTTGTTAAAGATCAATCGGTAGTAGACAGAGAAAAGATCTCGGGAGAAATGCTTCATGGTAATTCAGTTTCGTTAAAATTAAGAGTTATTGAATATTTAACAAACATATGCTTCCGCACATGAAAATGTGTGATCTTGATGCTTTTGCAATAATAGAGGTTGGAAATAGAATGCAATGAATTTGTGAATGTTGTACTATATGACCTCAGATGAAAAATCATTGAAAATTGTGAAATATTGGGATACTCGGCAGAAGTGTAATTATAATTGTAAAACACTGTGTAATTTAAAGACCAGTATAAAGAAGAAAATGAACCTGAGGAGTTTTTCTAGAGAAAGATGACTTGAACAGAAGCAATACGGTTTTCATAGTTATAATAAATTGGTCTTCTATTAAGGCACCTGTAATTTGTGTCAATCTTTGTAAATAACTTTTAAGCTGTATTTTTACTTTTGTATATATTCATTGTATATTTGGAGCATTGTGTTTATATTGAAATATTGCTCTATTTTGTAAAGGTTTAAATAAACCAAAACAATAAATAAAAACATAAAAATAAAAATCTAGTCCATAAACTCTACTATGCTAAAAGTCCTGCTTTAGCACTAGTCAATTTAAATAACAATCTTCCACATGGTACAGTCAAACAACTACTCAAAGAAATAGAGCATATCCATAGAAAATATTTTGGAAGTGAAAGCCACTTACAAAATACATTAGCTTTACCACAAACTACCAAGTACTGTACAAATAGCAACCTTCTATTAAGCACATACAAAAAAGAAATACTAAAGTTTAAAAGTTCCTCCGCTGAAGTACCAAACCATGTGTGTGTGTTGCATAACACACCTATAATACCAAACAGTTTCACTGTTGTATGTGGGCTGCTTGTAGGGGATATGAATTACAATCAATCCTCTACTAACAACCCAAAACCAACATCATACTAAAGTGAAATAGCCAGTAGTGCATTGACTATACCCTCGAACAGCCGCTACGACCTCAGACATGGCGAACACATCAGGGGCACCTGCCACCTAAACAAATACAGTATTTGACCCATCTTTTACTTCCCAAACACTTCTGCACACCAACACACTCCCAAAAATTGCATTTTGCTTCTGTTAGCCGCTACGCTATGGCGGATCCAAGATGACAAGCGCATCGAAACAATGTGAAGTAGCTCAGCCCAGCCAATCTGAAAACACGTAGCTTGTCCACAGACAT
The DNA here is from genome assembly GCF_040938575.1 of Ambystoma mexicanum. Lineage (NCBI taxonomy): Eukaryota > Metazoa > Chordata > Amphibia > Caudata > Ambystomatidae > Ambystoma > Ambystoma mexicanum. The sequence goes on from NC_090937.1 coordinate 414,137,173, forward strand.
GACACAAGCCGATTAGCCAATCAGTGTCCTGACCGCGGAGCGAACAGGGAGGTGTGTCCGCAGAGCAGACAAAGATATCACTAATTTTGTTGCCTTACATTTCGGCCATTTTAAAAAAAAAAAAATACTGGACGGATTTACACCAAATTAACAAAAACACGCTTTCAGACTAAGCAGCCTCTCCTGCCACACATTTGGTGGAAATCTGTCCAGTGGTTTGAGCTATAGGCCTGTGCAACATTTTTCCCATTATCCCTATGGGAAAAAACTATATACTATAACGTTGCCACCCCTGAGCCAAACCACACTAAAATTTGCTAAACAAAATTAGAGTGGGGCATATACTTTTTTGTTGCAAAGTTTGGTGACGATTCGTCCAGTGAGAGGGAAGTTATACGCCACCCAAAAAGTGCTCTTCCTATGGGATTAGCAATTTAACCACAACTACACAGCCACTACCTTGGCTGTGTAATATATATTTAAATATGTGTTTGTGTCGTTGCATTTGCAAAATACATTTCACAACATGCTACTGTAAACGTCAATACAACAGTAGTGATGGTTGAAGTACAGTCATGCCACAATGGGTAAAAATACAATATGTTCACACACATATCCTCTTTCATTTTATTACTGTCTAATGTGCGTCGTGGGCGGCACACAGTGATCTGTAATAGCTTGTGTTTAATAGGTGTTAACGTTAACCCATATGGAGACAAGTCACAAAATGGTTGACAACAAACGCAGTTATTTAAAGAGTCAGTGCTTTCCTAAGTAAAGCATACGAGATCTGCAAAGGTCAGAGTGTCAATTGCTTAATCTTTCCACAATAAAAGTCTGTCTACAGTGTACTGTTTCACGAAAGCAGAAAGGAAATGTACTGTGAAGGTCACCGTTCTCACAAATATTTTAATTTGCAAGTACACGCATAACTAATCTGCATTTTCATGTATTTACAAAGTAATTACATGGTTGAATTAATGCACCTAATTGGATGCAAAGTGTTGGCAAGGATAAACTGTTGGAATTAATTCTAACCAAAGCTGATGAATGCTATATAATGTATACTTGTGACCACTACAGAAGCTTTGCAGTATTCAAGTTAATGAACACATGGTGAGCCTGATGAGAACTTAAATTGGGCTGTTTCTTTTTGTTTTTTCTGACCGCAGTTGCATCTCATTATATGAAACAATTAAACTGACTGGACGTCTAGAAGAAACATCTGGATGGTTGACAATGTCTTAGTTTCTATGCAGCTGTCATGTGATGTGTAAAATGATTAAAATGATCAGTGAGTTACGTGATTGTTGTCGAAATCTGTCTTCATCCTGCATGTCACAAGTACAGATCTGACCAAAATCGATAAACCTATAAAGAATGACATGTTTCTCAGGTTGACATATGGAGAACCATTAACATGTATCGGTTGTTTACAGTGCCACAACATTATCACATATCCACAAATGTATTGGTAACTATGTGTGTGCGTGTGTTTATGTGTGTATGTGTGTGTCCATATTGTGAATAGGTATACACACACAAACACATCTATGTTAAGGGTCGGCACTAGCAATCTGGTAGGTATTTTTGTGATTTAATCTGTGATGTCGTGTGTGTCAGAAACACCAGTGTATGGCTGCTGGGTAAGTTAAGATTGCACAGTTTAGCGAAACTGGCAAATTTGTATGGATTTTCGATTTTTTGCAGCAATCATAAGGTCCTTGTTAGATAGTTATTTTTTTTTTTTTTAAACTGGAATTCACGTTTTTATTTTATTTTTTAGCACCTCTTAATCATAGTGTTCCTTTAAAAAATATGTAATGGCTTTAATTTCTGTGACATTCAGTATTTCACTGAAATATCTGGAATTAAGAATAAATGCCGGAAGGCCATATGTATTGGAAATATTGCATCATGGGACCGGAAAAAAAAATCCAGAATATAAAACTTGTTCATAGAACACCATTTTGAGAAAAAATAAATGATACCTTGTTGAAAAGAAATTTCAATGTGAGATTTGTCACACGAATGTGTGGCTTTCTCCAAATCCCTTACATTTTGTAGTATTTCTAGTCATTAGTGAATGTTTTTCAGCTTGTCTGGGCTTGTGCAATAATGAGGCTTTATTGCAAACTAAAGATACTTGGCGTCATACCTTTTCCAGTGTGTCAAGTAAGAGCTCCCAGACAGCAAATGTCATGTTGATTCCTGTGCAGTGCTTTCAAAATTAGCTATTAAGCTACTGTGGGGTAAATGAAGCAGATAAGGTGGTGAAATGCTTATTCACATGTGTGGCTCACAAGTGTTCGTTAGTTGGTTCTTGCCCGGGGTCTTTCAAAAGTGTGACATCTTGCCTTTGGGGGTAAGAATAGATCGTGAATCAAAGTGCTGAGGTGCTGCAGAAAGTATTGCATCTGCGTGGGTTAAAGGCACGTTTGAAAACAGAATGCCCTTATTTAGGAAACAGACTCTCAAACAGTAGTCAATCTCATCTAAAGTAGCAATCATCTATTTATGAAATAGGAAGGTTAGCACCATAATTACACCCCTGAATGTTACTGTGCAGTCAACAACGTCTGTTTATTTTCGTTAAAACGATATAAACCCACAGCAGATGTTACGCTGGTTATTATTTGTTGAAAAATCATTGCTTGTCAAGTACAACATTTCGGACAATTCTTGAAAAGCGACTATTTTCGGCAACTGGCTGTAACAACTGATATGTCTTCACTCCACTTTTTATGTTCATTAGTGTGATTTAGTTCCACAAACTTTCAGCACAATATATATAGTGCATACACATTTAAAACACATAACCTTAAATCACATAAACACAATAACATCCTAATCATTCATAACACAATAATCCATACTACAACCATCTGTAGTTCATTACATGCATCGGATTTTTGGCAGTTGGTTATGACAGCCGGCTCCCCTGCCACCATCTTCCCCCCACCCTGCGTCTCTTTTTTTTGTCTTTTTTCTCACCCCGATTTACCTTATTTCTGCAGCGGCGAGTGCTGCCGCTGAACCTGCTCCTTATCCCCATCACCCGCTGGCCGCCATGAAAAGGGAAGAGGGGCTCCGTACGAGCCCCACTTCCCTTTCCAATGTGGCCATCTTGGAAAATGATTTTCCTTTTTTCAACAGTTTTTGTAGGGCGTCCGCTTGAACAAAGTAAAAATAACATTTTTTTTTTTGAATGCCGGGATCCCGCTTTGTCAACTCGGAGTGCAAATAGCCTTACTCCTCTGTTCCATGGGCTGAAATGGGGGGTAATGGCTCAGCACCCTTGTTATCCTCCTCGCTTCGCTCAGGCTGATAAATTGGTTGTTAGCCCTTACCCCTCCCATCCAGCCCTTTGAACGGGGGATTAACACTATATAAATCTCCACCAGGAGTAACTAGAAGGACAGCCCAAAGAAGTGAGAGGACTCAGGGCTAAGTAAACTATGAAACATTTGGGGCGTCCTGCCACATATATTTGGAAGCTCACATTAATTCATGCACGTTTTTAAGGACATTTTTAGTAACCATTTCTCTGTTGGTGGCTTTCATTAGTTAGCCCATTCACCTCCTAAACAAGGTTGCTTATTATCTGCTGTACAAAACATGCAAATATACTGACAGTTAACTGGTTCAAATTTCACAGCTTTAATTAATTAGGCTGGTAAGTAGTTTTTAAGTTAATTATTTTGTCATTTTTTCTTGATACACATCATTATTACATTAACATACAAAAATGTTACCATACATAGAGAAGCTCTCTTTTCACTGTGTATACAGTGTACAGACTCATCATTAGTGCATGTATTTACAGTACATGTACTCCTGTAACAAAGATGTAGGTAGCATAAGAACAGAAAGACATTCAATCACAAACAACGTATGGATATAAAAATCACTGCAACTTTTCTTAATGTTGGTTGCTAGGAACGAGGTATGCTAAATAATTCCTCTCTAATGACCTCCAAGAGGTCAGATGCCGGACACAAAGGTGACCTAGCCATAGGTCTACGTCATGGAATCAGTCGTGAGGTGTTGCAGGGACATCATTTCACCAAAATGCCAGGGTTAGCGGAAGTGACATAACGCCACCCTTGACCCCTGATGACATCCCAAGAAATGATGTCATTTGACCCCACCCCAAAGTGATATTGCGGGTAGCAATGGAACCCGACCTTTCACCCGTTGACAAAACAGGAAGTGGCATCACATAGCATTGTACACTACGAAAAATATGGGTACGATATCACTATAATGTGATGTACATTTCATACAAGAATGGATCGCCATATGTTTTGTTAAGATCAGTGAATATATAGGACCATATTACCAAATAACTGTGAATGCAAGCAGACGTCCATTACCAAATGATAATGATGTGTTATTATATAGCACTTACGCTTATGCGCTTTATATAGAAAAAATATACACCCAATATCTCCTAACCTGTGTTGGTACTCATTTATCGACCTCAGAAGAAGAGACTACATCAGTGACTCACCCCCTGAAGTGTGCCTGAAATAAACCTTTAATGAGTCTAGCAATTATTGTATAGAATTCCAGAAAGACACATTATTTGGTATTCCTATTCTTTCTTATTTAGTGTCAGTGCTGAAAGTGTTAGACTTGTGGCACTCCTGTTCTTATTTTTTTTTATTTTTTTTTAAGGGCCCGGAACAAGAAAGCCAGCCACTCCAAAAGTAAAGAGCCACATGGTGCTTGCCACAGCTCAGGAGCTTGCATTACTAAAAATAAAAAAAAACATATTTTTTAAAACATTTTTTTAGAGGTCGCAAGGGAGACCACATAGGTCGCAGTTGTGACCTCTGGCGTCCCCTAAATGACGTCCCTGAGGTGTTGTATGGACTGCTGTACACCTAAAGTGTTGCGTCTAGTGACGTTTCGGCTTTGGGATGTGCTGCCTTCTTCTGGGCCATAGGTAACGTCTCCCTAGAGGAGGAACATACAGATACATAAAATTGCCAACAAAACTGGAGTTTGTTGCAGGTAAAGCAACTTTGATAGGAGTCTAAAAAGGATTAAAAAACGTGAACCGTGATAGTCATTCATGGAGGAGCATGTACAGTGCTCTACTAACCTGTCAGTGTTTATATTTATGTCCCCTAGGGTGTGTGCCGCCGGGGATGACGGTTGGTAATTTCATAGGACCATTGCTACCTCTCCAGATGATGCCCCGCCCATGATTCTGTAGCTAGAGGGAAGTAAAGGGGTGAACAAGTCTATAAGGCTACTTGTTTTGATAAGTAGGTTGTGTTTCTTTCAGTATGCCAAATATCACTGATGGCCACTACTAGGGCTGCAATAGCAGGCCATTGGGGTAATGAGGCGGGGGGCATTTACCTTATTTTTCGAGTGGTCTGTGGGTTGGTCTGGCCGTTTGTTGCTGTGGCTTCGTGAGCAAAGTCTGGCTCGAGTGCTCGACGTTATCTGCATTGCTAAGGACGCCACCTGGGATGTGCAGGGCTGGGCGGGAAGAGACATATGATGTGGGTTAAGCCATGTGCGTGTGCTCGGCACTGGTGTTTAGTATAAGAACATGCAGGATAAAATGTACCTGTCTCTCTCCTATCAAGAGGTGCTCCTACCATAGTTACGTTATGTCAGGCGCCGGAAGTCATGGATTCAGTTGCTCAGTGGGAGCTGCTCCGGTCTGCCTGCATGAGAAGTACACCAGCTAGGAGTACCTAGCTGGTGCACGGACACACTGTGTTAGTGGTTAAGCATGTCTGGTATGCACATGTGTGTTGGCTATTGTTTGTGGTTGCTATGGCAACCATGATGTGTTAGTTTGGGCTTGGCTGGCTGTATCAACTAGTCTGTAGTCCCTTGGGCTACAATTTACTCCCGGGGGCTTATGACATTAGTTGCACGACATGCGCATCAGGATTTGTTCCAGTGTCACCGTTAGTAAGTAGAGTCAGTGTGTAAACTGTGCGTGTGCGCAAGCGTGTAAAGATCAGGTTGTCATGGTAACCGTGTGGCATTAAACATGGAAAAACAGTTGAGCTGTGTTTGTTCTCTGAGATATGGATTGGGCAGGGCCGAGCCTAGGTCGGCAAATTGTCTGCAAAAGCGACCTAGAATCACTGCCATAGGTCCTGAAGTTGTCTGTAAATGGGCTGGCCCTTATCAGAAATGAGTTGGAAAAATTGGCCATCGGGAGTGTATAGGAGTGGTCTAGGGGATCTGGCTCATAGTTATCCAGGTGCTGGTTAAGGGAGATGTGGCACAGCAAGCAGGCTTGTTTGTTAGAGTGTATTGTTGGGGTGATCTATTGGACCCTTTGAATGGGCCGAGGGCATAGAGGATGTAACGTGTGTCCAAATGGAGGGCATGCTGTTGGTATTGCGGCTGGAGACTACTCGTGGTGTGTCTGAGCTGCCTAAAAACGCTAGGGAGTCAGGCTATACAGATAGGATAGTTTAGTGAAAAGGGCCTGAAGGTAATGCTTCATTTAGGACCCAGGTCATTGTTTTGAGCTTGTATACCCACCACGCCTCCTTGTGCTTAAGGGCATTCATTGTGTTGGCAGTGTTCACTACTTTGTCGACGAGCCACCATACTATGTTGTCTGGACCGTGTAGGTGCTCCATATAGTCAGAGACTAGTGGGGCAGTATGTGTTTTGCACTGAATGCAGGATCTATGTTCACCAATTTGTTTGTTAATCTGTCTCTGGGTTTGCCACTCCTTATCTGAATGATTTCATTTTCTTTGTCAATTTGCACAAAGTACAAGTGCTGCAATTTCTCGCATGTTCCACAGTTCTGTCCTTGTTATCTTCTTAGGCAGTCTAGCATGTGTTAGGACTTTCTTCAAGTTCTGGGAACGTTTGAAAGCCATCCTCTGCAAAGGTTCCTATGTAAGACTAAGTTGTACGAGTGTCCAGAATATTTTGATTAGCCCCTTCAGTTTTGTCTTATTTGGGCCGAATGTGGTGACACATTTGATCGTGTTGTCTTCAGACTCTTGCACTTTGGGTTGAAGTAGTGACTCTCTGGATGTACAAAGGGCTCTCTTCCTTGTATTCTTGAGGAGTTTTCTTGGGTAACCCCTTGCTTATAATCTTGTTTGTGGGTCTGCTGCGAGTTGTTTATACTGTTCAGTATCTGTGCAGTTCCTACCTACCCACAAGTTCTTGGGTTGGTTGCTCCTATAATGGAGAAGGGTTCTTCGGTCTGTCTCTTTTTTATATAACGTGCAGGTCAGTCTGTCATTTCTGAGCCGGATGGTTAAATCCAGGAAATAAATGTCTGAATTGTTCTTGTTCATGGTGAACTTGATTTCTTGTGTCTGCAAATTGATCCAGATGAAGAAGTCCTTAAGGACATCATTATTCCCTCACCAAAATTATATTGTCGATGTAGCAATGCCATTGTATGATCTTATGTGAGAATTGGTTGGTGTTGCTCAGGACATATGTATGTTCGTACTCTGCCATATAGATGATGGCCATACTGGAGGCAGAAGCTGCCCCCATGGTGGTTCCACAAGTTTGTTGGAAGAATACATCATCAAACGTGAAGAAATTCTGCATTAGAGCTAGTTCTAAAAGCTCTACCGTAAAGTTGGTCAGAACCCGCCTCTGTGTCATGCGATGTGTCAAGTGGTGCCTTATGAATTCAACTGCTGCATCTTGGGGTATGCTGGTATACAGCTTTTTGATGACCATGGTTACTAGGATCTCCTCGTCCTTCTTGAATTTTGTGTCTTCAAAAACCTTAATGGTTGTCATGGTATCCTATAGATATGAGGGTGTGCATTGGCTCAGTAGTTTTAAAAAGAGGTCCACAAATTTGCACAAGGGTTCTAGAAGTCACCCTCAGCCAGAAACAATGGGCCTGCTTTGTTGATTGGTGGCATCTTTGTTGGATCTTGGGGAGGACATAAAATGCTGGAGTCTTGCCCGGCGAGGTGTTAAGGAATATTTCTTCTTTTTCTTATATCCAGTTATGTTTGAGCGCAAACCATGTACTTTGCTGGATTTTGGCTTTTATCTCTGATGTTGGATCTTTCTTGAGGTTTTTTTTATAGTTGGACTCTTCATTGAACAGGTTCATTACCATCTCTTTATATTGTTGGATATTCTGGATAACAATTCCACCACCTCTGTCTGCTGTTTTAATAACTAGCTGTTTGTTCTCTGCTAGTTTCTTCAAGGCTGTGAGTTCCTCTGTTGTAAGATTGTGACAAAGATTCTGGGGATCCTCCTCTAGCTTCTTCACCTTGTGTTTAATGCACTTTTCAAATGTAATGATTGATGGGGGTACCTCATTTTCCCTCGGGGAGAAGTTAGATTTAACTTGCATACCCAAATCTTCACATAGTTGTTATCTTTGAAATATGCTTTTAGACAGATAGTCCTGAAGAAAGTTGATATTTCCTGGTCAAGTTTAAACCAGTTAGTTGGATATGTAGGAACAAAGGAGAGACCTTTGGACAATACAGATGTTTCTTCCTTTGTGAGAGTTAGTTCTGAAAGATTGAAGATCGGGATCTCTGTCTGATTTATTGTCTCCACTGGTTGTGGCATCTCCCCCAAGGCTGTCTCCACATGGGGTAGTGGTAGGGTTGCCTGGGTTGGGGTTTAGGGGGGGGCAGTATCCTCCTCTGGTGCCCCCCGCCCTAAAAAAGGAACCAATGGTGGTGGTGGGTATAGTCCTTAGTATTGATGTCTGCCAAAGTTGGGGGGCTGGCCTCCTGAAGAAGAGTCCAAACTGGAAGAGTCTGAAAAGGATACCCATTTCCTCCTTGTTGTGGTTGCACCTGTATTGATCAGGGCTCTTCTCCTTATCTGTGTTGTCTTTGTACTCTGGTGACAGATAAGGGTAGACGTGCTCTTGTTTGAAGCTATTTATGTCTTTTGCCAGTTTCTTGTGTTTCTTCTCAAGGGTGGATGATATGAATTGGTCGAGAGCAGTCTTTATTTCTTTGAATTTTTCTTGGGCATTTTCAAGACTGGTGTTGCCAAGGAATTTGGCATCCTCGGACTTGAGCTGTTCTTTGATCTTGATGTGTATTTGTTGAGCGGTAGTGATAGTAAGAACCATCAGGTCCCTGCTACATTTTGTCGCTATTTGGCTGAATCCTAAAATGTATTCTTTGTCATTCAGGAAAAGGGATGGCTTGATGTGCACGGTTGAACTTAGGGGTGCCATGCCTTTAGGTATTTCCTCAGGAAATGGCTGTGTAGCTTGGTTCTGAAACATTTCTTTTTTAGTTAAAGTAGGTCATCCGATGAGGCTGTAGATTCTATGTGTTGTTGTGCACCATCCATATTTTAAAAAGTTGGGTCCTTGGATAATATCACTGATTGTTCCTCTGAGAAGCTCAATGTTTGTTCCATTTTGTGAAGAGAAGCGGGGGTTGCCAATTAGACAACCTGGGTGGGGCATGTTGGGGGTGATGAATCTGAAGGAGGGGTTGTCTCCACCAACATGTCACATGATGTCCACAAGTGTCTTAGACTTTCTAAGGTACCTTTGTTCTTAGAGATTCGATATGAGTTTGTTTGGAATGTTAGTCCTTAGGCCTAAGACCGCTAGACAGGCAGGCATATTTATATGGTGTAATTAATCAGTTCTTTTAAGTTTTGGTGAGGCGAAATTGCATTTAATATTTTTCAGCCTGCATGAAATGGTAAATAGAAGTACTCAATTAAAGGATATATTTCCTTTTTACACATTCAATCCAATTTTGTTCATAATCCCACCTTTTTGCTTTTTCAGTGAGCTCTTTTTTATGTAGTGCAAAACATATTAGGCTCGTTAGTTCAGGGCTTTTAAGCTCCTCATTTTCTTTTATTTAAAACAATTGTCAGGTGCCTGACCAGTCCGCAGCCTTCTGCTTGCATGACTTCAGCTATGAATATACGGATTTGGGTTGTTTGTTTGTGTGCATTAATTCGCGGCCGAACTGCTCGCAGCTTATTTGCTCGGGCCCTGTTTTTTTCATTCAATTGTTCTTTTTCCCCCAACTGCCAATGCTATGGAAGCAGGGGACACCCCTCCGCTCCAAAAACCACAGAATCCCGAATATGGTGAGCGAGGGAACCCCCGCTCCGAGTGTTCGGTTATTTTGGTCTCGATCAAATTGTTAAAACCCAATTCAATCAAAACGTCCATACGGACAGTTTTTTCAATAAAATTGGGTATTACCGAATTCACTATGTGGTAATACAATCTGAGACATTTTGAGGTGGCATAAAATACTTCTGATTTTTGTTATTGTGTTTATAGAGGTAATGCCACTTAATAGGAGTTTGTACTCTCGTGTTCTCTTGTAGATTCTAGTAACTATTGTGCAGAATCTGCATGTGCTGCTAAAGTTGTATATGTGCTCATAATATTATAATATTGTGTTCATAACATTTGTAATATTGGAGAGAAATTTGAGTGCTCAAATCAGAAATGCAGTGCATAAGGATAACAACAGAGAGTGGTGCATTCTCTCTGCAGTGTACTATACAATAGTTGAAAGAGATAAGTGATCTGGATGTGAATTTAGCAGTGGAAGATAAGTTGGACGATATCAGTGGGATCTTGGCCTGGGGATTTGTTAACATATATTTACATATGTGTGTCTTGTGGGTAAGTGTCTATGGATACACACATCCTTCATGCACATAGATGGATTCTTTGGAGACTTTCCAAACAGAATTGTAAATTAAATGCTTTAATATAGGTACCATATATATACCACAACTTAAATTCATCTCTATGTCATGAGTATATGACCATAAACACTTTCTCAGTCTTCTTTTGACGTTCAGCTGGGAGGTTAAGGTGAGTTCAACCAGGCAGGTTTAACAGCTTAAGCCATTCATGGTTGGGGTTTGCAATCATTTTGCAGGCAACGGTAGGTCATTTCTTAGGTAATTGTGGGTAAAAATGAAAAAATCTTTAGTTGAGAGTGAAGTAGAACACTTAAATAAGATATAGAAATGGAAATGAAAGGTTAGTTATTTTATTTTGCAACCACAGAGTTTGTTGGAGGTATGCATTAGATTCTGGAAATGCCATTATTCTCTGACTACTCCCAGGGGTGAAGGGATTCTAGGGGCCTCCTTCCATGATAGGCACACAGGTGACATTTATTTTGAGTGACTCAACGACTATGCAGGATAACTTTTCACAGATGCTTGCAGGCAGTTAGGCAAATGTGCCATATGTGTGTGAAACTACAAAGAGTAGTACATCTCAGTGACCAACTTGCACGACATACTTGTGTGTGGCATTTTTTGTGAGCGAATCAGTGAGTAGGTAGTAGAATATCCCAGAAATGGTCATTCTGTTGCTGGAAAAGAGTGTGCCATGATTTGAATGTGTGTTTGCTTAGAAGAGAAAATCTAGTAAGGGAACATCTCATAGTTGTTATAAGGCACGATGCTACATTCAGAATCTTTAATTGTGCATGGAATGAGTGTGCCATTTTTGGTGGCTATTGCTAGAAAGGAGATCATTCCACTAACCACCTTGCACTAGATAAACACACGTGGCATTTCTTGCCATTGACTAGGAAGAAGAACATCTCAGAAATTAGAGGTAGGCTGAATAAAATGAGTCCATGACTGTAACTGATTGTGTCATATGACATCTACGAGAATAAGAGAATCTCTTTGTCCAGTGGAGAAAGATCCTTTTGTACCAGATGGGGTGGGGAGGAGTGTCTCCTGAGGGGACACCATCATTTAAATGAATAAAGGTCAATGGCATACGTTGAGTATGTTTGGCTGAAAGGTATTTCCCCTTCCCAAAAACATTTTACAACAATGGTTTGAAATAGTGCATTTCACTCTTCCATATCTGAGAAAATGTAATCAAAATCCCAAACATTTCAAATTGATTGTGTATAGTAAAACTTGAAAATGTCCGATACATGCCAGGCCAACACAAATACACAAAAGTGTTTTGCAAAAAATACATGATAGTTGTACCCGCAATGTACACTATCATTGCCACTGTAAAAGATTTGATGATATTGTACCCACAATACATGACAATATTCTAACTGTAAAACACTCGCATTTTAGTGCCAACCTTCAAACTGAGCACTCACAATTTGTGTCTTAAGGCGCTACCATGTGTACCTGGATGGAGACCTGCTATTAGGCACAGAATTTGTTTTGCAACACGTACAGGAAAAGACAAATGGAGTAACCCCAGATGTTACTGCCAAATAAAATCATGGAACAGACTTTTTTTACATTGTACACCTCAAGGCACTTGTCCAATCTGAGAGCTCCAAACTTGAAATAAGCAGGTTGAGCATTAATGATGCTCTTTCAACTGTCTTCTATCTATAAAGGTGATTGACCGAGGCAATGCTTTTCGAGAAGAGTAGACGCAAATATAGGTATACGTTTTTATCATTTAAAGTTTAAGACAATGTTTCCCAAAATAGTAATTTAGTTATTGCAGGCCCTGGTGAATCCCTGAATAAGTGGTTGTGAACAGAGGACCCTCTCCATATGATATGATTTGATATGGCATTTATAACACGCCTATACACAAGTCTTTCATACCACACCTGGGCCTAACATCTTTAGAACAGCGGAACACTCTGCCCGCTTGGTCACTCCACTAGGTGTCCCGAGAGTTAGGCAGGGCACTAAGTCACATTATAGGGCCTCATTGAGATGTTGGCGGAGTTACCTATGTAATGCTGCCAAACTCTTTTACAGTTACCACATTTGGTAAGGGTGCTTTAAAGGAAAGGGTCTACATAATTCAGTCATGCAAACACTTCAGTTATTCCCAAATTTGAAGTGCCACTGGATTCCATTAGGAATTGCATATTACCGAATGCAGTAATTAGCCAATGTGGCAATATTGTATGCAGTAATGTTTTTGGTGATATTTTGGCAGAGGAAATGTCCTTCCTACAAAACTATGCGTTTTTTAAGCAAGCTTTCATTTTGAAACTCTGATCTGGGCAGACTGTTTTCTAGGTGAAACAACCCATTAAACCCTGCCTGTGGTGATGTGACTGCACTACCTACGTGGCGCAGGCCGTGTTGACAAGAGGTTGAAAAAAGACGACCAGGCGTGGACGAGGCATTCGACTAGAGCACCCGCGTCAGTTACTAATTTGCCCGCAGATGTGACCCAGTTGGCCCCACACGCCGTACAACATTTGGTGACGAAAGGGATGCAGCCCTCTCCAAAACTGCCTCCCATCGCACACACATGTGCCACACCCAAACCCTTTCACCTGATGCTGGACAGCAAAGCAATGCCGGCTGACCAGTTCCTCGCCCTGCCACGCTGCACGCAGGTGAGGTTCCCAACCGTGGCTCCACATCCGAGAGTGCCTGTGTGGCTCAGCCCTGAAACTACACTAAGAATTCTCACTTGGGCACAATGGAGGGTCCAGGAGGACAACACTGACGTCAAGTGGCTCCTTCCAACAATGCAGGTTCTTTAATTGGTAGCTATTTTCTGGGTCAACCACAAACACCAAGAAGCTTGAAGTCATGTACAAGGGACAGGAGATTTGTTGTAAATGATGGGGGCGCTGAAGACATTGCTTCATCATTTGCCACCCCTGGAAGAAGTGCCACAAAACCAAGGGGATGATCCACAAGGGTGTAGGTACGGCACAACAGCCCACAGTTCTATAGCAGCCCAGTCCCAAAGTTCTACATTTATGGACCCCCAGACCCACTGGGGCCCAAATAGATGCTCTGCGTAGAACATCTGGAAATCTACTTTGACACAGCATGCATGCTGGAGGACGCACAAAAGAAGTTGATGGCCCTATTCTATGCAGGCAGTGACGTGAAGTCTCTGGAGGATAACTCAGGGGCAAGGTGACACCGAGCAACACAGGTTCGATCACCGGGTCCGAGCTTAGAAACCTCTGGGTATTAAGCGCGTTATAAATAACCTATCATATCACAAACTCTCCAAATGGCTTCAACAAGGGGATGGTTCATACCAAGACGCACGTCGGTCCCTAAACAACTACTTCCCCGTGATGGTGAGAGCAGACAATAAAATATTTCAACTACGGCGAGCAGTGCAAGACCCTAATGAGTCACTTGATGAACTCCATATCTGACTACCGCAACTGGCGGCAAGGTGCACAGTACCTGATAGGGAGGGGGATTTTCATGGGCAAATCATACAAAAATGCAGCTTCAACCAACTGAGGAAATAAATCCTCGGGTTACCGCTCATGAGGATATTGGAGCTAGGGAGAGAACAGGAGCTGGCCACATGGAGAGACACCTAATTGGAGGATGCAACAAAAGGTTTTAAAATTGAAGAAGCGCAGGCCATCGGGTCATCAGGTCATCAGGTCAACAATGCAGAAGAACCCAAAGTACACAAAAGGGAATCCATGACCTACAGACCCTACACAAAGGAGAAATGAGTGGAGACGCCCTGTGAGTTCCACTGGCAGCAAGAGGCAGAGTTGTATAGCTGGCAGCCCTTTCGGAAAGACAATCCTGGGTCCTGGATCTGTCACAGCATCAGTGGCAGATTATTATCCTGAGGTAGAAATTGCCTCAATAGATGTCAGCGACACAGACGAAATATTATTTATCTCAGTGATATCCCTTGGCACCCAGCAGATATGACACCAGCCATGATGTGAGGTGATGATTCTGTCAAAGCGAGTGCAACTACTGACCGACAGAGGCTCATCTGTTAATTTATGCCTGTGGCCCAATACACCATACTGCGACCTGCAGCAAGGCACACATGAACGAAAATAAGGTTATTCACCTGCAGTGGCAGAACACCCAGCCCGTCGGATGGGGAATTACAGGCGACGGTGGTGCACAGTGGCCAATGCATGCCAGAGATATTCTATGTAGGCAGGGAGGTGAATGACACACTCCTGAACTGTACCATCTCAGAAATACTGGGTCTAGTCCACTTTGCTTTCCAGGTCTTTCTCACAGACTTTGAAAAAATATGCACTGAATGTGACAACATATTGAAGCGCATAGGGTGCCTTAAAGACCAACAGGTGGATTAAACCGTTCAGCCTGTGGCACTGCACCACAGACAAATTCTGTTTCACTTGTGCATGAAGGTGGAAGAGGAGCTCATACAAATGGAATAGCAAGACATTATAGAAAAGGTTCGTCGACCCAAGCCCTGTATTGTCACCGAATGAGGTCACCCTGAAACCCAAACAACCAGGGCAGTACAGATATGCAATCCTCGATGATATCATGGTTGACCTCCAAGAGGCAGCACTGTTCTCAACCCTAGACCTCAGGTCAGGTTATCATCAGATGCCCCTGCATGAGCAGTTGAGGTCCATCAAGACTTTCTCCTACCACATTGTTGTTTTCTAGTATAAGAGGCTCAATTTTGGCATCACATATGCAGCTGAAGTTTTCCAACATACCATCCGAGGATTGCTTGCAGGACTGAAAGGGGTCATCAACATCAGTGATGACATGTTTGTCTATTCAAGAACTGAACCAGACCACTTAGTGTTGCTGACAGCAGTATTTCAATGCTTGAGATACAAAGGTCTCATGCTGCACTAAGAAAAGTGCAGTTCTCAGCTCTGTGTTCCAAGGGGAAGGAATATCACAGATCCACAGAAACTGTCAGCCATTCAAGTCTTCCAACCGCAGTCCAACCAGTTTGAATTAAGAAGCTATCTGAGCATGGAAAACTTCTGTGGCATATTCATCCATAACCTGGCCACCATTACAGACCGCCTCAGAATACTCTTGAAAAATTACGCCGATTGGGCATGGTCGATTGCAGCATAGTATGCATTTGAGCAATCTAAAGTGGTGCTGGCCATGAAAAATACAATTGCATTCTTTGAGCCCAAGAAGTTGACAGATATATGGGCCGATTCAAGTCTGGTGGGCTTGCGGTACCCATCCAGTGTGAAGGCGACGGTGCGGACATTTAGGAGCAAGGTGTTGTCGCTCACAGATAAATGCTATTCTGAGAGAGAGGCACTTACAGTGTTTTGGGGGTCCAAGCATTTCCATGTTTACGTTTTTGGTCACCGGTAGCTAAAAATCACGGGAGCCATGTTTTTCAAGATGGTGTCTGAGCCTTCTTTCTTTAAACAGATCCCGGTCTTCTTTTTTCGCCATTTTTTTTGGAAAGGTCCTTCTAGAGTGTGTCTCTGTGCGCCAAACTAGGTTTGGTTCCTTTGTTCCTATGCTTTATAAGGTACTGTGAAAACCCGCCCGAGAGAACTTACCTCTCACCACAAAAGTTTGTGGAACTTTGGCAACTTGCAGGACTAGTCAGCTCGTGGCCCGACATATGAACCTTTCTTCCGTGAACTACTTCTAAGAACCGTGACAAAGATTTTTCCGTTTTAAATAGCAGAACCGTTTTTACTTATACAAGACACTAGTCCATTGACTCTGGCCTACCTATTGCATTGAATCAACTCCTCTGGTGAACTTAAACTATTTGCACTGTTTTAAAGTAACTGTAATATTCGTTTTATCGACTTATGCCTTTTTGCTCCTACTTCAATGCTATTTTGCTCCGAGTTCAAGGGAGTTCAACTGCTTGGTATTCAGTATTGTAGTATGATTTGTGTGTGATATTGGTTGCCTCTTTTAGTGAATGCTTTCTAAATGATTGTGTAATAAATTAATAATTGTTTTTACCGAGAAACCTTGAGTATAAGTGTCTATCTGAATACTTGCTATTGTAGAGCTTTGTGTAACACCTTACATGCTCAAATTCCCTCTTGAGATAAGCCTGGCTACTCAGCTTGCTACCAAAAACTGTGTGGTACAGACTTATACCAAAGGTTGGCTTTGCTTACACCTGTAGTCCTAGTTGTGTGTAGTGGTCCCAGAGGGTACTGCCTACAAACTTTGCCTAACACAGTGGTCACCAGACACCCTCCTGAGGGCTGTTCTGCGGCTGCAGCACCAAATAACTAAAAGGCAGTTAACCACAAAATCCCCAAACCTGACACCTACTTCTGCCACTGCACCTGTCACCACCCAAAGTCATCCAACACCACAAAAGGACTTACCTTCTTCAGCCTAGCCTTGTCGAGATCCACAGTAAGTTTCATCTTTGTGGGTAAACCACAGGCAGTGTAGCAACCTGACATTGGAGATCACAGTGACAGACCTGTATTGCTGCCGTCTGACACAGCTTGGTTCCCTCCTTCTGCTCAACACCACCATTCCAACAACTCCTTCTACCAATGGGGGGTCCATCCTCAAGGCATCTCATTGAAGAAAGCCAAGAAACTCTACCACTTTGCCTACCAAGGCAACCAAGGCACTGTGACGAATAAGAGCATCTTCCACCCTCAGGATTCATACAGGGGTCCCAGGTGTGTCTTGGATACAGTTCTCCTGTGGCTTCCCAGGTACTTTTGGGTAGTGGGATCTGTAGAAAGAGAAACAGACAATGAATGAACACATTTGGACTGGGCTGTAATATACAACATACAGTACACCTTAACTTTTCCTTACAGGTTGCCCAGGCGGGGGGATCCTTACACAGTATGTCCTTTGTATCCTAAAGATTATTACCTACCTAACTACAGTAATGTTTTAGGAAGTTAACTCATGCCTAATATTTAAAATGCTTAATATCTTTCAGCAGTTGGAACATTACAATTGAATTTAAAGGTAACAATGGTAGTACATATAACTGTATATATGTAAATATATATTAAGTTACAGGTTTAGCTTTCTAGTACAAAGTGAGACTTATTTACGAGTGTATATCTACCTGACTTTTGATCCTTTTTTTATCACCCAACATAGTGTGTGGACATTCCATTGTGTGGAGATTGGGTATTCACTATTCCTAAGAACCAGCCTGCATCACCTCCTTTGAGTCTCAGCCTTGGTTGCTCATCCATAGCTACCATTAGAGAAACTTGGCTGGGGTGCCCTGTGCCTCTCCCCCAACTATATCATGGGCAGAGGCACAGATACCACCCTCCAGGTTTAAAGCAGCAAACCAGTATTTTCCCACTATCAAGATCATTACCATTGTTCCTATATGGACATGTCCATGATATAGTCTGACTAATTGAGATAGACATTTCTTCAGGGCTACCAGATGACCCTGCCCATCCCTCCAAAGGGAATGTCCATGGAGCCTACACCTTTATTTGCACTCTTAGTTCTTGATTACAGGTCCCTTCCATGAAGTAAAATAAGTCTGCATTGTGTAATGGAGTGTCATTCTAATAACTTCGGCGTGTGCAAAGATAGTCCGTAATAGGAACCTAATCATGGGGATCTGTTTCATGTGGTTCCCCATTCATGCGAGTGGAGATCAAGTATGCTGGGTTCAACACAAGAATCTAATCAGGTTAATATTAGAATAATTTAATAATACAACCTCATATGTGCAAGTTTGAGAAATCGACATATGGTATGTTTTTGTTTTCAATAGGAATGATACCACAGAATGTGGAACTGATAGCTCTAGGGGTGAACCCAATTCAATATTCTCATTTTGATGTACCACTATTGCTGCTGCAGCTGAAGACTGCAACCAAGGTGGCATGCCTGCCTATAGTGGATCATATTCTTTTCTGTAAAATGTAATAGCCTTTTGGTGCAAATTATGTTTTTGTGTCAATACAGCAAGGGCAAACCCATTTTTCTGAAGGCGAAAAAAGTAAATGTTTTCTCATAATCAGGTAAACCCAAAGCAGTTTTCTATTTACATCAGAGAAGTCATCTTTGGCTTTTCGAGCGCATTGTAAATGTATGATTATGTTGACTATTGTGTACTATTGCAGTGGGTTTACAAATTTAGCACACCCCCAAATCCACTTTCTACAGTAACCAACCATAAAAAGAAATGCTCTCATCTGTGTGATTGGTTGAGGGTTTGGGATCTTCCATATAGCCTCTTTTCTGGAGAGGTCTATGACCCAATAACTCATGACCCGAATAGTGGACTTTTTCTATAAATAACTGCATTTTTGTTCTTGGGGATTTGTTAACTTTATTGGCTAGGGCTGTCAACAGTACCCTGGCCATTAACAGCACATGTCAGCTAGGCCACATCCCTATGGAACTGAAACAAGCAATGGTTATTCTGCTTCTCAAGAAGCCCTCCTTAGACCTGGCTCTCCCTTCCAATTATCCACCTATATCAATGCTGCCTTTTTCTATGGAGCTCCTTGAGGCTCTAATCTCCCAGCTTCTCTCTTTGTTCTTAGAGACCACAGGGTTTTTTGACTCCTTTCAGTCTGGAATTTGGCCCAACTAGGGTACAGACAGTGTCTTGATGGCTGTCTTGGATGATCTGACTAGGCCAGTTGATACAGGTGCGGTGGATGCCCTGATTTTGCTCGATCTGTCCACAGCATTTGATACCATTGACCACCCCACTATGCTAGCCTGCCTGACTCAAGCTGGTATTGCCAGTTCAGTACTTGCCTGGTTAGCTTCTTTTTTGGCAGAGAGATGCCAAATTCTGTCATTGCCTCCATTCTTATTACCCCCTGGTTTCCTCTCTTGTGGTGTGCCTCAAGGCTCTGCTCCATATACTTTTTTAATAGCTACTTTCAGCCATTGGTGTGTCTCATGTGCTCCTTCAGTCTGAGATGCTACTCATATACGGACGATACTCAGATCCTGATCTGATTAAGTTAGATCCTGAGCAGGCTGAGATGTTGTCTCGCCTCTTTCAGTGTCTCTCAGCTGTGGGAGATTGGATGAAACACAACTGGCTGTAAATAAAATTGGGGAAAAGATCGATGTACTGGTGGTGGGATCCGCCCTGGTTGCTTCACTTTAGGTGTCTTCTTTCTGGCCACCCTCTGTCAGACCCCTCCCTGTTCCCGTCAATACCATAAAGAATCTGGGGGTTGTGATCTTCTCTTCTCTTTCGATGGCGCACCAGGTTCCGATGGTGGGTAAGGCAGGACATTTCCATTTGAGGATCTTGAGGAAGGTTCTCCCCCTTATATACCTTATTTTTAGGCCTCCAGTCATTGCCGCTCTGGTTTTGAGTCGGCTGGACTATTGTAATGATATTTATCTTGCTCAGCCAAAAGGTCTCATCTGGCGGCTGCACCGTCTTCATAATCTCACTGCCAGGCTGGCTCTGGGATCCCTGTATGGAGGCATATTACGCCACTCCTGAAAAATGCTTAACACCTAGAAAAACTTGGGTATAGGCGCGTTATAAATGCCATATCATATCCTACTCATTGCGCATCGTGTGAAGTTGAAATCTCTGTGTTTGGACCACCGGGACGTGTCGGGCTCGGCAGCAGAGTATCTTTGAGACAAATTTAGCCGATATGACCCTAACCAGTGTGTTCGGTAGGGGACAGCAGGCTTGCTTTGTGTACCGCCCTTTCATCGTTCTCGTATGGGAGGGCGGGCTTTTTCTGTGGCAGTGACTTGGTTGTGGAATGACCTGCCGGTGGCACTTAGAGCTATCCCTAATCATTTGCAATTGAGGAGATCCCTGAAAACCCTCCTTTTCTAGACATCAGTGTTTAGCTGTGTGTGGTCTCAGCCCCAAGATACCTCCGGGTGAAAGCGTGCTATATAAACTGTATTAACATATCATAACATACCCTGGTCATCCTTTGAAGGCATGTAAGAATTTGAAGCCAGCAGGACATGATTCACATATTACATGGGAATCAGAGGTCAGCCAATCTTTCTTTAACTGTTTGGAGTACAGGGTAGGGGACTCCATATATCCTTAGGTAAGTCAGGTCCATTAGTATTGAATTCTGCTATGTGAAAATGCAAATGGGTATTGGCTATCTGCATGTAATATAACAGATGGTCGGCAGGTTTGGCATCAACAGAGACACAGACTCAAATGTAACAGTTTGAAAACCTTTATTATAAAACTTTATACAAATTGTAGGGTTGGTGTAATGCTAACTGGCACTACCTCTAATGGGGTTGTTCCCTCAACTGATGCTTCTAAGGGCTGTCAATGTCTGTAAGTTCAAAAGTCTGTCTTTGCAAAACCTATGCTTGCCCTCACTCTTAAAACAAGTGTGATGTTAGGTCTGCATAATGAAAAAGGGTGGTTCAAAAAGAAATGCAAATCAAGGCTGGT
Organism: Ambystoma mexicanum; assembly: GCF_040938575.1. Classification (NCBI taxonomy): domain Eukaryota; kingdom Metazoa; phylum Chordata; class Amphibia; order Caudata; family Ambystomatidae; genus Ambystoma; species Ambystoma mexicanum. Next base: position 414,158,231 of record NC_090937.1, read on the forward strand.
TTCATGTTTAGTTCTGGCAGTTTATAAATAGTTCTACGAAACAGGGGTGCACTTGGGATCTTCCAGGTAGTGCTCTTGCATCCCGACAATTCAGTTTACAATGCCTCGGGGTCTCTTGGGGTCCCATTCCCCAAGCATTGACCCCTCTCGTTCCCAAAATGAAAAGTCTCAATTTCTTTTATGCCTCTCAGCATTCCCTTCCCCAACTCTAGGCGCTCTCTTCTCAACAATGTCTCTTGTAGATTCCTTTGGGCCTCTCAGGGTTCCCTGCCCCAAGACTAGGACCTTCTTGCCTCAAAAAGTTCAGAAACACAAAACACCAGCTGTTCACCTTGTCAGGATGTACCTCTCATAGCACAGTTCCTTCTGGTTAGGATGCAATAGCCTTTTCTTTACTTGGGAGGATTTTTCTCCCACTTTACTCTCAGTGTACTTCTCTCTTTTCCCAACTTCTATCAAGTGGCGCTGTACACCGCCTCTTGCACACTGGCTTTACCTTGCCATGCCCTTTTCACTGTTCCTCTCTGTTTGCTTCGTGCTGCCTGCACCTTTCTCACTTGTTCCTTCTTTCTTTCGGGTCACTTGCACCCTCTCTTTTCTTTCTATTCTTCACAACTCACTGTTTCTGCTTTGTCTGCTTTTGCACAACTCACAACTCCAGCTGCAGCCTCCAGTTCCCTTTTATCCACTATCCATCTAGCAACCCCAGCTCGCTCATTCACTCTGGCAGAACTCCACCTTGCATACTGTAACTGTGGGTCAATTGGAGTCAGTGTCAAAACGCCTGACACTGTCAAAGGGACAGCCTAGTGGTGTAGTGTAGGCCTCTCCAGTCATCTTCCTCTTCACAGTACTGTTCCTATGGGTAATCTTTCTAACTCCCAGTTGACTCTCCCTCGTCCCAGTACATGTTGGAAATGGGGTGGGGAGATGGAATGAGACTGAAAATATCCCATAAATGCTGAGGGAGAGTGTGCTGATGTACAATTGGGAAAGGGGGAATACCATGTCTCGTCTTTAGGCATTCTCCTCCCAATCCCACCTGAGCTTCCACTCAGGTGATCCTCCCTCGCTTGTCCACCTCCAAGGTCAGGATCCAAAAGCTATGGCCCATCCCTGGCCACCTGAATGGAAGACCCCAGGGGAATAGGCAGGAGAATACCTTCAGGTTTCTCACACAGAGAGAAAGGAAGAGCACACATTTACTTCTAGAAAAAGGGGAGGTAGTTAGAGGTATACAGTTTCAGATAGCAGCTGGGGTTAATACAACTGGGAAGGATGGGATGAAAACTGAGTTTACTACTTTCAGATCCAGCACAAATCTGTAAGTGTTCCTCCCAGGCTTCATTATAGGCAATGTGGGGGTATTTTAAGGGCTAGAAGTTGAGCCAATAATACTTTTGACAAAATAGATTTGATAACTGGTGTGATATCTTCCTCGGCTTTGCGTGTTAAGGTATATTGGGGAGTACAATGCAGTTTCTTAGAAGGATCCTGTTTAATATTGACTGATTCCAATGTATGTATGCATCCAACCTTTGTATCATGCATTGACCACATGTGTTGTGGTATCAAAGGTATAAGACCCTATTTATTGGTTGACCACTCCCCTTCACCATACTGTACAAATGGCTCTATAGGTGACTGGAGCACCACTAGAATACCTTCTCAATTGCGTTCAGGCACACTTAAAATGACACCTGCCGGTGTGCAGGCAATGGTACTTCTAAGATCGCTCAGCAACTCGCTAACCAACAAGTTTAGTGGACCTGAGGGTTAAAGTGTAAAGGCATATGCATCAGGTATTGGACCTAGTGCAATTGTAATTCTAATGGGCTCTGTTATTGACATGTTAGAAATGCACACTGCCTTGATCTTATCTCTTTATAATCAGAATGTAGGGCAAATCTACTAGCACAAGGTAGATATTTCTGTTCAACTTTGTAATGTACATACTTCAGTACCCAAGGGTCAATAGTGCAAACATCCTTTGCTTCAAATCAGAAAGGATCAGGGGCTACCGGTGGTGGCTGAGTTTGGCCAGGGCAAACGTGTGGCATTATGATTCAGGAAGGGATTTGGCCTACCTGCATCCTGATTGGGAACACGCTTTGTGCACTTAGTGCAAGGCTTCAGTTGAAAGTGTGGAACTGTGGAGTGGGCAACATATAATGCCCAGGATGTTTGCAATAGTTATACATCTATTATAATGTATCCCTGCGTATCTCTGATGTCTCAATGGTAGTAGTTGCCCCTGCGTTTTCGTCTGTCCCTGGGAGCGAAGCTGTCCCAGGTACCACTGTTAACATGTCTGCACTGTAGTCCTAATAGCACTCGCTGCGGAATGCAACCCCTTTCTCTTCCACTTTCTCCAAATCCTCCCTGGTTGCCAGAGATAAATCTGGGGTGTTGCAGTCTCAGATAATTCCAATTCATGAGGTAGTGTGGACAGATTATGTCACTCAAATATTCAGGTCAGCTGAGCATATTGATTCCAGTGAGATTATAGCTGATTTATGTACTTGGACTGACTCCATTTCAGTAATGGACATATTGTATGTCATTTAGAATCCAAAAATGCATCCTTTCAATTGGCAAAAGAGGCATCATATATGACAAGGATACTTACAGACCAATCGCTCTTTTGCAATGTGTGTAAATAAGACTGCATACTTCATATGTTACCTGCCCTCCTTATAGCCCCTTGGAATTTTGACATATTTTGCCTCTCCTTTGTACGAACAGAATTGACCAATCGAATACCTCTTTCATGCTATCATTTGAATATGCAGCTGCCAACACATGAAATAGAGTTCAAACTCTTTAACGAATATCTGTTATTTTTGTGAATAGCCTGAAAAAACCACTCTGCGAGAGCAAGTGAAACGGGAGTTAGTGTATCAGCCTGCACTGCAGGAGTGGATGAAGAATACTCAAGCTAGACCCCTTGAAGAATTTGTCAGTGAGACTTTGTCATGACATGTTGGTGATCGGGATGTATGAGCCTGTGATGAATTTACCCATGCAGCTAAAGCATTATTGACATCCCTAAAGTGTATAACCCAGCAGGCACAATCTGTAGCAAGAGTATTCCGTAATGCCTGCTGTGTTTTCCTTGGACATCTGCAGGAATGTGATAAAGCACTCAGATCCTCCGTCAGGTGTCAGACTTCCGTAGGAGTGTTCAGGGCGCACCTTGCCCTGATGGGGAGATGAGAGTTGCTTGTTCTTGGGCAGATATACGTGTAGAATATGCTCACTGTGTAAAGTATTAGAGATAGGATGATCATACAGTCCCAGTCTCTCAACATTACGTGTCTGGTAGCTGGCCCTGGATGATCTTGGACAATTACTTTACTGTGCAACTATATAGTCATGCTGCATAGACTTCAATCCCGAGCCAAAAAGAAGTTTTGCATGTAATGATTCTAGCCTAAAAGGTCCTCTTTATGTGTTCTTAATCCAACGATATCCACAGAATGTTTTTTTTGTTTTAAGCAGTTCTTGTATTCAGTAGCATAAATTATGTGGCATTACAGTATCGATACCAGAAAAGTCTCATTGCCTTTCTTATCTGCAGCGGAGTTCAGAATTCTGATGAGGCTGGAACTGGAAGATGAACGCAGCACCAAAGTCGAAGACAAGTCCGACCTCTTTAATCTGTCAGTAAGCAGTCCCTCAAAGTCAGGAAATGGATGTAAGCAGATCAATACTAAAGGTCAGAACTGAGCATCAGTGGGAATTGACTTTTAATTGAATCAACCAAAGCTGCACTTGCACTCTAAATAACCTGACAACTCATGGACCTTTAGGTAATGTAGTATGTAGTATGTCTGAGTCGTAGTCCTCCAGTTTTACAAACGCCAGATGCATTGGCACTGAAACTGGCTATCAGCACCGCGCCTCAATGGTTGGCAGTGTACTCATTGACTGATTTGTCCACAAAGTTTATTCAAACACAGGGCGTGGGGGGTTAGACCCAAAGGTCATGACAGTATAAACATACGTATAAACAGAATAAACTTTGAAGGGATTGAAGCAGAAGCCAGTGAAAGGCCCTGGCCCAGTTGCATGCTTACATACTTCATTCACTATTGTGTAAGTCATGATTGTGATATTTTTATTGTCCTTTTATTGTCCCTTCTGACACCACAGGAACCACCCCAGCTCCACATTTTAGTCTCTGACATGGACTGGGTAAGAAGTCATCATCATAATATGAGCTAGTGTTGGCTATTGGTGGATGTGGCGCCGCAGTCTTCAACACTAAAGAACATATTCACTTGTAAGTTATTCAAAATGGTGCACATTGTAGGGTCTCTTGTACTTAGAGACAATCTCACTAAAAACTCTCCCTGACAGAACCTTGGATGGGAAGAGTTTAGCGATTCAACAGCAACTCACACACGTGTCACTGACCAGACAGACTGCTTTTTGTACCAGTGTACCAGCAGAGTAATGGGTCATGTTCTCTTCCCACACGTAAAGTGGTGTGTAGGTTGGCATAACACATTAATGTTTCTAATGGTCCATTGTCTGTATTCAAGATGTCTGAGTCATTAAGAAAGGTGTTCTAAAGATCCTCCACCCAGTAGGTTACACCCGCACTGCTCACAAAGCTTTCAACATGTGCCATTGATGTACTGTCTTTTGATGCTATCAATCTTCAGCTGGATATTCTGAAGCAAGGGATTCTTGCACATTTGAAAAGTCCTTCCCCCTCGAGATGGTTGCTGCAAACCCTACTCTCCTGATACATGCAGATGGAAAGCGTCTACTTTTACTTTGACACATAGAGGAAGTCAACAGGTATTCCAGTTTACCTTTAAATTCAACCAACTGGGGATTGACATTCAAGCTTGAAAACAGGTCCTCATCAGCATTACCTGCCAAGGCACATATACTGTGAAATGTTGGTCAGGTTGAACTCATCGTTGCAATACAGTAACACCCAGTCTCTAACTCAGGGATGCGAGACATTTCTCCTACTCAATGAGCACTGAATTATATGTCAAAAAAAGAAAGGAAATATTACCATCAAAATTGCTTCAATATGTCATGATGTCCACTCTAATAAATTGAAAAATGTCCAGAAAGAATGGACTAGCTTATCCAACATGTAAACCTAAATTTCAATATTGTATTATTCATGAGAACCATAAAAATGCATTCAAATAATTTCTGAACATATTCAACAAAGTTACAAATCTATAGGATGTACAATTCCGCATCTAGAAATGTCAAATAATACATGTTTTTTTCTTCACTCCATATATAGTGATCCAAGACATCAGACATCATTTGTATTCGTCTTTGGATTCATACAGTTATGCACATATAGAGTGTTTTCTATTCTCAGTAGCCCTGTCCTATCCTTGCTACCGAATACTGGGCCTTCCTCAGGGTCTGAAATAGATGGAAGAGAGTGAAATCAAACTGATGACACAGTGATTTAATTCAACACTATCCCATGATTTCCAAATGATTACAAAAATGATCAAGTTATAATGTCTGACATCCTACATCCAACTCCTATAAAAAAGGGAGAGAGACACATGCTTAATCTTAAAGGTTATGAATGCCATTCATCTTTTCTTCACAAATATGATTCCCCATATCAAAATACTGTCATTCAGTTGACTTTTATTGTGGGCTAGCAAACAGGCTTGGTTCATGTGGAAGCAATCATGCAGACAGTGGTCGTGTCAATGGTGTACTGGATGATGTGGTTTGATTTCTGATCTGTGATAGGAAGGATATTTATAAATATGTTTGTAAACCTCTATTAATACTAAAGCCTCTGCACCAGTGGTGCCATTCCCTCTTCCTTAGTATCACTCTTTAGCAGAAATGCCTGTTTTATCTGTACTTTGATGGATCATAATCTTTGTCTTGATATACATTAATCTCGTCATCATCATTATTCTCTCACTTGTCAGAAGCTGGGGCAGTGGAGATAGAGACATGGAATTTTCAAATGTCTCCCCTGTTCAACTACTCCATCTTCTGTTCTTTATCGATCTGGAGTACATCAGACCTGCAAACCTTACTTGTGTGCCTCTGATGTATTGGCTGGAATAATGTGCAACCACATCAGACAGCTCTGGCTGATGTTTACCATTGTGGTCAATACCTGTACATATATTTGTACTGGTGCATGTACCATAGAGTGTCTTTTGATGAGGGGTGCTGAACCTGAGTTGAAAGATACTTTTAATTGAGCACTTGGAATTCTGGCCTGCCCAGTGCACACTCTGTGTACTTATGCAAACGTGACAATCAAAGAGCAGAACAATGCACACTGTCTCTGGCTATTTTGAGTGTTGACATGTTGTTCCAAATATGGTGTGCACTAATCGACAGGTGTGCAACCCACCTCACTCAATCTCAGAAACTCCCTCCCAGCAAAATCAGATGAGACTGTCTCTCTCCTAGACTTCTCTCAGGGAATCACAGCTCCTCTTTTCATTCTCCCAGGTGTCACCCAATTTCATGTATCTTGTCCACTCTCCTCAAGAGGCATACACTGACTTTTGTGTCACCCTCTTCCCTGAATCTCTGCTGCAATCTACCAGCCAAATTAAGTGAATGTGTCTCTTCCACAAGCTGCCCTCAGTAATTGCCTGCTCCCCCTGCTCCTCCTCCGGGTGTCACCTGATAGCACAGGTCTCATTCGGTCACTTTTAGGGTTGGACATCGACGATTGTGCCCCCTGCCTCTGTGAATCTCTGGTGATGGAACCCGTGTCCTTTGCCCACTTCACATACCTAAATGCATTGCACAATGTTTTTATGCAAATCCATCGCTAAATCTAACTGTCTACCTGGGTCACTCATTACTACCTGCATACTTTCTGTGCTACTTATATGCTCTAAAAGCAGAGCAGTTCATTTACCATTCATAAAGTTCCTCTGTCTGCCAACAGCAATTAATTCCAGCTTCTCGGAAATCAGCCCGAGACTCACAAGGGGTTCTAGCCCTGTAGCCATGTAGATGCTGTCAACCGTCAAAGTTTAGAAACTTCATCTGAGGTTCAATCTGATCAAATGACCAAACACTCGAGTGAATTGATTTTCACGTTGACATGTCTTTGCAGGCCTACCCACAAGAGAAGAGCTTGTGGGACCACATCTGCAGAAACTGCTCCCCGTGGGATAAGAGATATACTGCACCCACTCTGTGCCTCCATTACCGTGAAGAGGATGGCTGAAGATCATACACATGTGAAGCTTAGTTTGAATATCCAAAGGACGGGAACATTGAAGGTGATAACCCTAAGAAAGTGGCTACAAGTTGGGGATCGGGGGTCACAAATTCCCAGCTGACACTTACAGAGAAGTTGGAAGGGTTTCACTTTAGACTATCATACACTTGACACCTACTCTTTTTATAAACTTACAGAGCCACAGACCTGCAGAGAGGGGAGGAAATCAGAAAATACATGCAGCCCAACCAATGTGAAATAATCAACCAGATAAAACAACTGAGAGAGTTTAAGTGTTACAGGCAAGTTGATATTGGAGTAATGGTTTGTTTGTTTATTTATTTATTGTGCGCACCGGACCCTGAGGTAGCAGGGCGTTAGAGACAAAGAGGTTTACAGGTTGGTTACAGACGTTACAAGTTACAAAGAAGGCAAAGAGGACATTTCTTGACTCTGCAAGGTGAGACAAGTACAAGTGCAGATAAGGCGCAGCCAAGCAGTCGAATCTATGACTAGCATTTACAAAAAAGCAGGTAATTGCGTGCCAGGTGAAGTAAGAGTGGAGGTGCGAGGGGGAGAGTGCCATTTATATTGCATTTTCGGTGAGCCATTTTATGGTATTCTTTCTGAAGTTGTTGAACGTTTGGTCGGATCTAAGTGCATGAGGTAGGGCGTTCCATAATTGAGCTGCCTTGACTGGGAAGCTAGATCCTCCAATAGTGGTTCGTTTAAATCTGGGCACTATGAGGCAGTTGGGGCTGACTGTCCTTGTAAGTCTAGTGGGATTTTTTTGTTAAAACGTTCTGTAAGGTAGCGGGGGCTTTGTTATTTAAGCATTTGTGCATGAGGGAGGCAGATTTAAGGTTGATTTTTTCTTGGGTGGATAGCCATTTGTGTTTACGTCTTATTTCTGAGATATGTGCTCTTCTAGGGATACTTAGGGCCACTCTAAGTGCGTTATTTTGGAGCACTTGAATTCTATTGATGATTTGTTTAGTTGTCCCTATGTAAAGGGCGTTACAATAGTCTAATCTTGATAAGATGAGGGCTCTGGCTAGGATAAAACAGCTGTCATCTGATAAGAATACTTTCCCGGCTCGTATTAATTTACATGTATAGGCCGTGGATGAGACCAGTGAGTTCACCTGTTTGGTTAAGGATAGTGTCGAATCAAGGTAAAAACCAAGGGTTCTTACTTCTCTGGCAACCTTGATAGTGTTGCCATCGATGATGAAGGTTGAGTAGTTTTGGTTGAGTTTGGAGATGCAGGCTGTCGTGCCCAGGATGATGAGCTCTGTTTTGTCACCGTTCAAGCATAGGCCATGGTTAGCCATCCATGCTTGAACGATGCTATAGACTCTGTTCACCGAAGCCAGATCTTCAACGTAATCCCCAGTAAGTGGTAGGAGAATCTGGGTATCGTCTGCGTAGTTGGTATAGGTGATACCCAGATTGTCGAGATCGTCAAAGAGTGGCTTGGTGAAGATATTATAAAGTGTTGGCGAGACACAGGATCCCTGGGGCACTCCACAGGTGATAGGTATCGGGTCTGCTGCCGCTGTGGGGGAGGACACCCTCATGGTCCTGTCACTAAGGAATGACTGTATCCAGATTATAGCCTCTCCTGAGAAGTGGGCCGCCGAGTCCAAGTGATTACATAGGACTCTATGGTGCACCAAATCAAAGGCGGCTGAAGGTTTAGAAGGAGGGGGAGAGCTAATTTGCCCTCATCTCTGAGTGAGTCTATTTGGGCCTTTAAGTCAATAAGGGCAGTCTCTGTGCCATGTTGCGGTCGGAAACCTGATTGGCGGGTGCCAAGGAGATGGTTCATCTCAAGGAAGTTCTGGATTTGGGTGTACGCTACCTTGTCTAATATTTTTAGTAAGAAAAGCACCGTGGTATAGGGAGAGAGGCAGAAGTCATGGAGGAGGAAACATATGGAGAAGGCAGACAATTCATGTAAGAGAAGAAAATGAATTACACCAAGAGGCTGGCAGCTGGAAAGAGTGCCACGACATAGAGCCTTATTCCGACTCAGGCGTTAAGGGGTTTACGGCGCCGTAAACGGCGCCGACCCTTAACGCCTGATTACTAGGTTCCCTTTGCGGGATGCCTGTTTAACGCCTGCTTTTTGCAGGCGTTAAAAGCCATGCCGTAAAGGGACCTTGGCGATAATTACGGCACCGTAATTTACGGTGCCGTAATTATCGCCTTTCCCCATTCCCATTATGCCCTATGGGGCAAAAATGGGAATGGGGAGGGGGCCATTGGTGAATGGGGAATTACTGCCCCACTCACCTTGGAATGGGGCGGTAATTCCGCCATCCACCATGGTGGAATTGCAACCTTAGCGGCATGGACCATGGTGCTAATAGCACTATGGTCCCCCGCCAAGGTTGTAATGAGGCACATAGACTTTGGAAGGCTCCTAATGTTGTTGGAGGCAAGACAAAGCTTCAGAGGAGCAGATGTAAGGAAGGTCCAAGTTGTTGGACTGCATGAGCAAACAGGTTTGAGAATATGGACTAGAGCTCCAAGTATTTCTGAGGAGGAGAGGTTTTGGGACAGATTCTCAAACATAAAAAAAAATACGAAAATGTCACGTGTTCCACTTCAGTAAGGGAGCACACATTGTACTCCAAAGAGCTGCAAAGTGTGAGAAAAACATGAAAACAACCAAACTAGTCATGCAAGAGGACAATGACCAATAAAAGGCATAACAAATGTGCCAAATCCCTAATGCACACATGTTGACATCCTGATTTGCACCCAAAATGCACATTTGTATTTGCTCCAAACACAAACAGAAGATTGTGTTTTACAAAAACGTGGGCACATTCATAGGTCTCAGAGTAGTGCCATGGCTGATGCTGTTCCGAGTGCCCGATGGTGTTGCAGGCCCCATAGGGAGATGCTGCCTCTGTGGCTCTAAGGACACCACAGCCATCATCGGCAGATGCCAGTCTGTTGGCTACAGCAATGTTGCCTGCTTGCTGATGCATTTGCAGCCTTATCACCCACCCGGATGTGAGCAGAGCCCTGAACTGATGACCGAATTCAAGCGACTCCCATTTAATGTTTAGTCAAACAGAGGCAAACGAAATGTGTGCTTTTGGATTAAATGATTACGTTTTTGGTTTCTATTTATCAAAACACCACACCACTTCCCCCTTTCACTCTCTTGGTCCTGCTGCAGTACCCATCCAGTCTGAGACTGCAGTCAGCAATCGGTATATATTTTTGTTTTGCTTTTATGTGTATTCATGTCTAAATAGGATTAACTTTCTTTCTGATACTTGTGAGAATAAATGTTGATGCAATGAGAAAAGCATTGATTAAGTGCGATTTTATTGCTCAACCATACTCAGATACGCCAAATGAGCTCCCCAGATGACTATGATGCGAAATGTATTCATAAGCTCCTTGAATTCCCGACATTGAGCAAATAGTAAAGTGATTGAACTCGTGTGTCGCTTTCCTCTCAGGTAACTCCACTGTGTTCCATTTCGCAATTCCCCAGCCCTGGACAGAGTAGGGGTAGACCCCCACACGTACTACTGGATGAGTGCAGCTGTCTGTGTCTCAGCTCTTGCAACCCTTCCAGCAGAGCCTCACCCAGTATAGATAGCATATATGTTAGCAGGATTTGAATAGCTAGCTGATATTGGCACATTTCCTGCTCCCAGGTGGTGTATGAATTTGAGCATCACCTGTTGGTGCGTGACCTGTTGGTATGGGACCCCATCGTACCCATGCAAGTGTTGGAGGTCTCAAAGGCACTTCGACGTCTGGCCTCATGGATGGCATGATGCCCCCAGGCCTCGCCAACACATCTGAATATCACTCCATCAACACCATCCAGTGTGGCAGTGTCCCACTATGTACCTGCCACTATCTCTTCATCCCCCTCAAGGGCCAACATCTCTGGGCCAGTATCATCCTGGGACCCGACATCTGTTGAAAAGATTGTGTTGGTTAGATAGCTAAGGTGTGCACGTTTAGTACATGTCATTAAGGTCAACATACATGAATGGAATGCACCAAGCATGCTTCACTTCTATGAGTTGCTCAAAGGTGGTGCTCTGATGGTATGACACGCAAATCATAAATGTACACTATGTACCCACATATCATTGCAATGAATTTACCATAATACATGTTGCTAGGGTATGTCATGTAAGGTCGTGTAATACACATGTGGAACACAACATCATCACCCCTCGAAATGACATTGTACTCTACAGGAGGCCATGGTGTGTAAGGAATAAGTGCCACACAGTGATAACATTTCTACAAAGGCCACAAACATCACATGCGCACCCAAATCATGATCAATTTGTATTGGTCACCTGGTGGTATTTCTGCTGTGTCTGGTCCCTAATGATGACCAGTGCCCCTGTGGGGATCATGGCAGCAACTGCCTCCTATATTATCGTGAAGGTAATTTCACTGTGCAGGCCCCCCCTCCACCCCCCTGTGCCCCTGACATGGCTATGTATGTCTGCCGGTTTCTACTTGTTACTGCGCCTCATATTTCCTTGTGCTTCTTCACCTCCTTCATGGTTCTTCCTGGAACACCTAGGGCAATGACATTGGACCAGAGATTGGACCAGATCACTGTCTTGACTCCAATGCTGGGACGTTGGTCCCTGAGACAGTAGAGGGAGTCAACCTGGTCCTACATGAAGTCAACCATGACATCTACCTCCTCATCTGTAAAGTTCTTGGCCCACCACTCTTTCTGATCTTCTTCATCATCATTGCACTCCTGGATGTCATAGCTAAGTGTTGGATGCAAGAGGATGCAGCCGTGACATGCCAGTGTTATCTGCAGTGTTTCTGGGAACTTCCTGGTTTCAACACATTTTATTTTAATTTGCACCTGTTTTAATGCATCTCACGTGATGCGCTCATTTTTGGGTGCATCATCATATGTTTAACGCCATTCGTGCCTGGGCCTGTTACATCTCGGATTCCACAAACATGCACATCCCATGGATGCAGTATTTTTTGCGACTTGATTTGCACATGTGCAAGTATTTGTTTGTGAATTTTCCACTTCGAATGAAATCCACAATATTGCTGGTGCATCTTTGTGCAATTGCACATCATATTGAAATGCACATGTTTGTGAGAATCTGTCCCCGAATGTACTCAAGATCACAGATGTGTGTGATGTTGCATTAGTGCAGATTGTGAGTGTAAATTAACAAATGTGGAATTGTATGTCGAACAATTGTGATTTTCAAAATAGTGAAAAAGAATGCAGGTGGATTGTTTATTTGATTGGATATTAGTGATTGAAGTATACATTAAATCATACTTGTAATTGAATTTACATTGAACCATGTTGTCACAGGGTGTCAGGGCAGATTTCCTGCATGGCCAATGGCAGATGCAATACATATAGATATGGAAAAACTAAATTAAAGCAATGGTTCAAAATATAGTAACATATATTTGCGTGCCAGAAGACCTGCTAGATGAAGCCTTCTACACATTTATTTAACCCCCATGGTTAGGGAAGAGAAACAAATAATTGTGAACATTTCTGCCCACCTTTTCTTTCGCCTTAATGTGGTCAAAGGCAGGTTGTCTGAAAGCTTTAATGATGTGCACTGATTTACAGAAAATGCTCAAAAAGGGTTCAGTAGAATTGATACACATGGAACAACCCAGTGTGAACACAAGTTAAAACAATTGAATGAGCTGCTGGGTGATGAGAAAGTATTACTACAGAAACAGCACAGTTTAGTGGATGCATTACAACATTAACTGAAAGTGTGCAGAGAAGCCAAAAAATGCCCAGAGAGAGAACGTTTAAACAGTAAGGACATCCATTGTCAGTGTCTACAAACTCATGATATGTTAAAGGGCAAAACACCTGGGCAAGCCCCTTAAACCAATAGTTTATTAGATGGCATTAAGAATATAAAAACACAATAGAAAGAGAGTAGAGAAGCAAACGTGAAACTTTAAAAGAGGTTAATCACAGACTGAAATCAGCTATCTATAGAAAAGTCAAACTTTTTATGTGGGTTTGAGGCACAAAGCATTGTTCCTTATACAATGCCATAATGTTGCACCAATTTGCACCAAATGTTGCATAGTCACCTGTTATGACCCTTCAGAAATGACTGGCTACATGACATTTGGACACCCCGTACCCCAGATTTCAGCAAAAGTAAACAGGTGTTTGTTGGTTTGTGGCTTACCAAAGTGTTGTTCCTTAAGTAATTCCACACAGTGGGCCTCATTACATGTGCCGGTCCGGAAACAATGGTGCCGGTAATCTTATGGGACCGTTATTTCCGGATCTGCACACTAAGGGTTTGGCTGCCAGAGCCACTGTGCCCGAGAGGGTAGACCCTGCCGGACACAGCGGCCATGGTAGACAATCTGTCACGGAAGCACTGGCACCGTTATTAACGGTGCCCGTGCTTCAGTGGTCCCCACTCCCATAGAACTCCATGAGGATGGGGATTAACAGAGTTACCGTTGCCTGACTTCTCCGCCGCCGGGGCTGTAATACCCCAGTGTTACTGGGAAGAAAGGCGCCGATAATTCATTGCGGGTCCTGCGGCAACCCGCCGGTATCACCGGCAGGGTTACCGCCGGACCTGTAATGAGGTCCAGTGTCACTGATCTGCACAGCATTTTGCATAGATACCTGTTAGAACCCTCCAGACATTACTGGCTACATGATATTTGTACACCCATCCCTTTCCCCGGATTTCAGCTAAAGATAAAATGTGGTTATGGGTTTGTGGCCTTCCAACAAAGCTGTTAACCATGTTCACCGAGAAGTGAAACAAAAAATGTATTTGAGGGGAATGGAACTGAGACACGAAGGTGACATCAGGTAGCATTCCAGAAGTTTCTAAATTGTAGCCCCATAAATTGAGATTACTTTTCCAGAGAAATTTTTTCGAGATGGTGCCCGTGACGTAGCTGTAAACCATGTGCACCAGGAAGGGAAACACAATGTTGTTTCTAAATAAGCTTTACAATACCGTAAACCATATTTACGGAGGAGGGAAACAAAACATTTTTGCTGCATTAGGTGAAATTACTTTTCCTGGGAGTTTTTGTGAGATGGTGCCTGCCAACAAAGCCGTAAACCTTGTTCACCAGAAGGAAAAGAGAACATGTTGTTTCTCAAATGGACTCGACAAGTGTAACAAAACTAAAGGTCGCTATGGGACATGTTTCAAGACCCTAGGATGCATGATGTCCACAATATTTGCACAGCAATGAACAGAAATGAACTGCACCATGCCAGGGTAAGGCGGAACAGCGACCTATAGGATCTTTCATGTTCAACAATTAATGAGAGTGTTATCATGTCTGTCTACATAACCCATCCAGAGAATGGGAACGTTTGCTAGTATAATTATAAACAACATTAAGGGCCTCAACGCAATTAGCGTAACAGCAACTCAGTCCGGAACAATTTGCATAGGATCCTGAGTTGCAGTGGTGCTGTTATTCCCCATTTGTTTTGAGTCCATAGGATTCTATGTTTTTTTTTTGTTGGCATTATTACCACTGGCGGTAATAGCACAAGTGGTAATAGCACCGAAAATGGGCAGAAAAATTGAGATTTATCTCCAGCTCAGAGCTGGAGCTAAATCTCAAGCTTTCCGCCCAAACTCAGTATTGGGCAGAGCGGTAACGCAGCGGTTAGCGTTATTTCTGCATGTTTGATGCTGCGCCCAACCACTGGTGAGTCCCTAAATTGCAAAGCAAAGAACTAAGTTAGAACAATAAAAATACACTGCAATGCAAGACATATGTCAGCTCCCCTTACAATTGACACATGCACAAGCACAGGGTGATCAATTTAAGGTGACTTCACAAGAATTAATGTAAGGAACAGAAGATAATGTAACACTGAGGGAGATTTAAAAAAAAAACATAAAGGAACAATCTTGATGAAACAATGCCAGAGATTAAAGGATTAAAGACCTGAAGAAAGAATTTGCTAGCTTGCAGACTGTAATCCAAGAGTCAGTGGAAGAAGCATATATTTCTCTAAAATAAAACAATTCTTTGCAGAAACAGCCACAAAACATAAAATAAAAATGTGGCTACCAAAACCTTGAGCATTTGATACCAAACTGGCTAATCTGAATGAATATAGGGACAACTAGTATGAAGTAAACAGCAGTTGATACATGAACATGGATCATAATGCTTGATTGAAACACAAAATCAAAGCTATTCAGTTAACACATCCTCTTCCAAAACACACTAAGATATAATTCTTCATTTCACTTCAGATACAGAGGAATATAGTGTACAGTAAGTTGGTCAGAAGCAGGCAGGAGAGGAAATGAGAGCACCTCCAAACAGAGAATTATTCACATTTTAAATATGAGATAAGGAAACAAGAAGCACAGTGTATGATCAAAAAGAAAGTCCATTTAACCCATTTGGCTGACACAGAGAAATGGAAAATGAAACCTTGGCAAAGCATTTTAAAAATTTGTATCTATGCCAGGGATTTTGGGGGTATCCCAGAGCACCTAGGTACATGGGGAAATATTGATTCTGAGTGACAATATGAAGATAAACCCTACTTTGCTGGCCATCAGAAAGGATTTGAGGCCTGTAACCCAGAAGCCAAATGGGAAAGAGAAACGACTGTACACATAGGACATATCCTTACAATAGAAATGAACATTATTCTGTTTGGGGAAATCTAGAAATGAATGAACATAATTTGGCTTAATTTGAATGGAAAATACAAAAACAAAACAATAATTAATAAAATAGATGTTCTCTCTGAGTGTTCTAGTTTCTTTGCTCAGCTTGATACTGAAAACCATTCCACATGATCCTCTTACACGGCAGGCATTTTGAAATATGTTTCAACTGACATAAATCCCCCAAAAGACTGCAAGGCAACTTATAATTTAATATGTGCTGAGGATTAGTCTCCTAAGGAGTTTTCTCAAAAACTCAAGCATGCATTTGCCCAGATGTCTTGACATGCTGATACCAAAAGTTGAGATTTCTAAATAGAATTCTTTTGAGCCCTTCCAAAGTATTTAATTGCTCAGTTAGTGTGTGATTTCAATTCTTCAAGATGTCTTGAGTTGATTTCCATGCAAGCTACAAGGACCTATGAAATACAGAGCCCCAATTAAGGTAGCTAATGGTAGTTGAGGTGAAGAGTACAGATCATTTGGACTTAGAGACTGGGGGGACAAAGATATATAACACTGTTGTTAAGGATCCTAACAGATAGAGAACACCCTCTGTTCAGACCCAAATGACTAATTATCTGCCTAGCTTGTATAATACTGATCCCACAAAACCAGAGATATTAGTCATCATTGTTGAGGTTCTAGGCTTATCATTGGCTATAAATATGTCCTTTCCTATGAGAGAAATATTCAGACCCCAGGATTAGGTTCCCAGGGAAATCCAAGTCCGAATTTTCCCTGGGAGATAAGCTAATAAGCAACTCCTAGAACCGGCCACCAAGACAATTATCTTCCTCCTTGGTTCAAGGATAATACATCCCAGTATCAGGGTGAGCAGAGCACAAAGCAACACCAAAATTGCCAAACTACTCTCCTAGACATTATTTTTCCTTTCTAGAGAAGAACAGAGGTATGACCAAAGAACAACCCCCATTCAGCAACAGGTTTAGCAATTGAATGAGAACATTGGTCAAATCATGAGATCTGACAAGGAAATCCTGATTTTAATGCTAACAGAAACCTTGCCAGAAGTAGTCAACAGGAGCAGGGTGAACAATGACAAGATCAAATGTTTTAGCTAGAAATGCACAGTGAAGAAGAAAGTAGAGATGAGAAGATCTGCCAATGCCAAGGGAACAATTATTTTTCCTCACACTAAAATACCCCTGAATATCTGAATATTCTGAAAATAGTGGCAAAGGACAATGGCCCTCATTACGACCTTGGCGGAGAACCATGGTGCTATTAGCACCATGGTCCATGGCGCTAAATTGCCAACTCCGCCATGGTGGTTGGCGGACTTACCGCCCCATTCCGACCTTGGCGGGCGGTAAGTCCCCAATCCCCATTTACCATTCCCCATTCCCATTTTTGCCCCATAGGGCATAATGGGAGTGGGGAAGGCGTTAATTACGCCACCGTAAATTACGGTGGCATAATTAACAACAAGGTCCCTTAGCGCCATGGCGCCAAAGCAGGTGTTATATCCGCCATGGCGCTAAGGGAACTCGTACTCAGGCGGTAAGGGTCGGCGATGTTTACGCCGGCGTAAACCCCTTACCGCCTGGGTCGTAATGAGGGCCAATGTGTTCCTTTAAATAAAACCAGAGAAAAATAAAACAGTGAAGTTCAAAGAAGAATAATTTGACTATTACATTTGAAAAAAAGGAGAAATGTGCAGACATTGAATCCAGAGTTTATTTTTTCCAAGATTGTTAAGAGAAGAGGACAATGAACCTGAATGAAAAGGGAGTAGCAAAGAATGCACTAGACATGATACCAAAAAAGAACTAAATCTGAGACTCTCGCCAGGGAAATTAAAATCAAAAGGATTTTCCTTCCTATCCATGTTTTTATACACAGCCAAACCCAATAGCAGTGACCTGGATCATGCTGAACGGGTGGAGGTCCCTATACCAATGTTTATTCCCAAATGTATTTTCATTCCTACAGAGTCTTTTACAAACCGACCTGAACTTGGCCCTCAGGATAATGCCTGTTAGGGGCTGGCCAAGGTCAAGTTCATGAAATTCCAAATATCAGTAAATTGCAAGCATTATCCACTATCTCATACTTACTCTGAAATTTGGAGATGAAAGATGAACATGTTTGTGCACCTACCGAAGATCAAGGACAGTTTAACTTCTGGGCTTTCACAGATACAGGATTTAAGGCGACCCTTGTGTTTCAAGAAGTACCTGAAGCCCTTAACCAAATTAGAGGGGAACATCACTGTATTACAATGAAACACCTTCTTGGAAAGCAACATCATATTGATGGAAAAAAAATCCCAGTAGATGGGGTTACTGAAGTAGAAATCAAAAGAAGGGTGACATACACTGACCCTTTCCATGATAGTGAAGGCTTTTCAAAGCACACCTGTTTTGCTGGGAAACAAATTACTTCAGAGGCTTTAGACTTTGATAGATTGCAGGAACCAGGTCCACTGGACCCACATTCACCACCCAATTAAACTAAAGAAAAGTACCACTTATTTTATGTTCAAGTGCTCTTGGAATAAGCTAAGTGCCTGTGATACGTGAACTGTGGTTGCAATGAACAGTGTGGCAAGGCTTCCCAAATGTCAACCAAGAAACTGAACACAGAAAACAGACAATCAGCTCAAAAATACACCTCTTACACATTTTATAAAAAACACATTAAGTGTATTTAATTCTTGCAAACATATTTGATCACACATAGCAAGTGAGAATGTTTTCACAAGTATCAGGCAAGAATATCTTTCAAAAATGGTCACAACAGTTTTTTATAATAGCCAACACATGTTTCGAGCAGTGCTCTTCATCAGGGCTATAGCACTATTGTGTGATAACTAATGTAGGTAATACCAACATATAAATGCCACAACATTCTTGTGGGCAGACAGACATAAATTAAACAGTAACACATGATCTTGAAACATCAAAAAAAGACAAGAGAGAACAACAAAAAAGCCTTCCATTAGCAAAAAGTATATGTTCCAAATGGTTCCTTTGCATGTGCCATTACCTAACAAATCTGAATTCACAACATGCTGCTGTGGGTTTTGTGAAGCACAACACCAATGTTGTATGATGAGTTATGAATTAACTGCTCATATATTGGTGTGAGGTAACAAAGTTGTAATACGACTGATTGTGAAATTGATATATTTCTGTTGAATGCTCATTTATTAGTGTGAGGTGCAATCTAAACTGCTATTCAATGTGGTGCATGTAGGTGCCATAACATGAATTCACCTTGCTGGCATTACTCATGTGAACTAGTGAGTGAGAAACACAAGTATGATGCACTGGAGCACATACCTGATGTTCTGATTTTGATCTGTGTTAAAACGATGACCAAACGTGTTACTCGCCACTCATTGAGGGTGAACCACTGGTAACGTATCTGTACTCAGCTACGTTAAACAGATGAGTTGGCTTGTGATATAGCCAAATGACCAAGGTCCCTGCATTGTGGGGGATCTGCTCCAGTGTATGTGGCATCTCACAAGCAACGCGTGGTGTGATAGTCTGGTGCCATATTGGATTGGATGTCTCTTACATTTGCAGTGAAATGCGACAATAGGAAAGGACTGTGTTCGGCTGGACAACATTAAAACAATGCGCATCATGTTCAAATGGATTAAAGAAGTACCATGTATGCTCGGCATGCACAGGACATAAGAGTTAAGCTGTATAAATAACGGGAGTGATAGTTGCTAAATACGTATTCAGAAAGTATAGTCTGTGTACTTTGTTAATTATATTAGATGGGTCCATATAGCCGTGAATGCGACAATGAAAGGGGGATGTGTTATCCGGTTGAGCAATGCTGAGCCCCATACTGAAAGATTGTTATACTTTTGTTTACTTTATGAAATATTACACAAGCTTTCCTCCTTTCATCTCATCATTAGTACATACCATATTAACACAGATTCCATTCTATCAATTGCTCATCTCATCAGGCAGAGGAGACAATTTCTAAATTTCTTTGAATCCATTTTCGGGGTTGACAGATTTTCAGCTCGTTCAAATGGAGCCAATTTCCTCTGTCTGTTTCCCTTTGGGTATTTGTATTCATTAGGCAACAAGGGAGATATTATCAGGGATCTCAAAAGCACATCACCTGCTGGAAAGGAATGTATGCTCTTTAGGTTGGTTCCTCTTGAAATTATAGAGGTAAACTTGATTACAAACCTCATACTCCTTTTTGGATGTGTGCGGGTCATAATAGATCTCTGTACTGATCACAGCCTTCTCCAGATTTCTCAGTGCATAGGAAAAAGGGTGATGGAGATGCTTTTCCGGGTTTCCTATATATTCATGAGTGGTAGAGCCCTTAATCAACATCTGTTCCTGTGTTGGGTGCCACAGATGTTTGGGTATTTTCTACCAGTTATCAATTCAAAAGGTCACATCATAGTCTACAAGGATTAGACCTCAGAGCCATCAGGACTAGTGGTAATTGCAAGGCCCAACTGGGTCCAGAATCCACCACATAATCTTTTTAAATTCCCATGATTGTCTTGGTATTTCGTTCCACCTGCCCACTGAAGGCTGGGTGCTAGGTGATATGCAATTATTTACTAACCTTGCGAATTTCCCACATCTTAGTCATTATCACCCTGGTAAATTACTAACCCAGTTGGATTTAATCTTTTGAGGAAGGCCAAAATGAGAAAAGATGTGGTTGATCAACTACATAGCTGATGTCTCCACCTTGAAATTTGGGGAGGGGATGCATTCAATCCATTTTGTAAAGAAGAACTTAATGTTCAACATATATTGGTTGTGGCATGTAGAATAAATTAATGGACCAATTTATTCAAACTGAAGATGAGACCATGGTAATGTCACATTGGATCTCCATTGTCTTTTGATATCCCTGTGACTAGATGACACAGCTTCATGGGCAAGATTAAATATTAAGCTTTGAAATGAGTCAGGTACCACCCACTGATCAGAACTAGGTTGGGTTTCCTAATCAATAGTTCATCTTGAATTTTGAACAGTCTAAATCTTCAAAATATGTGTAGGATCTTCTAATTATTGGGGGTTCTTTCTGTGCTGTTATTGAATCTTGATCTGGAGCCTATCTACTCGATTGCAGAGTAGAAAGCTCAATTTTGAGCTTGGGATTGGAATCAAGTTACTGCTGTTATTTATATGTCTACACGAGGAAGATGCATGTCAATATATTTATCTTGGATTGCTCTTCTTATGGCTAGTTGATCAGCCAAATTGTTTCCTGTTTTATTGGGGCCCTCAACTTTTGAGTGTCAATTTGTCTTTTCCCAAAATAGCAGCGTGTTGTTTACGTGTCACTCTATCATCTATTGCTGTGATTGTGATCTATTGTTTCATTGTAGGCATTTGTTGTTCGCAAAAAGCAAAAAGCAAAAAGCATTCCAGTTTACGAATTGCTCAACAACAACAAATCCATTTCAGAAGTAGTCTGAATCAGTTCTAATTACTAGTTCCTTGAGCTGGATAATTACAGCACTAATGACAATTTTAAGTATGGACACCTGTTCTGTTACCTGACTACTTCAGGTATCAATGTTACAGCTGGCTGAGGGTTCAGGGGTATCATTCATCTAAGCATTTCAAACACCAGTTAAAAATGCTTTGTCGTTTAAAATAAAATACATGTTAGGATCACCAATACACATAAACTATGGACTTCCTCTGACAGGTGTTCTCATAATACACCTTATAAGGATAAACCTAAACATGCCTCAACACTTTTGGTTGCTTTAAATTCCTAAATTCCTCTCCACCTAGACAATTGTCATGGTCACAGTCATGTAAATCTGCTTATGCATATGCCATAGGGTTCGTTTTATTTTTCAATATATGCATTTTACAACATACACCTGCATTGAGAGAATTCAGGAATGTGTCTCAGTTTGTAGCCAGTCACTCTGCAAATATTGTAGGGGCTGGTGGAAGGTTGCCACTATTATATTTTCCCAATCAATCAATGATAGATTGTCCATGCCCATACTGTCAACAGGATTATTTTCTTGCATTCATTGAATATGATCTCAATGGGTGATCAAGTTTTGATTACGCAAGAGATCACATCATTAACCTGGTCATGTTTCTGATATAAGAGCACAGTTAAACAGGTGCCAGAAAATCCTGTTTCTATTCTTTATTTTGGATTGGATAAGCCTAACACAGAGCTTGGAAAAGACTCCTTTAGAGTTGTTTCACAACCTCTGTTTGAGAATCCCCTCACTCCCTCTTGCGCCTGCCTTCAAAGGGTGAACTAAGCTCAAAGTGATCTCTGCATAAGACTCTATGAATTTATGACTGTAATTAGACAATTTTAAGAGAATTCGTAATTCATGTAGTTGTGTCGGGGTTTTAAATTTCAGTCGAGAATCAACCTTCTTTTTCTGGGAAGTAAGACCCTTGGCTGTAATTTTTATAGCCTAAAGTATTTCTTTAGTTCTTAATTGATAATGTTGCACCTGCATTTCTTAGTTAAGATAACACGGGGCAGATCTATACTAGGTGTTCTTCCACAGTTTTACATTTGAACAATAAGTAATCAGCATAGGCCAAAATCCCTCTATCCAAAAGGTTAGCCATGGATTTTTGCAGGAAAATATTAAACTAATTTCTGTTATTAATATACCCAAAGTTTTTGTTTGCTCCCAAATGTATAGGCAATGTTATTTTGGTGTTCACAGAGTACAAAGTGTGAGCGACCGGAGGGTGTCTCACCCGATAGTCCCCGGCTCTGTCATCCAGGTGAGCAGGGCACGCCCATCGCTTTTGGATCCAGTTCCTGGGGGTGGACCAGTGCAGGAGGATCAACTGGATGAGGGGACTTTGGGGAGTAGAAGTGAGACACAGTATCCCCTACTCTGTAACACCTATTCCCCATCCTACAAGGTAGGGTACCTATGAACTCAACCTCCTCCTCCCACCGTTCACAACACAAACACTTTGTCACGGACAGCTCACTGTGAGCGACAACGGATTAACACCAGAGCAGTATACCTGACATGCCCCAATACAATGGTCAGGCAAGGTCAGGCAATTGCTGATCATTACACACACCTGACTTTCATCACAATCCCCCTTGCGGATAAAATGCGGAGCACAAAATCACACTGTGACCAAGGCAAAGCACCTGAGGAAACAGCAGTTCCAAAATGGCAGTTTAATACAAGGAGAAAGATGGGGAGAGCAGAGTGGATTGCATTGAGGGAAGTGCCCTTGACCTTTTCAGACTGTTCCTTTCATGAACCTTGGAAAGTAAGAAACCTACGACCGGGAACTAAAGCTGAACAAACCTACACTGTGCATCAAAGGTACCTGGAACTCTCATGCGTCGATAACCAAGGCAGGGAGGAGCAGTTGCCACCATCTTAATGACTTTGTCTCCTATAATAAAGCAGCATCAGTAAAGACAGCACAGCCAGTGAGTCAGAGAGACTGATACTAAACCAGCCTGTGCTTGAAACAAGGTTGCACACAACAACATTCTATAAAGAAATCCAAAGAGGCTAGAATTTGAGATGTCTCCGATGAGCGACAAGAACATAATTGGAAAAAAAAGGTGTGATTGAACTTTGTTCAATCACACCTTTGCAGTGGTTGGGCGCCATGTGCGTGCTAATTCAAAAGTCTCTTTTAGGTTTCCACCTGATGCTAAGTATTGAAAAGCAAATCTTGAAATCAAAGTGGTCCTGCGGCGGCTCAAGCTAAACCCTGTGCATATTTGAAAGTCTTCGATAGTTTAACGTGAACTGCAATTTGACCAAGTCCAGCTGAGGGAGAATAATGGGATAAGAGCAAGGATATGAACCTGGCTGAGTGGGATCCAGGGTGAACCGTGAGTCACCTGAGTAAGAATATTCTCTGAACATTGTAAAATGGGGATCTGAGCCCAGAAGAGAGGGATACATGGTAACGGTCATGCTAGAAAATGGATCTGAGCCTGGCTGAAGGGATCCAAGGTGAATCTCCCAAATTGGATACGTGTATGAAGAAAATAACTTTGTATATTGTTTTTGTACATCAGGCCCTCTGAATCAAGAGAAGTTTAAGAAGTAAAGAGACGTGTACACAGAAGGTCCTGATGCTGGTAATGGAACTGTATCTTTGTGCCATAGAAGCCAGAGTGTATGCTTTGCTCAAGTGGACTCTCTTGTCCCATGCTGAAAATGTGGGGAAGAGAGGCTATCAGACTGAACACTCTGATTTGTCTTTTTGTGAACACATCTTTCTTTTTCATGAACAGTAGCCCCACATAACGTGTAAATTAGGGATACAGATTGGCAATAGGTTTTTTAGTATAGGTCCTTTTATTTTGACAAGACTCCACTAGGACTGCATTATTATTGTTTGTTTTGTTTAGTTTAGTTTAGTTTATTATTTGTAGAGTGCACCTAACCCTGAAGTACCTGGGCAATTGAGCATACGTGGTTGTTACAAGTTCATAAACATAGAGACAGTTGGCAAAATGACAGAAAGGCTAGTTGACATGGGTTACAGAATAGTCAACATGCCCACATGCGTGAATACAGAGAGGCTGCCACAACTGAGGGGCAATTCAGATTTGGCCTTAGAACCCGGTTACATGATGATCAGAAATAGTTACAAAATGGTCTAGCAGACCTGCATAGTTGCGTAAAAGGCTACATTGTTTACAAAACGTCATCCATCTTACAAAGTTACATGATGGTCGACAATGTATGCAGCATAGATATTAAGCCTACATAGAGGGTGACTTCCCAGTAATAGGGCAAGCACCCAACTTGGGACCCCAGGCAATAGTCATACATGGGCCAAATAAGTAATAATATTAGGATCAGCTCAGTAGAAGAAGAGTAGGTTGTGAATATAAGTGATGACAATCGAGGGGGTTAAGTTTAATCTTGCTGGGCAAAGAGCCAGACTTTCACTTTAGATCTAAAGGTCCAGAAAGAAGGTTCAGCTCTGATGACTGTAAGGAGGGAGTGCTAACACTTTGCAGCTAGTGTGGGGAAATTGGTTCCACCTGCAGTTTTCAGTTTGTACTTACGGATGTTGAGACAGTGTGAGTAGAAGGATCTTGTAGGTCTGGACGATTGATTTCTAGAACATTTGTCAGCCAGATATTTGGCTGAGTGGGATCCAGGGTGAACCGTGAGTCACCTGAGTAAGAATATTCTCTGAACATTGTAAAATGGGGATCTGAGCCCAGAAGAGAGGGATACATGGTAACGGTCATGCTAGAAAATGGATCTGAGCCTGGCTGAAGGGATCCAAGGTGAATCTCCCAAATTGGATACGTGTATGAAGAAAATAACTTTGTATATTGTTTTTGTACATCAGGCCCTCTGAATCAAGAGAAGTTTAAGAAGTAAAGAGACGTGTACACAGAAGGTCCTGATGCTGGTAATGGAACTGCTCCAGCTCTGCATGGGCTCTGTCACCTGTATCTGCCCGTAGGCTCTCAAGGAGGAGGGGTTTGGATATGGCCGAAAATGCAACCTTAAGTTACTCTGAGGAAGAAACCATTGAACTAACTCGAGGTCCTTCCTTTTTTGATCCCCCGGATTCAAATCAGCCATCCACTTCATCCAGTACCTCAGACGATCTATTAAAACTGAAAAAGAAAACTTTTCGCACTGAATTACACGGTCACTTCCTTAGGGAATATTTGAAAAATAACATCATACCGAATGGTTTGATAGTACAAAACGAACCTAGATTATTCCTAGAAGATAAGGAGTATACCACGAGCTTTAGCCAGATTGCCACCAAGTGCAGTCGCGACCTTATGGTATTAACTATTACTACTGCCCAACGGATCAGTACCAACTTACAAAGAACTTTAGACACGTAAGTAACTAAATTCAAGAATAACTCTCTATTCATTGAAATAGAGGCTCAACTTTCTAACATTAACAGGCAATTCGAACAGTTCAAGGTCAATACATTGACCAAAAAAACTAATAAATTGAACAAAGACATCAAAAATTTTAAGATTGAAATTATCTATCCATACACGGCTGAAGGGTATATTGACCCCCTTAAGAAGCAAGGAGGAGGATCTCAGCCTCCACTAGGTGGGAGAAGAGGCAGAGTTACCTTTTCAGGCTCCAGTAGCTCTGGTTCCTCCAGTGGAAGTCCACATCAAAACTTCCCACCCTTTCAGCCATATAACTTTGGTCCACCACAATATCCAGGCCCATATCCACCACCTTTCCCTTTTTTAGGCAGAGGAGGACAAGGAGGAGGATGGGGTCCCCCACCTTGGAACATACCACACCAAGGAACACGGAGACGACCGAGAAGACGCCGACGGTAGACCAAACATATGATACCAACCTATTACCTATTTACAATCTGGGCAACTTCCATCTAACTACGTGCCAGACTTCCCTTCTAACCAAGGGCCTCTCTTTTGTGCCGACCAATGATATTGATTGGTACAAAACAGAAATAGAGATCCGCCAGTTTTTTCGGAAATTAAGACTCCGGGTTTTCTTCCAGGACCACATTGAACAAGAATCAGAACTGGACACAGGTCTACATCCTCAATCATCATTCACACCTACAGATAGCCAAACACCGGATGACCTACTAACATTCGAGAAATGCGTCCTGAAAGACATTAGACAATTAAAGAAGAAAAAACACACACTCCAACACAATTTAACCAAGGGTGAGAAAAAAGCCCTTAAAGATCTATCCAAGAACAGGGAAATGATAATTAAACCCGCCGACAAAGGTGGTGGTATTGTTCTAATGACATCTGAGCAATATACCAATATGATTATGACCTTGCTAAATGATGGAACCAGTTATCGTCCACTTAAGAAGGACCCATCTGGAGCTATGAAAATTGAAATCTCCGAAATGATCTCCTTTGCCCAAGACAGGAATTGGATAACTGAAAAAGAAGCCAAGTTTCTTACTACATCATCCAACCGCATACCTTGTCTCTATGCTCTCCCCAAAATTCATAAAAATTCACAAAACCCACCGGGGCGTCCCATTGTCTCAGGGTGTGGATCCATTTTGGAACCTCTGGGGCAGTTCATCGATTACTTTCTGAAACCACTGAGCAACAAGACAAGATCATACCTAACGGATACCATGCACACTATCCAGGTATTTGAAAACCTACCATTCACCAGTTCACAACAACTCCTGGTTACCATGGATATTAAAGCTCTATATACATCCATACCCCAAGACGCAGCCATTGACTGCATATATGAGCATCTAACGAGGGAAAATGTTGAACCAGGACCCTACCGAGTACCACCAGAGTTCATCATTGAATTATTAACTTTTGCCCTGAACAAGAACTTCTTCACTTTTGATAATCAGTTTTTTCTCCAGACTAAAGGCACGGCAATGGGTGCAACTTTTGCACCAAGCCTAGCCATTCTATTTATGGCTACTTTTGAGGACCAGTATGTTCACAACCGTATCAACCAATGGGAAGTTAACATCTCCCACTGGTACCGATACATTGACGATATCATCTTTATCTGGACAGGGGATGTTACATTACTCCAAGAGTTCTTGATATGGCTTAATACTTGCAACAACAACATACAATTTACCATGGAGTACAGCACCACTAAGATACACTTCCTGGACCTTGAGATTTCAAGTCTTAACAATAAACTCACCTGTAATCTCTTCAGGAAACCCACCGACCGCAACACACTTTTGCACTATCAGAGTGACCACCCGCTTCATATCAAACAGAATCTCCCATACGGACAATTCCTGAGAATCAGAAGGAACTGCACCCATTTGGAGGACTTCTATACCAATGCCGAAATACTCGGCACTAGGTTACTTTCACGTGGCTACCCCAAAAAATTGATCAATATCGCCACGAAGAGGGCCAGATTCACAAACAGAGACTGTCTTCTAACTCCAAGACCAGAACGAGAGACACATGAAAATGAAAGACTCACATGTGTAATTACCCATGGGCCAAATACTTTTGACTTTAAGAAAGTCATCAGAAAATATTGGCCCATCGTTAGACTACAACTAGCCGATGAACCCATACCCAGATTCGCCTTTAAAAGAGCCAAAAACATCAGGGAGTATGTGGTTCACTCATCTTTTACTAAAACCACACTACGTACAGGTCTTTGGAACTTACGTAAAGTGACTGGACACTACCCCTGTGGGTCTTGCACAGTATGTAAATTCACCAGAAAATTACAAACATTCATGATTGGCACCAAACAATGGGTCCTGAATAACCTAACCAATTGCAAAACTAATCAAGCCATATATTGCATTGAATGCCCCTGTGGGCTTCGATATGTGGGACAAACTACACGTAGCGTGGGCACCCGCATCTCTGAGCATCGCTCGAGAATCCGGTGTAAGAATATCACTTCTCCGCTAGTCTCTCATTTTTTGGCCAACCACCACACACCTGATGACATCCTTTGGTGGGTTTTAGACCGGATAAATTCTGGTCAAAACATACAGACCAGATTACTGGAACTGGAAAAAAGATGGATCTACAGATTAGACTCCTTAGAACATGGACTCAACGAACAATCTCCTTTCTAATATTCCATTCCCTGTCGATTCCTTAATACTAGATACGATTGGCCGTACCATAACTTCGTATTAATTCACATCACTTTTTGAGATGCATTTTCTCACTCTTCTCCCCTCCTCGCTTGCATCTCCCTTGACTCTCACTCTTAGAGTCCCAACAGGTGCACTTCCTGGGCAGGCACCCCGTGCATTTAACTCTTCCTTTTGACGCCATGCTCACTCGAGTAGAACTAATCCATACGTACCGTGTCACGCATTCCCTTCGATTTCCAAAATCTGGATTTCCAGGCACAGACATTTGTTCACGTTTCTCATAGGCCCAGGCCTCCTACACACGGGGAAAAAATCCTCCCTTGTCGCTTACGGGGCTTACAGACAACTGGAACAAACTTTCAATCACCCGCTTCCCAGGTTGCAAGCAGTTTTGACAACCAGCGCCAGCCGTACGACACTCCCCCTGGCCTCCGACCACACCATTGGCCTGACACAGCGTACACATCCCCCGTCACGTGAGCCGGTCTTCGGCCTCTCATTGGATATTCCATCTCCTGGAGTCATTTTTTTCCTCCACATCGTTGCCTGACGTATAGCCTGGTTGCTCGGACAACCGCTACCTCACAGCTACAACCTGCATTTGTGCTGCCGACACCCGCGAAGTCTGACTTGCAGGCGCGACTTCGCCCTCCCTCACTTTATGTGAACACCAGCAGACCTGATATATCCTGCTTACCCTGAACAGGTAACAATGTGGGTTCCATTACACGCTTCCAATTCGACCCCATATTTTCGTAGAATTTTGATAATTTATTTCCTCCTCTGGTTTACTGTCCCGCCCTATCACACAGCTACGCGCCCAGGGATCACCACTTCGAGACGCACCGACCAAGGTTGCCCCCAGGCGGACATCCGCTCCTCTGGGCTCTGCTCTCTCAAATCTTCTGTCTACCCAATGACAGACTGCCCCGACAAAGACACCCTAGCAGGTAATCATTCATGCGCCCTCTATGGCTCCTAGGGCAGAACAATACTTATTACTGCTGTACAAAGTTCTGAAGCCTTTCTTTTCTTTACTATTTGATTTTTCCAATATAGACGTATTTTCTGCCTATATCACAGTCAGTCCATTGGACCTACGACAAGAATCTATGAACTTCACGAACATCCTGAGAAGAAAATTTTGAAATCTTTGTGATCTAATAATATTACCCGTCCTCACGTGCTCCACAGAGACACATTTTTCCACAACATTAGCCCTCCAGAATTACTCTCAATCGGTGGAAGCCCATTGTGGTGAGTGCCTTTTTCCATCACATCCCATCTCTCCCTTCTCTCTCTCCCTCCCTCCTCTCTCCTTCCCCCTACCCTCCCCCCTTGTGTGCCGCCGGACCGACGGGTCTGCACGGAGACCCTTGCATTGCATTTCCGAAGGGGACCCAATACCAGCATCGTGTTGTGTTTTTAGGAGAGGTAGGACCATCAGTATTATCTGAGGACTCCTCACCTTTATAAACATGTAGACCTGGTAATGTGAGACAAAAGGCAGACAAGGCCAATGTCTTCTGCTCTGCCCATATTCTAGCATGACACTCTAGTCTATATGCGGATTTTTGATGTACAATTTGTTACCCTTCACTTGTTCTTACAATTCTGTAACAACACTTTTACATCCTGTCTTTTTCTCTTCATTTAACTGGCTCTCCTCCTTTTCACAAATACAGGGTCCTGCTATTTATTGCCCTGATGAAGGCGGAGTATTCTCTCCAGATATGCAGATCAGTATTCCTTTGAAGTCTGTACCGCCGAAACGCATTGCTAACCAGAGGGGATACAAGGTCCATCACACTATACTGTGACATCTAGGACCTTTTCTTGTTTGTAAACCACCATTTCGAAGGACAAGGATACTTTGTCTATAAAGCTCCTTTCTTGTCAATTTGTTTTTGTTACTTCCTTTTTTTCCCCCTGATGCGTAGGCAGACCCAATCCCAATATATAAAAACAAACATTTTATTGGGGATATAAAAATAACTAATTTATTTGTTTCATTACAACTGTACAACAATAAGTTTCAATTTCATACTTTTATTTGTTCAGATTTCATTTGTTATCTAAAAGTGATGAAAAACAAATCTATGTTAATGTTTCTCATTTAGTGTTCTCATTTTGTTAATGAATCTATACCAAATAATTTGTATGTACCATTTATATTACTGATTTTATATGTCTTTACATGTTAGACCTCACCATGTATGTTATTTTTATTTGTTTTTCTTGACATAAAAAAATGTTTACTTTGCACTTTCAAGAATGTTTATGTCTCATTTGTGAAGGAATGACTTCGACTTCTAACCGCATATAATATGTACAAATGACACTAGCTATTTAGGGTTTGGACCAGAAAAATAATTCTAATTCACTTATTGTTATATGGGCCAACCTTTTGATGCACCAGGACCTTGCTTTGTAGCCAGATATTTGGAGGCTGTGTTTGACAGGAATAACTTGTTATTTATTCAGATTGCGCCTGGTAGAGCCTAAGAATAGGGTATTACAGTAATCCATCTTAGATAAGATCAAGGTCCTGGGGAGTGTAAGGCAACTGTTGGTGGACAAGTAGGGTTTGGAGGCTTTGATGAGTTTGTTGGTGTATGCTGTGGTTGAGGCCGTAGTATTAACTTGTCTTTTGAGGGAGAGAGTGGAGTCTAAGTATACACCTAAAGTGTTGACCTCATTGGCCTCTTTGATGATGTTACCATCGATGTTAAATGTCTTATATCGTGTATCAAGTGTGTTTAGACAAGCTTGAGATCCAATGATCATGAGCTCTGTTTTGTCGTCATTTAGACACAAGCAATGGGCGGCCATACATGCCTGGATTTTGAGGTTAATTTAGTATTTTGGCGTCTTTGTCGTAGCAGCCAGTGAGCGTAATGAGGACATGAGTGTCATCTGCGTAATTCATGTAGGTGACACCCACCTGTCCATACAATCAAGAGGAGCTTTGTGAAAATGTTGTAAAGCATGGGTGAAACACAAGAACCCTGTGGGACTCCACAATGGATGGGTACTAGCTTGGCTGACTCTGTGGGTGCAAAGACCCTTGTTGATCTATGTGAGAGAAAGGATTGGATCCATTTAGCGGCATTCAGAGAGAACGAGGCCGCTAAAGTCAAGTGTTTGGTAAGGATCTGGTGGTCGACGAGATCAAACACTGCTGAGAGGTCCAGAAGTAGGAGGTTGGCCAGATTGCCTTTGTCTTTTGCTTCATCTATTTGGATTTTCAGATCGAGGAGGGCAGTTTCCGTGCTGCGCCTGGGTCTGAAACCAGATTGTCGCAGGCCAATAAGGTTGTTGTCTTCCAGGTGTTTTTGTAAATAGGCTGCTCTATCTAATATTTTTAAGAAGAAACAAACTCTAGTTATGGGTCTGTAGTTAGTGGGTATGTTTAGATCTACATTGGGTTTTTTCGAAGAGGGGCATAACCCAAGCTTCTTTAAGATTGTTCGGTACTGAGCAGCTTTCAAATAATGAGTTGATGAAGGCCGTAATAAATGGAGCTAGCTCATTTGCTCCTTCCTTAATAACTAAGACAGATCATGTATCTCCCTCGCATTTTGAGAGATTTAGGCTAGTAATAAAATGTTCAACTTCTTTTGTGGTGACTGGAGAGAAGTAGAAGGGGTGACATGTTGGAGCTTGAAAGTCATGCAGTTTGTGTGAGTAAGCGCTCAAAGCTAGGCTATTTTTTTTAACTCGATTTTGGCTTGTAGTAAGGCTATTTTGTCAGATAGGGCTTTTTGGATATTATCGCACCAGGCCGCATCTTTGATGCAGGTTTCTGCGAGTGGTGCAGCGGACTCCAGTTCCCTTAGTATAGAGAAAAGCCCTTTCGTGCCTGATTTTGCAT
Source organism: Ambystoma mexicanum (assembly GCF_040938575.1). NCBI lineage: Eukaryota > Metazoa > Chordata > Amphibia > Caudata > Ambystomatidae > Ambystoma > Ambystoma mexicanum. Next base: position 414,190,592 of record NC_090937.1, read on the forward strand.
TTTGAATTCTGACGTTGTAGATCTTTCTTTTGGTATTAAGAATAGCTGCTTTGTAAGAAGAAGCAGCATTACTGAACCTTTCCCTGTTAGGGATTCAAGGTGTTTTTCTCCAAATGGGTTCAGAGGATCTTTACCGCATTACCAAGGGTTTTTACATCTGCCGAGAACCATTTGTTTAAATGGGCTGAAGGTTAAGCCTTTCTTAATTTAAGTGGGGCAATTTTGTTTATGGCTAGTTCTAAGGTAGAGTTGTACAAGTCTATCAGTGAGGACGGGTCTTTTTTAATGTTATTAGGTGGATCAGTAATGGACTGTAGTAGGGGTAAAAGGTTGTCTAATGTTATATTGTGAGTGTTTCTGTACAGGGTTTGTGGGGTGATGGCGGTGCTATTACTGACGCATGCACTCTCCTGTAAGGTAAAGGTGATGCAATGGTGGTCTTACCAAGCACATGGCGAATTGCTGAGGATAGTGGAAGTGCAATTTAGGTCTGCCAACCAATCCAATGTTCTGCCTTTGTTGTGCGTGGGCTCATTGAAGCAGTGTTTGAAGCCAAGTGTGTGATAGAATTTTCTATGACTGTGGCATTGGAATCATTATGGTCATGCAGGCCTAGGTTGAAACATACCAGCAATATAGTTTGAGATCCAGGTTTGGTATTTTGGGTCAGGAGTAGAGTAATGTCTTCTTCAAAGGAGAAATTGAGCCAGTGGGCCGGTAAATGATATGTAGTAAAAGGGTACGAGTGGCAGTTTAACTGACAGAAGTTCTGCTGAAGGGAAGCAAGCTTTAGAGAATTCTCTGAGGCCCAGATGCGATTTGGCTATGAACACCACTCCTCCACTTTTCCCAATGTCCTATCTGCTCTGATAATTGGATAATTTTCTGGTAGGGCTAAGAACAGGATTGGTCCAAATGCAGGGTGTAAGTTTCTGTTATTGCAAGGAAGTCTATTTGGTTGCAGGAGATGAAATCAGCAATGTCAAGGGCATGTGCTAATAGAGATTGTGCATTGATACAAGCTCATTTGATAACTGGAGTTTCTATAACTGAAGCTCCGAGTGCTGGAGTTATGGTTACAGGTAAACAGGGATTTTTGTTAGTGTCAGTAGACAAGGTAAGAGGTGTTGTGGGTTGGAGGTTGATCGGACTGGTGGATGTGGGCAGAGTAGGTAGCCTGGATGTCATCCTATTACATAGTTAACTAGAGCCCAATCTGGCGTTCCTCAAATTGATGGTTGAAGCTTGCTGCCATCTATATATTTAGGTTTAGATAGGAGTTAATCACACCCTTGTAGAAGTTCAATAAACACCCTTGAACTGTGGTTTCCTGTGTCTGTTTTACTGTTGAAACCATGACTTCCTTAAATGAGGTGTCAGGAGTGGGATGCGACTCACTTGAAACAAATTGGGGAACCTTACAATTCTAGAAGCTTAGTCATAAAGCCTCAAACCCCTTTGTTGCCATGAATGATTCAATAGGCTTCAATATCTGTAGCAGTAGAGAGGCTACTATCCATTCTGGGAAAAGAGAAATTATTCCCACAGACGTAGTTTTGATACCCCCCCCTGGGTGTTATATAAGATTGACAACAAAATCAGGCCTTGCTTAGAAGTTTGGTATAGACGTTCTAGCAGGCGTCATCAATCCCGACTTCCAGGGAGACGTAAAAGTTCTCCCACAGAACCATGGTGAAATCACATTTGAAATACATTGTGGGGACAAACTTGCCTAAGGGATTCTTGAAAAGGCTCTATTTCCTCATTTTAGAGAAAGTGAACCTGAAGAATGGAGAGTGGTAATTTAGGCTATGGAGAAGCGGATGAATCATCTAAAAGGGAGAACAGCCTACCATCTATCCTGACTGGCCTTTGCCCAGCGAAATGACCCATCTCTCGCTGAGGCTTTTTTACAAGCAATTCCCGAAGGAGAGGATCTAGAGAAGAGAAGTCCTTATTTCTTCTTAAAGCAAGAATTGATACATAGAAAAGAAACATCCACAGAAGGATTATGTAAAACTGAGTTAGTAATCCGCAAAACCCACCAAAATATTATACTAGAGATTGTGCATTCCCATCTGTCAGGGGGACACTTAGGTAATTCCAAATCCCAGGCACACATCAGTGGGAATTTCTACTGGCCAGGTAGCCAAGCTGATATAAAAAACCTTTATTCAAACGTGTGCGATATGTCAAAAAAAGCAGTACTCACATCCCATTGCCTGCCCCTCTGAATCCTTTACCAATCATAGAGGTCCCCTTTTCAAGAATTGGTATGGACAACATTGGACCTTTAGAAAAATCTAGACTGAGCAACACATATGCCCCTGTGATTGTCAACCACATGACCAGATACCTCAGGCATTCCCTACATGAAACAACACCACAGAGAAAACCTCCTACCATATTTTTCCTGGGTTGGCTTTCCTAAGGAAATCCTGATGGATCAAGGTTCAAATTTTATGAGCAAGCTCATTGTTGAAGTCAAGGAACTACTCCATACAACCGATTTACATATTTCAGTGTACCAACCCTAAACAGATGGATTGGTAGAGATTCAATAAAACGATTAAAATGATCCAAAGAAAGTTGGAGAATAATGATGGGTACAGTTAGTACCATATGATCACCTGGAGACTATTTGCAGTAAAAAAATAAAAAAAAACTCAGGCATTCACTGGATTCTCTTCTTTTCAACTACTCCATGGTAAAGAACTTAGAAATGTCCTGGACATGCGATGGGAGACCTGGGAAGAATGAGAAGGGCACCGATTTCCCCTTTACAAACTTCTACCAGATTACAAGAGGATGTGAGACTTGTTTGAGATCTGGTCTATACTCATATGGAAAATGCCAAAATCCAGCAAAAATCCACCTATGACAAAAAGTTGAGCTTAAGATCATTTTCCATAGGACAAAAAGTATTAGTACTCCTGCCTACCTCAGAAAACAAGCTTGTCTCTAAGTGGCAGGGGCCATATGAAATACTGCAACAAACAGGAACCTATAATTATTAGGTAGCACAATCTTACAGGAAACAGAAGGTACGTCTATATCATTTAAATCTCTTAAAAGTGTGGAAGGAAACCCTGCCTGCCACCAATGCCACAATACTATCCTGTTTGGTACCAGAAGAGATAAGCAACTTTGAATTCATTCCTCAAGAGCTATCTAGTCAGCAACAAGAAGATTTGAAAGATTTAATTACATCATTTCCTGAGGTATTCTCAGAGAAACCAGGGAGAGTGAAAGACACCTTTCACTACATTACAACATGTAAAGGAAAAATTGGTTAATCAGAAACCATATAGACTCCCTGAAGCTGTAAAAAGATAGTGGTTGAGGAAGTGAATACAATGTTAAGAGCAAGGTTTTGCATAGATTTCCACCAAGTTAATGCCATCTCCTCCTTCAATCCTTATCCCATGCCACGCATCAATGACCTAATTGATAAACTCATAAATTACACTTTTTTTTTTATCAACCCTAGACTTAAGAAAAGGGTACTGGCAGGTACCAATGTATGGACCTGATAAGGAAAATACAGCTTTCTCAATTTCCCTAGGACTGTTTAAGTTCAAAGTTCTCCCTTTTAGTTTACAAGTGGCTCAAGCCACTTTCCAACTGCTTATGGACAAACTATTACAGCCCTACTCTGATTTCTGTGGAGCTAATATTGACAATATTGTAATTTACAGTAAAACTTGGGAAGACCACCATTTCCATCTCTTTACTAGCATGAGAGCCATCATAGAAGCTGGCCTAACTCCCAATCCATCCAAATGCAAACTGTCCCAATCAGCTGTGAAATACCTTGGCTTCTTTGGATGGAATGGTAGCATGCAACCTCAATGCGAGAAAGTGAAGGCAATCAAAGTTACACCTACAACTAAAACTAAAAGAGATCTCAGGGATTCCTAGGGTTAATGGGTTATTACTGTAGGGTTATCCCAAACTTCTTGGATGGGACAGCTAGGCAGAACTCTGAACCCCAGAAAATTCATTGGACTGACGAGGATGATGGGCCTCATTACACGGAAGAAGGTAAGGGTTAACGGTCACCGGTAATGGCACCAGTGACCATTAACCCTTACCGCCTTACTGCTGCTTTTTAGCAGGTGTTAAAAACCAACCCGCAAAAGGACCAGGGTGCTAATTACGGTGCCCCATAGGGCATAATGGGAATGGGGAAGGGCAATGGGGGAAGGGGGAATTACCGCCCCGCCAACCTTGGAATAGGGCGGTAATTCCCCTTTCCTCCAAGGCGGTGCCCATATTTTACCAGCATGGACCAAGGTGCTAATAATCACTGTGGAGCACTGAAAGGTAAATACCAAGGGATCATGGCTTGCCTCTCCCAATTCCCCTTTTAAACAGATGAGGCTGCATCACATAGGGGAAGGGTATGTGAGAAACATCAAGGTGTCTCACCCACTAGTTCCCGGGGATCTGTCATCCAGGAGGCCAGGACACGCCCATCGCTTTATGATCCAGTTCTTGAGGTTGGACCAGTACGGGAGGATCACCTGGATGAGGGGTCTTCGGGAGTGGAGGTGGCACACCTTTTTCCCATCCTACCATGTAGGATAACTATGCACTTAATCCCCCCCTTTCCCATCACAAACACTTTCTCACAGACAGCTCACCGTGAGCAACAACAGACTAACACCAGAGCCGTGATCCTGACATGTCCCAATACAATGGTCAGGAAAGGTCAGGCAATTATTGATCATTACACACACCTGACTCCCATCACACTTCCCCACATGGATAAAAGGGGGAGCATGAAAGCACACTCTAAGCAAGGCAAAGCACACAAGGAAACAGCAGTTCCAAGATGGCAGTTTAATACGAGGAGAAAGATGGCAAGACCTGAGAGGGTTGCATGGAGGGGAGTGCCTGTGACCTTTTCAGGCCATTCCTTTCATGAACCTTGGAAAGTAACACACCTAAGAATGAGAACTAGAGCTGAACAAACCTATACTGTGCATTGAAGATACCCGGGATCTCCCGCGTCAATAACTAAGGCATGATGGGTTGATTGCCACTGTCATACTGACTTTGGCTCCTACAAGAAAGCAGCGTCAGTAAAGACAGCACAGCCGGTAAGTCAGAGAGACTGATACCAAACCAGCTTGTGTTTGAATAAAGGTTGCAAGTTGCAACATTGTATGAAGAAAGTCAAAGAGGACAGTATGTGAGATGTCTGTGATGAGTGATGCAATTATAATTGGAAACCAAGGGAGTGATTTAACTTTGGGAGTCCAATGAAAGATACCATAGACTGAGTGGTCCAGAGCCACGTGGGTGCTCATTTGAAAGTCTCTGCTAAGTATTGAAAGTATTGAAAAGTAAATCTTGACAATTAAGTGCTCCTGCATCTGATCAAGCTAGTTCGATAGTTTAACATGAACTGCAATTGGTCCGAGCCTGGCTGAGGGAGACTAATGGGATAAGAGGAAGGATCTGAGCCTGTCTGAGGGGCATTCGGCGTGAACCATGAGTCACCCGAGAAAGAATATTCTCTGAACATTGTAAAAAGGGTATCTGAGCTCAGAAGAGGGGGATCCATGGTGACCTTTGTGATAGAAAAGGGATCCAAGCCCGGCTTAGTGTGATCCAGGGTGAATCCCCAGAATTGGATGCTTGTAAGAAGAAAGGAACTTTGTATTTTATTTTGTACATCAGGCCTTCTGAATCAAGAGACTTTTAAGAAGTAAAGAGACTTGTACACAGAAGGTCCTGATGCTGGTAATGGAACTGTATCCTCGTGCCATAGAAGCTAGAGTGTGTGCTTTGTTTGATTGAACCGCCTTGCCCTGTCCTGAAAACGAGGGTAAGGGAGGCCGATGAACCAAACATCCTGAGGTATTTTCTTGTGACCACTTCTTTCTTTTTCATGAACACTAACCCACATCATTTGTAAATTAGTGGTAAGGATTGGCAATATGTTCTTTATTACAGGGCATTTTATTTTGACACGACTCCACTAGGCCGGCATTATTTTTTGTTTTATGGTCAAAGCTTGCTCCCATCCATAGATTTAGGTTTAGTGAGACATATATCACAGTATTGTAAAAGTTCAAAAAACACTCTTGAACTGTGGTCACCTGTGTCTGTATTACTGTTGATATCATGCCTTCCTTACACAGTCCAGTACCAGTTAGTCAAATCACGGTCAGTTTATACTTTAGAACGGAGGATCTGTGCAGGGCCCTGATCAATGTGAGAAGAGGCTGCTGTGGTATCTGTACCCTCTTTTTCAATTCCCTTAATTCTGAACAGACAATCCATTTTCCATTAGGGTTCCAAATATTCATAGTACTAGGTTCTTAAAGGTGCTGTGGATTGGGTGAATAATCCCATGGGATTCCAAATGTATGATAATCTCCTTGAGTTATTCCATGGATGATTAAAGTAACGGGTATTGTCTAAAAATTACTAATGTCATATCAGGGTCCATAGGTAGTGTCGTATAATGGACATATGTATATCAACATTCAAAGGAATCAAAAGAGAATATTTTCAGAAATCTACATGTTATTGTATTTATTTAATTAATGTGTTATAGTTTATTAAACCTTTACAGATAAATACAATCAATCAATACCTAAAATATCCTGTATATAGAATTTACCAAAAATAAATACATATGAACACCATAAAACATTAAAACCATATCAATACGATAATTATATTTTAGATTTCAAACTCATTCAACCTTGTCTATTGTTTTCTTTTAAAACCAACCATATCCTATGCAGTGCAATTTGAGTTGACTTTGAGTTCAGACACCTTAGCCCAAACTCATGTTCCTTTATAGAATCCAAATCATAAACCAGGAAGCTCAAATGTCTAATGTATATGGGTCCCATCATAGGCAATGCAGTCAACACAGGTTTCCATGTCTCCAGGCTCTCCTTGTTCTTACAGTCTACTAAATCTACCTTCCACAGGGATTTTCAGAATGACCGCTGCATTGGCCAACACAGGCAGCCACTTCAGTGGTAGCAAACGTATAAATGTCTGCAACTCTTTGGAAGGACAGAGAGAAAGATAGGCTTGAGGTTTCTTGTACTTATATATTATTAGAGACACACATTTATAATGTTTTAATTTGGCAAGACACATAAAATTGTCCACCCCGTTCCTCAGTTCCATTTTCTTCATCAAGCTGTTCTTTGTAAGCTGGAGATTCTCCTCCCTGTCAGGTACCCAATCAATAGTTGCAAATTGTCTCACAATATGTCTCACGATAAATGCCTCAGCCTTCTTCTATTCCATTTCCCTGCCAATGGAGTGAAGCAGCAACTTTGTAGTTTATTGCCCTAATGTACACAAGGAATCTTTTCTGCTTCAGAATGTTTATCATTGATATTAACCCCAGCTCCAAGCAATTAATGTTTTTGGGACACACTGTTAACCCCAGTATTTTCCTCCAAAATTCCCTTTCAATTGTCCTGCAATCAGTTCCAATTTGTCATGGATAAGGGCTCATTCCCATAAAGGATCATGGGCATACAGCACTGCCAATAGAGCATCTTGGCACCTAAGACCATGAAGCCCCCCCATGTGAGATACATAATGGGAGATTAGCGCTGTTAACTGGTTTGCATTTCAAGTCCAATCTATAATAAATACATGGTAGCCATGCTGTGGATCCATGATGATGCCCAAATATCTATATTGCTCAGTGTAATGGATCAATTGTTCCTATATATGTAAAGCTACTCTCCTAACCCCTCTCTTTCCAAAGTAGATCGCCTGGTCTTATCTCTGTTGATAATTAGCTCATTGTCACACGAATATACCCATAGTTCCTTTGTCATTCATTTCAATCCCCTGAAAGTACAGTCCAAAATAACCAAGTCATCTGCACATGCCAAGCCCGAACAACCATGTACCCACCCTAGGGGGACACATTTTGACCCTATTCAAGGCTAGAGGCAGGTACGCTAAGTAGAGGGGAAGTTTGAACAGTAAGGGTGCCAAACCACATCCCTGTTTTACTCCCCTACAGATTGCTAAAGGTGCTGGTAAAGTCCCATCACTATCCAACCTCACACACACTGTATTATTTTCATGCAGTAGATTTAGAAAATATAGGACATGTTCAGGGGCAGCCATAGATCTCCAGTTTTTGCCACAAACTGTCCCTGTTGACTGAGTTGAAGTCCATTTTGAAATTGACATACATTGCATATAGCCCCAGACTATCTTCATATCGTGTTCTCTCTATGAACATATCCATGAGCCATAGATCATCCCACGTAGCAGATCAAGATCTAAAACTTGTCTGGAAATGATCCAGTATTCCACTCTCAGAAACCCATAGTTTCAGCTTTTGAAGCAGAAACGAGACCAATATTTTGCCAGTTACATTCAGCATCGAAAGAGTTGTATGGTTTCTGCCATGCCTGAGGGTAGCTCTCTTTTTGATGACCTTGTTATACAATATTCATAGGATGTTAGCCCAGGTTTCAGGCTCTTGTATTAACAGTGCATTCCCCAGGCCATTCAGCCCAGGTGTCCTAGAAGAATTAAGCCTTCTAATTGTATATTCAATATCCTCACACTGAATCATAAAACTACTCTTTCTTTTATAATGTTGACGCCTAACAGGCATTCCCTCATTTTTGGCTAATGGAGTCAGCAGATGCTTAATCCATTGCAAATCCATTGCACTTCAACAATCAGGGTTATAATTCTACGATTTTTCAATACTTTTGCCCCACTCAGGGATTTCCAGATATTGCTCCCATTTCATTCTTTCATAACCTTGACCAGATATTGCCATTTCCCGATTTTGGACATATGTTTCCACCAATAGATGTAATTTCCATTATTTTTTATCTGTTGATTATGGATACTTTGCTGCCCATAGAAAGCCCCCCTTACTAATCTTTTGTACTTCTCATCTCATTTTCCATTTCTTAATTCTAATCACACTGTCATAGCTCATTTTACCTTTACCTTCACCAACTACTTGTGTCAATTTATGATACACAAACTTTGAAGTCAATTCTGTGACCCATTCTTCAATTTCATCCCCACATTTAACCTCCAGTTCTTGCGCCACCTCCTGTCGGCTCTTCCGAATGAGCACCATAGCCTGATCCACATTTTTCTCTGTCAATACCACCTGATTCACTCCAATGCTGCCAACCATCACCCACTTTTTCTCTTGCTCTACTATCTTGTATGTGAGGATGACTGACACATGGTCACTATAGCTCTTGGATACTCATTTGATGTTTTTTGTAAATAGTGAGGTTTTAACAAAGAAGTAGTCCAGGGTGGCACTCTTTTGACCATTTTCCGTGTAGGTTTTCCCTGTTTATCACCCTGCACGCAACCATTGGATATCCTCATATCACAATCTCCCAGAAATCTTAACCAACTAATCCCCTCCTTAGAGGGACTATCTTGAACATTCATACACCTAATATCAGTAGGCAGGTAGGATCACTTTCTATCTTTGCCAACACATCTGCAATTAAGGTCACCATAATATGATCATTTCAATAGAACCCCCATTAGACCAGCCCACTAACATGTCAGACAATTCATTTTGGATCACTTCTCTCCATCCTCCTCCCGGTGGATTATAGACATTCCCTCCACTGTTCTTCCACCAGTGGAGGGGTTTATGCTCTCTACCTCAACCGCTAATACAAACTCGGAGGTCAAACGCCATATAATCCTTCTTACATTGTACGATTGTCTAACACCCAAAGCAAGACCACTAAATTGTCTACCTTTCTCCACTTTCTTTGCCAAAATGTGATAGATTAGATATACTTCTACTAAAAGATTAGCTCTCAGCCAAGTTTCCTGTAGGTTAAAAATCAGATTTTTAGTCAACATTTCCTGCACTTTCCCTTAGCCCAGAATATGACTAAAACCTGCGTATTCAATAACATAATGGACACTGTCCAACAAGAATCAACAGGCGCTGTTGGAAGTGATTCAACCAACCATTTTAAACAATGTTGGACACCAGGTAATGTCATTTCACATGACTGCTCTATGCTAGTTAACTTTAATTTCCTACTCTCCTTATTGCTCATTCCTTTTATTGGCAGTACGGGATCCTCTTTCTCCATGTCCATGTCAAGCTCAATAAAAAACTGAAAGGCGCAGGAGACCCCGCGCTCTGGACTAGGGTATTAGCGTGCCAGATTTATATAGAAAAAATTGTCCAGAGGAAATTCATTTCTTAATAAAGTATCAAAAAATATTGATTAAGCTTGATACATCATTTGTGAAAATGAGTTAATCATGAATAAATCAGCACTTAAACTTGTGTTTACATCACAGGAAAACGGACCATTAAGAACATACCAATTAATACAACAGACAGTGAATCATTCACTCATTCGTCCACATTCAGCTCCATTCATCCAACACCTAACTTGTAAAATTCTGCCCAAATACATTAAACATGTGGTAGGACCTTCTAATGGTCACAACTAACAATCTCATTTCATAAAGTTTATTCACAGGACCACTAAAATTCTAATCATATGTGATCAACTAATGGAGTGAATCGGGTAGATGTAGGCTGCGATCACATCCCCAATTTTTCAAATGTCAAGATCAATGCCACAGATCAGCATTTGTGTGTTATAAGACAGCAATAAAGATACTGTTACCACATTTCTACAATGTACTCTAGACACATTAGGGATTTTACATGGCATTGGTTGGAAAAAATCAAAATCATCAGATAAGAGGATCCGTAGCTGAGGAATTTGAGGCAACGCTTTTAAAAAAATCACACAATTAGCCCAGTTGAACCTCTGCTTTTGATTGAGGTGTTTTATACTCAAGATATTGGAATTGAGATCAATAAGACTGGGGGTGGAAGGAGTGGACGTTTGGAGGGGAATGTTGGCACCCAAGTGCATCACCATAGATTTAATTGGCTCTTTCAAAAACCTTTGCACCATCTTCCTACTTTCTGGAGCCGAGGTCAGGGTAACATAAGCTGGACCCAATGTATCTGGCTCATCTGTAAGGGAACTCTGATCCACCATGCTTCTTAAGAGATCGCTGTTCAATTTCTGGGAATCCTCATTAAAAACCCAGCTGGTCACCGTATCAGCTTGTTTGGAAAAGTGTCTACTCACCTGAGACTGTTTTGATTTATTTTCTGTGTTCAATATAGCACTAGCACTCCTTTCTCAATATTTGGTTTGGTTTGCTGTTTGCTAGTTTTAAGACAGGCCAATTTACGCCTCTCCTTGCGTGACATCAGAGGATCCAAATCTTCCTGTGTTACCGGTTTTATTTCGATGACCTCTGCACTCTACTTCTTACTGGGTTTGGGTGGAGTTGTCGTTAACAAATCCCTATTTACCCTCACCAAGTCATGGGCCTCGTCCACCACTTCAGTTAATGCCTTGAAAATCCTTCTGTTTAACTTTAGCAGGATCTTTAAGGCAAATTGCATTGTCACCATAAACGACTGCAGTTCAACATTGCAGACCTTGCTTTCTTCAAATTCCGATGGCACTTGGGAACCGTCTAACTGCATCATTAAATTTGGCGATGGTGACAGATAATAATTACAAGAAGACTAAACCCTGGTCACCGAAACGTTTTGTCCTTCAGGATTATCTGGGCAAGTGTTTACAGTACCCTCCGGGTTACCCTATTTGTGCTCTGCTGAAGTGAGTGCCATATCTAGAGTAAAGAATTGTTATCCACCTCCTTGCCAACAAAAGCTTTCTCATGCACCAGTGCTTTTTTTTACCAATGACCCTTCTGGGTTCCCCACTTCACTGCTTACTAATGGCAGCCGGGTCTTTATTTCCCACATGGTTTGCCTCAACCTGAAAAAACTTTGTGATAAGCCCTCCATTTGGTCTATCAATTGTGGCCTTAGTACTAGTATGCAGTACTCGCACCTCCTCCGTCAAATACTTTGGTGCATTCGCAGACATACTCTTGTTTCCTCTATGGAGATTTTCCCTCATAGAGTCACCTTTGCTTTTGGTGCTTTTAGACAACAAACAAGCAGTGTTTCCTACTCAGAGTGCCGGTCAGGGCAACAAATCACTATAGCTCAGCCGACGGCTGATCCGCAGACTGCCAATTATCTGTCCACTTGCTTGCACGTGCATGGTGGGCACACAACAGATCCTCCTTTCTTTTACTCAGGGCAGTAAGGCGATCACAGAGTCAGGCTGTAGCAAACAATCCCCACTCTCACCAAACATGAGTCAAAGCCTAAATCTATATTCAACATCTAAAAATACATGTCATATCCTTCGTTTTTGCTCTTCAGTCTCCCAAGCATCAGCTATACTAATCTGTACTTCAGCCATCTGACAAGAATACTGGAATATTTCTCATGTAGCTAATTCTGAGGTATCTTATAATTTAGTCGAAAGGTGTTTGCTTATGCCGTCTACTTGTATAGGTGGTTCCTTGGAGTCTAGGTAGTTACTAGTGACTTTAAATACTTTCTCATCTTCCAGTTACTCATATATTTGGTCCTTCACCTCACAAGGGCACAGGGAGTACACCATAAAACTCCCCTTGTGTCAAGTATAAAAAGTTTCGGATCTGCTACTGATCATTTAAAATGCTAATGTCAAGTCGAAGAGTGTTGTCAATTATTCTGAAGGGCAAACTCACACAGTACATCAAGTGAAGGAAGTTATTCCTCATTTTATTCAGAATCATTTTAATGTAAAATGTATTTTGCCAACCATTGACGGATTATAATTTACAATGTTTATAACAATACGGTAGATGTTATATAATGTATTATAATGTAAATAACAATGACTTTTTTGTAATAGATTGAATAACAGTGGTGTTCAAGTCAGCCTGATATTGTGCTGACTTCAAGTTGACTCAGGTTTCAACTGGCCCCAAACTTTGGGAATAATTTCCAGAAAAATAACTTAAAATTCCAATAGCTTAAGGTTAACATCTGCTGGTAAAAACCTGCTTGTTTTTTTATTGCCAGCTTTAAATAATTTTTATTCCACTTAAGAGGACATTTTGAAGCATCCATCATCATAAAACCAAACATGTGCTTTGGTCTAATGCTAGCAGATCAAAAGATCCCTGTCATTTGACTCACATTGATCACTGGCAAGAGCCACTTATGAAGACTTGTTTACATGAGTCATACACAGAAGCGCAAGGCCTTAGCCTAAAGTGTGAATGCAGAGTATGATCAAATATCACATTTTACATAAAGAAATAATTGTGGTTATTTTGTAGCAAGTTCAGAGTCACCTCTTCACTTTAATGTCAAATTTGCATTGTCTACTATTTTTAATAATTGATAAATTCATAATTATATGCATACAATTATGAATGAATATGCTGTAGAAATAGGCCACACATCCAAATGTGTGTCTATGATGATGGATTCCAGTAATGTGGGTTTCATTGAATGTGCACGTTGCTATCCTGAATTATAAAAGAACATTAATTTAGCATGTAAAGTATTAGGAGCAGTTAGTGCCCCCACATTTTTTCTGATCGCAAATATATACATATGAACATCAAGTGAAGATTTAGGGTATTTATTGTCTGGGAGTGTATGACTTTTGGAAAACAATTGGAGAGGTTTAACAAATTAGAATATTTAGCATCATAATGACTGAGTATGAGAATATTTTGATTACAAATTGGAGCATAGAAAAATGGAAGGGATTATCGAAGGGTGAGTCAGAGAGAGGCCATATTAAGGGCTGCAGAAAGCCACATTCTCTTGCCACAGGAGGAGCTCTGTCCAGAGAAGGGGACCCAAGGCAGTCCTGCATTCATATTAGGTTCCACAATGGGCCGCTGACTGAGACTTTGCTGGGAAAACCTGCGAGTTTCTGCCAGTTCGATGCCTTTAAATGCTGATCTGAAGTGAGTGTGATAATTCTCTGAATTAAGTGATATCTGGTTTCCAGGCACCATTTATATTTGTCCTGTCAAGTCCTAAGAAGGGTGTTGGTTTAGGACGGTGATAGCAAAAGACATGGATGAAATAGGAAATATTCAATCCAACCCCAAAATAATTTTAGGCTTCATTATAATAACCCAGTTAATATAATAACAATTATGACACAGATATAATGTTATGCAATTAGTGCATAACTCTTGGGAAATGACAACCTCATTAGATTGAACCCTGCATGTTTCCACAGTTAAAGCAGGCATTTCAGACTTTGGAATGAAGGCTTGCACTTTAAAGCCAGATAGAGAGTTTTTCATAATTTGCAACTTGTGAACAACATAGATATCTACAATGCTATTTAGGGATGGAAGGGAATTTAAAGGAGCAAATTCTAGTCCCATAAAAATATTGCAAATTTAAAACTTATTCTGAAATTGCACAGTGAGATGCATATCTGATTCGAAAGTCGAAAGTATTTACCAGCATGGCTACCGCCGGACTCATGATGAGGCCCATTGTCTTATTGTATTATTTTCAGAGCACCTAAGATATACATAAAGAGTGTTTGTGTCCCTATAGCTTGTATCTTCTCTGTTATATGATATGATATGATATGATATGATATTTTATTTGTATCAAGCTCATACACAAGTGTTTCAGAGCACGACAAGGCAAGGGAGGGGAACAGTGGAGAACACAACAATGATCTTACTAGGCCCAGTGACATTGAGAACACGCAAGTGCATGGGAACAGGGAAGGAGAAAAGTGCATGGAAGGGGGAGAGTGGAACGTGCGGAGGAGAGGAGAACAGATAAATAATAAATAAAAATAAATAGATAATGGAGGCAATAAACAATGGTAGTGCAGCCAGCAAGTGGCAAGTGCTGTGTTTACGGCAGCAGATTGGGAAGGTCTGATAAGTGCAGAGAAAGAAGAAAATGAGGGTGGTGTGGGGACTGTATGGGTACAGATACAGTCCCCAGTTTAAGGGGTGGCCAGGAGGCAGTGCAGGAGGGTGGCAGGGTGAGCAGGTACCTGGGCCCATGGGACAGAGGGTGGCCAGGTGCACAGTGCCAAGAGAGAGCAGATAAGCTTATAAAGCAATATGAACTCTTATACAAACCTTAATGTCAGGGTATGCATCAGACAGTAACGAAACTCGTTTCCTGCCCTCATTAATATGTAGTTGGCCATGTCTGTGGGAACAGAAACATGATATATTGTAATGTATATCATCTTTCCTAATACGTGTTACTATAGTTATTAATGTCAGCTAAATAGAGGTCTTAACTAAGATTGTTATTTCGGCAGGATTTAGACGTGTATCTTGCTGAGCTGAACGCACACCATCTTGAAAAGACCAACTCGGTTTCCAGCAGCTGTGCCTTTGCCCATGTTTGTAAATGTATTAGGACAATCACAACACAGTTCAAATGGAGCCATTTATTAGCCAATCCAAAGACAACGTTAAGGAACAGTTGTGGGGAAACCTATTGGATATCCTAAAGTGCAAGGTGTGAACTGAACCATAGAAGTATTACAATTCATGTTGAAAATCTTCTTGCAGAGTTAAACGTACAAGATGATGTTAGCATTCTAGTCAGAGCTGCGTGTTCCAAAGTGGCTTTAAATCCAAATTATGCTATTTTACGATGGGGGAAGAAAATATTCATTCAGGATATGAGTCTGCATTCTATGGAGCCATTTCGTCTCCTCGTATAATAGGAGTTGTTCTGTATTGGTTCTCATTCTGATGGTGTCGTCTATACACCACCTGATATCATCACACAAATGGTTCTGGTCCATAAAATGTTGGACCACATATGCATTTAGAGTTTTGAATTGTGTTCATGAATGGTGTTTAGATATGCAAATGTGGGCTAGTCTCATAATGTGGCCAATATATCTAATGTTGCAGGGACAATCAATGCAGTATATCACTTTAATTTTTAGTTTTTCATTGTTTGCAAGCACCAGTGTTTTCCTTACACTGCAAAGTGTCCAATTTGTCTGGTAAATGGACACACTGAACACATAGCTCTCAACTCACACGCTTTTGGCGGGTGTCACCCGCCTTGCAATGGGCTGACTCACCCGCCAAGCCTCCAGCACGCCCATTCATTCCAATGGGCGTCTCACCCGCCAAAAACAAAATCGGGTGATTTCACCCGCCTTTGCAACACAAATGGTTGAGAGCTATGTGAACAGTTTCCTCAAGAAAAGTGGTCCACCAGAGGTACTATGTTCCAGATGGCTTGCCATTATTCATTTTGAAGAATTTGGAGTGAACCAAATTATCCAGCAGGTTTTTCAATCTCTTCTGAGGAAACAGGGGTAGCTCCGCACCTGGAAGACCTAGCTTAATGAAAGGCCAATATTGTTTACTAAGTTTTTTTAAACTATGTTATTCAGATAAAAAGTAGTCACACGCGTCATTCTGTCATGACTAGTAGTCTTTTTGTGTACAATAACTAAGTGATTTTCTGGGGTATTCATGTACTAAATGAAGGGCAAGTATTTCTGCATTATGATAAAAGTCTGTACGTTATGCGCAGTTCCCACAAAGTCTCAAATATTGGACAAAGTGTAGGTTCGTTTTTGGAATTGGTGAGTGACAGCATATTAGAGAAAGTAAAAATGTTTTTGGAGAAGCATATTATTGTTGTGACCCATCTGCCATTTTCATTGTTATATGCCACATGTAAACCCAATGGTCAGTTAGTGGAAGCATTACACATAGAATGTGTTTTTATTACTCAGACCTCAATATGTCTACATAATTGATTATGGAAATGAATGCTTGCATGTGAGAAATAGTGAGGTAAATGCAGACAAGTCACTTGCATTTTTGTAGACAAGTTGTCTGTGATTGTGTAACATCATTGTGACCTCCCCTACACTTGGGGGTCACTTTGGCCTTAATGTCTACTTTAATTCATGACCTTAAATAAACTCGGGGTTTGATCAAACCACTTGCTCCTTCCATAGAATTGAATGGTGGGAGTATATATTTAGCAGGTATAAGATCATGGTGTGAACTTGAGATATTACCCGTACATTAATCAAAATATACCTTGCAATTTCAGCTAAACTGTGGCATCTGAAAGTTGAGAATTTCTTTTTTTTTGTTTGTTGCTGTACTTTGGATTGAGCGTTTCACCTCAAAGATACTTTGAAAAATCCATGGTGTTCAAGATGCAGAAGAAAATTACACAATATAGCTCCCCCTGAGTTTTGGTTTCAGCTGCATGCTCTGCATCATACTGACAGTGCATTTGTTTGGTAAGAGAATTATATGTTCTGAGTCAAAGAAGTACACATAATGAAACTGTAGTCGGCCTACGGAATATCTGGAAGCACAAATGGTGCTAGGAAAAGAGTCTTTGATTTTATAGAACCTGATTCACTGTTGTTTCTATTTTGTTAAATTCAGTATATCGTTTTTTCCTCTTCCTACCTTAAAAGCCAAATGGTATGAAGATCGCATTGGGCTTTTGTCACTGGAGAAAACGTGAATGGATTCCTCATTTTTCATGTTTTTTGTAGAAGAACAGTTAATTCCTACCATCAGAGAACGGCTCTATTACTTAACTCTACTTTTTGGCAGGAGTACTATTAATATGTGTATTCATATTTCATACATATTTCAGTTTATTTGGCACACCTGGAATTTAAGAACTAATCTCCTCTCTAAAACAGCATACATATGCGTTGGTAGTAGCAAGCCATTATGAAGAATAAGTACCAACCCGTAGATTTATGAAGTGCTTACCAATAAATTGTCTATTAGGTTAGGAGTTACATCTTCTTGATGTTTAACTAATTAGCATGTCAAATTGTATTAGTATCATAATTTATATTTGACATGTTTATGAATACCATTGTGATAAATGGTTATGTATAATGAATTCTAATTGATATGGAATGATTTTTGTTGTTGGTATATATGCATATTGATTATTCTGAATAATCTGCACTATTCAGTTCTGATACAGAATAGGATTGCAAGCATTCAGCAATACAGGTCAGACCTAAAAGGGGTATCCCGGGCGGCACTGAGCCTGTGGACAGTTTCCATATACAGCCTAATGGTACAGAGACAAGTTAGCAGTATCATCCTTTTATCCCTTGCAATGCTGCT
This sequence comes from Ambystoma mexicanum, assembly GCF_040938575.1. NCBI lineage: Eukaryota > Metazoa > Chordata > Amphibia > Caudata > Ambystomatidae > Ambystoma > Ambystoma mexicanum. The sequence continues at coordinate 414,208,649 of NC_090937.1, forward strand.
GCCTCTAACCCAGGGGTACTGAAGGGAAAGCCAGAGGTAGCATGTGCTCCACTCCCGACAAATAAAGGAGGTCCTTGTCTTACTGGAGGTCCCATAGCTCACTGGCTCTGCAGAAAGGACCCTGCTAACTGCAGGTAAGGGTCGCTACGTAGGAGCATTTTATTTAGCCATGCCAAAATAGGCTGTGACTTTTGGATGGCGGAGAGTGCACAAGGGTGGAGTACGAGGATGTACGCCACGTTTGTGACCTGCCCTTTTGAACTTTGCCATGAAAATGACCAAGTGTTAGGCAGAATCATATGCAGTACCCTTTGGGAACACCATACACAATTAAGACTACAAGTGACAGTACATTTTCACCTTTGGTACAAGCCTGTACTACACACTAAAGTGGTAGCGATGGCTGAGCAGCCAGACTTATCTCAAGAGTAAAGTGAGCAAGCTAGCAGCACGATGAGGAGGACGTAGCTCTCTGTCGCTCCCGCGATCGCCGCATGAATCCTGATAAATCACCTGATATTGCAAATTATGAAATGTAAAAATAACCTCTATGCTTAGCGGGAACCGTGGTCCTCATTCGGTCCAAGCGGTGAAAATATTCAGAAGCAGGGCACGGAGATACGCCGAGGCGAGGTGGAAGAAGAGCCGCCTGGCGCCCTCCTAAAATGGCCGCCTGAGTGAAGAGACTTAACGAACGGAACGCACCGGGCGACGAGGTGCTGCGACGGTCTCCGCTGAGGAGAAGACCGCGGAAGGAGCTGGGCGCTCCTATGCGAACCTTGAGAGGCGGCCTCACGGCGAACCGGACCTGAGCTGAGCAGAACAGCAGGGGAGGTGGACGACTCGCCTCTAGCCCTGAGGATCCGGGCCCGGGCATCGCCCTGCGTCAAGGCGGCCGAGGTAGGGCCCTGCAAACGAGTGCCTCGGCGCCCCTCCTCCCTTCCCCCCAGGACACAAACTGGCTCACGCGAGTGGTTGCCCCACCCGCCATATCTGCAAAGAGGAGCCGGGCCTCGTCAAGAGCGGCTCCTGGGTCTTTCCCATTAATCCACTCCAGTGCGCAGTGGACCCAGCGAATTGGCCATTGGAGGAACGGGGCAGCCTCGATGAGCGGGAAGGTCCGGAGCACAGCATTGCTCCATCCCATGCAGAAGGACAGATCCTGAAAGACCTCGCTGTAACGAGGCACCAACTCATATACAAATTTGGCCTGGGACACCCGGCACGTCGTGCCTTGCACTGCAGAACCATCGCTCGCAGGGGGGCCCCCCGGGAGGGTGAAGAACCGGCAACACCCTCGGGACCGGCTTAGACAACAGACGCCCCTTGCGCTGAGACCACAGGGTGATCCAGAGGACCGGCCCGGCACAGCCCCGGACACGGAGCACACATAGTGGGGGTGGTACACCGCTGCGAAGAACCTAGCGGTGCCATGGGTAGAGAGCAAGAACATTTCAAATCCTGAATCCCGACAGGAGTACACCCAGAGGCCCAAGTCACGGTACACATCCTGACACACTGAAGGGCCACGAATCTGCAGTTGCCCACTGAGGGGTGGCATCACCTTTGCAGGCGGCAGGCTCTGTGCCCAACCACACCACCTTTCTCGCTGCAGAGGCAACCACACGTGCAGGAGTTATAACCGCTCACGCTGGACTGCGCAACCTTGGGGACTCACGCCAGTCACATTCTGAGTGCCTACAGATAGTGAACATCACCTATAAATAGCACACCGACTCCCTGAACCTTCCATGGTGCTTTCGAGGCCGCAAATACGGGAGATAGACCTGGCACTGCAATACTACAAGATCGCTTCTCGGCTTTGCCATGGCCCGACTGAGACGGGATCGGCCCAGCGGACACCGCCGAAGTCCCTTGGTAAGAACACTGTCATCGAGCCACTACCCTAGGATCGGGGTGCGACCATGGGCAAAGAAAAAACGAGGAAACCCAACATGCAGAACAGAATTGAACAGTATACTGTGCCCTCATCACAACAGACAGATTCCCAATCGCTACATCCTGACGGGATGGAAACTGAACACACGCTCTCGCTTAAAGACGCCATGGCTGCCATTGCAGACTCCCGCTCATCTATGGAGCAGAAGATAGACCGCATAAGCCTCGATGTCTCCCTCCTTAGACATGACCTTCAAAAGCTGTCCGCGCGCACTGGAGAGGCAGAACAACGGATTGCGACGACAGAAGACGGCCTACACAATGTGCAATAACAGATCCATGGGATCTCGGCCACACTCAAGACGCTGTGGGCCAGGGTGGAGGAGAGCGAGGGAAGGTCCAGACGCAATAACGTCCGTATCCTTGGTATCCCGGAGAAAGAGGAAGGGCCCTGCATGGAACTCTTTTTGGAACAATTATTAACAGACCTGTTTGACTTGCAATCCTTTTCAAAGTTCTTCTCCAATGAGGCAGCGCATCGATTGCCCGCAGGTAGACTACTGCCCGGCACTCCCCCACGCACCGTGATCACGAGGTTCTTAAACTATGGAGACCGGGATGCGCTCTTACAACTTGCAAGAACCAAGGGCACAATTACATTCAATGGATTTAGACTGCCCTTCTTACCTGACTATACCAGGGAAGTACAGAAAGCGAGACAGTCCTTTGGGAAGCTTAAGAAGCAACTACAGACATTGGGAGTCAAGTACGGCCTCCTGTTTCCCGCACAATTCAAAATTTATCACAAGGGCAGGATGGTCCACTTCGATGATCCCGGAGAGGCATGGCGCTGGGCGGAGCAGCACATTGAAGGAGACTGGTCCGCACCCCGAGGTAACAGCAACAGAAACAGGAACCCCAGACTATCACTGGAGCAATGTCCCGGACCGGCCACCATTACCAGACCCGCCGGAAGATGGGGGTGATGGGCTACCATCCTGAACCCACCGATGGCCTCGCCCACTGGGTACCCACTGCGTGGTCACTGACAAAGCGAAGCCATGGGATTACCAAAGGCGATTTCACACACTTGTAATGCAGTAAGCGGGGGATCGCTGCCCTCCCACTTGGGTGTTTAAGAGGGGGTGCAACACCATCACAGCCCCCCCCCTGACTTTCTAGTTGAACTTTAACAAGGGCAGTTAAAGCTGACCATCTACTCTCTCTGATTGTCAGCAATGTTGGGTCGACAGGTACTTCAAGTTGGGGCGGAGTATAGGGAGGGGGAGGGAGGAGTTAGTTGGGGAACTTTTTTTTGTTATTTCAGGACCGACCCTCCCTGGTAGTTCTCCAGGGATGGTGGAGTTCCTGGCCAGTTGGGACCACACCACACAGGGACAGCGCTTCAGACCTCAATCTTTATCTCTCTTGCTCCGCACGTTCACACACCGGGGCTGCACCCTCAGGGGCAGCCTGCTTATCCCTCTTACACCTCTACTAGATGCCACTTGACCAATCTCACCCATCCATGTCTACCCGCCCCAGCTCTCTCAGGGTTCTCACCTGGAACGTGAATGGGATGGGCTCCACGATCAAAAGACGTCTGGTCAAGCAGCTACTCTCCAGATACTCCCCCGATGTGGCCTTGCTCACCGAAACACACCTTGCGGGGACACACTGTACATCTTTTCTACGCACCAATTATACGACCGCTTTCCATGCGGGATATACCATAGGATCCAGGGGCACCCTCATTCTTATACATAAACGGGTCCCGTTTGTCTTGCATGCACTAGAGCAGGACCCTCGTGGACGCTACGGGATGGTGCTTGGGACACTCCGGAAGGAAACACTGGGACTTGTTTCCATTTATTCCCCACCTGGGCTGGGGCAGGAACACCTTGATGACCTGACCTCCTTGATGGGTAGGCACCAATCGGACAAGTGGTTTCTGGGAGGCGATTTCAATGACGTCATGTGTAACACCCTAGATCGCTCACACCTTAGACAACGCAACCCGAACCTCCCCACCAAGCTGTTTAACTTTGTGTCCGCCCTGGGTCTTGGTGATGTATGGCGGGAACTGCACCCGGGAACCAGGGGCTATTCATTCCACTCTGGGGTCCATGGCTCCCTTTCCAGGCTTGATCACCTATTTGTTCCACACACAGACCTGTCTAATATGCTCTCGGCAGACTTGCTCCCCCGGGGGGTTTCGGACCACTCGCCTCTCCTGGTGGAAAAGCGGTTGCAGGGAACGGCCCCCCTTAGAACACGGCGATTGAACACTTACTATTTAGGCAGCTCGGATTTGGTGGACCGCCTTACGGAGGCCTCAACTGCGTACTTCGAGATTAACGGTTCTGATGAAACCGACCCGATGGTGCTGTGGGAGGCCTAGAAGGCCATGCTGCGGGGAGAGATAATCTCTTGGACAGCGAACAAAAGAAAGGAGAGGTTCCGGAAGATAGCTGAGGCAGAGGAGGAGGTAACCCACAGAGAGAACGAGCATACCCTAAACCCTACCCCACAGACCCACATGTCCCTTCAACGCGCCAGTGAACGCCTCCGAAACCTTACGTTAGACAACGCCAAAGAGGCCCACTGGGAATCCAGAGCCCAGATATACGAGCTGGGGGATAAAGCCGGTAAGCTGCTGGCTTGGCTTGAGAGGAGGGATGAGGGTCGGCGCTCGGTCCGTGAGATCATCGCCCCGCAGGACGAGATCTGTCGGTCAGACGCCAAAATAGCAGAAGCCTTCGCCCAATTTTATGCTGAACTATACCATGCCCCGGAGCTACCGCTGGACCGGACCCTCCTTGATGGAGTGGTGCTCCCCATTCTATCGGTGCAGCAACGCGAGATGCTGGACTCTGATCTTTCTGAGGCCGAGCTGGTAGAAGCCCTGGGACAGCTGCAGCCGGGTAAGACCCCGGGCCCAAACGGATTCCCCATAGAAATATGGCAGAAACTGGGAGGTAATAACGTAGCAACTCCCCTGCATCAGATGCTGCTGGCCGCGCTAGAGCGGGGCTCTCTCCTGGACGACCTATGTAAAGCCACCATAGTGGTCATCCTCAAGCCGGATAAACCCCAAGAGCAATGTGCCTCTTATAGGCCGATCTCGCTAATTAATGGCGAAGCCAAGGTCCTGGCCAAGCTCTTGGCTAATCGACTGCAACGGGTATTGGATACACTTATACATCGAGACCAGTGTGGCTTTATGCCTCATATATCAACCAGGATGAATCTACGCCGACTCCACCTGGCGCTAGAACGGGCCCCCATCCTTGATACCCCATTAGCACTGCTGGCAATAGATTTTGAGAAGGCATTTGATTCTGTCCGTTGGGATTGCCTTTGGGAAATCATGGCCTGTATGGGATTAGGAGAAAGCTTCCTGGATTGGGTAAAACTGCTTTATACAAACATCCGGGCAGAAGTTAAAGTGAACGGATGGACCTCCAGAGCCTTTCCCTTAGGTAGAGGCACGCGGCAGGGCTGTCCCCTTTCCCCCCTCCTCTTCGCCCTCGCCATTGAACCGTTGGGAGAGCCGCACTCTTTAAAATTATGTCACTACCAAGATTCCTCTATGTTTTGCAGAATGCCCCGCTTGTGATCCCTGCCCCTGAATTCAATCGTATAGAAACCCTCCTTAGGGAACTCATCTGTGGGGGAGGCCACTCACGCATTGCACTAAGTACCTTGCAGAGGTCAGTCTGGGAGGGTGGGATAGGCGTACCCCGTCTCCAGACTTACTATTGGGCTTCACAACTCTCGGTGGTCAATTACCTGCTCCACGGGGACCGGGCGCTACCTCACATTAGGGCAGAAGTGGAACCCATGCAAGGTGCGGACCTGCAGCAGGAGCTGTACCAATCTCCAGGTAGGCCCTCTCGCTCACAATTAAGGCCCACACTACTACGATTTGGAGACAGGCACACGTGTTTGTTGGGTGGGAGGATAAAATAACAGCAGCACAACCCTTACGGCTCAACAACAATCTTAAGGATATCGAGAAACTTGAACCATGGCTTCGCTGGGTAAGAGCAGGAATTCTTAGAATTAAAGATATCCTAAAAGATGGGAAACTAACCTCATTTGAAGATATGCAGGGCAGATTCCAACTGCCCAACACCGAGCGATATCACTTCACGCAATTGATCCATGCCCTCCGAACCCACATACCCCCAGGTGATTCAGTCCCCGACTATACTCCGATAGAACGCAATATGCTACCCGAGTATATCCCCAGCAAATGTACGTCCACTTTCTATAATGCTATCACCTCCTTCGCAACCCCCAAGCTATCGGGATTAAAGGCCAAATGGGAAAGGGAGGTGGGGGAAATAGACCCTGAGGACTGGATCCAGGTCCTAATGCACCCACGGGAGGCAGCCATCTCCTCCAGACTTAGATTGGTGCAACTTAAAATACTGCATAGGGTTTACTACCCTCAAACTGTCTTATATGGCTGGAAGAGGGCAGTGAGTCCGAACTGCCTCCGCTGTGGAGAGGAGGAAGGCACCTTCTATCATGTCCTCTGGACATGCCCTCGGATCCGTGACTATTGGTCTGCATGCTGTACGGAATTGTCCAGAGCCCTTACTTGTCCCATTGACCTGGATCCGAAGGTCTTAATATTGTGTGTACCAGACATGTCTGAATCTAATAAATGGGAAAAACTGCTATTGAACACTGCGATGGCCCTAGTGAAACGCAACATTGCGCAAAAATGGGGAGTGCCTGACCCTCCGACACTGGAACAATGGATACTCGACATGGACTCATGTGCCATGATGGAGCACCGAGTATATGGCGCAAGAGGATGCCCGAATAAAGCATCCAAGATATGGGGAAAATGGGAAGAAACTGGGCCTTGACGTCCTGATGCAGTGGTGGCCTCCACATGAACAGAAGGTGGGTGGAGCGGGTAGCCCGTGACCCATGGCGATGAGAGATATTATAATACTATGTGAACATGTGACTGAAGGTGCTGTACTGGAGTGCTTTTAATTTGTTGTCCCCTCTTTTTTCATTGTTTTGTTGTTCCTGGCCCCAGATTCGTTGGCCGCTTCGGTTATGTAACAAAATACAATAAAAAAAAAAATACAATTAAAAAAAATTATCAAAAAAAAATAGTAAAGTGAGCAGTATAAATAGTTACACAAAGGACAGTAATCACTATGGTTCAAACAAACACTGACTCAAAATTTCTGAGTAAAAGATTATACATTTATTTACACATCAATTGTAAAACAATTCACTAACTGAAGCAGCCGATAAATCACACTCTTAATATACTACCTTAAATGAAGAAGAAGGCTGTAGCTGCGGCAGACGTTCCTGGCAGATCCTGCAGGCTCACGGTTCCTGAAGCAACTGTTGGACTGACATGAAGTAGGAAGACTGGAGGGTCCTGCACTGCCCAGGGAAGAAACCAGCAGCAGAGCAAAGCAACAAATAAAAGGTGCGCTCCTTAAAACCCAAACATGGTCCGGTCCTCCTGGCTATCCGGTTCACTGCAGCTGTGCACAGCAAATTCAACCAGGGGAGTGAGGCCTTGCTTGGTGTTTGGCGAACTGGTTGGTCCCACCAGCTCAAAGGAAGAAGATTCCTTGCAGATCTTCTCTGTCATCGAAGTTTGGAGATTTGTGCAGAAGCCCGCAAAAGGACAGCGATCAAAGGAATCAAATCTGGTTTGGCGCGCAGAGTAAACACGAGAAAGACCTTTACAGAAAGAAATGGCTAATAAACCCAGTCAGAACCAAATAAAAGTAAATGGGGTCCAGCGGATTTACATTCGAGGCTACTAACTTAGCCTAAAACAGTAACAAGGCTATTTACATAGACCGCGGTAGGAAAAATAGGGCAGATACCACTGCCATCAGCCAAATCTTAACGAAAGGGGAACGAAATAATGTTCCATGAGAGACAGACAAAAAGGGATAACTATTAACCCTTTCTAGTACTTTATGTAAGATAGTTAGTATTGGGTCTGTGAATTTAAAAAGACTAATAAAGTCAATGGCAACTTTACATGTTCTGGGAGACAGTAGTCAGTCCCAGAATATGGAGTTTAAAGTGGGAAATCTGAAAAAGACAACCCTGTGTCATTGCACTAAAGGTGCTGTGTAACATACAGTAAAAAAGATGATGCCTATGGAGTCGGTGAAGCTCCACAGTCTATGAACACAAAAATGTTAAACACACGCAGGAAAACACATGTAAGAGTGGGAAAAAAGGCTCACACGCTTACCAGGTGAAAAAAATAAATCCTAGAAATCCAGGCGGCAGAGACCTGTGCACTGCACTTTGAAGCGGAAACACAACAGGTCACAACAGGTCACCACCACGTTTTTACAGGTCACTTCAATCGGAGCCCCATAGAGTGTTGCAGAGCAACAACATCCCTTCATGGTAAGCTTTCTTCCCGGCATCATATGGGCTCCAATTCCATAGCTGTTAACTTTATCATATACAGATATAACATTTTGTAAAGAACATAGTAGTGCAAAGAAAATTAGTGTAACATTTGTGTTATTGTGTTTTAGCCGATAAAACGGCTTTTCAAAGATTTACACAAATAACACATAAATTACATTTAAATGCACATTCAATTGGCGTAATTTTGTCAGAAAAAAATAAATGCGTGTAAAATATTTTATATGATGATGTATTCGCACTAAATGATTTAACACTTTCAAATGTCCTTAATAAAGTAAACAGTTGGACACCGACCTCATTCTGTCCCCAACCTTTTCACCCCAAACGCTAAGCATGTCATGCCTTCTCCGGGCGGTTTCTAGTGCATGATTTGACAAGTGTGCACGCTGTGACTGAGACCATACACAATCTTTTAACGCGCTCATTGTTTGCTTACTTAGAGGTTGCATATATTGCATTGCTCATGAATTCCCCAGCAGCACTTCATTCAGAAATGAATGATAATCAGACGCGTGGGAGCAGAAAGGAACAGCCTTCCCATGCCGTGAGAGCTGAGCCCTGGTTTGGAGATCTCCGTGTTGTCGTGCAGTCAGCCACATTCACGTCTGATTTCATGTCCTCCTTATTTACACCATAATTGCTTGTTTTAACTCTCTTAAGGAAAGGCAATAAAAGAAACAGGTTTCTTGAATTTGCATATGTTGTGTTTCTCAAACAGCTGATCTTTTTCTCATTAGTTTTCTTGAAAACGTCAAGAAACTGAATAGCCGAATACTTTTGTAAAGCGTATCTAAAATTACTGTAATTAGCATTGTAATTCCGCGGGATAAAATATGTTTAAATATGTTTAAAATGTGAAAATGACTATGCTCGGATAAACCTTCACGAGTGCACTTCATTGTCATATCAAAGAGTTCATTATGACAATTTCTTGTCGTTAAAGGACTGCTGCAGCAAGGCGCTGCGGTTTTCTAAGCAAAGTCAGCTGGAATTATTAAACCAATTCATTATGACGCTGTGTTATTATATTAATAAGCATCTTGAGAAAATATCCCACCACGCGCTGGCGGTGTTATTAGAATTGCTACGAACGCTGGCTTTTGTTCTCATTGCTCGAGGCGTTACACGTCCCTTGCAGGTGAATTGCTTTCACGTGGCCTAAGTCGATTTAATTGTGACGCTGTACAATGCCATTGCCAAGTAACACTCTGTCCATAATACTGTTTACCTTTCACTAATGCTTCCATGGCACCGTTCAATACTTTCTGTTTGACTACAGTAGATCGTGTGGAGTGATTTGTTTTTTTAACTCTTTTTATGGCCAGCCTTAAATGTGTCTCCAATTGTTCACATTGTAATTGCATCTTGCGCAATACAATCTTCCATTGGCTGTTGATGGCATGATGCCAACCGTGTGTATTGCCAGAATGCAAGATATCATAGCCCCATGCATGCCCATGATAACCTACATCCAGTTTCCTATGGGGTTACGCCACACATAGTAAGCCTGTTTATATTTCCTCAAAAAGCATGAGATTAGTTGCACACAATGTTGACCCTTCCTGCATCCCGCCATGCGTTTGCATTGAGTGGATGCAAGATTTCCAAAGAAGCGTATTCTCCTAGAACAACCCACATCCCCTGTCTTTCAGGGGCTAACACACAGCCTGACAGCAAGTTAGTTCTTAAGTATTCAATTTTGGCAGTTACACTGAATTATGCTAATACGCCCATTCCTCCAGAGAAAAATAGGAATACAAACAGCCTCTTTTTGGGTCACACAGGGCCTCATTACACGGTAGTTGGTAACGGTTTACCGGTACCGGTAAGGGCACCAGTACCAGTAAATCCTTACCCCCTTACTACGAGGTCCCTTAGTGGGACCCAACCTTAACGGCTGGTGTAGACCAGCTGTTAAAGTAGGGACCTGCAAAGGGACCTTGGTGCTAATTACGGTACCGCAATTTGTGGTACCGTAATTAGCTCCTTCCCCATTCCCATTGAGCCCTATGGGGCAAAAATTGGAATGCGAAGGGCCATGGAGAAAGGGGAATTACCGCCCCGCCAACCTTGGAATGGGGTGGGAATTCCCCTTTTCTCCATGGTGGTACCGGTATGGTACCGGCGGCAACCATGGTGCTAACAGCACCATGGTTTACCGCATAACGTGTAATGAGGCCCACAGTGTTTTTATACCATAGAGTGTCCTTTTATGAGGACACGTGTTTCGACGGATTCTCTGTCTTTTTCAAATCAGGGCTATATACAAAGGTCCAAAATAAATGAAAATGTATTACCAAAGTAAATCAAATAATGATAAAACAAGTTTTTACGCAATTCACATAGTCATTGCAAAAATGAATTGAAAAGAATATCACATTTTGTACATCCATATAGGTTGTTTCAAGAGTTAAGAAAATGAAGAATGGCCATTTAAATGAGGGGGAAAGAGTGGGAGGTTTGTGGGTATTCAAAAGAGAAATAGAAGACAAAAAGAGTTTTTTTTAGTATGAGATCAAATATACTGTTGAATTCACTCATTGCAACTTTAGTTGATTTAAATCACCATGATTGCACCAAATTACAGTAGTCACTTTTAGAACATCGGATAATGCTTACCCGGTCCCATGCAATACACTTTATTTTCTTTACAGTTTATAAATCCAGTCATGGGGTAATCCCAGCAACACCTAATAAAAAAACAAATTTCTTGAACGGACTTGTCTGTGCTTCGTTTTTCAACACAATGCTCGATTCTTGCTAATTAGTGATTCCTGCTGTTGTCTTTTGTTACTGCATCTGTATGGTTTTTAAAAAAATGATGTGTATGATACAATACACTTGAGTTCTACATCTTTATTTTGGGATTAGTTAAACGTAGGAGACATGTAAGATTAGAACCTGAGATGTATGGATCTATGATGTTTCCCCACAGGCTGTTTTCATTGAAGCCCGGGTCCTGCAGTGTTTATGTTTCAGGGAACTATCATGTGCTCAATGCATGACAACTTGATTTCCCTTTTTCTTCCCCCTGCCTCCTCCGCCCGCACCCTGCCCTGTGTTCCGTGAGGGACACACTCTCAACAGCCGGCTCCTGACCCACCCCCCACATAAAAAACATACTTACGCACACACTCTACTGCTAGCCTCCTCCACCCTCAAACCCTCTCCTTACCTCTTTGACGGCCACCACTTGCTAGCACTATACACACTAAGTGCATCCTTTGTTCCATGACAGAATGTCGTTTGGTGAAAATGGGTGGAATTTTTCAATGAAAATGGCATGAACAATGTTAGGAAAGATTTCATAATTGTAGCAAATGTTCCTTCCATGTGGCAACCCCCAAACTTTTTGCTGTTGTATTACACCCTGATCTAGACTTTGCCAGAGAAGTGCAGCCTTTCGCCGCACTCCTCTGGGCTTTCGCTCAATTCTTACGGGGAAACTGACATGCTCTTAAGACAGTCAGTACCGGGAGACTTTGTTTCCCTTAGTCCTTTCCTCATGTTGCAGCTTTTGAGCAACATGAAACAAGAGTGCACCGTAACTTACATTAACACTCTCTTGGGCCTCTAGTCATTCCAAAGGCCCTAGAAACTCTCGCTGGACTTATTATGAAATGTGCAAGTGTGTCACGGACAGGACTGGTGGCAGCTATCGTTTCTTTGTGTTTTGAACCCCTTTTTGCCATGTTAACCGCGCTTCCCGCGTTTGGCCCAAATGGGTGGCCTGGCCTCCAAAATGGCCATGCCACGAGGTTCTTTGTCCTGTCTGCTGACCGTCTTTCCCCTTCACCTTCACCCAGGTCGAGCTGACCCGGGGCAGTCCTTATTTGGTCATGTACTTTCCCGCGAAACACAACACTTTCGCGGGCTTCTGCATGCCTTGTGTGTGCCTCCAGGATGTGGGCTGGGATGTCTGTTCCCAATACACATCCTGGGTGCCAGAGAGTCTAGAGTGTCCTGAATGCCTGGGACCACCGTGGTCCGTGATAGGTCCACGTATGGTGTGAGTGTTTGTGAGCGGATCTCCCATTGGGCCCTCTCCGTTTTGGCACAAAGGGAACTTTTGATAAGAGGAGGCTGAAAACCCCACTACCATGTCGATCTCCTGAGTTCTCACGAACAAAGGGTAAGGAGCCAAGTATCCTGCAACTAAGAAGCTGAGTCGAGGAATCGCTGGTGACCCGCTGAAGGTTTGGCACCCTGCACTGCTGTCGTCCTGCGAGACCACTCGGCCTCTGATCGAATGAGAAGGTCTGCAAAGGCGCTTCGACCCTTTAGAATAGTGGGAACAACTATTCTTGGCATCGTCACCAAATCCTGTACGTAAGCCTTCGGAAGCATCCCTGGGCCATCCAGTGGACTGACCAGCCTACACGGGAATCCTGCTCTGTCACCGCCATCTGGGTTACTGCTAAAACCGTGTCCTCGGCACTCTCACATGATTTGTACACTTGGCGTTCCCAGGTCTGAAGTGAGACGTGTGCTTTGGGACCGGAATACACGCGGTTGCCGAGTTGCCCTGCTGTGGTAACAATCTGTGCATGGTCGCTGCATTTGGGACACCCTCGACCCTGACTCGTGCTGTCGCGGAATCTACACGGCGTCGAGACATCCTGCTGATCGCATCTGAACCTGCCAGTACCGAATCAGAACCGGAGAAGCCTGGGTCTGCCTGCATCGGGGACCGGTGAGTAGTCAATACCCTAACCGGTCGCCCTCCCGCAGGAGCCTGTGGCTTTCCATCGCTGTCGTAAACAGCAACCCTTTTCCGCACTCACGCCCTGCTTCTGCCCACAAGTGGAGGCCGCGCTTGAGTAGCGGGTATCTGTTCATCATCGTTTTGTTCACCTCTCTGAACTGCCTGATTTCCCTGAAGAGACTCCCCTTTGCCCATTGGCACCCATGTGTGCAGGTACTTTTGAGCACAAGGCTCCACTCTTCATAGGGCTCGGACTTCGTTCTAGTTAGGTGGCCTCTGATGTCGAACTGGGTCTAACGATTACTTGTACTGCCTGTTTTCCTCCCCATCTAGGTGGTCTGCATATTTCGTGCTTCTAATTCCTTAGACCCCTTGGTCTTGTATTTATTTTGTATTGCTTGTGATGTGTTGGTTTATTGGAGTTTTACCGAGATTCTTTACTATGGTCGATGTTACAAAGGCCTTGTAATAAATGTGTCTATATTTTTAATATAACACCTGTCTGGAGTAATTTGTAGGCGTACTTGCTGTGTGTGCTCATTGCGGGCTTTCAGTCACCCTCACCCCTCTTGAGACCTAGTCTTGACCGCCGCCATCGCTACCCTGATTGGTCTGGCTTGTCCAGAGGTTACCCTGTTCCAAGAAACTAGACTGGCCTTCTGAACCTCTGCCTCTCCAGGACAGAGTTCAGAAATTCATCTTAACAAACAAGATTTATCAAGCAAAATAATCCAGATGGGTCTTCTCTGTGATTTAGCCATTCTCATTCCCACTGAGGGATCTAACAATGGGCCTTATTATGAGTTTGCCGTTATCCTGGCGGTAATACCACCAGGATACCGGCAAACATGAATACTGTTACTGGCTCCCGGTCCGGTGGAATGTCCACCATATTCTGAGTACAGGTAAAAGTTCTCAATCTCCATTCCATAGAGTCCCACATGACTCCATCGGGGGATTGCCGATACTACTAGTGCATGTAATACCAGCTATCTTTTTTCCAGTAAGGTGGCGGAATGACCTCCAGCTTTTAGCTTCTCACTGGAAAACTTTTAGTTGACTGGTGCGAAAATGTGCCAGTATGCAGTAATACCACCATGTTAATTCTGCACTGGTCAAATTGTAATGAGGCCCAAAGTCCTCTTTGTTTTTCCTAGGGTGTCATGCCTTCCTAGCCTTTACATTATCTGTACCGGAAGCGGCCTCAGAGACGAGGAAGAGGTGCGGCTTGACACGTCAGAGCAAGAACAGAGACCAGAGTGAGGTCCTTTACTCTAGCACGCTGGGCTAGGCTGCACCGAGCGGTTGTGAGTAGCCGCGAGCGGCCCGTGAGCACTGCTGTCCTCCCCGGTGCCTTATTGCTGTTTCGAGGAGGTGGGCCGTAAGGAAGCAGCACCACAGTGCTCCGGAGCGCTTCTCTGGCGTTCGGTGCGGCGGCCCTGTGCGACGGTGTCCTGGGAGGACGAATGCACCCCCAAGGATAAGCAGAGGAGCGGAAAGCCGACGGAGCAACGGCTGCGCCGGGCTGCATCAAGTGTGGTAGAACGCCGGATCTAACCGGTGGTAAGTAGAGGGGACTCGGGACACGGGGTTAGGGCACTGCCCTGGCTATCTCCCTACAGCTGGCTGGTTGGCTTTACTTTGCCCAGGACGCCCCTTGTCGTCTTTTTTCTGAGGTCCCTTACCAAGTAGGGCTTGGAAGCCCAAGGAGCATTGGGAGCCCACCTAAGAGAAGGGTTGGCCAAGGACCAGTCTGTGGCGGACTTGGAGGTCCTTTAAACAGTCAAATTGCCCTGAGGACTAGGGAGAAGGTAACTAAGAAGATCCCCCCCCGGACTTGAGGAAAATCGCCCGGCATCGGGTCCTGATAGTATATTGAATATCCTTCAGTAGAAATAAAACTGTACTCTGAGGAGGAAGAGACTTGGAAGATTTACCTTGAGGCCTGCGGGCTAAGGCCCTGGACCCGGATTATACAGCTTATGCTTCCCCCTCTGTGCGGTCTGGAAGAGACAGTGTAAGCGTTAGGTAGCCCTTCCGGATTCCCCAACCCTTGTTAAGAACTATCCCATTCAGGGATGCAGCGAGGAAAGAGAGCTCCTCATTCTATCTACAATTTGAGGAATAACAAGCCGCAAGCTATGAAGGAGACAAAGGAGTCCAATAGAAAAGGGGGCAAACGTAAGAAGAACACTAAACATGACCTACCTGTAGCACAAGGAGCCATCACGGAGTTCTTCCCGGTGAACCCTCCCCCTGAGATCAATTCTACTATAATTGACGAAAGGGTAGTACCGGTGAGCAGGGATGGCCGTTCCATTAATTCCTCTAACTTGGATGATATTGATAATAATTCCCTCTTGGACCTGTGTCTGACAATACAGAGAGGAATGCAGCCTACCACTCCACAACCTATACCTAGTGGCTTATCGCCTCAGAAAATAAACAGCATGAATACTGATGCAGGGGAGCATAGTGCTGCGGGATATTGTGAACGTCTATCTACATCGCCGAACCTTGCAATGGCTTCAATGGAGGATGAGCCGGGTCACGAGACAATGGGGGGCACTGGATCCCATTCCAGTTCTACTCAACTAGCTGAGCTCCAAACGTCAGTAGGTGCCCTCCAATTTGCCCTGATAATATTGCTTCAGATGACGGGACGTATTCTGGCAAACTCCAACTCTATTTCACTAGCACTTGAACTGAAGGATATACCGCGCGAGGATGCAGAAGATAACTTATCAGTCGCTCTGCAAATAGCCGAGGAGATGGAAGGTCAGGCATCCGTGAGGGAGGAGAATGTGGCCCTTGAGGCTCCGGACAGTAACATCTCGATTGAAGAAGACCCCATAGTAGCAGCAATCCAAGATCCGGAGCACAGTCCTCGGGGATCCCTCTCACGGAAACAGCACAGACTGGCAAAGAAGGCTCTTAAACAGAAGCCTGTCAAAACTGGTCCTCAACTCCCTATTGTAGGAACTGGCCCTCCAATTGAAACACGCTCTAAAAAAGCTCGGAAAAGAATGATGAGAGCGGCATCACGGGCGGCAATGAAAAAAGGCCCACTCTTAGACTGGCTGATGCCCGAAGAGAAGCCACAGGATGTGGACCCTGACATAACTATTGGGGAGGGCTCTGAACTAGAATTGGAATCAAGTATGATCATTCAGCCTGAGCCTATACCTGAGGGACGGTTATCGGTGGAACGACCTGAGCATATACCTCCAGAGAAATTGAAGGATGTGCAGGAAACCCCTATAAACCGTATATGTTTCATTAAGAATTTATATTCTAGGAACAACAATTCCTGGTTGGCCCGCTCAGAGCTACTGACTAGATTATATCACATCCCCCAACTTCGAGTGTTGAAATCAGAGGACTTTATGTTCATTGAACCCCTGTCGTGCCCTAATCCCAATGTCTCTGCTATACATTGTGTGTTCCTGAACACGGCACAACTGCTTAGGAACCACAAAGAAGAGCTGAGAGCGGTAGATATTGCTATTGATGTGGACCCACAGGAGAAAGATCTTGCTCTAATCCCAGAAGGACTAGTCTCCCCACCAAATTGTGCACATAACTCTAAGATAGTGTTAGGGGAGAACCCTCTATTAGCTGAAGTACAACAAGCACTTAAGTCCTTATTGGAGTCTCTTCCCCAGTTGCTACAGAAGCATTGAAGCCTATCATTACTGTCCTGAACTGCAGAGGCTTCTCCCATCTATTGAGGACTGAGGGCTCTGCAGATCTTTTATCCCGACATAGCTGTGTCTGCCTGCAAGAGACATGGGCATTGGACTCTCTCTTTCTGGATGGTTATGTCACTTACCAATCACCTGCACAACGTGGAAGTAAGGGACGCCCATATGGCGGCCTACTTACGGGTGTTGCTAACACCATGATCTCTCGTAAAATTCAATGCAGAGCTGAGGATCAATTATTGGCAGTGGAAGTTGTTTACCCCCATGGTGGGGGAAGAGTTGAGTTTCTTCTTATCAACCTTTATAACCCCCCTGGAGCAGTAGTAAGAGACTCTTTACAAGAGGCTTTACAGGATCTATTAACTTCTTGGTCATTGGGAACTAGGAATGCCGCAGTTATAGTAGTGGGAGACTTCAATTGTCACATGTCCGATGAAACTCCTATAGCTTCTAATCCTGGCCTCAGCTCCAGATGTCTGATGACGCACGGAAAGAGGGAGAAGGAAGGACTGGGGTGGATGCAACTGTTTGAATCATGGGACTTGGCTATGATCAATGGCCGCACCGCGGGGGATAGGCCAGGGAAACACACTTGGTCTAACGGATCTTCCTGGAGTACATTAGACTATATATTGATGTGCCCCCAGATGCAGTCAAGAGTGGCTGACATGTGGGTAGAGCCCAACAGTTGGAGTGATCATGCGGCATTACTATGTACATTCCAGACCCCGATTCCTGATACCCCTAAGTTAAACATCGGAAATATTTTAACTAACTGTTCAGGAACTAGATTAGTTTGGACGGAGAAGAATGTAAGAGTGGCCTCTGAAGCACTTAATCTGAATGTGGCCGATGGCCTGGATGATATCCTGTGTATGTCTGTAAATGAAATTGAAGGGTGGATATCAGGGTTTTCAAATCATCATGCCGCTATTAAAAAGGGCTATATTTTGAAAGAGGGAAGTGCCCCTCGCCCGTATAATGGGGGAATTAGGGATGCTAAGAGAGGGCTTAGAAGAACGATACGTAGCTTAAAATGTCAGAATCTTTCGGGAGTCCTTTATCGCGAGAAAGTAAGAAGGGCCAAAAATCGATATAGAGTAGAGTTAAAGGGTATTAAGAGAATAGAGAGGAACAATTGCTATCAGCGACTTGTTAGAACTATTTGTTCTAGAAACTCCCGAAGTATTTGGGCACTCTTAAATGAGAATAGAGCGAAGGTCAAAGGACCGCTCGCTAATCCAATCAATGAGAAAATATGGGAACAGTTCCTCCTTAATCGCAATGCTGAGGAAGATGGGCCCGAGAGTAGCTCTATGGGGAAGCCTCCTATCCATCCCCCTTTTGACGTTTCACCTGAGGCAATATATAACAAAATTGTCATCCTCAAGTCTTCTAGAGCTCCCGGGCCAAATGGGCTTGCGAATGTAGTGATTAAAAAAAAACCCATCCTTTTGGGCGGACCTATTCTCCGTACTATTTAATAAGATCTTTATACTGGGGAAAATTCCCCGAATTTGGCAAACTGCTATTTTGATCCCGGTGTTTAAAAAAGGCACTCGCACAGACCCAAACAATTATAGGCTTTTATCCATGCTGGATGTCACTGGGAAACTTTTTGCCTCTCTTCTGCTCACTGAAATGCAAAAATGGGTAGAGAACACTGGTATACTCAGTAGATTTCAATGCGGTTTTAGGCGGGATTTCTCTACATCGCATAACCTTTTAGTAACGGATATATTGCGTACAAGGGCGCTTTGTAGGGGCCAACCCCCATTGTATGCACTTTTTATTGATTTTAAGGCCGCTTTTGATTCTATTCCGAGAGCGAGGCTCTGGAATAAGCTAGAAGTGCTGGGCTGTCCTACAGGCTTGTTATATTATCTTAGGTTGCTCCATCAAGATACATCGGTGTGCCTCAGACTCAACCAGGAGGGCAACTCGACCCGATATGTGAAGCAAAATAGAGGGGTCAAGCAGGGCTGCGTTACTGCACCTCTCATATACAACTTATATGTACATGACATTCCTGCAACTCTTGCTAAGGTAAATAACTGCCCACCAAAAATAGGCAAAGTTTTATGTGCGGTATTGGCGTACGCCGATGATTTGGTAGTCCTCGATAACACCATTGGTGTTGTCAGGCGCTCTGCTCTTACTCTTTGGGAGTACGCTAAGACCAACGGCCTGAACATCAATTTAGAGAAGACTAATGTGTTGAGATTCACTAGGAAAAGAGTAACACGTGTGAATTTGATAGTCCATAAACATTCTATTCTATACGCCCCGTCCTATCGCTACCTAGGAGTGGAAATGGAGCCCCTAGGTGACTATGCCCTTTGCAGACAAGGCCGTGTTACTAGGGCTCTTCAAGTGATCTCACTTATTGCATCTTTCACTAATAAACAAGGAGGCTTTACTTTGTGGGGGACCCGCCACCTTTACTTGCAAGTTTTTGCACCTATGGTCATATATGGCCTTGAGTCGTTGCTGACGGTAAATCTGGCGTGGCTCCAAGTGTTAGAGGGAAAGTTCTGGCGACGTATGCTAGGGCTTCCCCCGGGTGTGCCGATGGCCCTGATAAGATTAGAGATGGGCCTCCCCTCACTTAAGGCTATGGTATTGAAAAGAAGAACTGGGTTCTATCTTAAGATGACAAGTGGATCATCCAATCCTTTATTAATAGTTCTTCATCAGGAATTAAGCAAAAAAAACACCACCTCGACTTTCTATAAAGTTATGGGCAAATTCCTTAATGAAATTGGCTGGATTAACAGAGGGGTGAGTGTTACTAAGGAATTGTTAAATGCACTTGGGAAAAAGGTGGACCTCTGGGACTGGCTGGAGAATTTTGCCCATTTAGACACTCTCAAATCATATCACTTTGTGAATCACAGAGTTTATAAATTCATGAAACCGCAGGCCTACCTTTTTCTCTGCCCGACCACAAGACTCCGTCGTTTTATCATTTTGTTTCGATTGGAACAATTACCGACCTTATCCATCACAGGAGCACGGGAAAATATTCCTGTAGTAGAACGAACATGTCGGATCTGCAAATCCCCCTTGTGTATAGAGACAGCCAGGCACTTACTAACTCAATGCAGGGCACTGAAGAAGACAATTGATCATTGCCTGAGTGAATTTGTGCATGATCCGTCCACTATACATAAATTCTCATTTTGGAAGTATTGTACCAATACTTGTAACATGCACTTATTCATAGCACTCTATAATATCTGGCAACAGATAGAACCAGGATTGGGGCTTTAAGTATGCTCCATTATCATTTTACAGGGAAGAGTCTATGGTTCCAACTGGGCTCTTTTAAGTCTATAGGATGAGCGTAGTCACAGGTCTTGCCATATGTCATATGGAGCGTTGATTTATGATTTACGATTAATGATTTTATATGTATGATTCTATGTGTACGATTTTATGTTAATGTTTATTATTATATGTGTAAAGTTTGAATTTATTTTCAACCTATATCACATTAAAGAATTTGAATTATCTGTACCAGGCCTTACAGTTCCAAACGTTTTTCTTTCAACCCTGCCAGGGACGCAAGCATTGGGGTTTTCCAAACCTTTCTTCTGTTTATGTAATAATTGCAGGCTTTCTGGGAACGTATAACCCAACACTCCTTCCAGCATGTAGCGTTGCCAGCAGATGGGTTAGTGAGAGCGGGCAGCAGTAAGATTGAAGAGATGACTCTTGGGGTTGTCTGCCTTACCCATGCTTTCCCCTGCTTCTTCTTTCCTCACCTCTCTGCATAACCTGCCTGTCCCCTTTCCATCATTGGGTCCTGCCTAGGGCTGACATAGCCTACTCACATCTACCTATACTGTTTGCCTCAGAGACTGTGCTCTGCCTTCTTCTCAGTTGCTGTTCACAACCAAATGTTCCCAACTCTTTCTCTTCGGTATATCCTTCACCTTTGGATTTTACCCCATCCTTATAATTTCTTACTGTCACTCTGTGCTCTGTGCTTCATAAACCATCTGCTGTTACCAACAACAAAAGCCCTTCTTCTCTTGATGCTATCCCTACCTTGCTACTACCTTCTCTCCCCATTGTTATAACCTGTACCTCCTATCAACCACCTTAGCTACCATATTTGCCCATTTTGGTTTCATGTGCCACCCCATTTGCACTATACTATATCCTGATGCCACCTCCTTTGTGTCACTTTCACCCCCTGATGTAATTACACCCTCCATTCCCTTCAATCTTAACCCCCCCCAACTGTATCCCTTGAGCTCATCACATCCACCTTCCATCCACCCTCTGTCCTTGTTAATACCTCCTTGTCATAGTCATGAAGTCAGGTGCACAGGCATGCAGGGGTTGCATGCACAGGAGACTTCGGTGGACACTGTCCTGGCCCCTTTGGCACCAGGCTCATGAACAAAAGTAAACAAGAACATTCATTTAACACCAAAAAGCTTTTATTATGGACATAGCACTTCAGATGCATTAACCTTGAACATTCCATCCATTAAGCAGAATGCATTAACCTTGAACATTCCATCCACTAAGCAGTCCCAAGTGTATTCTTGGGTGTGGCTGCTAATGGATTGCCTTCACACGTGCTCACTCTCTAGGACACTTTACGTTATTCTGCACTTGTACGTAGCGTAACCGTCACCGTCGCCTGAGGTCAGACTTACCTTTGAATATCCTGCTTCCCAGACATCCTGCTTCCTGCCAGCATACTTACCAACTGGGGTAAACTGTTCTTACCTGTTCTTACCTGTAGATCTCTTTGGCGAACCAAGTATTCATCTTTACACTTTCCGGAACTCCAAAATCTTCATCTTGGCACTGCATCACGACACGCTCCATCGTCGATAGCAACATCTGCAAGGAAAAATTGAAGACAAGGTTAGCCATTGAAAAAACAGTCAGTTTAAGGTTGTGCTTTGCCATACTTCACACTTTCCTTAAACCATCACTTACCTGCTGTCGAACATTGCGGTAGCATCCATCTTCCATCCGGCCGCGTCTCGCGTCTCACAGCTGCATTGAGGCCGCATTTCCATCTAAGGAAAGAAAACAGAAGAGAGACATTACTGCGGGCATAAATAGGAGCAACATATAAAGACATTAAACAGAACGAACAGCATCACAAGAGCTCAAGAAAAACGTATCAATCATATGGAGAAGCATAGTCACAGCTGGACTGGACTAATCCTTATCAGGGATCACAGAAGGAACAAGATCCCATTCGACGCGCCCCTGCCAGAAGTAGCAGGATGGAGAGCTTATCTTCCATAATTCACAGGTGAGCTTTATGGGCAGGCGTATGCTCACAGAAACCATACTTTGGGGTGAAGGGTTCGAGAGGGACAACAATCACAGATTGGTGCATTCACACACTCTTATCTCCAGGCAGGAGCAGTATCACCACATACCAACACTCACAGCTTTTCTACTGAGGGAGAGGCCTGAAGGGGGTGATTCAAGTTCGAGAGGGCTGCAACCGTGCCCCAATGCCTCCACAGAGACCAGGTGAATGTAACATCCTCCTGCAATCTTGGTCTTACTTCCACCTTCTTGCAACCATGGTCTTTCCACCTACTTCTGACATCCATTCTCTCCTACTGATGCTGCAGCCTGCTCCTTCAGTCTCCTAACTCTCACCAACTCCTCTTACTCTGCTCTGCTATCACCTCTCCAAACTCCTCTCTACAGCCTTCACTTTCTCCAAATCGCTCCAGTCTACAAAGTTTGCAGGACCCTACTCCTCAGCATGTGCATTTGAAGTTGAAAGAACTTTGGGTAAGCTTTCATGATCCACTCAATGTGCAGAGGATGTTAATTTGCAGAAAACCTGCAACAGTCCATACTCAATGAGGGAACTCTAGGCCTGGATACAATGAATGGGAAAATGTTTATAGTTCAAGACATAACCTGTGGCCGTGGGTCCTCAAACATTTAACATTTTAGCAAGCAGGGCTCTCCAGAGCTCACAGACCATCCACTGGGGCTGGTAAAATAACTTCTTTGATACCACTGTCGACGGACAATGAGTATACAGAATTGAATTGTTTTAATTTAATTGACTTTTGATGAAACAAAGTGTTTTGTTTCTCTTGATACAAGTTTGGTTCTGTTCAGTTGGACATTCAGGCTCCTGCAATTGTGGAGAGGACCCACTAGAATTGTCTAGCAAGGCCTTAATTGTGTAGTGTAGGAAAACATGCCTAGTCCAAATGGGCTGCACTGCACTGAGTTGCTGGTGGGTTTGCAGTCACCAGGACTGTCAAACAAAGTAGTTATTTGATTGTCTCGGCCCTGTGAAGGGGTGACCAGAGGATCCCCCATACCACTGAAGTGCCTGTGACCTAATTGCTTGTGTGGCACTCCTCGCCCCCTTGTGTCGATCCCTCTGCAGTTCCCAGAGCCAGACAAGCAATTCCATCACAGACCCCAGGTTAGTCTGTTTTACAATCATGGCAGTTAAAATGCAGTGGCCCTTGTACTGTGCAAATAATCTGTGCCTCATACTGTCCTATTTTTTTGTGGGGATGCAGGATAGCTTAGCACCATATACAACCATGACAATCTACATCGTCTGCACTATGGGAGTTAACCCACAATTAGAAATCAGATTAGCCTGTCTGCATCTATGCAAGTCCCAAGGGATGTTTCTGCACTAGGTGGAGCCTCCATGAATCACCAGAACCCTGTTTTGTTTGCAGGGATGTAAGATTTTATAGACCCCTACACAGATGGCAGTGGTGCACGGTATAAATCATCATAATATAACATACCATATGGCTAGCCTGCCATATCATGGTTAATCAACAGCGAGACACTAGTTTTGCTAATTTAATATTTATTTGAGGCCCAAGATATGGTTGCGTGTGATCCACAACAATTATAATAGACATTTTATTTTTTGGAGGGGGACAACAATACTCATGCAAGCGCAAACACAGGATCATAAAGGGCCTGTGTTAAGCAAAGTCAGGGGTTATGCATCTGAGATCAGCCCGACAAAGGTAGGCAAGGGAAAAGATGAAGACCACAAAGAGACAGCTTGCCACAAGAGTGAAGAACATTCAAAGTTACTCGGAAGCAGCAGCATTGAAGTGACAAGGATAAAGCTTGAGACAATATACGCCCTATGTGTCAAGGGGGGGCAGAATAATATTTGGATGGGTGCGGCCAGCAATAGGGATAATCAGAGGATAGATCCACCAAATATTGAAAGTCGACAATTTGGTCACCAAAAATTTACTGTGGATGCTGAGGGAACATTGTAGGCCACAAACGGAGGTCAGGGTGTGGGGAAGGCAGCACCAGTGGGGCAGACATGAGGGAGTGAAAGATATCCCCCCCATAAAGAGACAGCCAGGTCAGCTAATATAGGAAGACACAATCAAATTGACAAGTGTGCATTTTTGGGGATCAAACTGTTGGCTCTCAATATTTTGGTGATCGATTCATGTAGAATCACAATAGGCAGGCAAGGTCAATGCGAAGCCTATAACATTCCTGAATGTCAGAGGGCATAGGGACAGGATAGAGAAAGAAAGGGTACTGAAGGGGATGGGTAAATCTGGAGCTCATGTATCATGAGAAGTATGGAGACATGCACATGGGGAATGCCAGCAACAGTCAGGTAAGGTAAACGGATGAGACCAAGAAGGGCCTTTGTGTCAAGAGAAGGCAGGACATACGCAAAATGGAACAGCTGCAATAGGTCAGAAAGGGCACATTTGGAGACCATGACAGGTGTGCATTTCCTGAAAAGGCAGATCATGTACTGACAAAAGAGAGAAACAGTACTGAACGGCCAAGAGCAAATCTGGAGACTATATAGGACCTGCGTGTCATGAGAAGGCAGGCAATATCCTGGTGAGATGGGCTTACAATATGCAGTCACATGCACAGCTGGAGACAAATAAGGGCCTGAATGAACCAAGAGGCAAACAATGACCAGACATTCAAAAGACCTTCATAATCAAAACACAATTTTGCAATGACGTGGACTCCTTGCTCCCTGCTCTTAGAGAGGCACAGCTTCACCTCACTGATGATGCCCAATTAGGCTGAAACACGTGTATGGGGTTGCTGTTGGTACTCTTGTTCAGAGGAGAATTGCCTAGCATTTCAAGTGCTGGACTGCCCCTTGGCAGGGGAAAGACTGATATGCGGGGAAATGTCTTCTCTGTGAAAGGGACATTGAGCTAAAGACTTGGTAGAGTCTCTCCCAGGGATTATTCACCCAGGAACAGGTCATTGGGCTATGTTCGTGCAGGTAGAGAGATTCCCAGACCCCCCTTTGTTTTGCATATATTAATTTTGGTTCTCACCCTAAGTTACCAGAGTGATCCAGATGTGGACCCTTTGATCACTGTTTTTAGAGAGGCACAGCTTCACTTCACTGATGATGCCCAACAAGGCTGAACCACGTCTATGGGGTTGCTGTTGGTACTCTTGTTCAGAGGAGAATTGCATAACATTTCAGTGCTGGACTGCCCCTGGGCAGGACAAAGACTGATGTGTGGGGAAATGTCTTCTCTGTGAAAGGGACAGTGAGCTAAATATTTTGTACAGTCTCTCCCAGGGGTTATTCACCCAAGAACAGGTCATTGGGCTGTGTTCGTGCTGGTAGAGAGATTCCCAGACCCCCCTTTGTTTTGCATGACTTTAAAACTATGTAAACACGAAAACATATCAAATCGTGAAAGAGTGTAAATAGTTGAAAAAGAAAATCAGTCAGTCACCTTACCCATAACAGATATCCCCTTTCACCCCCTGTTGTGGTGCAAACTTATGTTACTGGGTGAGGTGGTGTCTTCCAAGCTATTCTTCGGCCCATCTGGGGACAACACTGCATATGCTAAGCCATAGCATACCCAAAGCAGAAAGATATTGCCTTACATTATATAAATAATGCATACTTTCATTTGCCATGGTTCTTCTTTTAGCTTTTGGTTAGATTTGTACATAGATATATAATACTAAACAGACAGTGACACTTCAACTCAATATTGCATTGTTGTTGGACATCCCCTCATACAAGCTAATCCACCTTTTTTTTACTTTCTGCATGATTCTCCTTACCTTTCCGCAGCCATGGCACCCCACGTTAGGCCAAGGGATGGTCCATCCAGCTTTCTTGCTCCCCATCTCATTAAAATCCTTGTGGTGAATACCCTGCATGTTTTGAGAATCATCTTTTAACAAAGTTATGGAGCTGCCTTAACTCTAGGTCATGGTGAGGATAGGAACTAATGTTTGATTGTGGCAGTGTGAATTGCGGGAGAGGTGTTGAGGTGTGTAGGAGATACAAGGGAAGACTTTTGGGAGAAACTACCACAGATTCATGCCTCATCCTCACTTACTGAATGACTGCCAGAGAAATGCCATTTGTTCCCTGAAGGGTGTTGCCATGATGAACAAATGTCCACTGAGTATGGTGAATATGCTAGCAAGAGTGAGTGTTGAGATGTCACATAGCCTGCCAAACAACATACTAAAGAAAGTGAAAGAATCAACTTAGATGTTCATATCTCAGGCAGCACTTCCTCTAAACTAAATGTTCATGCTTCCCAAATCTCTTAGTACTACACTTATGGTAATGAGTGTAATCTCCATATTGCCCCCTTCCCTGGTCTTCCAATTTAGGGATACTTGTTGCACATAGGGTACAATGTACAATGGGAGAAAGCAAGCATGATACAAAAAGTGAGAGAACATGGGAGAGGAAGAGAGAATGAGAAAGCCAGAGCAAGAGAGAGTGGGAGGGAGAAATAGGGGTTCTCAGTGGCTAAGTTAATAGGTACATTGGGAGCTGTCTGCAGAGGCCAGTGCTAGAAGTGTGTGAGGAGACCAGTGTGTTAAAAACGTGCTTAGTCGTTTCATACCTTCTCATGGCTTTGTCATGGCTTCCTATGGGTAACTCTACTGCCTGTGGGTAATTTGCAACTTACCATTTGTAGCATGCTACAAACTGAATTAACTGCATCAAGGTGCAGTGCACTGTCTTATCAACCCACTAGCAAGAAAGCTCAAATTAACTAACTGATAAAAATTTCGTGGCAGAGAGGAGCAGCCACTGCAAATCTGTAAAACCATCATCAGATTCAAATCCGTTGAGCACAGAGTTATCAGGTGTTTATAAAGATGGATTTTATTTTTACGATCAGTAGGAGCCTATCCACAAAGGCAGTGGCAGCTGGTGAATTTTTTAACTGGTTGGGCACAAATATGTCTCCTCGATATGCCGTAGCCACAGAGCCGAGTGAGGGAGCACAAACCAATTTGGGGAGATTGGGGGGGTTCTCCCGCCAAGAAAAGTTTGAAAAAAAGGTTTAAAAGTATGCATTTTACAATATTGTTTTCAAACAAGAAGACTAAAAATGTATTGGTTTTACAGGCCACTCTTAAGAAGAAGAATGAAGTATTCCAGTACTCTTTCTTTGTAAAATGCCATAAGCAATCACAAACATTCTTTTATGTCAAATGAAGAATAACAATCAAATTGTGTTTCTTACCTGTAAAGTAGGCCTGTCTCTTTTCTGTGTCAATTTATGCAAATAAATCCTGAGGTAATTGTATGTCTGAAAAAATACAGAACATGAATTTCTGGAAGCTAACACTGAATGTCAGCACTGGCACAATTATCTCATGAAAAAACAACTTAATATTTAGTCAAAAAGGTTTAGCTTTTGAAAACAATTCAACCATTTTATTGTGATATACAGATGCATCATGTATGTATAAACATAACACACATCCATATTAAAAAGAGAGAACAAAACAAATGTTCCCGTAAGTCCATAACTAACATGTACCTGTGGCCCTTGTAAGTGGTACTCTCAATACAACAAAAAATAAACATTAAATGCAGTAAATGTATGTCAGCAACATTAAGAAAACATATATAAAGGAGTAGCTTTTCATAAGGGATTTGCTCTGTAAAAATCCAAATCAGGATTTTACATGTACAAAGGCAGTCAGCATAATAAAGAACTTATGGGCCATCTTACACGTCTTAAAAACAATTGAACATGCAATGTCTTTTAGGAGTCACTCTTGCTCACTTTTTGTGGAGAAATGTTGCACGCCTATATTTAAGATGTGCAAACTTCTCAATAACTTGCTTATTGAATTACGGAATTTCATTGCTAAATTGCTTTTCAATAGACAGCATAGCCACTGCATTAAGTCTGTCTTCGGTCATTGTATTTCTTAGGAATGTTTTAATTCGTTTCAGGGTTGAAAAGCATCGCTCAGATTCTGCAATGCTCATTGGTGTGGCCATGAGACTCCTCAAGAAAATGATAGTGTGGAAAATGTTTTTTCCAGATTGTTATCAATAAATAGCCTAAATTTGGCAATGGCACTGTTAGCATGTTGGAATTCAGGTAATTCATAGATTAAGGTTAATTAAGTGTGCAGTTTGTCTTTATTCAACATGGGGTATGTTTGGACAGTTTTACTTCAACAGGAAAAGATGCATTTTGTCTATGAAACTGGTCACCCAGCAATAACGTGTTCCTTAGTAAAGCGCTCTGTGGCAGTGACATTTAAAATATCATCCACTTCCTTTGACACTTGGTTCAAGTGCTGTAGCTTTGTTCTGTGATTTGCAAACACAGAATCATGTGGCAGTTTAGCATCTATATTGTCAGTGGCTTCTCTTACTGTTCTGTGGCTTTCTCTACAAACAGAACAGGACTGCAAGACTTGTCCTTGGCCTGAAGCCCAGGGATCGTATCTCTCCAGCACTGAAATCTCTGCACTGGCTCCCAGTGGCTGCAAGGATTAAGTTCAAAACCCTCTGCATTGTCCACAAGGTCTTCTGGGGCCTGGGGCCTCAATGCCTTCAACCCTCTCTTCCTAAATATCTTCCTTCCCGAGCTCTTCGCTCTTCCGCCTTCAACTCCCTCAGGGTCAGTCACATCTCCAAGCAACGAGTTGGTGGTAGATCTCTTTCTTCGGCTGGGACCTTCCTCTGGAACAGCCTTCCTGCCCCCCTGAAACTTGAGGAGAACCATCTCCGGTTCCGGAAGCACCTCAAAACCTTTCTCTTTGATTCTGCTTTCTCTCCTCCTCTCCCCTGCTGATTTCCTGGCTAAAACTGACCTTGCTCTGGCTAACTAGCCACCCTCTGATCTCGTGCCCAGGTCTCCTCCTCCGCCAGTTGCAAACCTGCAGTGCCTTCCTTGCAACCCCGCACTTGGCGACTGTTTTATTTTCTGTATCCCTACAGTCTCTTTACCAGCACTTGACAATTGATGCATGCACTTACCCTTTACCCTTGCACTTTCCAGCTGCTGGCCGTACTTTACTGATTGTTATTTATTCTATTATTCTTTATTGCACTGTCCTCTTCCCCCTTCCCATGCACTTGCGCGATCTGAATGACACCTGGTCTAGTAGGATCGCTGTCTGTCTTCCCTCTGTTCCCCCTCCCCTGCCTCGTCGCACCTTGAAACAAGTGCTCTAAGTGGGCGGGAGCAGTCGGGAGTGATGCTCCTCTACTTCTTTTAATTAAGTTTTACCGTTCCTATACTTTTATTTTAAAAAGAAACTGTTCCGGAGCAGTTTCATTTTAAAATAAAAGTGTAGGAAGAAGTTGAAACTTGCACTTTCAGTTAAAGGATGTTTCCTTAAAGATAAGGCACATGTGTTTGGGGTTTTTATTTTGCATGGGAGGGGGCACGGCGATGGGGTCTGTGGAGAGCGGTGCAGGCCAGCAGGGAACATAGTTCCACTACTTCTTTTCGTACACTTCGACCACTGCTTAAAACACTTGTGTATAGGAGCATTATAAATGCCATATCATATCATATCACATTATATCATAAAATGTGTCAATGCCTCTCTTCTGTAGTTGATTGAAGAGAATCTCAACATGGGGCATAATGTCGTGGAATAGAAAGAGAAAGAAAATAAACGGCCTCTCTTCCATAAATCGGAGACACCCTTCGGACTCGCCTCTCGTGACCGAGCCAGTGTTCTCCCGGGCTTGAATTGTATGAAGGCATTCAATAATATTTTCCCTGTCTTACTAAACCATCCCAACTGTCCGTACATGAAAGATCCATCTAGTTGGAGCCCCCGAGGAAGTATTTTACCAACAATGTATTGGAGAACTACATCCCTTTTTGGGGAACGTGAAGAAAAGCTTGATATTGTAGAAAAATCAGCAAAGAAAATTTTGATTTGCCGAATGTTTTGCTTGCTCCATGAGAAGGTTCAATTGGCGTGCGTAACAATAGACATAATGTGCATTCAGGTACATATCCCTGACTTTTGTTTTGACCCCACCAGCAGACCCACACATAACACTGGCACCATCGTAAATTTGTGCAATTAGTTTTCGTCTGTTAAGAAGGTCTGGAAGCAGAAGGTTTACTTCATGAAGTAAAGCTGTAGATATAGAATCAGCCGAGGAATCTGTTAAATGAAGAAAACAATAAAAGTGTTCAACTAACTATCATTCTAATCAAGATATAGAAACACTAGCACGGCTTGAGTCTTATTAGAAATATCAGTTGTGTCATCAGCTTGCATAGTCACAAATGTAGTGTGTTGTATTTGCCGCATGATGCATGCTCACGTTACATCCATCATGCAATCCAGAAGTACATTCTGGATAGTTTGGAGGTGCGTTTAAATACAATTGGCGTTTCTAAATGAACGTCCATTGCACTGTTTAAGCTTGAAACAAAATCCACTATTCTTCTAAATATTCCTGGAATCAATGAACCCTGTGTTTCATTGTGGCCTTGCAATGCCAATTCAAAGGCATCACACAACCGTATAGAACCTATTAATTTTGTAAAATGTATCTGTTTTTGGCCACTTCCTCATTATGCATACACGATAGCCTTCGTCTAACTGGACTGCATTATTTACACGTCCAAACATGCCCAACCTTAACAAGTTATCTATGTGGGAATAGCAAAGTTTGTGTTTTTTAATTTTCTTAGACAGTTGTGTTACGTCAGTTACTCCTCTTTTTGTCCAGGCAGTCTCACCACAAAATAGCAAGCAGGGAAAGCAGAATAATGCCTTTTTAGAAGTGCTGCATGTAAGCTAGACCAGTAAAAACAATGCTATTTCTGTAGTGAATCCATACGCAGCACTGGTGCCACTTGCCAGGAAGTGGGTGTGTTGTAAAATGTATGAAGACTCCTGTACTGGACTACTAAGGTGTGCTAACAGTCAAGGCTGTGTGCAAATCCTGGCACTATAACAGTAGTTGGCGTCACAGTTCTCAAATAAGGCGTGCGTGTGGGGATCATGGCACTAGAATAGCAAGGAATGCTGGGGATAAGAACTGAGGTGTTGGCTAAACTGGGTAGGGGTCCCAGGACTAGAGAGTTGCCGCTCAGGACTCGGTATATTATTATCACAATTGCACATAGATCTTTGTAATGAATAGCAAAGGGCGCTGCAGACCAGATTACAGGTGTACTAGGCACACACGCACACCACAAACACCTGCACACGAACACACACACAGAGCTTGTGGCTCTGCATGTCGTTAAGGTGCTCAGGTTGCAAACACATTTCTTTTATCAGTGGCAGTCCTTTCATAACCATAATGAAACATTTCCAATTCAAAGAGTTCGCAAAGCAACAGTTGCCTTGCAAATGTGTGATAGTTAAAGTGAGCAACATAAAGCACCCATTTAAAGGTTTGTTTGTATCTGTGATGCCTGCTATCCTGTCATGCAAAAATATTAAGTTGCTTTAAGTCACTAATCAAATGTTTTCAACATCACGAATAACAACGAGCTGGCAGTTTGTGACATAATCTGCATATCTATCTTTGTTTATTACAACACCTATTTTAATACATGTCTGAAATCACTGAAAGAAGGTGCAGTTGGATTAACTCTATTTTTCAGGTTGGCATTATCTTGAGTTCTGGGATTTAAAGTATACCATTCAGGATGTGAAAACGAAAGCCAGTCCTTATAGCAACATGTAAAGCCAAAAGAAAATAATCGTGGCTTTCAGCCACAATTATATTATGTTGGCTTTACATGTTGTTATAAGGGCTTTATTATACAATGTGTGGCTTTTTTATGCAATTTGTGTTTTTGTAAGTAAACTAGACATTACTGGTTCACATTCATGTTTGGACTGGCTTATAAGGCAATAGGTCCATGGGCGAACCAACAAACACAAAATGCTTATGTGGGCCAGTTTTTTGGTTCAATGTTGGGCACATTTTTGGCCAATGTGGGCCAGTTTGATGAGTTTTTTCACTATGTGGATAATGGTTTTGACCAATATTCTTTAAGATGTACAATTTGCAACACATTTGATCATAAATCTCCCCCTTGGGTACTGTTAAAACAGCATTGCAAAAGGAATTAATTACCATTTGCAACTGTGGGCCACTTTTTCTTTGGTGCCTGAGACAATTATCTATCCCAATCTGACCGTGGGTGCAGGCTCATATTGCCTTATAGGGCAATAGGCCCATGAATGAACCAAAAACACAAAGGCTTGTGTGAGCCATTTTAAAATGTACAATTTGCATCACATTTTATCAAAAAACATTCCCTTGGGTACTGTTGAAACAGTGTCACAAAAGGAATGAATTCCGATTTGCAACTGTGGGCCACTTTTTCGTTGGTGCACGAGACAATTCTATGCCCCAGCCCCACCCTGCTCGCATTGTTTGATTTCAATGTCAACAGTATAACTGTAGACTCTGGAGACCTTGAAATCAAACAATGTGAGCCAAAACACTGCCACTCGTACCCCCTGAAAAAAAGCCCCACTACTAATTAAAGGGCAGATGGGGGCGGGGATGTCACATTCTTTAAAATGTACAATTTGCAACACATTTGATCATAAATCTCCCCCTTGGGTAATGTTACAACAGCATCACAAAAGGAATGAATGCTCTTTTGCAACGGTTGGCCACTTTTTCGTTGGTGCCTGAGACAATTATATGTCCCAATCTGACCCTGGGTGCAGGCTCGGACTGGTTTACAGGGTAATCGGCCCATGGCTGACGCAAAAAAATGCAAAAGGCTTGTATGTGCCATTTTTTTGGGTCAAAGTGGGCCAGTTTGATTAGTAATTTCACTATGCAGCTAATAGTTTTGACCTGTGGCAGTGTTGCTGAATAAATATTCTTTAAAATGTACAATTTGCATCACGTTTTATCAAAAACCTCCCACTTGGGTACTATTCCAACAGCATCACAAAAGGAATGCATTCCCATGTGCAACTGTGGGCCACTTTTTCTTTCATGCCTGAGACAATGTTATGCCCCAGTCCGACCCTGTGTGCAGGCTCGGACTGACTTACAGTGCAATAGGCCCAATGCTGAACCAAAAACACAAAAAGCTTGTATGGGACAGTTTTTTGGGTCAAAGTGGGCCACTTTTTTGGCCAATGTGGGCCAGTTTGATGAGTTATTTCACTATGCAGCTAATAGTTTTGACCTGTGGCAGTGTTGCTGAATAAATATTCTTTAAAATGTACAAGTTGCATCACATTTTATCAAAACCCTTTCCCTTGGGTACAATTCAAACAGCATCACAAAAGGAATAAATTCCCATTTGCAACTGTGGGACACTTTTTTGTTGGTGCACGAGACAATTATATGCCCCAGCCCTTCTCTGCTCACATTGTTTGATGTCAAGCTCAAAAGTGTAACTGTAGACTCTGTAGACCTTGAAATCAAACAATGTGAGCCAAAACACTGCCACTCGTACCCCCTCCACCACCCTTACTACTGATTAATGGGCAGGTGGGGGGGAATGTCACACATTCCTCCCCCCACCTGCCTATTAATCAGCAGTCAGGAGTGCTGCAGGGGGTACGAGTGGAGTATGTGGCTGGAAGAGCTGGGCAAATAGTGTGGCCTGCCATTAGCATTTTATTAAGTTTCGTTTTGGTTCCCTGAATCCATGGACTCAGGTAACAAAACAAAATTCTCCTGACAGCAGGCACAGGCCCGGTTGCGGGTGAGCCCACTGGTCTCTGCCAGCTTTTTGACATGGATTTAGTTCTAAGTTTCCTGTGCTCCCCCCGGCCGGGGGAGCCCAGGACTCTTAAAACAAAATTCATGGCCATTATGAATATACTCCGTCTGGCGGAGTATATTCATAATTGCCATTAATTTCCTTTTACGTTTCCTGCGCTCCCCCAGGCTGGGGAAGCCCAGGACTCTTAAAACGAAATTCATGGCAATTTTGCCATGAATTTCGTTTTAAGAGTCTTGGGCTGCCCCGGCCTAGGGGTTGCCAGGGCAGGCCACAGACCACGGCCACCATCAGGAGGAAACTTGCCCTCAGCCGCTGGCCCCCCAACTCTTGCTTCACAGTTCACTGGGCTCCAGCCGGCGAATATATGCTTCAATGGCCCTGCGCACAGCCATCTAATACTTCTACTTACTAGGGGGGGCGTAACAAGACCTACAAGCCTGCAACTGGCCCCAGATACCATACGGAACACCCTGTAGATAGCTGCGCTTTGACAGACACCCTGGGCCTGGACTGCCCAACGGTCACCAAATCTGCAACAACCATCCCTGGTTGGGCACTTTCTGCCACCCACCAGCGGACACTGCCGAACCTGCGCAATGTCTAACAGGTCCCGTGGAGCGAACAAGGTCGGAGCTATGGATACATTTGCTAAGGCCACTTTCAGACCCAAACAGAGACAGTCTTCAACCCACCAGGAAGAGGCAGACATGCCAATGGATGTTCTGGTACCCGACATCACAACCATGATGGAATCCATGGGCAAAAATGATGCATCTTTTCACGAAAAGCTTGATGATATAAATGCTAACGATGCATCACTCAGATCTAAACTGGAATAGCAGGGCACCAGAATCACTGAAGCAGAATCCAGGATCAGTGTCAATGAGAATGGATTCAAGGGTTGCAAGACACGATCACCACCAGAGCCCGTGATATGAAACTCGTCAAAGCCAGATGGGAGGATTCTGAGTCCAGATCCCACAGGAATAACATTTTCATCATCGGGGTCCCGGAAAATGCACTTAAGGGTCGAATGGAACAGGCGAACGAAAATCTGCTAAGAGACCTGCTGGATAACCCTGAAATGTCCCCCTTTTTTGAGGTTGAGCACACCCACTGCACTCTGGCCCCACACCCCAAACCCAGCGACTTCCCTAGGCCTATCATTGCAAAGATACTCAGCTATATGAACAGGGACCACATACTCCGGCTGGCACTGTAGAAGGGTGAACTCCGGCTTCAATCGCAGGTCATCAAGATCTTCTCGGACTTCTCTACGGGGGTACAGCAGGAGCGACGCCAGTTCACTGGGGTGAAGAAACTGCTTAGAGAAAGAAACATTGCTTACGCAATATTATTCCCGGCACTTCTCAAGTTCACCTTCAAGAATGAACTCTACTTCTTCACGGTCCCAGATGAACCTGTGAAATTCATAGAGGCACATATCCCACTACAGGACCCAGTGAATGATCTCTTGGAAAATGACTGAGCGAGGGTGCTGCTCTCCAGACATTGGTGTCCTTTTCTTCGTACCCAGATATCCTTTTATCTCATCAGTTGCTAGCACCTTGCATATGGTTCTACCACCTGCATAATGAAACATTGTATGCTTTGATTGCACAGCTATGCCCCGTTATGGACCTTCACATCCTAGGTGTCCATATGCTGATTCCGAACTGAGGCCCACACTTTCTGATTGCCATCCTTGAGGGCATGTGCATGAGGGAGACAGAGAGCTTCTTCTCATGTTTGCACCTTCAGGGCTTACCTTCAGGGCTTACTACTTCACCTACTTCACCTTCAGGGCTTACTACTTTACCTCTCGGGCCATGACACATGGGGGGGGAGGGAATGTCTGCCACAATGTGTGCTATGATGTGGTTATTGCCACACCTCCTTTAAGCTGGTTATATGGCAGCGGTGTGCCCCACTGTGGTTGCAATTGTTTTCCTTATTGTTTTTCGATACACAAGCCCCGGTTGGGCCCATGCTACCTGTGGGCCGAGTTGGGGGTGGCTCACAGGCATGGGTTCTGTTGGGCGGGTTGGACGCACTGCTGGTTGGGGAAGGGCAGTGAGGGCGAGCGGAGGTTATGTTGGGGTAAGTTACATTAAAGATGGCAGTGAAGGGGTGGTGGTGCACATGGCGAGCAGATGACACAAGGCATTCACCAGTAGTACAACCCTATGTGTTCTACGGCGCGTCAGCTGGGATGTTCCCTGAAATTTTGCTATGCCCATTCGTATAATGACTTGGAACATCCAAGGGCTGGGTAATTTCACCAAGGCCCGCAGGATTACAGCCTATGCACAGAGACACAGAGTAAACATACTCCTATTGCAGGAGACCCATGCCCTGGGCCGCCTGGCCTCAAACTTTGCTCCATTCTGAGGACCAAATTGATACTTCAATACATACTCCACACAGTCCAGGGGAGTGCTGATGCTAATTCACAAGTCCGTGAAATGTGTGCTGAAAAGCCACATAGACTCTGAGGGCAGATATGTTATCTTACACTGTACTATAGCAAACACGGAGTGCTTAGTGGTGAACACTTATGGCCCAAATGTCGATATACCTGAATTCTACGATGCTGTAGTCTCTCTACTTATGGGATACACAAGGATTCCAATAATCTGGGGGGGGGGTGATATGAAACTGATACTGGATAATGTGTTTGATAGAATGGGAACAGCACCTAGGGTCCTCTCTCATGAGGCCAGGAGATTACACACGCACTTGGTGTGCGGGACGCTTGTAAGACTCTCCACCCCCAAGCACGAGAATATACATTCTACTCCTCGGTACACGATAGCTCGTCCAAAATAGACCTCCGTCTGCTATCAGGTGTGCTATTGGGTAAGGTGTGGGACACCAGGATATTCACCCGTACCCTATCAGAGCATGCCCAGGTTATGGTGGAGATGGAACTAGGTACTATACCGCCTCCCCGCGCTGCCTGGCACTTCAAGTCAAGTGCACTGCTGGACTTAGTGTTCAGGGCTGAGATCCTGTCTGACATAAAAACCTTCTTTGAATACAATGCACAAAGCGACACAACCTATGGGGTTCGCTTGGAGGCTTTCAAAGTGTACATAAGGGGCATGGCCATTTCACAGGAAGCTGGAACACTGAAAGCCATAAGAAATGATCTGTGCCATTCCGAGGCTAAATTTAAGGACCTGGAATGCGAATGCGCGACTGCAGCCACACCTTCCAAATTGGCACAAATCAGGGAGGAGCTGGAGGTGTTTGAATCTCATGGCCAGCGGGAGAGATGATATTTTGCTCACCCATGCGCAGTGAAGAAATACAGGGAGGGGGATAGTCCGGGCAGGACACTTGCTAGGCTGGTTGGATCTGAGGGGGGAAGGGTCCAAATAGAATGTATCAAGGATGCACAATGGGTCCAGAATTGGTTGGATCAGCAAATTCTTGAAATCTTCTCGCAATTCTACATCGACCTGTACACGCCTCCATCTGAACACAATATTCAGGACACCCTTGAACTATTAGACCAAATCCCCATGACAAACATATCCCAGACCACCAGAGAACAGCTTGATACCCCTATCTCACTGGAAGAAATTGTCAAAGCCATTACCCATCTTCCTAAGGGTAAGGCCCCGGGTCCAGATGGACTCACCTCAGAATTTTACCAAGACCACGTGGCATTACTAGCGCCGAGATTGCTTGAGGTCTGGTCCGAGTCACTTCGGGTATCCATCCTCCCCCCTCCATGCGTGAGGCAATAATAACAGTCCTCCTCAAGCCCGATAAGTCCAACAATGAATGTGGATCCTACAGACCCCTTTCTCATGAATATCGAGACTAAGATATTTGCCAAGGTGATAGCAAACAGATTTCTCCCATTCAAGTCGCATCTTGTCCATGAAGACCAGAGTGACTTTGTACCTGGGTGGTCGACAGCTCTCGAAATCAGACGCCTATTCAACATAACGTTGTCCATCCAGGATTGATCAGAGTGCTGACGCGGTAGCAGTCACATTAGAAGTCCAGAAAGCCTTTCACATGGTCTCATGGCAATACATGTTGGTGGTTCTGGAGAAAATGGGGGGTAGGCCCATGCTTGATTTAATACATTAAGCTCCTTTACACAAGCCCTACAGCCAGAGTCCTGGTCAACTCCTTGAGACAACAAAGTTATGTCCTGACAGGCATGAGCCTCAAAGCTCAATCAATATTGATATCAATTATTGGTTGTCTCGACAATATACGAGACATCACACAGAGGGTCTATATGTTACTCAACTGCAAGAGTGTCCTGTATTAGGCTCCCTGTTGAATAGAGAACTCCTAGATATGCGTTTTTAATTTGCATATCTCACTATGTCCTCATAACTGACCCTTAAAACCTAAGGGCCCAAAAACACTCAATTAAATTGAGTAGTTTCAGAGGTAACATATTTATTACTGATATACAAAATTTGTCAACTTCACACAACAGTTAGATGCTGCATACAAAACTATTATGAGAAAAAGTTCAAAATTCATAATATATACAGTTCAAACTATAAAATCAAGTGTCCTATACACAATAATCATACATAGAGATAGTAATAGCACAAAGGATTAATGAAAAAAAATCCTAATATTTTTAAGCAATTATACAAAAGAATAAACAACAAATTTGTTTTTAACTAGTGTTGCAAAGCACAAACATTTTTTTACATACACTTAGGTACATATTATCCCAAGTGTTATCTGAGTAGTGTTCTCAATTTCAACTACTGATCAACTCCTTAGCATCAGCGCCCTTTACATTGTGCAGGGGCACCCGGCAGGGTTGCCCGTTCTCTCCCATTCTTATTGCCCTGGTCATCGAGCCAATGGCGGATTATATCAGGGCGCACCACTCTCGTAAGGGCATACGACTCAAAGATCCCCCTGAGATAATATCATTATATGCTGATGATGTGCTGCTCTATGTTAGGGACCCATCAATCCACCTTGATCCCATTGTACGTGATGTCACCAAGATAGGTACCTACACTGGGTTTCACCATTAACTATTAAAAATCAGACATATTCCCTCTTACTACCACGACTCGGCAACCGGTGTGCGAATACCCTCTCTGCTTGTCCCTGGGTGGCATTAGATACATAGGAGTCCAAATATCTCTATCCAAGACGACCTTGATGGCCGACAACTATACTTCGGCAGCACAGTATTTTGAGTCAAAAGTAGCGAGATGGAGTGCCCTTCCACTCTCGCTAGCTGGGAAACTTTCTCTGTTCAAAATGATCTTGGTCCCTAAACTTCTGTATATTTTTGCCAATGTGCCAATATGGCCCGGGAAACACTACCTTGTTGATCTGCATAAGATGGGTGCCCACTTCCTCTGGCACGCAGGTGCAGGCCGTAAAAATTGGGAGCACATGACTCTACCTTATGAAAGTGGGGGATTCACAGCTCCCGACCTATCCCTGTACTGGGTGGCAGTGCAAGCCCAGTTTGCCACGCACAGGTACAAACACCCAACTTTTCCACCCCATGTCAAACTCGAAAAACTTGCCACTGCCGAGGTTAATACCATGACACTGGTCCTCCAGCGCGAATGTGAGACTGATGCTGCGGCTGAGCCTATAGCGTCCACCCTGTTGGCTTGGCACCGTCTTCTAAATGTTGTGACTGAATAGCACCCCTACTACAAGTGGCTCCCCATTTGGGAGCTTCCTGGGCTTGAACCCACACATGACAAGCTCCTATCGCAACACTGGTGCGGACTGGAGTACCAGGCCCTGACTGACCTATTTCCTGCCGGGAAGTTTATTACCCCACAGACATGGCACCCGGGCCACTCAGGATCAGCTCTGGAGATGCGACAGTATTGTAGGCTGCGTGCCGAAGTCCACACCAGGTGGTCTACATACCCGAACAAACTCCAGATTCATCTGAACTGCCCTACATAGCCAACTCCAGTAATAGTCAGGGGGTGGTGTCTTCATTATAACGGATGCTATTGGCGAAGTCTCCGGACAAGCGCGCTGGTGCACGGAACAAGTAGGCAGAGGAACTTGGTCTCGAGATAACAGATGCCCTGTGGAAGAAAATGTGCCTCCACACACGCAAAGTGTCACTCAACTTCAGGTTTCGCTATATGCAATACAAACTGCTAAACAGCGTATACTACATCCCACACAAACTAACCAGGTTCAATCGCTATCGGGTGCATACGTGCCCCAAATGCCATGCAGAGCACGCAGACTACATGCATATGTTCTGGTCCTGTACTGAACTATATGGGGCTTTCTCTGAGATCGTTGGGACCATAGTTGACCCGATGAGTGTGCTATTCGGGGTGTGAAGGGGAGATGAGTGCGCCAGAATGGCCACGGTTTCTGAATGTTGGCAGTATGGTCGCCAAGAAATGTATTCTGTAGTGCTGGAAGCACTCCCCACCTACCTTTACTATGTGGCTGAAAGCACTCACCTGGACACAAACGTGTGAAGAGGAATATATCAACTTATTCCCTGCACATTCACGCCCCAGAAATATATGGTCCGCCTTTTGTAGTTATCTTAACAAACAGGATGAGGAAGGAACTGACGCACCCATCTCACAGGCTCCGCAAGTCTGAACTGCACCAATGTGCCACATGCTTAGCCTATATTCTGCATGCTCATCATATGTACTGACCATGATTGTATGATACAGTTGCCCTAATTCATGGATTATTTGCGCCGAAAAAAACAGGATTTGTGCACCATTGCCCGCAAATCCCCATTTGTTAAACAGGGATTTGCGGGCCGAATGGCGCACAAATCCCGTTTTTTTTGGCGCAAATAATCCATGAATCAGGCCCAGTGTATCTATGTGATTTTTGTGCTATATGCACTGTGCGTTACTGCTACTATTCGTCTATCAATTAAAAATAAAGTTTAAAAAAAAAGAAAAACTTGCCCTCAGCCCAAGGGTGCCCATGTAGCAGCCCTCACGCCCGGAATTGGAATGTTTAAACATAAAGGCCTGGACCCTGAAGCTGTTGGAAGCCACAACTGTTTTGGCCTCCTCCAGCTCCAGGATCCAGGCCAAAACAAAAACAAAAAGGGACTTACCTGCAGCGGTCAGGTCAGGTCAGCTCCAGGCATCTCGTCGGA
The DNA here is from genome assembly GCF_040938575.1 of Ambystoma mexicanum. NCBI lineage: Eukaryota > Metazoa > Chordata > Amphibia > Caudata > Ambystomatidae > Ambystoma > Ambystoma mexicanum. The sequence goes on from NC_090937.1 coordinate 414,249,515, forward strand.
CTCCACACTACAGACGAGCTGTCAAGCAGGGAAGGGTGCAGAAGCTGCCTCGTACTGTGGGTGGCCCTGCCGTCTATCATTGCCCCTCACATGCTGGGGTGGGATCAGCAGCACTTGACCCCACCCCAGCTATTGACAGGCAAGGATAGAGGGCGGGCCATAACTCCCAAGGCCTCGCCCCAAAATGTTTGTTGCATTGAGACTCCCAATGCAACAAACATGGTGGAGAGAGGTAAGGCCTCGTCCCGCTTTGACGTGTTTTTGCACGTCTCCCTTGCCTTCTGATTTGTGCATGTGGGTCTGGGGGGTGGGAGGGCTGCTCCAAAAAACGCCCTTCCAACCCAACATTCACAGTCAGAAATTCATTGGATGGCATTGCTCCTCAAGCTGGCTACTAGCATGTACTGCAGTCAGCAAGCAAATACAGTGTATTTGTTGGCTGCTTGCAGTACAACAGTGGTGGCTAGCTATTGAAGGGAGAGGATGAAAGGAGGGGCTCCACCACACACGCCTCAATAATGAGCCACCACTTCACAAAGTCATTTAAACATAAAAACAGATTGTTTTAAAATCAATTTGTCGCCTCACTGGAAGCCAGTGAAGAGATTTGAAACAAGTAGTGATAGATTCCTGTCAGGAAAGTGGAAAAATAAATCAGCACACTATAACTCAGAGAGACTGGAGGTACTTTTTTACCGACCACTTATAGACAGCCCTCCAATAGACTTTGATTCAAACAATACATCATGTTTAAAGGGTCACTTGCTTCCCCACTATCCCTTCTTGGTTATGCATCTCTTATATGTTTTATGATCATTTCACTGTCATATATTACACCAGTTTTTTTTATCAAAAATAACAATTTATTTATTTTTATTAAAACACATCATGTAAAACACTTTTCAACACTCTTCTTTTTTTCTTTTTGTTCAATTGTGAGAAAAATCAATACAATTGTTTGACAAACAAACATATATGTCAATACTTTTCAATTTCATTGTGCACATCCAATAATTAGTAGTAATGCATTTTTTGACAATTTTTTCAAGATAAAAATATCATAAGGATCTGTTGTTTGGTCCCCTCTGTCATAGAGAGGTGCCTCCCAGTCCCAAAACCACTTTACTCTGTATCACCATCACCCATGCTTACTTTCATACTGCAGTCAGACCATACCCAACATGTTTCATTCCTTACACACTTTCATACCACTAACATCGAAATTCTTCAGGGGTAAAAACTTCTTTATACCATATTTCATTCAGATGTGCAATTTTGTTTGTCTTCTTTTTTTAGAGTTCTTTCTATGGATCCACTATAAATAAGGTTCCATTTGTCATTCACTGAGGTCCAACCGTCAAACAGATAGCTAAAAGAAGCAAGAGAAGGGATATTCAAATTTTTATTGTTCGAATCACCTCCAGGTTTACGTTTCTATTACATATAACCTACTGTCCTTACTAACAGTGTTAAGGAGTACATTTTTTTAACTAGCTCCTTATGCACATCGATTGCAACACTACATCTCTCTATTTCAATACACACAGGCTACAAGTCACATATTTCCTGACCCGGTATCTTCTAATCTTTGGCTCCAATTAGTCTCAAAACCAATACGCCCACTAGCTGGCTTATTGCCAGTCTCTGCATTATCTAGGTATTCTTTCACATATAATACCTTGATCCTGTTAGATGTTACTTTGTCTATCTTCTTAGTGTATCACCTTCAACTCCAGGAAACTTTGCTATATCCACCTGAATAGCTAGTTCCCGAATACCATCTGGGACATTCCTCCCCGCTCTTCCACTATTTAAAGCAATACATACGTGATTATTTTCAACGTTTTCCTTTTGTTTAAAATCCATTAATTATTATTATATCTATTAGCTTCCTGCATCCTGTCCGTTTAGATCTGCTCGTACTGACCTGCTTTATTGGTGTATTTATCCGATTCCCAATACTGTGTTGGGGTCAAGACTTCTGGGCTCTTACTGCCTACTGTTCGACCAGCACTGTGTTAGCCAATCCTTCTTTTGTCGCATATGCCTCAGCTTCTATTCCACCCCACACGCCTCAATAATGAGCCACCACTTCACAAAGTCATTTAAACATTAAACAGATTGTTTTAAAATCAATTTGTCGCCTCACTGGAAGCCAGTGAAGAGATTTGAAAAAAGTAGTGATAGATTCCTGTCAGGATAGTTGAAAAATAAATCAGACCATTACATTCTGAACTTTTTGCATTTGTTCAATTTGAAATGTGTGAATCCCTAATATATAGGGAATTACAGTAATCATGTTTTGAATTTATCAGGAAACTGACAACCATTGGATAGGAACATGTTTTAACAAAGGGCAATGTCCATCACAAAAGACTCAGTTTGTGGAAGGATGATTTTACTAACTGATTAATTTGAGCTTCCAAGTTTATGTCTCATCGGCAATGCAGTCTGTTTATTTTTTTCTTTAGTCACCGAGCTTATGGCAATATCAAATAACATGAGATGGGGGATAGTTTATTGAAATGTAGCTCTGGGGATGAAAAACATGATATCTGTGATGTTAGGATTCAGTTGTAACACATTATTCAGCACCTGCAAATTACCTGCATCCAAGCAAGTGATGCAATGATCAACGCTTGAATATAAGTCATTGACTCTGATATAAACTTGTGTGTCATATGCATAAGCTTGCTACTCCAGGTTATATTGAATAAACATGTCATATACTGGTCTGACACACATGTCTAACAGAAGTGGGGATAACGGAGAACCTTGTGCAAACCCAAATGTAATGTATTTTGTGGGAGAAAAAAATTGTAGGTGTATTCATGTTGAGTCCTGTCCGTCAAAAATAACTTTAACCATTTGCAGACCTGGGTGGAAATATTAGTATATTTTTCAAGGTGTTGAATAAATATGGCATAAATTACTGTATCAAAGATAGTAGACAAAGCCAACATTACTAGTGAAGTCAGGCGACTGATATCTGCTTTTTCTAAAATGTCACCCCATAGTATAAGTAGAGAAGTGGTTGTGTCGCGTCCAGGACGAAAACCACAATGGTGATGATTAAGTAGTGAATTAGATTCAACAGACCATTGCAGATTAACTGAAACTGCCTGTTTTATGATCTTGAAAAACCAAGGAAGACTACTGTCAGATTTGTAGTTGTTCATTATTGATGGGTTTAAGGATGATTTTTTAGACGAAGGTCTATCATTGATGTCTTTACTTGACGGCATACAAATGTTTTGGCCAAATATTTGTTAATAAATACCATATCCTTTCTGCAATTGGCTCTCTAAATATTTTTACTAACAAAACAAAACTATCTACCACTGGACATTATTACTGATCATGGTGTAAATTAAATTTCTTCTTTTTTTGGACTTTAAATCAATTGTCCCACTTGTCACCATCCTGGTATAACACTCAGATGAACTTTGTTTAAAACATTATTTATTGAAATGGCAGCAGTCCAAACAGAATTAATACAAAATAAGAACCACTGAATACAATTAGAGAAACAATTAATAAGAACATAGTATCCAACCAAGGAACAGAACATTGGGTGATTACAACTAAGTATAGAGAAGAGATTAGAAAGAACAGGAGATCGGACATGTATTTTGCCATGTTATTGGTATATGCTCAGAGGGACTGAAGCTTCAGAAAAGTTTTAAAATAAGAAAGTGGTGAGTCAACAGCTTGAAAAAAAGTTCAATGATAACTTTCTTATTTATTATCCCATACATCACACAATGCTTGCTTTATGGAGCCATAATACATCAAGTTAATCATTCATTTGATTGATTGTTCATTCTTATGTATTTGCTTTTTCTTGGCATCACCTAGGGAACAATGATAAATCAAGTCAGACATTCATTTTATTGATTGTTTGTTTTCATACTTGTTGGCCTTTGATACTGTGGTGGAAGATGAAGATCAAGGATATGCAATCATAAATTATTTAATAGAAGGATTTGACCAAGACACAGGTTCTCAAATGCCACCACAAAATGTCTAAAAAATGTGTTATCAAACCAATAGTGCTTATTATGGCTTGCATATATTGGTAAATTACTAAAGCACTGTGACAGAAAAAGATGAATAAACCATTTAGGTTCTGGGTGGATGAGACTATCCATACAAATGTAAGCATACGATTTTGTCAGCTCAGTGCATATGTATTCAAGCAAGCATCCAAATTATCAAGAAAAGAGTATGCAGCACCTAGCAGCCGATAACATAACACTATACAATTCTTCTGATCACTGATACAGCATCATAAAAGAAGACATTATGCTGGTTTGATCCATTCAAGAATTGAGACATTACTTATTTTACATTCGATCTTAGAAATTAAAACAATTCCTACCCCTTGTCTGGAAGATCTATTGAGCCAGGAAATGGAAAATCCAGAGAGCATGAAAGCAGGGAACAACATTTGCCATCACCCATAAGCTAATTTTTCATTTTCCATTGGTTGTATTTTTATGGGACTGAGTTTGAAAAGGGTGTGGTTTTTCATGCTAAACCAGTCTGCTTGGATACAGTGTGTGGAGAGGTTTATGGCGTGTCTGACATTCCACCGAACCTTGTTTAGAGCCTCGAAAAAGCAGAATGGCAGTCCTTTGAGGAGGCTTGAGCAGTTATTAACCTACTCTGATATTATTATTATTATTATTATTATTATTATTATTATTATTATTATTATTATTATTATTATTATTATTTAATGGTTATACCTCGCCACACACCCAGAGCCCTCAGGGCGCACAAATGGACATGAAAGATTTTGAGTATTAGTGGTGTAAAATGCAAGATAACATTTTCAATTGGAATGTTCTATTCATTGAATCTGGCAGTTTTGAGTGTGGAACTGATACATTGTTGGAATTTACGGTAGCTGTCAAAGAGGACTGCCAGATGAAAGGGTTAGGAGAACAGATGATAGAATATTATATATAGGCTCTGGAGAGGGGCCAGGAGCTATATATCACTTTGGCTTTGAGAAGTTAAGCATAATGCATCATAGCATGCTAGAATCCTGCGTAGATCACTGTTAGTCCCAATTTACAAGGCGTTTCAGGGCACTGAGCCATCGAACTATAGGCTACTTGCGATGCTAGACATATCAGGGAAAATCTTTGCATCTCTGGTACAAGATAAGCTTAATAAGTGGGTAGCCACCATTAAACCTACTCGATAATATTCAACTGGGCTTCAGAGCAGTCTCAAGTACAACTCACTTTATCAGACTTATTGCCAACGTAATACAACACTCTAAATCTAAGGGTTCGCCATACGTGCATGTAGCCATGGCTGACTTAAGTGCAATGTTGGACACCGTCGTTATAGATAAATTATGGGCTAAGATGTGTGTCCACATGTTTACCCGGATGGTGTCTTGAGAGCAATACCTGGTTTCTATGAAAACACCTCAGTGCAAGTTAAGTTGGACAGTAGGGGAGCCATCACACAGCCTATTAAAACCACTACTGGGGTTAAGCAAGGCTGCCTGCTGACCCCCCTTCTGTTCAACATTGATATGACAGACCTCCCAAAGGGATTGGGGAAGATTCACAACTGTCCTCCTAAGATCAAGGGTGTGAGTGTACATTGTACCACACATGCGGATGATCTGGTTCTGGGTGACCGGACACTCGCAGCGATCAAAAACGTATTAAACGAATTGCAGAGATATGGAAAAAAAATGGTTTGCAAATTAATTTTGACAAAGCAGAATTAATGCAATTTGCACATAATGATGTTCCTACTTCTAAAATCTTGATTGAGGAGAAGCACGTTGACAAGTTAATACATCTAAATATTTTGGGATATAGCTTACCACAAAAGGTGATTATACAGCTGTTATCACTGAGCAAAAAAGTAAGTGTGTAGTACTAACAACTATGATAGCTAAATTAGGTAAAGATTACTCAGGATGCAGCTTAAAAGGATTGTTAATGCACAGGTCCCTGTGTATGTGTGATTTTAGATGGTTGAAGGTAATTGAGGGACATTTCTGGTGGCAGATCTTGGGTCTTTGCCCAAACACCTGGCTGCAAGGGTCAACTTCAAGACCCTCTGCATTGTCCACAAGGCTTTCTGGGGCTTGGGACCACTCTACCTCCAACTTTCTCTTCTAAAACATCTTCCTTCTCAAGCTTTCCGCTCATCCACCTCAACTCTCTAAGGGTCAGACTCTTCTCCAAGCAGACAGTTGGGGGCAGATATATCTCCTCGGCTGCCGCCTCCCTCTCGACTAGCCTCCCTGCCTCTCTCAAACTTGGGCAGAACCACCTCCGGTTCCGGAAGCAACATAAGACCTTGCATTTTGCTTCTGCTTTCTCTCTTCTTCTCCCCTGCTGATGCACCTGACTGCTCCGTGTACTGGACACCTGGTCACCCGCTGACCCTCTGCATGTCCAGTTGCCCTTACACTGCCTCTGGGCTGCCCAGCACGTAAGGGTCTCTATCTGCAAACCTACGGTCCCTTCTCTCAACACTTATGAGCCACCCTCTGGCTGTACCTGTGCGTTAACTGAACTTCCCTCTTCCCCTCCCTGTTGGCACGTCTACCCTTCTCTCTTCCCCACACTTGCGTGATCTGAATGACACAAGACCTAGTAAGATCGTTATTTTGTTCTCCCTTGTTTCCCCCTCCTTGCCTTATCTTCTCTCTGATGAAAGAGGATTTAGATGTGTTAGATGGTCAGCGGAGAGGCTGACTGGTGCTACTGCTTGGGATGACTTACACCACAGCTTTGCGATTTGAGGTTGGCTTGTCCCTATCACTGTCTGATATTCCCTGGAAACTACCTTGCAGCCTTTCTCCCTATCTCTCTCTCTCTCTCTCTCTCTCTCTCTCTCTCTCTCTCTCTCTCCCTCTCTCTCGGGAAAGGGAACACTTGTGTAAAGGCGCGTTATAAATGCCACACCATATCATATCAAGTAATTAGACTTGAATTGGGACGAAGCTCTTTACCCACTCTTGCATTAAAAAGGAGGTGTTTTCTTTTTATAAAATCTAAGACAGGACCTGCCTGCCCATTGCTGACATTGCTAGAAAATAGTACAGGAATGGGTCATAAGTATATGCAAGTGATATATTCGACCTTAACGACCATAGCGTGGAAACCTGATTGGGGATCTGATTTGCATACTCTACAGAAATAATTTGTATTGAAGTTGGAGAAGTGGGATTGGGTCCAAAACTATGCTCATAGGGAACAAATGAGCAGTTATAAAGAATTCAAATATGTAACGCATCTCCCCAAGGTTATCTAATGCTATGCTCTTCACCCGCTTTGCACAGGTTTATCTTGCAGTTAACCCTGAATAAACTTCCTGTGTTATCAAACAGAGGAATTTTTCAAGCAACAGGAACTGCAGATCTAACGTGCCATTTTAACAGAATTACGGGTAAAGTGGAGACTGCATGTCACATTTTAACTGAATGCCGACCAAACAGTCCCCTTTCTATGAAGGTATTGGTCTCCTTTGTGAGCAATTATGAAAGCATCAGAGATGATGCATTTCGGGAATACTGTCTGAATACTCCTAATAAATAAACTGAGACATTAGTAGGCAAATTACGATTGGCATTTAACCATATTTTAATGTGTGTATGTGCTATTGTCTGCTGTTTTCATTTATCACTCTGTAAATTATCATCTGTTATATTGTGTATGTTTTCTCTTTTTATGATCAATCATGATAATAATATGCAAACAATATATTGAATTAATGTAACATTTTGATATTAGTTTTTGTTATTTATATAATGTGAAATATTCTATGAACTAAAACACTTTAAAAATAAAATAAAGCTTCATAGCTCCATCCAGTGATGAATGGTGGAAAGAGAGTTTGTGATGGGAAATTATCATTCTGCGTAGAAAGGATGAAAGCAATTGAAGATTTTAGCATCATCATCAAATAGATGCTTTCACAATCTGAAGGTGAACAATATAGTTAAACTTGTACACACACCAGGAACTCAGTAAGAATAATGTATACATAGGTGTGGTTTTGTCGTTTCTGGGCAGCAATTCAGTTAAATTTGACATGTTATGTCTTATTAGTCCATCTATGGGGTTTGCATTATTTTCAAACCATCATCAGGTAAGAGCTAATACATGGTCACTTAATTGTAAGTAAACATAAACCTAAGATTCAGTTGTTACAGGGTGATCTTCATATACATAGAGTTTAAGACAAACAACATCAGCACCATTTTGAGTGAGTATTCATCATAAATGTTTCCGAATTGAATGCCATATACAAAAATGGTCACTGATATATGTGGACAAAAGAAGGAACAGGGAAAATATTTAATCAGGTTAGGCTATATAATAAATATTCCTAATTTCTTATATGTCTACAGTCGCCTATGTTATACTTTAACTTTAAACATGGCACCATTTAGTTGGAAAAGAAGAGACAAGAAAAGAAAACTTAAAATCAATCAACATGTATATAAGCATGTAGGCACAATGCATAGCTGACTTAACAATGTATCAGTTTATCAGTACCATTCAGGGGATAACCCTAATTAGATGATTATATCAGTGTAAAAATAGAGGGCTGACATACCTTTCAGCATATGTTCAATTGGTGCAACTCCTTAATCAGGACTGCAAACCGAAAGATGTTGAGCCATACCTGGACAATATATGACATTTTCATTAATAGGGATATATGTAGAGAAATGGATAGGTACCCATTTTCAAAATACTACTTGTGTGATTGTCGACAATATATACATATCTCCCCAAAATGTAAAGCCACTCTCTAAAGATGGGCAGACACTCTCAGGGCCCTATTCTCATCCAGGTGTTAAGCATGGAAAAGGATGTTAAAAGGCTTAACAACCTTTTCGGTACTTAAGACCTATTCTGAAGGTGGTGCATTCTTCCAAAGTCGGAAGGAATGCGCCACTTTCTGAATACATGTGGCGGTTGCTAGGATGGGTTGGAAACCAACCTATCACCACCACATTCGTAAACTGGCTTTTTGGAAGCCTATTCTTGTGGCAATCATCCAGTATGTTGCTGCAATGTTCAAGCTGCTTGCTTTGGTGTACATGAAAGTGTTCATGAACAACACACTAGCGCACAAATACAGTACCCTTTTGGTGCCGTTAAACTTTAGGAGTGCCACAAGAAGCCTTGTTTGGTTTAAATGAAAGTGTTCATATGCATACGTGGGTTGTATATGGACACTTTCATGTACACCAAAGCAAGCAGCTTCAACGTTGCATTGAAGCTGCTTGCTTTGGTGTACATGAAAGTGTTCATATACAACACACAGGTGTATTTGAACACTTCTATTTACACCAAACCTAGCAGCTTCAACGTTGCATACTGCAACATTGAAGCTGCTCGCTTTGGCGTAAATTAAAGTGTTCATATACACCGCACGGGTGTATATGAACACTTCCAATAATTGTATGATACAATCACGTTCATGATTGTATGATACAGTTGCCCTGATTCATGGATTATTTGCGCCGAAAAAAACAGGATTTGTGCGACATTCTGCCCGCAAATCCCCATTTGTTAAACAGGGATTTGAGGGCCGAATGGTGCACAAATCCTGTTTTCTTCAGCGCAAATAATCCATGAATCAGGCCCAGTGTATCTATGTGATTGTTGTGCTTTATGCACTGTGCGTTACTGCTACTATTCGTCTGCTAATTAAAAATAATGTTTAAAAAAAACAGAAAAACTTGCCCTCAGCCCGGGGGTGCCCATATAGCAGCCCTCACGCCCGGAATTGGAATTTTTAAACATAAAGGTCTGGAGCCTGAGGCTGTAGGAGGCCAAAACTGTTTTGGCCTCCTTGAGCTCCAGTATCCAGGCCAAAACAAAAACAAAAAAGGGATTTACCTGCAGCGGTCAGGTCAGGTCAGCTCCAGGCTTCTCATCGCACTCCACACTACAGACGAGCTGTCAAGCAGGGAAGGGTGCAGAAGCTGCCTCATACTGTGGGTGGCCCTGCCCTCTATCATTGCCCCTCACATGATGGGGTGGGATCAGCAGCACTTGACCCCACCCCCGCTATTGACAGGCAAGGATAGAGGGCAGCCATGACTCCCAAGGCCTCGCCCCAAAATGTTTGTTGCATTGGTACTCCCAATGCAACGAACATGGTGGGGAGAAGCAAGGCCTCGTCCCGCTATGACGTGTCTTTGCACATCTCCCTGGCCTTCTGATTTGTGCATATGTCTGTGGGGTGGGAGGGCTGCTCCAAAAAATGCCCTTCCAACCCAACATGCACAGTCAGAAATTCATTGGATGGCATTGCTCCTCAAGCTGGCTGCTAGCATGTACTGCAGTCAGCAAGCAAATACAGTGTATTTGTTGGCTGCTTGCAGTACAACAGTGATGGCTAGTTATTGAAGGGAGAGGATGAAAGGTGGGGCTCCACACCACATACCTGAATAATGAACCACCACTTCACAAAGTCATTTAAACATTAAACAGATTGTTTTAAAATCAATTTGTCGCCTCACTGGAAACCAGTGAAGAGATTTGAAAAAAGTAGTGATAGATTCCTGTCAGGAAAGTGGAAAAATAAGTCAGCACACTATAACTCAGAGAGACTGGAGGTACTTTTTTACCGACCACTTATAAACATCCCTCCAATAGACTTTGATTCAAACAATACATCATGTTTAAAGGGTCACTTGCTTCCCCACTATCCCTTTTTGGTTATGCCTCTCTTATATGTTTTATGATCATTTCATTGTCATATATCACACCAGTTTTTTTTATCAAAAATAACAATTTATTCATTTTTCTTAAAACACATTATGTAAAACACTTTTCAACACTCTTCTTTGTTTCTTTTTGTTCAATTGTGAGAGAAATCAATACAATTGGTTGACAAACAAACATATGTGTCAATACTTTTCAATTTCATTGTGCACATCCAATAATTTGTAGTAATGCATTGTTTGACAATTTTTTCAAGATAAAAATATCATAAGGATCTGTTGTTTGCTACCCTCTGTCATAGAGAGGTGCCTCCCAGTCCCAAAACCACTTTACTCTGTATCACTATCACCCATGCTTACTTTCATACTGCAGTCAGACCATACCCAACATGTTTCATTCCTTACACACTTTCATACCACTAACAAGAAAATTCTTCAGGGGTAAAAACTTCTTTATACCACATTTCATTCAGATGTGCAATTTTGTTTGTCTTCTTTTTTTAGAGTTCTTTCTATGGATCCACTATAAATAAGGTTCCATTTGTCATTCACTGAGGTCCAAATGTCAAACGGATAGCTAAAGGAAGCAAGAGAAGGGATATTCAAATTTTTAGTGTTCGAATCACCTCCAGGTTTACGTTTCTATTACATATAACCTACTGTCCTTACTAACAGTGTTAAGGAGTACATTTATTTTTAACTAGCTCCTTATGCACATCGATTGCAACACTATATCTCTCCATTTCAATACACACAGGCTACAAGTCACATATTTCCTGACCCGGTATCTTCTAATCTTTGGCTCCAATTAGTCTCAAAACCAATACGTCCACTAGCTGGCTTATTGCCAGTCTCTGCATTATCTAGGTATTCTTTCACATATAATTACCTTGATCCTGTTAGATGTTACTTTGTCTATCTTCTTAGTGTATCATCTTCGACTCCAGGAAACTTTGCTATATCCACCTGAATAGCTAGTTCCAGAATACCATCTGGGACATTCCTCCCCGCTCTTCCACTATTTAAAGCAATACATACGTGATTATTTTCAACATTTTCCTTTTGTTTAAAATCCATTAATTATTATTATATCTATTAGCTTCCTGCATCCTGTCCGTTTAGGTCTGCTCGTACTGACCTGCTTTATTGGTGTATTTATCCGATTCCCAATACTGTGTTGGGCTCAAGACTTCTGGGCTCTTACTGCCTACTATTCGACCAGCACTGTGTTAGCCAATCCTTCTTTTGTCGCATATGCCTCAGCTTCTATTCCACCCCACACGCCTCAATAATGAGCCACCACTTCACAAAGTCATTTAAACATTAAACAGATTGTTTTAAAATCAATTTGTCGGCTCACTGGAAGCCAGTGAAGAGATTTGAAAAAAGTAGTGATAGATTCCTGTCAGGATAGTTGAAAAATAAATCAGACCATTACATTCTGAACTTTTTGCATTTGTTCAATTTGAAATGTGTGAATCCCTAATATATAGGGAATTACAGTAATCATGTTTTGAATTTATCAGGAAACTGACAACCATTGGATAGGAACATGTTTTAACAAAGGGCAATGTCCATCACAAAAGACTCAGTTTGTGGAAGGATGATTTTACTAATTGGTTAATTTGAGCTTCCAAGTTTAGGTCTCATCGGCAATGCAGTCTGTTTATTTTTTTCTTTAGTCACCGAGCTTATGGCAATATCAAATAACATGAGATGGGGGATAGTTTATTGAAATGTAGCTCTGGGGATGAAAAACATGATATCTGTGATGTTAGGATTCAGTTGTAACACATTATTCAGCATCTGCAAATTACCTGCATCCAAGCAAGCGATGCAATGATCAACGCTTGAATATAAGTCATTGACTCTGATATAAACTTGTGTGTCATATGCATAAGCTTGCTACTCCAGGTTATATTGAATAAACATGTCATATACTGGTCTGAAACACATGTCTAACAGAAGTGGGGATAACGGAGAACCTTGTGCAAACCCAAATGTAATGTATTTTGTGGGAGAAAAAAATTGTAGGTGTATTCATGTTGAGTCCTGTCCGTCAAAAATAACTTTAACCATTTGCAGACCTGGGTGGAAATATTAGCATATTTTTCAAGGTGTTGAATAAATATGGCATAAATTACTGTATCAAAGATAGTAGACAAAGCCAACATTATTAGTGAAGTCAGGCCACTGATATCTGCTTTTTCTAAAATGTCACCCCATAGTATAAGTAGAGAAGTGGTTGTGTCGCGTCCAGGACGAAAACCACAATGGTGATGATTATGTAGTGAATTAGATTCAACAGACCATTGCGGATTAACTGAAACTGCCTGTTTTATGATCTTGAAAAACCAAGGACGACTACTGTCAGATCTGTAGTTGTTCATTATTGATGGGTTTAAGGATGATTTTTTAGATGAATGTTTATCATTGATGTCTTTACTTGAGGGCAGAAAAATGTTTTGGCTAAATATTTGTTTATAAATACCATAATCCTTTCTGCAATTGGCTCTCTAAATATTTTTACTAACAAAACAAAACTATCTACCACTGGACATTATTACTGATCATGGTGTAAATTAAATTTCTTCTTTTTTTGGACTTTAAATCAATTGTCCCACTTGTCACCATCCTGGTATAACACTCAGATGAACTTTGTTTAAAACATTATTTATTGAAATGGCAGCAGTCCAAACAGAATTAATACAAAATAAGAACCACTGAATACAATTAGAGAAACAATTAATAAGAACATAGTATCCAACCAAGGAACAGAACATTGGGTGATTACAACTAAGTATAGAGAAGAGATTAGCAAGAACAGGAGATCGGACATGTATTTTGCCATTTTATTGGTATATGCTCAGAGGGACTGAAGCTTCAGAAAAGTTTTAAAATAAGAAAGTGGTGAGTCAACAGCTTGAAAAAAAGTTCAATGATAACTTTCTTATTTATTATCCCATACATCACACAATGCTTGCTTTATGGAGCCATAAAACATCAAGTTAATCATTCATTTGATTGATTGTTCATTCTTATGTATTTGCTTTTTCTTGGCATCACCTAGGGAACAATGATAAATCAAGTCAGACATTAATTTTATTGATTGTTTGTTCTCATACTTGTTGGCCTTTGACACTGTGGTGGAAGATGAAGATCAAGGATATGCAATTATAAATCATTTAATGGAAGGATTTGACCAAGACACAGGTTCTCAAATGCCACCACAAAATCTCTAAAAAATGCGTTATCAAACCAATAGCTCTTATTATGCCTTGCATATCTTGGTAAATTACTAAAGCACTGTGACAGAAAAAGATGAATAAACCATTTAGATTCTGGGTGGATGAGACTATCCATACAAATGTAAGCATACGATTTTGTCAGCTCAGTGCATATGTATTCAAGCAAGCATCCAAATTATCAAGAAAAGAGTATGCAGCACCTAGCAGCCGATAACATAACACTATACAATTCTTCTGATCACTGATACAGCATCATAAAAGAAGACATTATGCTGGTTTGATCCATTCAAGAATTGAGACATTACTTATTTTACATTCGATCTTAGAAATTAAAACAATTCCTACCCCTTGTCTAGAAGATCTATTGAGCCAGGAAATGGAAAATCCAGAGAGCATGAAAGCAGGGAACAACATTTGCCATCACCCATAAGCTAATTTTTCATTTTCCATTGGTTGTATTTTTATGGGACTGAGTTTGAAAAGGGTGTGGTTTTTAATGCTAAACCAGTCTGCTTGGATACAATGTGTGGAGAGGTTTATGGCGTGTCTGACATTCCACAGCACCTTGTTTAGAGCCTCGAAAAAGCAGAATGGCAGTCCTGTGAGGAGGCTTGAGCAGCTATTAACCTACTCTGAAATTATTAGTATTTTTATTATTATTATTAGTAGTATTATTACAATAATAACAATTATTATTATTATTATTATTATTATTATTATTATTATTATTATTATTATTATTATTTAATGGTTATACCTCGCCACACACCCAGAGCCCTCGGGCGCACACATGGACATGAAAGATTTTGAGTATTAGTGGTGTAAAATGCAAGATAACATTTTCAATTGGAATGTTCTATTCATTGAATCTGGCAGTTTTGAGTGTGGAACTGATACATTGTTGGAATTTACGGTAGCTGTCAAAGAGGACTGCCAGATGAAAGGGTTAGGAGATCAGATGATAGAATATTACATATAGAGGCTCTGGAGAGGGGCCAGGAGCTATATATCACTTTGGCTTTGAGAAGTTAAGCATAACGCATCATAGCATGCTAGAATCCTGCGTAGATCACTGTTAGTCCCAATTTACAAGGAGTTTCAGGGCACTGAGCCATCGAACTATAGGCTACTTGCGATGCTAGACATATCAGGGAAAATCTTTGCAACTCTGGTACAAGATAAGCTTAATAAGTGGGTAGCCACCATTAAACCTACTCGATAATATTCAACTGGGCTTCAGAGCAGTCCCAAGTACAACTCACTTTATCAGACTTATTGCCAACCTAATACAACACTCTAAAGCTAAGGGTTCGCCATACCTGCATGTAGCCATGGCTGACTTAAGTGCAATGTTGGACACCGTTGTTATGGATACATTTTGGGCTAAGATGTATGGCTAAGATGTATGTCCACATGTTTACTCGGATGGTGTCTTGAGAGCAATACCTGGTTTCTATGAAAACACCTCAGTGCAAGTTAAGTTGGACAGTAGGGGAGCCATCACACAGCCTATTAAAACCACTACTGGGGTTAAGCATGCTGACCCCCCTTCTGTTCAACATTGATATGACAGACCTCCCAAAGGGATTGGGGAAGATTCACAACTGTCCTCCTAAGATCAAGGGTGTGAGTGTACATTGTACCACACATGCGGATGATCTGGTTCTGGGTGACCGGACACTCGCAGGGATCAAAAACGTATTAAACGAATTGCAGAGATATGCAAAAAAAAATGGTTTGCAAATTAATTTTGACAAAGCAGAATTAATGCAATTTGCACATAATGATGTTCCTACTTCTAAAATCTTGATTGAGGAGAAGCATGTTGACAAGTTAATACATCTAAATATTTTGGGATATAGCTTACCACAAAAGGTGATTATACAGCTGTTATCACTGAGCAAAAAAGTAAGTGTGTAGTACTAACAACTATGATAGCTAAATTACGTAAAGATTACTCAGGATGCAGCTTAAAAGGAGTGTTAATGCACAGGTCCCTGTGTATGTGTGATTTTAGATGGTTGAAGGTAATTGAGGGACATTTCTGGTGGCAGATTTTGGGTCTTTGCCAAAACACCTGGCTGCAAGGGTCAACTTCAAGACCCTCTGCATTGTCCACAAGGCTTTCTGGGGCTTGGGACCACTCTACCTCCAACTTTCTCTTCTAAAACATCTTCCTTCTCAAGCTCTCTGCTCATCCACCTCAACTCTCTAAGGGTCAGACTCTTCTCCAAGCAGACAGTTGGGGGCAGATATATCTCCTCGGCTGCCGCCTCCCTCTCGACTAGCCTCCCTGCCTCTCTCAAACTTGAGCAGAACCACCTCCGGTTCCGGAAGCAACCTAAGACCTTGCATTTTGCTTCTGCTTTCTCTCTTCTTCTCCCCTGCTGATGCACCTGACTGCTCCGTGTACTGGACACCTGGTCACCCTCTGAGCTTTGGCCTAGGCACCTGCATGTCCAGTTGCCCTTACACTGCCTCTGGGCTGCCCAGCATGTAATGATCTCTATCTGCAACCCTACGGTCCCTTCTCTCTACACTTATGAGCCACCCTCTGGCTGCACCTGTGCGTTAACTGCACTTCCCCCTTCCCCTTCCCGTTGGCACGTCTACCCTTCCCTCTTCCCCACACTTGCGTGATCTGAATGACACAATACCTAGTAAGATCGTTATTTTGTTCTCCCTTGTTTCCCCCTCCTTGTCTTATCTTCTCTCTGATGAAAGAGGATTTAGATGTGTTAGATGGTCTGCGGAGGGGATGACTGGTGCTACTGCTTCGGATGACTTACACCACAGCTTTGCGATTTGAGGTTGGCTTGTCCCTTCCCTTGGGCGTCCCTATCACTGTCTGATATTCCCTGGAAACTACCTTTCAGCCTCTTTCTCTCTCTCTCTCTCTCTCTCTCTCTCTCTCTCTCTCTCTCTCTCTCTCTCGGGAAAGGGAACACTTGTGTAAAGGCGGGTTATAAATGCCACATCATATCATATCAAGTAATTAGACTTGAATTGGGACGTAGCTCTTTACCCACTCTTGCATTAAAAAGGAGATGTTTTCTTTTTATAAAATCTAAGACAGGACCTGCCTGCCCATTGCTGAAATTGATAGAAAATAGTACAGGAATGGGTCATAAGTATATGCAAGTGATATATTCGACCTTAACGACCATAGCGTGGAAACCTGATTGGGGATCTGATTTGCATACTCTAAAGAAATAATTTGTATTGAAGTTGGAGAAGTGGGATTGGGTCCAAAACTATGCTCATAGGGAACAAATGAGCAGTTATAAAGAATTCAAATATGTAACGCATCTCCCCAAGGTTATCTAATGCTATGCTCTTCACCCGCTTTGCACAGGTTTATCTTGCAGTTAACCCTGAATAAACTTCCTGTGTTATCAAACGGAGGAATTTTTCAAGCAACAGGAACTGCAGATCTAACGTGCCATTTTAGCAGAATTACGGGTAAAGTGGAGACTGCATGTCACATTTTAACTGAATGCCGACCAAACAGTCCCCTTTCTATGAAGGTATTGGTCTCCTTTGTGAGCAATTATGAAAGCATCAGTGATGATGCATTTTGGGAATACTGTCAGAACACTCCTAATAAATAAACTGAGACATTAGTAGGCAAATTACGATTGACATTTAATCATGTTTAATGTGTGTATGTGCTATTGTCTGCTGTTTTCATTTATCACTCTGTAAATTATCATCTTTTATATTGTGTATGTTTTCTCTTTTTATGATCAATCATGTTAATAATATGCAAACAATATATTGAATTAATGTAACATTTTGATATTAGTTTTTGTTATTTATATAATGTGAAATGTTCTATGAACTAAAACACTTTAAAAATAAAATAAAGCTTCATAGCTCCATCCAGTGATGAATGGTGGAAAGAGAGTTTGTGATGGGAAATTATCATTCTGCGTAGAAAGGATGAAAGCAATTGAAGATTTTAGCATCATCATCAAATAGATGCTTTCACAATCTGAAGGTGAACAATATAGTTAAACTTGTACACACACCAGGAACTCAGTAAGAATAATGTAATCATAGGTGTGGTTTTGTCGTTTCTGGGCAGCAATTCAGTTAAATTTGACATGGGGTCAATCTTACTAAGAAGGATCCCATTATCTATGTGACACCACACATTTGACATTTGGGAACATGTGAAGTGTAGTGTTAAGAATACATTTTGCCTCACTAGTTGTTATTTTTCACTCTGGAGCATGAGTTTATATTGATATTGAGACTCTTAAATCATCATGAAAACTAATGGGTTACACTTTTGACTTTTTCTTTCTTTAGCGTATTGGCTGCATCAGCCAAGGGACACTCATGCATTGACTATTGATAGCACACATACCCCTGGATTCCTTTACATATCAGGTGACTTATGAAGCTTACAGTGAATTTTACAATAGATGTATCCATAGTGTGAAAATACAAAGGTTGCATAAGTATTTACGTTAATTTTTTCTTGTTAAATTGCAGCAATTCACAATGGACTGTACCCCTGAAGAAGAGATCCAAATCTCGAAACGCGTTGGATTTTATATTAAAAATCTATTTGTGACAAGGGAGTATTTGCAACGTCATTCAAAACATCATTCAATTTATTATTTACTTTCCTTATACATTTAAAATACCTCTCATAACCTCATGTGTAAATTTACATAGGAATATTTGGGGATAATTCCAGACTTATGATAGTGTGCACAGGATGGGAGTTCCCACATCTCTGGGAACGTTCTTATTTGTGTTCAGACTTGTTGTGTGGACACATGATTATGTAAGTATGTGTTTTCTTGTTTTCTTTTCTTCTGGATTAGTCCTGACTTCTTATTTTCCACCCAGATTTCATTTGAGGAAAGGTCCTTGTGAACATTAACTTTCTGTGTCCGTATTGCAACTAGTGACAGCCAGTCTTCTGGCCTATGGACATCCATTTACATGGTAAAATGAATTGTATCTCTAAGTGTATCCCTGTTTACCTTCCATCGCAAAAGTAGGACAAGGGAACTGGGGAAACTGGTGCAAGGTGGGTAATGTGAAAACAGAGTACCTGAATTATTTTCTTCTTCTTGTCTTCCTCTACAGCTTGGCAGCGAATCAGGCTGCCATACTTACCTGATTCCCTAGCCACCGTGTGTATTCATTGATGGAGTCTGCGCTCTCAGGAGGGGAGTCTCAATATTAGTAGAACTACTGCTCCAGGCACTATTTTGTGTTTTACTCAGCAGATTCATGACATTTTGATTCATCTCTCATTACCACATATCTCATGACTTCCTTTCAACACTTGAGGACTAAGGTAGTCACATATAATCTCTTAGATGTCTGGAAATAGGAAATCACTGTAGGTGGTTCACAATTGTTCTACTTAAATTGTGCTCCTTGCCCCCCCCCCCCATACTTTAGTTATAGATCAATGAGTTAATGTAATTTAGTAGTAGGTCTTTGTGATGAAAACCATGCATCTTTATACCTGGTCCACCATGTCTGCATGCACAGGATTGAGCTTTGGTTCAACGGTTTCATGTTGGTTGCATTGTACTCAATTACCATGGCATAGTTCTTTGAATGCATCTTTTGATGACTGGATATTGGGTGCTACTCCTCTATCTTCAAGTCAGAAGGCCTGACAGCTCTGATCAGTGCCTCTAGCAATGACAAAACTGTTTATTTCAAATTAGTAATCCAAAAAAAAATCCATTTGATCGCATTTATGTTAACACATGATGTTAATGCAATGCAGATGCAAATACAAATTAATAATTGTCTCATTAAATACATTGGCCCTCATTACGACCCTGGCGGAAAGTAACTGACCTGACCGCCATAGCGTAAATAGCGTTTCCGCCATTGCACGATGGAGGAAAGTGCGGCTAATTCCGACCCATCGGGCACGAGCATTACGCCATGGCGGAAGTGCAAAGTCCGCGATGGCGGAAATGTCCCCAAAACGCCCCTCACCGCCGTCGTACGGCGCCCTAGGTGCAATTCCGCCACCCATCATAGCGGTCACCGTAATGAGCGGTAATCGCAAAATACGGTGACCGTAAATATACGGAAACGGAAGTAAAAACATGGGGCCGGAACGGGAAACAGCACGCCGTACACCTATAAAATCAGAATCCCAACACAACCATTAAAAATCCGACCCTGAGACACATCCCAACCCGTTAGCCACCCTAGTTAAAACAATCAAAATGGGAAAAGTTGCTAAAAAAGCGTGCGACCGCAAGCGGCAGGTCCACTTCTCCCATGAGGAACTCACCGTGCTCACAGAGACCCTCCAGGAGAATGCTGCCGTCGTCTTCTCGACGCAAATGACCAGGACGGCACTTGCGAACAAGAAGGCCATATGGGCCCTGGTGGAACAGCGGGTAAGTGCGGTGGGGACCGCACCCCGCAACCCACAGCAATGCAGAAAGCGATGGGACGACTTGCGGATACGCGTACGGAGCATACTATCAGCCAACCGTAACATTGCCACAGCTACCGGGGGAGGATCGGAATCACCCATCAAGTTGACCCCCTGGGAAGAAATCTGTGCCTCCACCATTGGAATGGAGAGTATAGAGGGAGTCGGAGGGATGGAGAAAGGAGTGCAGACATCCGAAGAATCAGGTAGGTGGGCCAAATAAAACAATGCTAAATCCACAATGTCCAATCATGTGAGGTACCATGTGTCCACATAGTGCAACAGAAACACATGTCCAGGAGAACGTCCACATACATTGGCCTGATAGCGCACTTTAAAACTCACATTAAATACATAAATAATTAAAAATCCTAAAAACACCCTCTACACGTGCAGCATGCACACCCTAACTGCAGGCTGCAAAACAACTGCATCCTCAATCCACACAAAAATGAAACCACCTCCAAGGCCCTGACCCAAATCACCCTCAGGTACCACCCCAATGCATGTGATACATTGCCATTCCAATTTCCACAGACCCATAAATAACGCTCGCCCTCCTTTACTCCACCACAGGGTCCGATTCAAATGACGAGCTCCAGGACACCCCTACCAGCACACCTGCAAAGAGGGCCAAGACCAACGGCCAAAGACCCTCCACCTCAGCTGCACGGATCAAGACACGGCAGCAGCACAAATCAAGTGGCAGCACACAGGAGGGGACTTCAACAGGCACCCCAGCAGCCAGCATGCCCACAACAGCAGCACCACAGGTCCCCCCAATGGATGCCACAGAAGGCACTGCTTCTGGTGGCAGCAGCACCATAGGTGACACTGCATTAATGGCAGCATGCTCCGACACAGAAAACGGTGCTGTCGATGTAGGACCCATCCATGACCTGTCTCAATCCCCCTGTTTGTTTCATCCCGTACACCATGAGGATACCACGCAGGGGCACCCACAAGACGACGACTGGCCATCCCCCACAAGCCCTGTGGCAAGGCAACATGAGGTGATCAGCCCCTCTGTGACACCACCGCAAATGGCCATGGCCCAGCAGAGGCAACAGTCCCTCGACCAGGTGATCGTGCAACAGCAGCAACTGGCCACGCTCCTCAAGGAGCATGCTGATGAATGTGGGGGTTCTAAGGCAGTCATAGGAACATCTACTGAGACACTTAGGGCACAAATGGAGAGAAGTACAGAGACACTAAGGGTACAAATGGAGAGAAGTACAGAGACACTAAGGGTACAAATGGAGAGAAGCACCGAGAGCCTGAGGGGGGAACTGCATGCGACGTCCAAAGACGTATGTGGTGAACTTTCCGCTGTGCGCCGTGTGCTCACTGAGCTCTCACAAACCCTTAGGGACATGCATGGACGTGAGCAGGCAGAGACATCATCCGTTGCAAGTTCCGTCCAGGGCAGCCCCCAACGTAGATCTGGGAGGAACCTGCGCTCCACAGGCAGGGGTGCCCCTGATACCCGGAGAGGGGGCTTGCAATAGCGTCTGCCCACTGACAATGAGCATCTTTGGACACTGGTGTTCGGGGGGGAGGTAGAAGGGTGGAGGGGGGGTGTTGGGCTTTCTTGGGTGGCGGGTCGATGGGGTGTGTAACATAATTTCACATATGCTATAAACATTACATAATCACCCAATGAGATGTGTGGACATTGATCTTTGTGTACGAGGCCATTATTGGCGTACAGTCCACATTGTGCATGTTCCAGACACACACAGTGCCACAAGTCCCGTGTCCATGTATCAGCCACCAGGCGTGAGTGCTAGAAGCATGAATCTATGATATTCTGACGAATTTCACGGGCCTCCTGTGCCTCGCGGACTCCTTGAGGTGCTGCCACATCCCCACCCTCATCATGACCATCTTCAGGTGCTTGCAGTTCTGCGTCAGGGGGCATGGGCACATTTCTACGTACGCACATGTTGTGTAGCATGACACATGCCATGACCATCTTTGCAACCTTCTCATGGCGGTACAGGAGTGCCCCGCCAGACCTGCTGAGGCAGCGGAAACGACCCTTCAGTAGGCCGAATGCCTGTTCAATGACTACACGGGTACGTGAGTGGGCATGGTTGTAGTCCTCCTCATGCTGGTTCTGTGGGTTCCGGAGTGGTGTAAGGAGCCATCTCTTCAGTGGATACCCGGCATCACCTGTATGTGGACAATAAAGGATGTTTGTGGAATGACATTGCTACGTACGCACCCCCCCCTTCCTGCCAGGTCATTGCCGCATCACATACCCCACATTATCATGCATGAAATGAGACTCACCGAGTAGCCAGGATCTGTTCCCTGCGTGTCGCTCCATGTAGCGTGGTATTGTAGAGTTCCTCAAGACCATAGAATCATGGGTTGATCCAGGAAATCGGGCACAACAATGTGTAAAGATCCTGTTGGAGTCACACACCATCTGTACATTAAGAGAATGATATTGCTTCCGGTTGCGGTACTGGGCCTCCATGGCATGTGGGACAACCAATTCCACATGGGTGCAGTCGATGGCACCAATGCAACCCGGTATGCCGGCCAGTGCATGGAATCCAACTTTTGTGTTTGTAATCTCCTGCTCCGAGCGTGGTAATGAGATGTAGTCGTCTGCGTGCTTCAGGAGGGCATCGAGCACTTGCGATAGTGTCCGTGACAACAGTGGCTGTGAAATGCCATGCAACTGTCCGACTGTGTGCTGGTAGGTGCCTGTGGCCAGGAAGTGGAGTACAGACACCACCTTCAGTAGGGGTGGGATGGCGGTTGGGCTATCTATCATGCTGACAAGGTCAGCGTGTGTCATGTCCACAATGGCGGTTATGGTGTCCCGGTCCAAACGGTAGAGGGTGTGGATTTGCTCAGCAGTGAGGTTGAACGGATGAGCTCGGAGGCGTGGGATTGCGGGATGCCTGCGTGGTGGTAGTGGCTGTGCTGGTGGGCCTTGCTGGCCCTGCCTTGCCCTCCTCCTCCTCCTGCGTCTCCTCTGTGCGGCCGGTTGTTGTAGTAGTTGGTGTTCGTCTTCTTCTTGAAGTTGTAGTACTTGCAGTGCTATCAGGTCCCCCAGGGCCAACATTGCTAGTCCTGCCGGTAGCATTTTGTAGTGGGTGTGGTTGTGGGAGGGGGTTGGGTGTGCAATTTATGTGTTTTCAGGCTGTATAGCCTCCACCTGTGGTGATTCATTCCACCTGTGCCAGCTGCAATCCCCTTTGGGCGAGCACGTCCCGCACACAACGCTGCAATGTGACGCATGGCATCTTGCTATTACAATCATGTATTTAATCCCGATGGCAGTGAAATATTGGTTTATATGTTCATTCTGCTATGGTCCCATTGTTTCACATACTATCTTTGCAGTCGCGAACAAATTTGTGAAGGGTCAGTGGAATGTAGTACTCGATTAACGCTGGACCCTCATGCAGCACTGTACCGAGGTTCACCGACGGGCGGGGCGTCCCATTTGTGAGTGAAGCCAGTTGCCATTTTCACACACTGCCGCACTACATGGATGAATTTGTGATTTCAAGCGGTCACAGATGCCTTATCGACGTGATGTTGCAAATGAGGAATTCGAAGGACAGCGCTTTCGGTTTTCAGCTAGCGGTGAGGAGACGCCCACAGGTCTGACTGCAAATATAACGTTCTATTGTTTAATGTCCTTGGGACAGGGGCCATGGCGAGAATGCAATGATTGATATGAATAGTATGGGATGCGCAATAGCGTAGTGGACGATAAGGCAGGACTTTCCCAAATACATGTTACTTCACAACACTAGAATTCCGGGCTGGAGCACAGTGGATTTTGCAGACTGCATTACGCACAGACTCAATGGAAGTTTCAAATGTGATGTGAGTAAATAATCAGGCGTTTTCATACCGGGATGAGGGAATGATGTATGGATGCATGGACAGATGATTTAATTGAGAGTTTGCCATGTACATGGCTTTTCGGGATCTATCCCCTTCCCCTGCGCTATGTGATGCAGAGCTGCCATAGTGGGACCATCGTCTATCTGCCCTTGTTGAACCCTCCCTGTCTCGACGCGCCTTCAAACACTTGTGTCTATGCACGTTACGAATCCCATCTAATGGATTTTGTCTTAACAGACGCATGCACACAAACACTCGTTTGTAATAGTGTTTTCACCTCGATTTATATAGTTATGATTCGCAAGTGATTTTTGGGTGGAAATAATCCTTTTGAGTGGGCTAGCATGCATATGGCTGTGGATTTAGTGTGATCATTGAAGTGAGTAATACAAATGAAGTTCTGATGCCCATGCTATTCTTTTTCATTTCATTTGGGTGACAGGTATCTCCTCCCCTTTTGCCGCTGCCATCTGTATGCCACTCCTGCAGATGGCTTTTACTCCCGACACCTGCTGCTTCGAGTTAATCAGTGGAGCACCATTACGATCTTATGGGACGATCGCAATGGGCCACATGCCCTTACGCAGTACTAGTGGCTAGGAGCTACATATCAGCCTTTCAGCTGGACTAGTGCCTACCTAATGGGACGGCCCTGCGGTTCTCGGCGCTTCCATGTTGCCTTTTTGAACGTGAATGTAGCCCCTGTGTACCATGAAGGAACAGGGCGTCACACAAGAAGAAGCTGGTCATTTATTGCGGATGCAGCCCACAGTAATGAAAAATATTTTGGAGTTTATGACCCAATAGCTGTATGGGCTTGGTGAATTTGATGTGCATTAAAATTTGATTATGATTTCAACCGTGTGGCGTTATTCTTTGCAAGTAATGTAGCATATTCCTATTTGTGGAGCGGTGTATTGTGAGGAGATCTGCATTGGGTTCCGGCTTCTGTGTATAGTTGCGTGGTACTGTACTGGCCGCGTTTGCCTACGAAGCCCAGTAAGGTCAGGGATGGGGCCTGCCATTATGACTGTTTTAATGATGTCATGCTCAGGGGCGGGGGATTAGCTTTTGTGTAACAGATGCTGGTCAGCCAGGTGGATTGGTGGAATGATGTGATTATCAGAAAATGGCTGGTCACAGGTGCCTGTGTTTGCGTGCGTTTCTTGGAGGGAGACTGAGGTCATGTCCATTGGAATAGCTTCTGTATTCGTGCCATCTGTGCCCTGCAGCTCCCATTGGCCCCTCTTGAGATGAGCCTGGCTGCTCAGTCACTCTGCCAACTTGTGTGGTACATGCTTATGCTGATGGTTGGTTTGTTTACTGGCAAGGGTACAGGGCTGGTGCAGTCTCCCTCAGGATACTGCTTTGAATGTTGCCTTACGCTGGTGTCAAGCGATGGGGGCCTGTTGTTGTTTTGTCTCATGTTTCAGTTCATTTTGCTGTACTTGAACCTTCACGTGCCTGTGCTGCATCAGTACGGCAATGGTGCCATGCCAAATATGGATGGCCACTCACAAGGCACTTGGAGCCCCTACATTCATTTGTTCGTTGGCATGCATGGGTGACTTGTACATTTCACTGGTTGCATTGTGTAACTTCATTGCACCTACGAGGTGTTGTGCAATGTGGGCAGGGAGTGGTGTACAGGCACTCAGTAGGGCCATTTACGGTTGGTTCACAATGCCGTAATTCTCACCATGGCGGAATGGTACTTTCCGCCATGCTTGATGGCGTTAAGTGAATGTCCGCTAGGGTCAGCATTCGCGTACCGTTGCGCCATGGTGGTAATTACGGTTTGGCATGGCGCGCGTGCGCGTACTTGGTGCAGTTTGCGTTGGCGTTCACTACGGTGTCGCTGATGGCATCGTACTTTACGGTGACGGGTCATAATCGCACCGAGCGGTATTCGATGGCGGTATTGCATTTCCGCCATCGTTTTTCGATTTCCGCCAGGGTCGTAATGAGGGCCATTGTGTCTATTGTGGAACGCTATTGTTTTGTTCCAGGTGTATGGATGCTGGTGAAATTACTTTATGGGACTTAATTACAGCAGTGACAGTCTTGAAGTGGAAAGTTCGGCAGACTAGAATCAGGTGGTTTAACTGATAAAGTGGGTCTCGATAACTCAGACGACAGTCCATTGAATGAAGTTACTGCACTGTTGAACTGCATTTCAGAGGTTGCTACATAGCTCAGAAATGCTGCTTTATAACTTCTCCTATATCTTCTGCAACTCCTCCCTATGTTACCACTTCGTTCTGTATATTACATGCTCTTCCAGATGTTACCCTCTGCTCCAGTGTCTCATCACCACCCCCTTGCTTCTTCTTCCCCTCTTACCTCCAACAGCCCCCACCTCTCCAGATTTCTTGTAACATACTTCTAACTCTTCTGTCCACCAGACTCAACTTGCTCAAACAATGCACCTTCAGCAACTGGGGATAGATGCATGTCTGTTATGTTCTCTCCTCCACCTTGGTTGACGTTTTAATGAGGCTCTATACCTGTGTGGTAATCAGTGAGCACTGGCATATGGTAGATTCCTTGAGTGCACCAGGGGGGACTTTGTAAGGTGCTGGTTGGCTCACACCAATATTTGGCCTGTCCATCATCTTGGAAATGCAATCTGTTATTCTGACCCTTCCTGAGGCTATGTGCTCTAATTCAGGGTTGTGGTGTTTACAGGGTTTGCATTACTGTCTGGAAAAATAAGTGTTAATCTTTCAATACTTTTGAATACAGTAGTAGTACTGTGAAGGAGGGAAGCATGAGATTGTTTCCCTAGTGTAATATTTTATTTCCATTTTTCTGCATTTGGGAAGCCTCAGGTTGGAAATGCTGTACCCACAGGACCTCAGTGCTGCATTTTACAGTTCACTTTCTGAAACAAATTAGGTAAAAACCCAGATTGTTTACAACTGGTTTTGTAGGGTAATACGTGATAAAAATGCATTAGATTCCAAGACACCAATAATGCACAGAAGCATTTCCCATGCATTTCCGTAATGCCTTTGTGCATTATATGCCAGTACTCTGCAAGAGTAAAGCACATATTCATATTGTTTGTTACCGTACATGACCATGTTGGTGCACCTAAATGTGCCAGTATTCCCACACACAAAATACTCATGTTGGCTTTGCCGATGATGCCAGTAATGATACCATAACAAAATATGTTCATGTTTTCTCTGTCAATATATGGCAATATCCCCATGTAAGAACATACCACTGTTGGCTTTGACTTAATGGCAGTACAATTAGACGTAGTACAGTATGAAAACATGGTCTTTCTGGCTGCACAAATCTCCCCCCTCCTCCTGACATAAGAACACTCTTCATGTTATATTTGCCACCTAACGCTAGTAGAAATGTCATGTGTAAAGAAGGCATGGTATCAAGAATAGACAGACAAAAGTGATCACTGTTCAATGGTGTTTATTAAACTGTATATGCAGGTTGGAAAACGCTTAATCTAAACCGAAATCTAAGATGGGAGCAATCTGTGACCATCAAATAATATAAGGCATTCCTAGTGGCGTCTTGTCAAATGAAAGGGCCTATACTAAGAAAATTATTTTGCCAATCCTTACGCTAAATACAAACAAAGAGTGGGGGATAGGATTCAAAGGAAAAACATAAATGTTCACAAATAATAAGTCAGTGTGCAGTAGTCAGGTTCTCCCTTGCCCACATTTTGTGCATGGGACAAGGCGGGACTCCGGAGCACAGCACACTCTCAAGCTTACCCAGCAAGAGACTACAGTTCTACTCTCAGATATAGGTACCTTCTGTGGCTAAAAAAAGACTCCTGCTTCCGAGAATCTGACGTATTCCAAAAATAATAAACAAAAGTTCCTTTCTGCTTGCACATTGGGTGATGCTTTTTCACCCCTAGATCCTCCTCTTCTGGGCTCAGAACCCTTTTCGAATGTTAGCCTCCCTCCGTCTGTTTCATTATGGCTTCTAACACAATCTCCTCTGTGACATTCACAAATATTAATATCTTTACTTTAAACAGTTCACTGTGGAAAACCCTCTTCCGGGTTCACTCTTGTTAACACACTATTTATTGGGACTTAGGCATTACCCCTTTGTTATCAGCATCCATCCGTCGGGTTCACTCTTGCCAACTTTGCCAATCATATAATTCCTTAAACAGTTCTTACGATGCGCAATTCACTTCCATTAGCTTTAGAATCATCCGCTGGTCAAAGACATTCGACTGTGCAGAGGATTTCAACAGACCCCTGTATGACCACTTTGACCCCTTTCTCGCCTTTACCAAGGCCTTCTGGTAATGATAGTTTCAACAATAGGGTAATCGCCTAGAGTTTCTCGAGTGAGCACCCACGTGGTGCCTGACTCTTCTGTAGCTGGTTTTCCCCTCTCATATTAACAGTTCTTTATATTTTCTTCATTTAGCTGTTTGTTATGGCATCCCTCCATTGGTTCCCTCTTGCCACTTCATAATTCCTTTTACTTTCTTCTATTGCGGGATTCACTTCCCTTGCATTCTCAATGGTTTGTCGGTCAAAGACTTTAAACTGTACAGGGATTTTGCTGGACCCTTGTAGAACCACTTTGACCTTTTCCTTACAGCTGCCCTAGAGCCTTCTGGTATCAGTAGTTTCATTCAATGCGGGATCAACCAGAGTCTCTTGAGTGAGAACCCATTAACAATTTAAAGATCTTTGAACTTTCCTGAATGTGCCACTTTGCAACATTCATTCAACACAGTTTGGTTTCTTTATCGGCTCCCCTTCGACTCACCGGCTGTGATCAACTGCTTGGCTCTTCAGAATATCTGCAGTAAAGGCAGGTACCACAGTAGCAGGTGCCTCCCTCTGCCCTGCTCATCAGCATAGGCAGGCTCTGTGTACCGTTGACATCTGCTGCAACACACTTGGGCTATTGTTAGCAGTCTTACGATTCCTTCCACGGAGGTCTCGTGGTTCTGGGTCAGAAGGGGGAAGGTTTCTTTTCTCCTTGTCAGCCTTTCAGTTTTTGCCACCTTCCTCCTCCTCTTGAACTGCCGGGTTTGGACAGCTCTCTCGGCCTGCATTCTGCCTTGCTCATATTATGCACTTGTGCTCCACATTGTATCCTTCTTGGGAAGGGAAAAGGCCATCAGGTGTGTCCGATTCTGGTCAGTTTCCTGACTTTGCCTGTCTCGTGTATTGGGACATGTCAGGTAAATGGCTTTGGTGTTTCTCTGTCGTCTTTCGTCATATGAGAAAGTGTTCATGTTGGAAAAGCGGGGGTAGAGTGTTTCAGTATCCTACGTGGTAGGTTGGGAAAAAGGTGTTACAAGAAGTGGGGTACCATGTCTCACCCATCCAGGTGATCCTCCCTCACTAGTCCACCCCCTGGAATTGGATCCAACAGCAATGGCCGTGTCCTGGCCACCTGGATGACAGACCCCTGGAGACTAGTCGGGGAGACACCTTCAGGTTTCTCACATACCCTTCCCCTCCGCAAAATGAATTTGCTTGTTCTTTGCCTAGGTCCTTTGTTGTTAATACCTGGAAAAGAATAGGGACGAAAGATGTCAATGAATTCTCGTATATTCCACTGATCGGTTTCAGTTGTTATAGGTAGAGGTGGGGTGGTTGTACTGGCGCCTCTACAATAACCTGTGAATTCGTATTTAGGGTCTATGTTGGATTTTATGGGTTCAGACTTTTCCCAATTCCATATGGTAGAGTTTTGGGAGTGATAGTTTGTCTGCCATGAACTCTGGGGTAGAAAATCCCCATAAGGAGGTGAAGTCTCCTGTAAAAGAGTAGAGAATATGGAGAAGTCCCTCCCTAGAATAATTTCTTCGGGGACTCCTGGAAGGATGGCTGATGGTACTTCACATGATTCACCCCAGATTTCAATAAGTACAGGGTACACTTTGTTGTCTCTGTGTACACATGTAAGTCTGACTAGGGCTGTGTCATCTAGTTCTTTTATTGAAACCAAATTGGCACATTTATCTGTTTGTTTACTCTCTGAGTCAATTAAGGCCCATACTTGTCTCCCGTTTATCTAAGGTTTTTCATAGGAAAAATCAGTAGGAGTCTGACATAAACAGATGCTAAAGGTCTATGGTTCTTCCTCAGGTTCTTCCCACTCTTTGCCCATTAAATACGCTATTTCCATCATTTCATCCTTTATAATCTTTTGGCAGTGTCTAGCTAAGTGTCCTGTTTCTCTACAGGAGAAACAGACTTCAGGAGGTGGACTGCCTCCTTTTACATCCTCTCTTCTACCTTCATCTATGGTTTTCAAGTCAGTCTTCCTGATTTCCACTCTCTCTTGTGTCAAGCCTTCCTTACTTCGGAATGACCCCTCTGGTTTATCTCTTCCTTGAGTTGGAGGTTGGTGAATAAGTTTATGATCTTTCCGTTCCTCCTAACAATGCACCAGGTGCAACTGTTTAGCTGCATCTGAATGGTTTTGTGCAATGTCTATAGCTCTGGCTCGGGTAGGTCGATTTAGTTGCAGAGAGGCGTTATGCAAAAAAGACGGTAAGGAGTTAGTGAATTATTCCAAAGTGATCATTTATGTCTGTACTTCTAAACATTTGTCACTTATCTAGAGGAACACTGTGCTTTTGACATGTTCACCCATTTTTAAGGGGGTTTAACCTGGGTTCAATCTAATGGCCCTCAATTTCTGCCAGTAAAAAAATGCAGATTTGCCCCACTCTTTTAAGTAGCCCTTGTTTGATGGATCGGAGGTGGCTGCTTTGGCAAGATTAAGTAGCTGATATGAGGTTTGTAATTCGTCTTTCAGGAGACGGGTTAAATTGCATCTTTTAAGGTTCTCTTCCCATCCTAGTTGTTCAGCTAGGAATTTGAAGTTTAGAAAACAAATTCCTAAGTCTTCGCCTTCAAGATAGGGTTGGAGCACCCCCTGTGGTAGTAAAGGCCTTGCTTGCAGTCCAATTTCAACCTGCATCAGATGGGCTGCTAACTGGGCGATAACATTGGCTAAGTTGGCCATTTCTTCCGGTGGTGTAAGGGTTCCTGTCACAATGCCTGCCCCTGGGAAACCAGGTTTGGCCCAGCTACCCCGGAAGCAGGCATCATGCCATTTAATGCAAGCCCATGAACCCCAATTAGGGGCTATTTGGGTGCAGTCCTGGCGCCTATGGCGCCAGGCTCATAAGTTCAGAATCAGTCCTGGCGCCATGGGCGCCAGGCTCATGGTCAAGGACTTACCTGAAGCAGACCATGCTGCTAATTTACCTGGGGCAGACCATGCTGCCAGTGACCAGAAGTCAAATGAGGCCTAGGAGGGAGTATTTTTCCCTAGGAATTATTTTTTACTCGGGTGGGGCCACGGAAGGATACTTACCTGGAACTACTTCCAAGGCTATTTAAACCATGCCCTGACAGCAACCCATGC
This sequence comes from Ambystoma mexicanum, assembly GCF_040938575.1. Lineage (NCBI taxonomy): Eukaryota > Metazoa > Chordata > Amphibia > Caudata > Ambystomatidae > Ambystoma > Ambystoma mexicanum. The sequence continues at coordinate 414,281,199 of NC_090937.1, forward strand.
TTCGCGTTATTCTGCACCTGCAGCGTAATGCTCACTGTGCCTGCAGCAGCTTCCAGTCTTCAGCCACGCCCGCCTGGATGCCGGAGCTCCTGAAAACCTGAAAGAAAGCAGAGGGAAGGTTAGAACCAGAGTTTTACCTGCAATCCTTACCTGAATCCTGAATCTTCTTGGCTCTGACCTAGAAGGAAGAAATCATCAGATGTGCGCCGCTTTGCATCCTGCAGCGCCGCGCGGGAACTCACCTGAAGCAATCCTCCGCATTCCATCGCGCTTTTCAGCATCCAGCGGCCGCTCTCCAACACCTGTGGAAATAAAGACAATAAGGTGAGCAAGGGAGCATTCCCAGACAATAAAGGCAATCCCCAGGACTTACCTGATACCACAGGGGGTACTTACCTCATCTCGGGTCGGCGCGGCCTCCACAGCTTCTCTGCCATACCCCAGCCCCAAAGGGGAAACAAAAGCAACACAAAAGCGCAAGTAGGGGAAACCGAATTCCGCTACAGACTTATCTGGTTACTGCCTGAGGCCGCAATCACCGGAACCTCCACTGATTCAGCACCTGCAAAAGGAAAGGGTCACAGGTTAGACCAGGTCCTCATTATCGAACTGAACAGAATCCATAAACACTTACCTGCATCTTACTGGTTGCCACTTGGAACTCTTCTCAAGAACTATTAAGGCAACCTAGGGAATTTGGACAGAGTGAAGGTCAGACGTTTTTGAACTCTTTTTCAAACTATTTCCTTACGGAGTCAATACCGTTCTGCAACTCTCCAACATCCCACACCAGTGAAGTAACTGGTCATCCACGCGCCCCTGCGCTCGAGGCAGGATGGAGAGCTCATCTTTCCAAACTATCAGAAGAATTTTCATACGGGCAAAACAAGCTAAGATGGGTGGTCCGGTCCAGTCCATCATTTCGACGCCCGTGTGTCGATGGAAGAGATAAGAACAGCCCAGTTCAGATTGACGCCCCTGTGGACACCAGGTGAGCGTAACAGTTCCTTCTGTAGATGATTCTGAATCAGAAAGAAAACAACTTCAATTCCGTCAGATAAGGTTTCAAAATCGTCTGACTCTTCCGACTCTGAGTCTGTCGAAGTAATGGGATGCAGTGGATTTATCCCTAAACCTGATGGTCCTGCAATGGATAATGGTTGGGTACCAAAAATAAAGTGTTTGGAAGGAGGTGCTCTCGTGCTCCACCTTTTATCCCTGTGGGGAAGGGAAAGGGCCATCAGGTGTGTCCGATTCTGGTCAGTTTCCTGACTTTGCCTGTCTCGTGTATTGGGACATGTCAGGTAAATGGCTTTGGTGTTTGTCTGTCGTCTTTCGTCATATGAGAAAGTGTTTGTGTTGGAAAAGGGGGCGGTAGAGTGTCTGAGTATCCTACGTGGTAGATTGGGAAAAGGTGTTGCAAGAAGGGGATACCACGTCTCACCTGTTGGTGTCCCACTTCCACTCCCCGAGGACCCCCCATCCAGGTGGTACTCCTCAATAGTCCACCCCCAGGAACTGGATCCAAAATCAATGGCCCTGTCCTGGCCAACTGGATGACAGACCCCCGGGGACTAGTCAGGGAGACACCTTCAGGTTTCCCACACGTCACAGTAAATAATTATTGCTTTGAGGGCTGGCAAATGCCACTCCCTGATGTAAGAACACTCATCATGTTGCCTATAAGCTTAACACCAGTACAATAAAATGCATGCCAGAGTAAGGTAACATGCACTCCCCTCAGCCATGTAAGAACACTCTTCATGTTACCTTTGACCATGACACCAGTAAAGAATGGCATGCCACAGCATGAAAAGATGCCCTCCCCTCCCCATGTAAGGCCACCTATTATGTTTCCTTTGCCCTTAATGTGAGTACAAAAATCAATGCTACAGTGATACCCAGCCAGTCCCATTGTAGTGTCCTCCCTCAACCCATCCTTCGGGTAATAATGCTCAAGTTGGCTTTCCTTTGCCCAGAAATACCAGTACATATTGCATGTCTGTGTCAAAAATTGTTTATGCTCCAATACCCTCCCTTTGGCCCCAATCTCAGAGACAGACACACACACATACACACATTCAAACTCACACACACACACAAAAGCATTCATACACACACACATTTATACATATTCACCCACCAATCACACACCCATTACACTTCTCTGTCATTCACAGGAGCACCCATAACTTTTGCACAGCATTCTCATTCACACATGCACTCACACTCATGTACACCATTCACACAGCATTCATTTATATGCATGCACTTGCAAACACCCCTTTACATAAAATAATAAATACATACACACACTTATACACCACTTTGCATGCATGCACACATATATTCATGTATACACACAACCCTCAAACACATGCATATTGTGACAAATCTCTGGCTGTCATCACTGTTCCACTGGGGAAGCTGCTTCTCCTGAGGACAGGCAGGTGAGTCTGATACCCGATAGTGCCTCAGGGGTTGGTACTCAGCTGGAGGAACTATCTCATGGGCAGGGAACCCCCTATGGGATGAGGGGCAACAGCTTGGGAGAAACGTATATAATTCCCCTGCACCCCACCTCTCTCACCCTGTTATCCTGCAAAGGACTTAATAGTGCCACACAATTCCAAGTATGTCTGCAGAATAGACAATCTCTCCTCCCCAAGAAACATTGAGATGAGGAAGAACATTGAGTACAGGCATGACTATAATACTGGGATGAGGAAGAGCAGGAATAGCATCAATCTTGTGAGGAGTGAAGACATCACTAGTGGGACGAGGAAGAGCAATGACAACCTAGTGAGGAGTGAAAACATCACTAATGAGTCGAGGAAGAGCAGCAACAACCTAATAAGGAGTGAAGATCTTACTACTGAGACGATCAATCTGGCAGGTTCCGTAGAACCAAGGTGTGCCTACTAGAGGCCTTAGAACCGCCAATACCTTTCCCTTCATAAAATGGAAAAAAGGACTGGAAAGTGAGAGAGCTCATCCCAGGAGAAAGCAGGAGATTTGAATCCTGGCAGCAGGAGATGGGATGACAACAGTACCGAGAGTGGGATGCTTAATCGCTGGTAGGGGTGTTCCCAAATGCTCTGTCACAGACAAACACCCAAGAGAAGCAGAAGCCTGCGTCCCCATCCAGGGCAGTCTGGAGCATGAGGAGAAGTGATACGTTCATTTCAGACGTCGATAGTTAGCGCAGTCCCAGTGCAATCCCTGGATGCCACGGGGGCAATACAAGAAGGCCCAAAGCACCCATAAACAACCAAAGACCACCGGTAAACTCTTCAGACAGGTTGGTGAGAGTGAGACAGTTGGCAGTACGGCTAAGAGATGGGAGGATCATAAAAGCTAAACTGGGACCCGCACCCACAAACATAATCAAGGCATCCAAAGCAATCTTCATAGTCACAGTACCTGGCAGGATAGTATATAAGTTTGGCTGTGACCAACAACGTAGTAGGAAAGCAAGAAGACCACAATTAAAGAAAAGGCAAGTCTAGGACTTGCACCCATATGATGAGGTTCTTCCCTGAGGAAAGAGACAGAAACAAGTATTCTCAGACTAACAGAGACCCCCTGACAGACTTCTGCAACCCACTAAGGAGAATATAACAAGGAATTGGAGGAGGAGATTTTTCTATTTTAGGAACCCAAGACCCCTAAACCAGACCAGATTATTGAGGAATCAGAAAAAAAGATTGGTGGGAGAGGGTTTTCTATTTGGGGAGATAAAGTTGAAACCTTTTCCTGGATTAGATACAGAGGAAATAATAATAAGAGACGGAAGCGAATCGGAAGCGGCCTGACACGTACTCTGTTTGTTGTTGCTGTACGTTGGCGGTGCGGCTTGACTCGACGTCTGATGACTGAGAGAGTGGGTTCTCTTCTCTAACCTTCGAGAGCAAGTTCGAGCCCAAGTGAGTTCGAGCCAAGCGGGGCCCTGCGTGTCCCGTGAGAGGGAACTGGGCCAAACCAAGGCCAGTAGCATGGATGCAGGAAGGAGCCCCACAGAAGAGAGACTGCAGCAGGGTGAGCCGCAGGGTGAGCCGCGGAAACGAGAAGAGCATTGAGTGTTTCCTGCTATTGCCCGCCGCTTGCCGAGACACTGCTACTGCCTGTAGCCAAGAAGGTACTCAGGTGGCTGGTCTGTTGGAGTGAAGGCTTTGTCACTCTCTCTCCCCCCTGGCACTTCACCCCCCTCCCCTTCCCCTTTTAGACGTAGCCAGGAACGCTGTTTCAATGCATAGTGAGACAGCACCCTCCGATTAAGAAGGACGCCGTGACTACACAGATCCATAGTTTCAGCACAGCACGGCTCAGGGTGCCCTGATGATCACGCTGTGCGCAATACAGCGTGTAATTGTATTCTGTGGCTTTTATTTACCACGATTAACCTACAGCTCATCACTAAAAACTGGCATAAATATAGCAGTATGATGTGCTAGCAGTGTGAAGCCGCTTTATTTAAAAAAAAAAAAAGTTTTTAAGTAAGCTGGCTACTTTCTTTGAAGAAGTCCCAAGCAGTCGTGATACTATGAATTTCTATATAGTTGTTTATTTGTACTGACTGCGAGAGACTTTAATTTTGCGTGTGTAGAGACTGCGACAGCAGTCTTTGAGCAGTTCAAAGAACTAAATCAAATATAACCCACGTGAGGTAGCTGCGACTGCGGGGCCAAGCCCTTTGAGCAGCCTGCCGCATTTAAATATAATATCATCCAAGTGGGGCAACTGCGACTGCGGGGCTAAGCCTTTTGAGCAGTTTATTGGTGTTGAGACCGCTACTTGAAGAACTAAATCAAATACAACACACGTGAGGTAGTTGCGACTGCGGGGCTAAGCCCTTTGAGCGGCCTGCCGAATCTAAATCTAAAAGTAGCCAAGTGGGGCAACTGTGACTGCGGACCTAAGCCCTTTGAGCAGTTTATTGGAGGAACTCACAAAAACGTACTGTGAAAAGTGCTATTCATGCTACACGGAGGATATTATTTAAGAACAAAGATGGCAAAAAATGTGAAAACCTCCAGCGCATCACTAACATTAAAATCAACACCCATTAGACCTCTGTTAGTCTCCACCCTAAAAAGAAAGATACGTAATCAATCTCTTGATTATTGTGGCAAAAAGACATGTGAAGGAGACATACGTGAATTCTGTAAAGCAAAGACTCCTAGTAATGTTCTGACAGCTAAAAGCACTGAAAATGAGACGGTTGCTTCAATTGTCCCAATTGTTGTAACTAACAACTCAATAACAGACACTCAACTATTGTCAGCTGATAGCCAGTTTAAATCGAACAGTGCCATAAACGCAGAAGCCAAAACTAAAGGATTAACATTACCAGAGGTGCAATTAAACCCAAAAATTATGGACATAATAAACTTAGAAAATCTGGAAAAAGAACAAACCTTTCCAGCTGAAGATCTGAAGTATGAACCGACATTAGAACAACCTGCTAGCAAGGTGCATGATATATTGCCTTCCCCTGTAACTATTGGCCTAGAACACCGGATTGATGGATCAAGTATAAACCTAGAAATAATATCATTCATAGCATCTTCCTACATCATTTAATCGAGGGACAATAGTTTGTATCAATCATCAAGTCTTTTTGACAATTCTGCCAACACTGTACATATGTCATTGGCGGGCTTAGTGACGGAAGGTCAATCGTCACGAAGACAAAGTAATATACCGATCTCAAACTTGGACATAGCAAAGAAGGCCCAGTCACAGGGTAAATTACTGGAAATGACATTGAACTCTATGCACATGACTGTGGTCACCTTAACAAAACTGCTCGAGACACTAGATCAAAAAATAACTTTACAGGCAAAACAACTTGATGAATCAATTGTCATCGACACAAGGTTCTACTAACTGTTGCAATGGAATGGAATGATTGAGGACACTACTCTCGCTAATGGTGATGATACTGTCTGAGAATCTGAGATTCTGGACGTTATTAAACATGATATGGGTGCAAATGCAGATATGAGTACACTGGGTAGGGTGGATAAGGCACCGATCGTGACAAAAGAAACGGCGGGTCCAACTGCTGATAAATCAATCATGAATTACCTATTTCAATATGCAAATGCTGAGAGAAAAGGTAATAACTCTACCGACATAATCAAGAAAAAGTCTAAAAATCAAGATGACCCTCCTTTACGATCAAGGGCTAATATCAAACACTTAATAAAATGACTGATGCCTAAATTAAAAGGGGTCAACAAACCATGTTTAATGCAAAAGAAAACAACCAAAAGGGGGAAAAAAATGTCTACAACAGCAACCCAGATTAACCAACCTATTGTTGATGATTATCCACCACTAAATGAACTGATTGCAACAATTGATGTAGCAAAAGCTTCAAGCATCTATATGAGTCTGACACTTCCCAGAATAACATGACCCACCGTTGACCAAATGGAGATACAGCAAGAAGATGCTGTACATAAAATCAGCTCAAAGACACATGGGACATAAAAATGGGGAAACCTAGTAGTGATGTAACAAACAAGCTATCTGAAAAATTAGTTGCTCACTCAGTTACTCTCATTGGTAATGATATGGAGAAGCTAGTGTGGAAGGAAAACCATGAGGAATTGTCGATATTGGCTGATGTGAGAATCCAAATTGAGAATTCGATAAAGAAGTATCTTGAATTGCAACAACTTGCTAAAATGCCACCTCAAAGCCATCTCCAGAATCGAAACACTGCTGTAGAGTCGATGATACTTCCACAAATGCAATCCAATATCGATGAAAGTGCAACACGAAAACTGCAAGCACAAAACAACAACAAGGCTCAGGTAGCACTGTATGATCAAGAAGTGCAACGACTGCAGCAAAAGCAGTTGCTTATATCTAAAAAACATGAACAGAATATGCATACAAGACATTATTAACAGTCAAATACATCATGAGAATTCTGATATCATGGACAAGTTAAGAAGCAACAGTAATAAATAGCAAATAAAAGAGAAAGAAAGTGCTATGTATATAACATCTCAACAACCAAAATTGGATGGAATAGAAGATCAAATTGCTAGAGCCATTGAGAACTATTTTAAACTCAACATGACCAAGATAATTGGACCGAATAAAGACAATCCAAAAGTGGATTATGGCCTAATACATTGTCCTCAAAATAGACCCAACATTTCTAACATTCCACAAGACAAAGACAAAAAATTTAAGAGCAATTCCAAAGGACCTGTACAAGGCAAGACCAACGGTAACAACTTGAAAAATAAAATTGAATAAGTACCACAGATTAATCCTAAACTGTCGCCCAGCACCGTTTCCAGAGTATGTACTGAATCGTACAAGCATATTTCCGATTTGTGAAGATGTGGACATCCTACAAGATATATCCACCACTGACATTGAGCAGGTAGAATTTTTCAAAGAAAATGGTAAGGCTTTGGATTCAATCCAACCTAACTACAAATGTGTTATGGCAAGCCAGAATGGAGATATTTGCTTTGGGATTCATATTGCCACAGATCCTATGTGCATGGACTCAAAAGGAAACATCATGATGGAAACCAAGGACAGTCATTTTGTTAAACAGGGACTGGAACACAATGCTAATATAAGCGAAAAGTCAGTTAAACATACTACTTTACATAGAATCAAGAAAAAGAGTGGGTCCCTAGGTCATAACTAGTCTTGGAACAAGAGAAAAATGCCATCTCTCTGATCAGTTGGAACACCTGTGGCCATTCCCATTTGCTGGGTCCCAGTGCAAAAGTTTTAGGCTCTCACGATATCTTAATTCTTCAAGAAACATGGTTACTCAAAAGTCCAATATGGGAAGATCATACCATTCTGTTGAATCCAGCTAAACCAGCTAATCGGGTTAGGCCATCATCAGGCCTAATGGTGGCAATTAAAAATCATAAGAGGTGGCATCTTTCTCCTTGGTTATCTCCAAATCCTTTTTTACAGCTGGTTAAGTTGGAATTTCCAGGGGGAACAATGGCTATATTAAATGTGTATAGAAACCCAAAAGGAATCCCCGATGATGCTTTCTTCCTAGATATAGAGCTGCTGTTAAATTCCATTATGGAATCCGCTGAGATTACGACAGTGATCGTGGCGGGGGACATAAACTTAACTCTTAACAGCTCAAAATGAGAGATTCAATTTAACTTGCTTTAGGTTGATGCGTCTGGTCAAAGATCGGAAATTGGTGATGTGTAATGGTTCCCTAGCGGGGGATACCACTCCCAATGCAACCTGGGGAAGTGGGGCATCTACTTCAATAATTGACTATGTCTTCCTTGACCTTGACACATTTAACAGAGCGGTGAGCTTACACATTTCTCCACAGCCATACAGTGATCATATCATCTTGAACCTGAAATGGCATGTGGCAGATGTGATAGTTCAAGAAAAGAGTCAAACCTTTCCACATACGCTTATAGTAAACAATGCCCGAACGAGACTCTAGTGGAATACGCATACTCTGTCTGATTTCCATAAAAATATAGAATTCTAGTATGCATGATGGTCAAGAGACATTAACTGACTATACATCTTTTCTCCATCTTTATCGTGTGCCATACAGGGAGCGTAACTTAGATTTTTCTAAACCATGGCATGAATATGACGCATTGGTACAAGAAAAAAACATTATTAAGGAAAAACAGAAAATTGATTCTGCCAACAAACTGTCTGAACAAAAGTAAGAGACTAAAATCACTAAACTGCCAATGCAAAACTGGCTAAGAGCTCATCGTATGCACATGCTACAAAAAAATGGTGAGTCCATGTTGAAAAGTAGCCTGGATAAAAATACGGGACAAATATGGGCATTGATTAATATCAGCAACCATGCCACTCAGAAGGCAGTACAAGTCAATGGGGTCAATGAATAGCAATCGGTTACATACTTTAGTAAAATATACCAGAAGGAAGACTCCCAGTTGAGTATATCGCCTAGAGAACGTTCAAATTATGAAGGGCTCAAAATTGACGAAGAGGATGTGCTATGCTTTATAAACAGACTCTCCGATTCACGAGCACCAGGTCCCGATGGTATGAGTAATTTTGTGTTTAGACAAAACCCAGTTCAATGGGCTAGGATCCTCACTCTTATTTTTAAGCAGGTTATAACTACCAACACAATAAAAGCTACGTGGAAGTCGGCAATAATTAGCCCAATATTTAAAAAAGGAGACCAAAAAATGCACAATAACTATAGACCTATTTCATTACTTGATGTATCAGGAAAGCTGTTTTCGAGATTTATACTCAGGGATTTCACACAATGGACTTTACGATCAGGAGCCAGAGACCCGCTTCAAACTGGGTTTGTTTCTGGGATGGGAACATGTGTCAACCTCTTGACGTTAACAGCAGTAATTGAACATCATAAGGCTATCAAACAGCCGTTATGTATGACTTATATAGATCTGCGAGCAGCGTTTCACTCTGTATCAAGGGAGTTATTAATACAAAAACTAATACAACAAGGTTGTCGAAATACATTGTACATCTCATTAACGACTTACACACAGATAATAGTGTACAGATAAGATTAACAAACAAAGGTAAATTGACTCAATCTGTTACAACATCTAGGGGATTGAGACAGGGGTGTACACTTGCGTCAGCAGTATTTAATTTTTTTCATTTCAGACGTGGGATAAGTGTTTAAAAACATCTGTACAGACCCGCCGAAATTATTAAATAAAGGCATTCCATTTTTAATGTATGCTGACGATTTAGTCATCATGTCAAAAACTCCTATGGGCCTACAGAAGGCACTTGATGCAGTGGTAGCCTATACTAATTCCAATTATCTAAGTATAAACCTTGATAAAACGAAGATCATGATGTTTAATGTCACCCAAAAGATACTACAAAAATCTTATACATGGAATCTCATAGGCCAGAATTTACAGTGGTACAGCACTATATATATTTAGGAGCTCAAATTCTTACACAAAAACAAAGCCTTGTATTTAAACAACGGCAACAGGATAAAGTAATAACATTCATCCATCAAACTGGGGCTATTCAAAGAAAATATGGGAAGTTTACAATGGTGCCAACTTTAACGTTTTACTATCAAAAAGTATGAACAAGGACCTATTTTGAATGAGAACTTTTGGGACCAGCTTGAGGGGAAATATTGGCAGGGAGTTCTCCAACTTCCAGCATCTACCCCATTATCCCTCATTCGTTATGAGCTGGGGAGGATCTCCCTTAATATGAGGTATACAGGGTTGGTCGTAGCAATGTTTAGAAAATGTTTATTAGCCTGGAATTCCGATACAGTGTTGGGAACTTTGGCCGCTTACATGTTTGCATCTAAAGATAAATTTATATGTAAATGCTGACATCGAGTCATTCACATTATGGCGTCGATAGAAGCAATCCTAGTAACACTTCTTCAAAACCCAGCGCAGATAAAAACTAGGATATTTCCCATGGACTGGGAACACACAAGAGCAAAATGCTCTCGCTACTGTGATTTCGACCCTGATATGATCACAATAAAAAACCAAACATATCCAGAACGATACTTGATCAGGTCTTCGTCTATGCAATATCGAAATGACATGCTCCGACTCGGACTCAATCTTTGGCCAACAAGACAAGTGATGGCTCGGTGAAGACTCATTAATCAAGAGTAAAAGAATTGTCGATTTTGCAACCAACAAGAGAAAGTAGAGATGCTGAAACATCTGTTGACTGATTGTGACGTACTCCTTACACATCGAGTGAAATATTTCAAACGTCTAATGGAACCATTTGGTGTCACTACATCTGACACATTATGGAGAACAATTTACTCTGGCATCCCTACGCCTGTATCTATAAGAGCCATTGCATTTCTACATGAGCCCAAGCTTGTTGTATAATTACAATGGTATGAGGCACAACGTAGTTTTAAAAATGTACACTTCAATATTCAGATAATCAGAAACACACTCAATGATGGATCAAAACAAAAGGTTGACCAATGTAGAAAAGTTCCTGTTGATAAACTGAAGTGTTGTCTTATATATTATGTTTAACGCCTAGCTTTTCTTTTTTTTTCCTTTACCTTTTATGGCTTATTATTATTGTCTCCTAGCATTGTATTGTTTTGTATTGTATTGTTTTATATCGGATTTTACTTAATTGTGTAAGTTAATATTGAAAAGTTGATAAATGTCAGCTATATCAATAAAAACAAATTAAAACATAATAATAAGAGCCCCATGTCTTGCTCCTCTCACCCTTCTTCTTTTTGTATTCCTTCTTTTTGGCCTTCAGATCTTGGCCCTTATCCTACACCAGTACCAGTGGTGAAATATCTTGGCTTTTAAATATCCGTCTCTCTGTCCACTGAGGTGCCAGAAAAATAACTATCGTAATAGGCCCCGCGACATTTCAGATAGTGCAAGTGCAGGGAACAGATAAGGCAAAGAGGGAAGGGAAAAGGAGAACAAAACAAGCGTACCATTACTATGCCTGACGACAAATGATGCAGTGCATGAAGTATACAAGAGGAAGGGGAAGGGGGCATTGGAGTGTGGGAGAAGGAGAGAAACAAAACAAGCTACTGTCCAAATAGGTCAGAGACAAATTTTATAGAGCGGGGGGGCGGCCGGAGAAGACATGGAGGGCAGGAGGGGAGACAGACAATGCTATCAAAAGTCACGGGACAAATGATAAGAGTAAGTACATAGGACAGTGAAAAGATGGGGGTGGAGGAGGAGGGGAGGGAAGGGAGGCTGCAGAGCCAGACAGCTACAATTACTATGCCTGACAGCAATTGGGATAGTGCCAGGTTTATCAGGAAAAGGAAAAGGGGGGGATAGAGGTGAGGAGGCAAGGTGGCTGCAACAGACAGGCAGCTATTGATTTTCTGTACCTTACGGCAGTTGAGGTATTGCCAGAAGTTAACAAGGAGGCTGGGAGGATGGACAAGTAGGACAGGAGGGGGAAAAGAGTGGGGTCAAGAGTAGGAAGGAGGCAAAAAGAAGGGGTATTCATGGAGGAAGGAGGGGTCAGACAGTCAGTTCAACAAGGGGCATGGGGGCACAAAGACACTCACATGAGGCATGGGGGCACACAGACACTCACATAAGGCATGGGGGCACACAGACACTCACGGGGGCATGGGGGCACACAGACACTCACGGGTGGCAAGGTCGGCACACAGACACTCACGGGCGGCAGGGGGGCACACACTCACGGGGCATAGGGAGCACACAGACACTCACGGGGGGCACACAGACACTCACAGAGTGTATGGGGGGCCCACAGACACTCATGGGGGCATGGGGGCACACAGACAATCACGGGGGGCATAGGGGCACACAGACACTCATGGGTGGAAAGGGAGGCACACAGACACTCACGGGCGGCGGGGGGCACACACACTCATGGGGGCATAGGGAGCACACAGACACTCATGGGGAGCACACAACACTCACTGGGGTATGGGGGGCACACAGATACTGAACGGGGCATGGGGAGCACATAGCCAAACACGGGGGCATGGAGGGGCACACAGACACTCACGGGCGGCAAGGGGGGCACACAGGCACTCACGGGTGGCAAGGAGGGCACACATACTCTCACGGGGACAGGCAATCCTGCATACTGTGGTGGATAGTGGTAGACAGGGCCCCCGTTGTGGGCCTTAGGCAGTGTGGCCGGCTCCCGCCTCCCAGCTGCAGCTGATGCTTGTCTGATTTCAGTTCCCTGGGTTTGGACTAACTTTGATTGGTGGTCGCTCCTTTTCTACCACAGAGGCCAAACTGTGGTACACCTTATCGCTTTCTCTTAGGGCCACTTAAAATCATCTCCAGTTCAAATGTCTGTTGAAAACCCATCTTTTTTTAGTCCTCCCCGGGACTTCTTGCTTTAGCTGTTTTTGCTCTATCTTCAGCGCTAAGATACCTCATGGTGTACGTGCAATTTACAACTACACACAACAAAACATAACAATCTTCATATTCACCATATCTTGCGGGATAGCATACCAGGTTGGCCTGACCAACGAAAAAGTAGCAGTCAAGCAAGAAAAAAAGAAAAGAAAAGGCAACGCCTTGGACTAATAGTCACAGTACCTAGCAGGATAGTGTACCAGGTTGGCTGTGAATGCAAGGAGCAGGCAAGAGGGAACAGGATATTACCCTTGGCAGTGTGGTACAGAAGATGATCTTCATAATCACAGACAAACGAGAGTCAGGTTGACTGAAATAGACTGGGAAGATACTAGGGGAAGGGAAGCATCATCTCTAGTAATTGGTACATACAATATAAAGGCCATTTTTGGAACACTAAAAGAAGAAAGACCCTCATTGTACCTTCAGAGGGCACAAAAACCTGGGAGTAAGGTTGTCATATCACCTGTGTGACAGTCTCCTCTTTCCAAACCTTTACAATATACACAAACAAAAATGCTTTTTTCCCCTTACTTGTCTCCCTCCAGTCTCAGCACGATATTGTCCCCTCAGCTGTGCCTGCGCTGCAGGCCTCCGGCTCCCGTACTCCACCACAGGCGTAGAGAGGAACGGGCAATCAGGGAGAGCCAGAGAGGGACCCTTGCTGCTCTGCCTACACATTGACATCTGTAAATGCCCACACAGTAATGCTGATTTTTACAAAAAACTATTTATAATCTTCCTTCTGAACTCCTGCTGTACACATGGCTCCCATTCTTGAGAATCGGTTTGTGTTATTGTTATCGCTTGTCAGGTGACCCCGGGCAGCACGCCTTACACTAGCCCTATTAGAAGAATGTTGTGACACAAAATTAGTTAATACATATTTCAGGAGTCCCATTTGAACCAGGGACAGCCATGCATTGGAAAGATAAGGAATCAAATACCATGTTCATGTACATGAAGCGTGTAAATATGGGTATTTATTTTAATAAAGACTGAGCTTTTGAGTAACAGGTGTACATTTAAGATGAGTTTTATTGCGTCAATTCTGTGCCTAAATCCATACTGAATAGGAGTTCAAATATTGAGTTATTCTTCTAATTTATTAACCTGACCAAAAATCTTAATTGAAGAGCCAAGAAGGGAAATGTGTCTGTAAATGTTTAGGTCTCCTTTCTTTTGTGTTGGTATTTTATAGCTCTCTCCCAAAACTCAAAATAGACATTTGGTTTGATAAACACATTGAAAGCAATTGTCAGTACAGGAGCCAATAGAATCAATCACATATTTAATCATATCCACAGGCACACAGTCACCAGGTAGCCTTTTGTTGCTTTGTATTTTGCTAGTGAGGAGAAATTCTAAAAGTTCTAAATACTGATCATTAACACATTTTTTAATAACAAATTGTAATTAGAATTGGTGAGAAATAATCAACCCAAGACTCCTCCACAATGTTAACTGTATAACACCTAGAACCATTGGTAAAAAGTTCCCAAAACCATAAAGAGTCTGCTTGTGTTCAAGGAGCCAAAAATCTTCCCACCAGATTCTATATATAATTGTTTTTTTTTCAAATAAAGTTATATAGTTATGCCTTGCATATCTAATCTCTGTTCTGTTGTTTCAATGATGCCAAGAAAAAGTGTTTTGCTGCTTTACATTCTTAATTGAACTACATCACACCTTTGCAATTATTTGTATACAAATGGGTAGATTTATCTGCAAAACCCCCTCTATTCCCTGCCTTATTAAGGTGAACGATTTCACAATCAACTTATTGTTAATATTCCCACTACTAGATTGCTGTAAAAGAGGTTTGGCTATTATTATTTGACAATCTTAATAATCTGTGATTGCTTTATAATGTTCCCTTAAATCGTAAATCAACTTTATTTTCCTTACAGTTATAATGTTCAAGATGTAATACAAGTAGCTGTGGAAAGGGATCACTCTCAGTTCTTCTAACAATCTCGAAATACTTCATTGTATACCTAAATGTAAATATATTCACTGACTTTTTTTTGTTAAAGCGACATTATGGTTAAGTTGCACTAAAAAACACCTATGAAATTCAATGAACAAACTGTTAAAGGCACGTTAGGGTTACAATTAAAATAGAAACATGTCACAAATTCGCTAGTTATGGTAAGCTAAGCAACCATAACTTGCGCCACCACCATGCACTGCTAACACCCAGGACATCAAAGATGACATCACAAATCTGGGCCACTTATTTTTGTTCACTGACATATCTAGGCAAGGTGATTTTGTTCACTGACAGTCAGAATATTAAAAATCAAAATGTGCTATATATCTAGACGTTAACCTGTTAACCTTGCCATATGTTTTTAAAGTATGTTCCTTAGGGTTTGGTCTGAGCTCATGGTGCACATACATAAGGCAATAAGCAGGCCTCAAATACTCAATTCATTTTTGAACATGAAGATGAGCTTTAATGTCATTAACATTTTCTTGTGATGCTATTTCTTTCTTCCTTACTTTAATTTCCCTGTGTGTGCCTCTGATTTGTATTCATTGTGGGTCTTCATATGCATTGTCTGTACTAGCACAAGTGGGTACTAAGTCTTGAATTTTTAGCTAGTTATTACATGTTTAACATTACTCAAACCTCTGATAAGGTAGCATTCATTACGTTACTATTCCTAACTACAAGATTATAAATATTGTACTTCTATGGTGCATGATGCAGCCATTGCCTATCTGTATGTAAGATTAGGTTAATGTATTAACAACAGTCCAATATTATGTTTTCTTCAGATAAGTACATTCTTTAATAGATTAAGCGATTAAGCAGTCCATGATAAGTCTCCTGATCACCCGTGACATCTTGTTATCAACATTATAAACACAACCGTTTGTAGGGCCTTTACATCAACATGAATGTCATATGTGATGTCATCTGTGATGTCATCAATGGTATTAGTGATGACATTTTTGATGTTCTGGGTGTTAGTCTTAGCAGTGCACAGTGGTCGCATGAGTTATGGTTGCTTAGTTTACCATAACTGGCAGATTTCTGAGGTTTTTTTCGGTTTTACTTGTAACCATAATGTCCCTTTAACAAAGATTGTTCAATTAATTTTATAGGTTTTTATTAGTGCAACTTAACGCTAATATGATATGATATGATATGATATGGCATTTGTAACGTGCCTATACACAAGTGTTTCAAGGAGTGAAACGTCCCTTTACATAGTCCCTTTAACATAGTTAAAGCATAATGTCCCTTTAACATAGTTTTTCAGTGAATCTCATGGGTTTTTACCAGTGCATGCTGATTTCCTTCAACTTACTAATATCATACTTACCCCTATATAGCAACATGTATGTCCAATTTGCAAAGTTTCACCTTAAAACTGCCATTTCCTACCTTCTAGCAACACTTCTATACACTTTTTACAACCTTTTTCACTGTTTTTGTGTTCGTCGACATCCATGAATCTCTGATGTCATTGCCGGCATTTTGGACAGTGTAACGTGACGGCATGTGTTCAAGCGGAATGATGACGTGTCAGCGAACGTGTTCTCACTTCAAGATTGGGTCCTTGCTTCTTGGACAGTTTGGAACTGCACTTTCTACTGATCTAGTAATGTTAAAGCACAAAATGCTCCCCTTGCACAACTCCTATGCCCATTCTTACTCATTATCTATTAACAATCTAGTACACAGCAGATACTTGGAAGAATATTAGCAAAACTGCTATTTATCATAAAAATGGCTTCAGCTATTGCCATCCCTCCCCGCAAGAGCCACCACCACAACCAGCTGGAGGACCTACACAACAAAAAAAGTGCAGTACTTCCAAAGACAATGAAGAGGACCAAGAAGATGAGGTAGAGGAAGTGTCTACCTCTAGCACCAAGAGAGAATCATGTGTGTGCAGTTCTTTACCGCTGTTGCGAATGTACCCAAAGGCTAAAGCTACTAAAGTGAAATGCACTGAGTGTACTCAGTAGCGGACTACCTGGACAGTACTCCTACGGGGCCACCTTCAGCTGCCTCTACACGCAATCCAAGCACTGCAGTGCTCTCAGAAAGGCTTTTCCTTTCTTAACAAGTAATAGGCTGTCTTCCTCATCCTCATCTTTCTTAACCAATACTGTAACCACAGAGCCTACTTCTGAGAGACACAAAATCACACCAGTGACTTTGCAAGCAATAAAAGAGGCTGTTGATCTATATTTTTTAAAGACAATAGCCCTCTGTACATACTGCAATACACCACTCTGCAGGGGGGAGCAATTTCAAAGTGCTTTTGAAGCTGAAATCAAGGAGCATGAGAAACACTGCCACCTACCTTAGATGTAACACACGTGCAACATATTTCCATGTCCACCTGCCCCTCAATATTAGTGCTGGGTGACTCTTCCCCCATTACCCTCCCCACCTTACGTTCTAACCTCTCCTGTTAAAATAATTTAAAAAATCAAAAAACAACAAAAAAAGTTCCTTTAGGAGCCACCTTTCACAGTTAAAAAATAGAACTGAAAAGCAAAAAATCTTATTGACTCCATCTACTTTACATTTCTCAGTAAAGTACATAGACTCAAAAAGATTTTCCAACATTTTCATTAGCATTTTGTGTTATGCCAATGGGAATAATGTGGCGTTCATCCCCCATTCTAGAGACTGGAACGGGGGATAACGGCCCTCGAGCCCAAGTTATCGGTCCAAGCGAAGCGACGGCGGATAACGAGGGCTCTGCACCGTTATCCCCTGTTCCAGCCCCTGCAATGTGGGATGAAGGCCTTTACCACCCCGGGTTGCCAAAGCGGTAACCCATGATGCATCCCACTGTAGGAAGGAACATTCTTTTCCTTGATGGCCACCATGGAAAGGGAAGGTGGGGCTCCGTACAGAGCCCCTCTTCCCTTTACATAGCGACCTGCTGACGGCAAAGAGCCCATATTGCCACAAGCAATTTTTTTTCCCCTTCAAATCTATCCTAATTTTCAAAAACGTTATCACATAGCAGGTCCCTGGTGTACATGGCCAGTTTATCCCCATTGGTCATCCCTTGTGGTCATGCCCAGTAGCCAGATTGCCCCCGTCATGACCTTATGAAGGCAAATCACTATTTTTTTGTATCTACATCATGACACTTGTCAAAAAATAAAACACGGACACATTTGCAAAATCATGCTTTCAAGTCCTTACCAATGCTCCTTACACAAATTTGATGGAAATCCAAAAATGTTTTATTTTTTCAAAAGTGTCACAATGTACATACATACAATAGTGATGTAACTTAGCCCCCACTTGACAAAATCCATTGAAACTTTGCACAAACATTCAAGGTTGGGTCTCTAATGTTTCTGAAAACTTGTGTCTACATTTAGCAAATGGCGACAAAGTTATAAGCCATCTAAAAATGTTGAGACCCCCCTCTAATTTAGCCCCCTCTTGACAAAATTCCACCAAACTTTGCAAAAACATGTATATCTAGAGCTAAAATCCCTTTGCAAACTCTTTTGCAGATTTGTCAATAGGCACTACATTTATAAGCCTTTACAAATATTTTGAGACCCCCCCCCAATGTTTTTGCTCCCTCCTGGCAAAAACCCACCAAACTTTGCAAAAACCTTTATATTGAGATCTAGCATCTTCTTGCAAACCTGTGTGCACATTCATCAAATGGCACCACATATTTAAGCCATGACAATATTTTGGGACCCCCCTCTAATTTTGTTCCCTCTTGACAGAACACACCACACTTTCCAAAACCATTCAGAATCAGGTCTAGAATGAAATTCCAAAACTTCATACAGTTTCATTGAGTGGCACCAAAGTTATAAGCATCCAGCAACTGCTTTTCACCTACCTGGTAATGCACAAATAAGCACAGATGCCCCCAAACATCTGAGATGTTTGCGGACATCACATGACAGCCCCAGACTGTTTGCGGGCATCGAAGAAGAAACACACCCATTTATGGGCTTTTTAAGGCCATATCCAATCCCATCCCCATCACTCCTCACCTCCCCAGAGATTGTTTGATAAGTTTGACAAGTGCAATGTTGTGTTATTTAATATGTTTTTACCGCGATGTTCGTGGACAACGGTGGCAGTCCGCAAATTCAACATGGTGGCTGTTTCCAAAAATCTGACGCACCTCACGTTTTTCGTGACCAATCAGCTGACATTTCCGATGTCCACAGACATCACGTCGCCTTCTAAATCAATCGGATGCCTGTCCGCGTACCGAAAGTCCGTCCAGCGATTTGGGCTGTAGGCGCAAACGAAAAAATGTTTTCCTTTGTGACTATGGGAAAAAACACACATTTTGGGATCCACCTATAATTCTGCCCCGCCTTGACGAAACCTCAATAAACTTTGGAAGATCAATCTGACAGGGCCATATACTTTCTTTTCAAAGTTTTGTGAGGATTTGTTCAGGGGGGGTGAAGTTATAAGCCAGCCAAAAAGTGCTCTTCCGATATGTTGATCAACTTAACCATAACTACAGGGCCACTACCGCAGCACTGAGGTAGTAGCCCTTTAATTATTGCAAAGTTGCCCAACTCGTATAAAGAACACTTTTTGGGTGGCTTATAACTTGGACCCTCAGAAAAATCCTCTCTAAACTTTGTAAAAAAATGTTTATGGCTCCATCAGAATTATTTTGCAAAGTTTGCTGCGGTTTTGTCCAAGGGGAGCAATGTTATAGGGGGGTCCCAAAATGTGTGGAAATCCTCAAAGATGCAATGGAAAAAAATGTTGCTTGCTCCTACAGCCCAAACTGCTGGAGGGATTTTTTAGCAAATATGTGCTCAGAGGGCCACTTGGTCCCAAAAGCGTGCTTTTGTAAATTTGGTGTAAATCTGTCCAGTAGGTTTTTAAACAATTGCTAAAAAGTATGTCCAAATAAATGAGGGATATCTGGGTCCAGTCAGCAGATTCAGTTCCTTATTAGGAGTGCATATTCATAGATCCAAATGCACATTTCCATCTGACATGAAAAGGGAATGGAACTGCGCAAGGAATGCCCACAACACGCCCCCACGCAAACAAAAAACCAAGCCATACCCGAACCTAAGCACAAACCTCTGCATCCACCCCTGACCCACCATCTGTCAGCACGGCAAAAAGGCACATGCCCCATCATAAGCAGGCGGCACCCCTATGAAAACGCAAGATCTTCTCCTAACTCTAGGCTGCACTTCCATCGAAAAAGTGCAGGCTCCCTAATAAGGTATGGCTGAACCCCTGTGAAAATGCAAGAGCTTCCTTGTAAGTTGAGGCTACATGCCCAATGAAAATGTGTGGGCTCCCTAGTAAGCTAAGGTGTTACTCCTGTGAAAATGCGAGAGCTTTCTCGTGAGTCTAGGCTGCACCCCCCCAACAAAAACGCACAGGCTCCTTTGTAACCTAAAGAGGCACCCCTGTTAAAATGCGAGAGCTTCCTCGTAAGTCGAGGCTGCAGACCCAACAAAAATGCACAGGCTCCCTTGTAATCTAAGGCGGCACTCCTTTGAAAAAATGCAAAAGCCTCCTCATAAATTGAGGCTGCACCTCCAACGAAAACATGCAGGCTCCCTCATAAGCTAAGGCAGCACATAATGCAAAAACATGAGACCTTCCTCTTAAGTCGAGGCTGCACCCCTAACTAAAACGTGTGAGCTCACTCGTAAGCTAAGGAGGCACACCTGTGAAAATGAAAGAGCATCCTCGTAAGTCGAGGTTGCACCGGCTTCACCCCCAACCAAAATGCGCAGACTCCCTTGTAAGCTATGGTGTTACCCCAGGAAAAAGGCGAGAACTTCCTCGTAAGTCGAGGCTGTCCTCCCAAGGAAAATGCATGGGCTCCCTTGTAAGCTGAGGCGGCACCCCTGCAAAACTGCGAGTCCACCCACCTGCACACTAGACACCCAATCTGCTGGCATATACCCCTACTGCACATCAACCCCTCAAGTATAGACACCACCCACCAACCCAGCTCACCTCCAACACTACCCCAGGCTGTCCAGACACAACCCACCAGCCTCCTTCACCCCTGACACTACCCCAGGCAGCCCCCTGACAGTACACTCCCGCCTCACACCACCCTCTGCTCTGACACTACACCAGGCAGTCCCCTCAAGACCAGACACCACCCACCAGCCCCCCACCTCCAAAATCTTCCCCAGACAGCTTGCTGACAGTACACTCCCCTCCCCACACTACCCTCAGCTCCGACACTAGTCCAGGCAGCCCCCTCAAGTCCAGACACCACCCACCAGCCCACCTTGCCTCCGAGACTACCCCAGGCAGCCCTGTGACAGTATACTCTCCTTCCCACACCACTCACAGCTCCAACACTACCCCAGGCAGCCCCTTCAAGTCCAGACACCACCCTCCAGATCCCCTCACCTGCGACACTACCCCAGGCAGTGCCGTAAAGTCCAGACATCACCCAATATCCCTCCTCACTTCCGACACTATCCCAGGCAGCCCCCTGACAGTACACTATCCTCCCCACACCACCCTCAGCTCAGACACTATGCCAGGAAGTCCCCTCAAGACCAGACACCACCCACCAGCCCCCCTCACCACCGACACTACATCAGGCAGTCCACTGAACTCCAGACACCCCCCAATAGCCCCCTTCACCTCCAACACTACCCCAGGTAGCCCCCTTATGTCCATACACCACCCACCAGCCCCCCAGATCCAAGAACCTCCCCAGGCAGCTCGCTGACAGTACACTCTCCTCCCCACATTACCCTCAGCTCCGACACTACCCCAGGCAGCCCCCTCAATCCAGACACCACCCACCAGCCCCCCTTACCTCCGACACTACCCCAGGCAGCCCTGTGACAGTATACTCTCCTCCCCACACCACTCACAACTCCGACACTACCCCAGGCAGCCCCTTCAAGTCCAGACACCACCCTCCAGACCCCCTCATATGTGACACTACACTAGGCAGCCCTCTCAAGTCCATACACCACCCATCAGCCCCCTTACCTCTGACACTACCCCAGGCAGCCCTATGACAATACACTCCCTTCCCCCACACCACCCACAGCTTCAACACTACCCCATGCAGCCCCTTCAAGTCCAGACACCACCCTCCAGCCCCCTCACCTGCTACACTACCCCAGGCAGTGCCCCCAAGTCCAGACACCACCCAACAGCTTTCCTCACCTCCAACACTACCCCAGGCAGCCCCCTGACAGTACACTCCCTTCCCCACACCACCCACAGCTTCAACACTACCCTAGGCAGTCCCCTTAAGTCCAGACACCGTCCACCAGCTCCCCTCACCTCTGACACTACCCCCGGCAGCCCCCTCATGTCTAGACACTACTCAACAGCCCCCCTCATCTCCGACACTACCCCAGGTAGCCCCCTTAAGTCCAGTCACCAACCACAAGCCCCCCTCACCTCCGACACTACCCCAGGCAGCTCCCTGACAGTACACTCCCTTCCCCACACCACCCACAGCTTCAACACTACCCTAGGCAGTCCCCTTAAATCCAGACACCGCCCACCAGCTCCCCTCACCTCTGACACTACCCCAGGCAGCCCCCTCACGTCTAGACACTACCCAACAGCCCCCCCTCATCTCCGACACTACCCCAGTTAGCCCCCTTAAGTCCAGTCACCAACCACCAGCCCCCCTCACCTCCGACACTATCCCAGGCAGCTCCCTGACAGTACACTCCGCTCCTCATGCCTCCCTCAGCTAAGACACTACCCCAGGGAGCCCCTCAAGTCCAGACACCACCCTCCAGACCCCCTCAGCTCCAACACTACCCCAGGCAGCCCCCTCAAGTCCAGACAAAACCCACCAGCCCCCCTTACCTCCGACACTACCCCAGGCAGCCCCTTCAAGTCCAGACACCACCCTCCAGACCCCCTCACCTGTGACACTACACTAGGCAGTCCCCTCAAGTCCAGACACCACCCACCAGCCCCCTCACCTGCAACACTACCCCAGGCAGTACCCTCAAGTCCAGACACCACCCAACAGCTTTCCTCACCTCCAACACTACCCCAGGCAGCCCCCTGACAGTACACTTCCCTCCCCCACACTGCCCTCAGCTCCAACACTACCCTAGGCAGTCCCCTTAAGTCCAGACACCACCCACCAGCTCCCCTCACCTCTGACACTACCAAGGCAGCCCCCTCACGTCTAGACACTACCCAACAGCCCCCCTCATCTCCGACACTACCCCAGGTAGCCCCCTTAAGTCCAGTCACCAACCACCAGCCCCCCTCACATCCAACACTACCCCAGGCAGCTCCCTGACAGTACACTCCGCTCCTCATTCCTCCCTCAGCTACGGCACTACCCCAGGGAGCTCCTCAAGTCCAGACACCACCCACCAGACACCATCACCTCTGACACTACCCCAGGCAGCTCCTTGACAGTACACTCCCATCCCCCAAACGCCCTCAGCTCCAACACTATCACAACCAGCCCCCTGACAGTCTCCCACACATGTAGTTCAATGTATGTCTGCAACTCATCTGAACCACTGTGGTCTTCCTGCACCACGAAGCACACCCCCAACATGTCCACCACGAAAACGATAACAGGAAGTACTAAAGACCAATCCTGAACCGGAGCTGTGGCAGAATGGAATCTTCACCACCGCAGCCAGACAGCACTACATTGCACCACCAACACTGTGGCCACCCCATCAACAATTGACAAATGAATGCAATGCAAAGTGGCATGGGCATGCTGGCCATGGGTCATTGCAAAAGCCTCAAAGATCATCAACTAAATATGTGCAGAGGACAGAAGTAAACCTATTCATACATTGGGCTGATCCACAAATAATGACTAGGCACATCACAGCCTGAGCACAAGTGACCTGGGTGGAAGTGGTGGCAAAGTCCCTGTCAGGGACCTCAAAATGACAGGCCCATGAATGGATGATGAGAGGGCAGTCAGGGAGTGCTTGATTCACTGAGACAAGAAATGTGTGCTGCCACACAGGAAGAGCAAACATGGGTCACCAATACACAATACAGTGAATACAGTGTGTGCACATGCACAATCCCAAGCATGTGCAAATGGTACACATGAACAACAGTGGACCTGGAATATAAACAACATGAAACTGTGGAAACACACTGGAACAGGTGGCATCACATCCACCATCTGAGTAAAGCAATTAAAAATAAACACATCCGCACATCACTGCAACCATACCCTGATGTACATCATCTCACAGACACCTCAACCCTCCACCCCAACCACGCTGATGCCAAACACACGGTGATGTTGCACATGTTAATATCAATGAAGACATACAGTGCAAGCCCAGTTGTCTGATGGACCCACCCCCACATGTCGGGCACATGTCCATCCCTCCACCCACAACCATTACTGCAACAACAACACACACACGGTCATGCTACAAGACACATGACTTGCAATGTAGAGATGCACTGTCTGAAATGTGAACTATCAAAGTTTCAGACACACAAATGAACTACATGAAGCGTGGGATTAAACCATATGAAAGATGTATTAAACAAAACTTTTTTCCAACAAAAACTGGGAACGAAGGTCCATGCAGTGCATGGCAAAAGATATATATATATATATATTTTTGAAGCTACACCTAAATAACTATATACAGGAAAATCAGGGAAGGAAAGTCTTTAAAGTCTGAGCAGAACATAAATAAATAAATAAAACCTACAACGAAAGAACTATATACAAAGGCAGCGGGCTAGTCCTCCTTGCAATCTTAGCCAAGCTGTCTACCAGGGCTGAGTCACATGCCACCATTGATTCCTGGAGGTCCAGCAGGGTGGACAGCATCTGTACTTTGGCGTCCCATGCCACCCTGCAAGTGGCATCCAGGATGGCAGCCCACTTCCTCGCCCAACCCAGCGCAACCTCAGCCCTGGCCCCATCACCCCTGCATCCTGTGCCCACTGACTCTCTGCCACCAGCTGCCTTTCATAGTTCCTGAACACGGGAGACATTGTTTGTTGTGCTCCCACCTGATTCTCCTGCCTAAAAATGTCCACCTGCCTCCTTGGGGTGGTCTGCCCTGCAACATACTGCCTCCTCCTCATTGACACCTGCTGCCGCTGTGCCCAGTGCTTGCTCTCTTGGCACACCCTCCAACCTGATGATGATCGTCTGGGGCGTAAGGCACCTGCACTGCTCTGCGGTGCCTGCTGTCCCTCCATTGCCTGTGCCCCTATCGTGCCTGGATAGGCACAGTGACCACCTCAGCTTTGACTCTCACCTCTAGCGGGGATGTAAGCTCCACCAGATGGGTCAATGGGGTTGGGACTAGTGCACAGGGGGCCCTGCTGGTATGTGAACCATAAGGCACCCAGGAGGACGACTGGTGCACAGAGGAGGAAGCCAAGGAGGTGGTCGCAGCAGTGAACAGCACACAGAGTCCAGCAGGGAACAGGTCTGCTGCCAGCAAGGCCACATTGTGGTACAGCTCATTGTGATGATAGGCAAGCAGACTATGAGTAGCTTGCCCATCATCACAAATGACTGTAGTCTGCCTCATAAACCCTCATAAACCCAGCCAGCAGGTGCAGCACATAATCCCAGATGGACACATCAGCAGGCAATGGTATGCTGGTCTGGGTGGAGGCATCCCGGCAGGTGCACAGTCCTGCATCCGATGGCCCAGGGACAGGATTTTGCAGAGGCACCTCCATGGTAGCCTGGACAACCTCATTCCCCTGGGACAGGATTGCAGAACGCACTCTCACCTTTACACCTCCACCTGACCCCATGCACTAGGCTGCAATGGCCACCTCCTCCGTCTCCCCCTCCATCAACCTGGATGACTCCAGGGTGTCTCCTACCAGGGATGCCCCCTGTGTGGCATCACCCGGTCCCACCGCTGCTGAGGAGTCCCCTGCCACCTCCCCCTCCTTGGACTTGCCCCCAACAGCCACATCCAATGGTACAGGCACTGCCTCAGCCACATCGCTCCCCGAAGATGAGCTGTCACGGGGGATTGGCTGGGGCCTGCGCCTATGTCTGGTGGAATAATCCCTGCATCCATGCTCCGAAGCAGCACTTCCACCCTCTTCATCAGCTGCCCAACTTGACCAAATACAATCACAGTGAAGTCTCCATTACCTTGCGCTTTCCAGTTGCCTGCTCACTTTTGTGTGCATGTGTCTTTTGTCTCTGTTTCTCATTGTTTTGTCATGTCTGCTTTTGTGTTTCATGCCAGTTACCTCGGTGCCCAGCCTTCCGGTCTGACATATGCCTCTGTGAAGTGCTGCAATTGGTGCGTATTGGGGTTCAGATGTTCTTGGGCTTCACATCATCGTCTCCGCTGCCAGCGTTCACTGCACTCTCCCAGTGCTATGCTGATGATGGCATGCCATGTCATGGCATAGGGAATACTGTCAGGTTGATCCAGCCTTTTATTCATCTCAGTGATGTACTTTTTGTGGGTCCAATCATTGTCACGCTGACTGTTGCCATATGCATGTGTTGAGGATGTGCTAGCAGCTTGATAATGGAGTCGGTGTGACATGGCCATTCACTGCATGGCACTCAGGGATTCATACACTGTGTGGGTTATGGGTGGGTGTTTGTCATTGTGTGTGTTTTGTGTGTTGGATTTGCATGCAGTGTGCAGATCTGGTTGCATGTGTGCCAGGGCACATGTTGATGGTTGGCATGTGAGTTGGTGTTTGCATTGTTTGCATGTCACTCAGGGGGCGCATATTGCTGTATGGCTGGGTGAATTGATGTGCTCACAATGATTTGTCTTTCTCTTCAGATCCATTTGTCATGATGTGATGGGTGATGGGATTGAGGGGTTACTTGGAGTCATATGCATGCACCGGAAACAGGTAAGATGTGCATTTCTCCTGCAGTGCATTTCTAACTGCTGTGGCTCACAAAATATGAGACGTCCACAGGTGTCCTTGGTACACGGCTGCGTCTCGATGGCATTCTTCCCGATCGTGGATAATGTAAACGCTTCTAGTACAGTGCTGTTGCTCTTCGCCAGCATCTAGAGACGTCTGCATAGACGCAGACATGTACCAAGGACACCTGTGGACGTCCCATATTTTGCGAACCACTGCAGTTAGTTTTATAATTACGGGCCGATTAAGCTGTCAAATCAAGCGATACGCCTCTGGCCATCAAACAGACCTATCTACTTACAAGTAATGGCCACAGCTCTTCACGTGTAGAGCCATTTCAAGAGCTCCACCAAACTCTTTCTGCCACGACTCATCGCACAGCTCATTTTCTGATTTTTTGTCAGAGTTCCAGCTATTTTTAGCTGACTACAACCTGATTGACTTATGGTGTGAGCCCCCACTAGCACCACGAAAGGTGGCACACGTACATTATACTGTTCCACTGACATAACAGTGTATGCTTTTAATTTGGATTTTTGTGATTTTTATTAACTCTCCTGATGAAAGTTCTCTGAGTAAACCTACCAAGAACAGAAACATGTTGAGACAAAGCCCTGGGTGTTTACAGGACTAGACCAACTGATGTTATCAAACAATAATCAGAAACTTTACTACATAGCTATTGATTTGCTGAATGTAATGTATATCTATGTGTCACCATACCATTTGTTGGAAATTGAAAAAATCTTTTCTTCTTTTTTAGATATTGATCTTATTAGAGTTTATGTATAGGAATTTATGCTTTGATATTAGTGATGTGATTTAGAACTTTTGTGTATTAAAGATTTATTAAGTATTTTAGATACCTGATGGTGGTGTTCAACCTGTTATTGAACTTAGTCTCCTAGTATATATTAGCATATAGCGATACACCACCAGAGTGGTCAAGGGAGAGGAAACGTGACTTAAGCAATCCGAATGTGCGCTCCACTATGCCCCTAGTCACTACATGGGCAGTGGTGTACCTTACCTCAGCTGGTGTGGTGGGATTCCATATGAGCACCATCATGAATGTGCTCAGTGGGTAGGCACTGTCCCCTGTAAATGTGTACTTGGTTGGCACTAACAACTGTTGACAATGTACATTGGTAAGTGTTTAACGTGCATGCATGTGTGTGTCCGTTCATAGTCACCAATGAGCCATCCGTTCCCATTCTTGCCGGCTACCATGTTCTGGTCTAGTGGTGACCTCTGGAATATATAACTGTCATGTGTGCTTCCTGGATAGTTTGCATACACTTCAGTTATGATACCCTTGGTATCACACACAACCTGGACATTGATTGAGTGCCAATGTTTGCTGTTGCGATATATATGCTCTGTCAATCTGGGGGGACGTAGTGCAACATGGGTGCAATCTATTGTACCAATCACTCGTGGGAAGCATGCCACAGCATCGAAGTCCTGCATTAGTATTTGCCTTTCTGCCGGTGTTCTTGGCATATAGATGTGGCGTAGGACAGAAGGTTGTGCAGTTATAAATGCCAGCACCTGGTGTAGGCAGCGTGAATGTGTGGAATGGGAGATACCGCCTACTATGGCAGTGGTCCGCTGGAAGGATCCAGTTGCCATGAAATGTAGGCAGTGAGTGAACATTTTTATAGGGGGCTAAGGGCCTGGGAGCACATGGTGGGTGATGTTAGCCCATCTTCCCACTCTGTGAACAGGTCTAGGATGATATGGGGGTGGACCTGTACCTGACATAGACCTGGACATCTGGCATTGCGACGAGGGGGGTACGTGGGTTTAATATCCAGGCCCTGGCCATCCTCCTCCTCCTGCGTTGTCCGTGCACGAGCACAATGACAAATGCTGGATTCATTGTGGCTGGATACGTTTAGTTTGGTGTGTATTTCATGCTTTATAGATGACGTTTACACCAGCTATCGGGTGGCGGGAGTGTACCAGGTTTGGTGAGAACTTTTTCACGACCCGGCGTTCAGAGTTCGAATCCATGAATACGTGTTTATTTGCACTCGTATGGGCATGCGATTGCTTGACTGTGGACAGTCCCTCAACACGGCCACATTTTCACGTGTTATTCTTCATTCTGCATGTTACGCCCCCTATTTTGGTATATGCATAGGCCTGGCCAACACTCTGCTTGGATTTTCGCGCAAGGCCTTCCTCCACTCGCAGAGACATGCCGAGCCAGCGTGAACACCACGCAAGTCCAGGAAAAGGACTGCACATTTGATTCCATGAATCAAAGTTGTGTGCAGTTGTGTGCAGTTGTGTGCGCAAGTAGCCTATTTTCCACAGAGATAATTCCATGAATCTGGCCCATATTGTATTTACATCATCACAATAAACACCCTTACATTGTTAAGTACCTCAGGAAGTATGCATTATCGAGAGAATGTCTAAGGCTGTCTTTAAATCATGCAACATTACTTACTTAATAGTAGGCACCTCAACACATGAGCCCACAAGCCAGTTTCATTGAGGTTGGATAAGGAAATATATTGAAAGTGGACTAATATCAAGTACATTCTCCAAGTGCATAATATAAAGGATGTAAGAATGTGAAAATGGGTTGATGCTTTAAACATAGCACACATAGCTTGGGAGATGCAGGCATCATTGCCTTATGTTAGGGAGAATTCTCTGTTTAGGCTGAATTTCCTAACCTAGTGAGTCCCCCAGCAGCTTTTCTGGATTTCTGGAGTTTTTTTTTTTCATCCTGCCAAGAGTGAGACTCTTTTTCTCCCACTCTTAGACATGAATGTGTGTAATTCCTTTGAATGTCAATGTGTTCTATGGGCTATGGGGTCTTTTACTCCATAGGGTCTCATATGTTTTGCTATGTGTGTTACACCGCACCCTCCGTGCCGTAACACTGTGGCGTCCTAGAGGACCCCCACCATAGACTCCATACCCGGGGACTGACTACTGTCTCCCCGGGCATGTAAAGTCACCATTGGCTTTACTAGACCTAAATTTACTAACAGAACTAGTACAAACCATCCTATTGTGGACGTAGTAGTAGGGGTAAATCGATTACTCCTGGGTCTGTTATTCGAGGGGGCACTGTCCCGTCCCCCCTCGTCGAGTTTTGGCTGGTGGCAGTGGAAACTACTTGTTATGTTCGACCCCGAATATAACCCTATGGGATTCTTCCCATTGTTGGAGATTAATAAATTTTCTTGTTAGTCTCTAACATACCACCGGTTTATTTGTCTTAAACAAATCTATCGGTTGGTATTTTCTGCCAGAACTTGTTTTTTTAAAATGGCGTCTGTGTTCGTCTCTGTGACTCCTAAACCAAAGGTTGAGCCCTTTGTTCCACTTTTGGCGGGCTTCTACACAGAAGTCCTCCAAAGTGGTGCCATTCTGTCTGGGTACCCCAGGGGGTGTGGGAGGGGGTTTAGGCACCCTGGACTGAGTTGCCTTGCCAACTCAAGTAGCACTCTGGTGTGATTGGCCCAAGTGGTGAGCCACCCCGCTCACCACTTAGCGTGTTTTGATTGACAGCTAGGCTGAATGAATGGGGGTTTCCTGCATAAAAGCAGGGCTTTTGGGACTGGATCTTCAGAAGTCGCCACAGGACCTAAGAATCCGATGAGGGTAAAGCTGAGCTGACCTGCAACGACGACACCTCCGGTGGAGCCCTGCTGAACCGACTCACCACTTCCCGACGACAGAGGAGATCTCCCCACCGGAGGGTGGGAACAACCAGTCCCCTTTGCTTTTTCTTTGTTCCAGGACGCAGTGGTCGAATTGCCCGTGCTGAGCACCCCGGCAACCGGATAGCCACTAACCCCTATACCGCGACCAAAAGGTGGTGCCTTGTGACAGAGCACTCCACGGCTGGTCTCTTCCCTGGTGGTGAACGATCTTCAACTTTCCTTTGACGACGAGATCATCTCTTCTCTTGGCAAAGCCCCGACGTGCATCCACCACCAGCAACAACTGCCCCCGCCGGAGCTGTCTCTCCACAAACAAGGTACCGTGTCCGCCTGGCTTCCCTTGTGTCGGTTAGCGTGAGGTGTCTTAATCCTCGCCTCTCCATTGGGTCGCCTCCAAGCTTTCTTAACTTTCTGTTCTGAACTGGTCCAATCTTTCTATAACAATTTGCGACAAAGACTCGAAGTGCATTTCCACTGTGATACTTTTTGGGACATATCGCCTTGCCTCTCTCCGAGTGGGCCTGGCCTCTGAACTTTGCGATCTATAGTAGACCCTCCCTTACTTGCCTTGCATTTGTTTGTAAAAGTGTTGGTACCGAGTTGATTTCATACCCTGCCTATTTCTCTCCCGTCCTAACGAATACTAGGGTGCCATCTAGGTTAAAGCATTCACCTCTGTCTGCAAATAAGTGGTGCCATTGAACCTAGACTTGTCGAACTATTGTTAGTGGGATTTATTTACTTATAGTAATTGTGATTGAAGTTGTTTGCTGTATTAGTGCCAGAGTGTTTTCCATAGATGTGTTTGTATAAATAAATAACTATATATCTTTACACCGAAGCCTTGTTCCGTGTTTGCTTGTCCTACTGTGTAAATTGCCCTATTTTGTATACTCCACATACTGCCTAACTCTTCTTGAGAGAAGTCTGACTGCTCAGCCACAGCTACCAAGTGAATCTGTGTGGTACAGACTGCTACCAAGTGGGTTTACTGCCAAACACCTGTAGTCCTAAATCTTTTGCAGTGGTCCCAGAGGGAACTGCACAGGTTTCCGCCTAACACCTTCCATTCCGGAAAGGCACCAGATTGAGGCTTTGGTTTATTTTCTCTTTAAATGTGTACACTGGCAGAGAATGTTGATCTCCTATACTCTCCTATACTGTAACCTAAGCATGTCTGCTATAACTACAACCACAAGGAAGCAGGGGATCCAAGAACAGCACTTATTATTTTACTGTTACATGTCACATAATGTGCTCTAAACACTAGACGATAATCTGCAGTTTCCTGGGAACATGTTTTATCATTAAGAACTGACGAGTTGTACATACAGATATTGTAATGGACCTAGAAAGGTAAAGTAATGACTAGAGCTCATAGGAGATGGTAGAACACTTTTTCCCTTTTTTACGACTGATGCTTACGTTTAGAAGAACATTTTCTGTAGAGTAGTAAAAATAGCATCTGGCATACTATCCCCTTCCACCATCATAGACATAAAACAAATGTTAATAAAGAGACATGGGGTTGAATAAAAGTCATTTGGTCCCAAATGCTACTGAAAACTTTCATGACTCTCAATTTTACAGTCGAAGCCATTTTCATTTCGTAACCGAATTAATCATTCTTCGGGTTTGAAAGAGATTCTTTCAAAGTCATCTTCAGTTCGATGACAACCCCACTTGAAATTATTCCTTTGATATTTGACCTGAATTACAATCTATGCACATAGGTTTCCAATGGGTGATAGGAAAAACATAAAACAATGTCTTTATGCACTGAATTCAGATCCAAACCGTAGATATGTTCGTGTTTTTATGCATGGGTGCAGGTAAGGCAAGGTAAGCAGCAGGTAAGGTGGCTTTGTAAAGAAACAGCATGATTACTAAATGAAACATATGGCATTAACTTGGATGCAATGTCATGCCGTTTAATTAAACAAGCCAGGGTTTTCCCATTGTAATTGAAATTCCATGTTCAGATACATTATTTGCACCGTGAACTGTTTGAAACTCCGCTGAAGGCTCAATATTTGTTGTCAGTGCCTTGGAATTCGTTATGACATTGGCCCTCATTACGACCCTGGCGGAAAGTAACTGACCTGACCGCCATAGCGTAAATAGCGTTTCCGCCATTGCACGATGGAGTAAAGTGCGGCTAATTCCGACCCATCGGGCACGAGCATTACGCCATGGCGGAAGTGCAAAGTCCGCGATGGCGGAAATGTCCCCAAAACGCCCCTCACCGCCGTCGTACGGCGCCCTAGGTGCAATTCCGCCACCCATCATAGCGGTCACCGTAATGAGCGGTAATCGCAAAATACGGTGACCGTAAATATACGGAAACGGAAGTAAAAACATGGGGCCGGAACGGGAAACAGCACGCCGTACACCTACAAAATCAGAATCCCAACACAACCATTACAAATCCGACCCTGAGACACATCCCAACCCGTAAGCCACCCTAGTTAAAACAAACAAAATGGGAAAAGTTGCTAAAAAAGCGTGCGACCGCAAGCGGCAGGTCCACTTCTCCCATGAGGAACTCACCGTGCTCACAGAGACCCTCCAGGAGAATGCTGCCGTCGTCTTCTCGACGCAAATGACCAGGACGGCACTTGCGAACAAGAAGGCCATATGGGCCCTGGTGGCACAGCGGGTAAGTGCGGTGGGGACCGCACCCCGCAACCCACAGCAATGCAGAAAGCGATGGGACGACTTGCGGATACGCGTAGGGAGCATACTATCAGCCAACCGTAACATTGCCACAGCTACCGGGGGAGGATCGGAATCACCCATCAAGTTGACCCCCTGGGAAGAAATCTGTGCCTCCACCATTGGAATGGAGAGTATAGAGGGAGTCGGAGGGATGGAGAAAGGAGTGCAGACATCCGAAGAATCAGGTAGGTGGGCCAAATAAAACAATGCTAAATCCACAATGTCCAATCATGTGAAGTACCATGTGTCCACATAGTGCAACAGAAACACATGTCCAGGAGAACGTCCACATACATTGGCCTGATAGCGCACTTTAAAACTCACATTAAATACATAAATAATTAAAAATCCTAAAAACACCCTCTACACGTGCAGCATGCACACCCTAACTGCAGGCTGCAAAACAACTGCATCCTCAATCCACACAAAAATGAAACCACCTCCAAGGCCCTGACCCAAAACACCCTCAGGTACCACCCCAATGCATGTGATACATTGCCATTCCAATTTCCACAGACCCATAAATAACGCTCGCCCTCCTTTACTCCACCACAGGGTCCGATTCAAACGACGAGCTCCAGGACACCCCTACCAGCACACCTGCAAAGAGGGCCAAGACCAACGGCCAAAGACCCTCCACCTCAGCTGCACGGATCAAGACACGGCAGCAGCACAA
This sequence comes from Ambystoma mexicanum, assembly GCF_040938575.1. Lineage (NCBI taxonomy): Eukaryota > Metazoa > Chordata > Amphibia > Caudata > Ambystomatidae > Ambystoma > Ambystoma mexicanum. The sequence goes on from NC_090937.1 coordinate 414,315,027, forward strand.
ATCAAGTGGCAGCACACAGGAGGGGACTTCAACAGGCACCCCAGCAGCCAGCATGCCCACAACAGCAGCACCACAGGTCCCCCCAATGGATGCCACAGAAGGCACTGCTTCTGGTGGCAGCAGCACCATAGGTGACACTGCATTAATGGCAGCATGCTCCGACACAGAAAACGGTGCTGTCGATGTAGGACCCATCCATAACCTTTCTCAATCCCCCTGTTTGTTTCATCCCGTACACCATGAGGATACCACGCAGGGGCACCCACAAGACGACTACTGGCCATCCCCCACAAGCCCTGTGGCAAGGCAACATGAGGTGATGAGCCCCTCTGTGACACCACCGCAAATGGCCATGGCCCAGCAGAGGCAAGAGTCCCTCGACCAGGTGATCGTGCAACAGCAGCAACTGGCCACGCTCCTCAAGGAGCATGCTGATAAATGTGGGGGTTCTAAGGCAGTCATAGAAACATCTACTGAGACACTTAGGGCACAAATGGAGAGAAGTACAGAGACACTAAGGGCACAAATGGAGAGAAGTACAGAGACACTAAGGGTACAAATGGAGAGAAGCACCGAGAGCCTGAGGGGGGAACTGCATGCGACGTCCAAAGACGTATGTGGTGAACTTGCCGCTGTGCGCCGTGTGCTCACTGAGCTCTCACAAACCCTTAGGGACATGCATGGACGTGAGCAGGCAGAGACATCATCCGTTGCAAGTTCCGTCCAGGGCAGCCCCCAACGTAGATCTGGGAGGAACCTGCGCTCCACAGGCAGGGGTGCCCCTGATACCCGGAGAGGGGGCTTGCAATAGCGTCTGCCCACTGACAATGAGCATCTTTGGACACTGGTGTTCGGGGGGGAGGTAGGTGGGTGGAGGGGGGGTGTTGGGCTTTCTTGGGTGGCGGGTCGATGGGGTGTGTAATATAATTTCACATATGCTATAAACATTACATAATCATCCAATGAGATGTGTGGACATTGATCTTTGTGTACGAGGCCTTTATTGGCGTACAGTCCACATTGTGCATGTTCCAGACACACACAGTGCCACAAGTCCCGTGTCCATGTATCAGCCACCAGGCGTGAGTGCTAGAAGCATGAATCTATGATATTCTGACGAATTTCACGGGCCTCCTGTGCCTCGCGGACTCCTTGAGGTGCTGCCACATCCCCACCCTCATCATGACCATCTTCAGGTGCTTGTAGTTCTGCGTCAGGGGGCATGGGCACATTTCTATGTACGCACATGTTGTGTAGCATGACACATGCCATGACCATCTTTGCAACCTTCTCATGGCGGTACAGGAGTGCCCCGCCAGACCTGCTGAGGCAGCGGAAACGAGCCTTCAGTAGGCCGAATGCCTGTTCAATGACTACACGGGTACGTGAGTGGGCATGGTTGTAGTCCTCCTCATGCTGGTTCTGTGGGTTCCGGAGTGGTGTAAGGAGCCATCTCTTCAGTGGATACCCGGCATCACCTGTATGTGGACAATAAAGGATGTTTGTGGAATGACATTGCTACGCACGCATCCCCCCCCCCTTCCTGCCAGGTCATTGCCGCATCACATACCCCACATTATCATGCATGAAATGAGACTCACCGAGTAGCCAGGATCTGTTCCCTGCGTGTCGCTCCATGTAGCGTGGTATTGTAGAGTTCCTCAAGACCATAGAATCATGGGTTGATCCAGGAAATCGGGCACAACAATGTGTAAAGATCCTGTTGGAGTCACACACCATCTGTACATTAAGAGAATGATATTGTTTCCGGTTGCGGTACTGGGCCTCCATGGCATGTGGGACAACCAATTCCACATGGGTGCAGTCGATGGCACCAATGCAACCCGGTATGCCGGCCAGTGCATGGAATCCCACTTTTGTGTTTGTAATCTCCTGCTCCGAGCGTGGTAAAGAGATGTAGTCGTCTGCGTGCTTCAGGAGGGCATCGAGCACTTGCGATAGTGTCCGTGACAACAGTGGCTGTGAAATGCCATGCAACTGTCCGACTGTGTGCTGGTAGGTGCCTGTGGCCAGGAAGTGGAGTACAGACACCACCTTCCGTAGGGTTGGGATGGCGGTTGGGCTATCTATCATGCTGACAAGGTCAGCGTGTGTCATGTTCACAATGGCGGTTATGGTGTCCCCGTCCAAACGGTAGAGGGTGTGGATCTGCTCAGCAGTGAGGTTGAACGGATGAGCTCGGAGGCGTGGGATTGCGGGCTGCCTGCGTGGTGGTAGTGGCTGTGCTGGTGGCCCTTGCTGGCCCTGCCTTGCCCTCCTCCTCCTCCTGCGTCTCCTCTGTGCGGCCGGTTGTTGTAGTAGTTGGTGTTCGTCTTCTTCTTGAAGTTGTAGTACTTGCAGTGCTATCAGGTCCCCCAGGGCCAACATCGCTAGTCCTGCCGGTAGCATTTTGGAGTGGGTGTGGTTGTGGGAGGGGGTTGGGTGTGCAATTTATGTGTTTTCAGGCTGTATAGCCTCCACCTGTGGTAATTCATTCCACCTGTGCCAGCTGCAATCCCCTTTGGGCGAGCACGTCCCGCACACAACGCTGCAATGTGACGCATAGCATCTTGCTATTACAATCATGTATTTAATCCCGATGGCAGTGAAATATTGGCTTATATGTTCATTCTGCTATGGTCCCATTGTTTCACATACTATCTTTGCAGTCGCGAACAAATTTGTGAAGGGTCAGTGGAATGTAGTACTCGATTAACGGTGGACCCTCATGCAGCACTGTACCGAGGTTCACCGACGGGCGGGGCGTCCCATTTGTGAGTGAAGCCAGTTGCCATTTTCACACACTGCCGCACTACATGGATGAATTTGTGATTTCAAGCGGTCACAGATGCCTTATCGACGTGATGTTGCAAATGAGGAATTCGAAGGACAGCGCTTTCGGTTTTCAGCTAGCGGCGAGGAGACGCCCACAGGTCTGACTGCAAATATAACGTTCTATTGTTTAATGTCCTTGGGACAGGGGCCATGGCGAGAATGCAATGATTGATATGAATAGTATGGGATGCGCAATAGCGTAGTGGACGATAAGGCAGGACGTTCCCAAATACATGTTACTTCACAACACTAGAATTCCGGGCTGGAGCACAGTGGATTTTGCAGACTGCATTACGCACAGACTCAATGGAAATTTCAAATGTGATGTGAGTAAATAATCAGGCGTTTTCATACCGGGATGAGGGAATGATGTACGGATGCATGGACAGATGATTTAATTGAGAGTTTGCCATGTACATGGCTTTTCGGAATCTATCCCCTTCCCCCGCGCTATGTGATGCAATGCTGCCATAGTGGGACCATCGTCTATCTGCCCTTGTTGAACCCTCCCTGTCTCGACGCGCCTTCAGACACTTGTGTCTATGCACGTTAATAATCCCATCTAATGGATTCTGTCTTAACAGACGCATGCACACAAACACTCGTTTGGAATAGTGTTTTCACCTCGATTTATATAGTTATGATTCGCAAGTGATTTTTGGGTGGAAATAATCCTTTTGAGTGGGCTAGCATGCATATGGCTGTAGATTTAGTGTGATCATTGAAGTGAGTAATACAAATGAAGTTCTGATGCCCATGCTATTCTTTTTCATTTCATTTGGGTGACAGGTATCTCCTCCACTTTTGCCGCTGCCATCTGTATGCCACTCCTGCAGATGGCTTTTACTCCCGACACCTGCTGCTTCGAGTTAATCAGTGGAGCACCATTACGATCTTATGGGACGATCGCCAATGGGCCACATGCCCTTACGCAGTACTAGTGGCTAGGAGCTACATATCAACCTTTCAGCTGGACTAGTGCCTACCTAATGGGACGGCCCTGCGGTTCTCGGCACTTCCATGTTGCCTTTTTGAACGTGAATGTAGCCCCTGTGTACCATGAAGGAACAGGGCGTCACGCAAGAAGAAGCTGGTCATTTATTGCGGATGCAGCCCACAGTAATGAAAAATATTTTGGAGTTTATGACCTAATAGCTGTATGGGCTTGGTGAATTTGATGTGCATTAAAATTTGATTCTGATTTCAACCGTGTAGCGTTATTCTTTGCAAGTAATGTAGCATATTCCTATTTGTGGAGCGGTGTATTGTGAGGAGATCTGCATTGGGTTCCGGCTTCTGAGTATAGTTGCGTGGTACTGTACTGGCCGCGTTTGCCTACGAAGCCCAGTAAGGTCAGGGATGGGGCCTGCCATTATGACTGTTTTAATGATGTCATGCTCAGGGGCGGGGGATTAGCTTTTGTGTAACAGATGCCGGTCAGCCAGGTGGATTGGTGGAATGATGTGATTATCAGAAAATGGCTGGTCACAGGTGCCTGTGTTTGCGTGCGTTTCTTGGAGGGAGACTGAGGTCATGTCCATTGGAATAGCTTCTGTATTCGTGCCATCTGTGCCCTGCAGCTCCCATTGGCCCCTCTTGAGATGAGCCTGGCTGCTCAGTCACTCTGCCAACTTGTGTGGTACATGCTTATGCTGATGGTTGGTTTGTTTACTGGCAAGGGTACAGGGCTGGTGCAGTCTCCCTCAGGATACTGCTTTGAATGTTGCCTTACACTGGTGTCAAGCGATGGGGGCCTGTTGTTGTTTTGTCTCATGTTTCAGTTAATATTGCTGTACTTGAACCTTCACGTGCCTGTGCTGCATCAGTACGGCAATGGTAACATGCCAAATATGGATGGCCACTCACAAGGCACTTGGAGCCCCTACATTCATTTGTTCGTTGGCATGCATGGGTGACTTGTACATTTCACTGGTTGCATTGTGTAACTTCATTGCACCTACGAGGTGTTGTGCAATGTGGGCAGGGAGTGGTGTACAGGCACTCAGTAGGGCCATTTCCGGTCGGTTCATGATGCCGTAATTCTCACCATGGCGGAATGGTACTTTCCGCCATGCTTGATGGCGTTAAGTAAATGTCCGCTAGGGTCAGCATTCGCGTACCGTTGCGCCATGGTGGTAATTACGGTTTTGCATGGCGCGCGTGCGCGTGCTTGGTGCAGTTAGCGTTGGCGTTCACTACGGTGTCGCTGATGGCATCGTACTTTACGGTGACGGGTCATAATCGCACCGAGCGGTATTCGATGGCGGTATTACATTTCCGCCATCGTTTTTCGATTTCCGCCAGGGTCGTAATGAGGGCCATTGTATTTTCTTAGTTGTCATACAAGACTTAAGACACGATTCAAATAACGTGAATAACACCAAAACAAACTGTATTTAGAATAAGCATGCAATTTATTGTAGAAGGTGTCACCAAAACAAATTGTATTTAGAATAAACATGCAATGTATTGTAGACGGTGTTAAAGAACAAATAAAAACCATAATCGGTATGTTAGTAGATATGTTAGAACTATTACACTATCATGGATACAAATGAAGGCATATTTCTTGAGAGGGGGTTGGGGGTAATATTATAAATCTTGCTGATTGGAAAGAAAGCTGAGGTGAACATAGTAACTAACCATGCAACTTTACAGCCACTTTTTTTTCGATCAACAGGACTATATTTCATTTTTCAGGTGTATTTGTGGAGAGCAATTTTAAACTGTCCACCTTCTTGTGCCGCTCTATTTGACAAACAGACATACATTTCCATCCACATGTCTTTTTTATTTTTTTTAATTGTGGTGGTAATCCAATAGAATCTGCCTGTCTTTTGCAATTGGTAAAAGCAGGGGCATTTCACGTGTTAACTGCAGGACAATTTCACAGTATTTGAATGACGTAGTGAAAGAGAATGTCAGAAAAAAGCCTAATAACTCTCTGGAAGATAGCGCGTGTGTTAACCAAAACAAAAGGCATGACCTGATATTCAAAATGGCCAAAATGTGTGAAAAGTCATCTTCCACTGGTCCCCTTCTTTAATGCGGAGTGGATGATATGCTCCCCGCAGGTCGAGTTTGGTAAACACTTCTGCTGATTGCACTGCTTCAATGATGTAATTGATGAGTGGAATGGGGTACCAAGCCTTCTCGGTATTCTGATTTAGGCCCCTCTAGACAATGTATGGTCTAAGTTCTCGGGTATCCTTTTTTGGAATAAAGAGACTTGTATTCCCGTATAAGACCGCTGGCTAACTTTTCATCCAGATATTTGTGTAGGGCTTCTTTTTCCAAGACTGATAAAGAATACATCCTTCCAAAGGGAACCACATCATTGGGTTTAATGTCGATCACGTAATCCTCCGGGTAATGAGGTGGAAGCTGGCGAGGTAGTTTTTCTAAAAACTTTATTTAAACTTCCACAGGTATTATGCACATGTTAGTACAGTTTAACTGTTCGCCTTACATATCTCTTACACATAGCGCTAATCAACCACAATGTAACATTACATTGACATGTCATTGTCATGAACCTCACTTTCTGCCACGTATTGCGTATACCTGCCCCAGATGTTTTTGGGTCGCGTTGAGGGGTGCATTAGGCTTGCATACAGTTCTTTGTTATCATTAGCCCAGATCGTATCTTTATCGCAGTCCGCTCTGGTGGGTGGAGTCTTATTCTTCTATTTTAAAAGTATGGCCCTTTTGGCCAGGAACAAACCAATGTTTAGTTATTTGCGCCACAGTGGGTTCATTTTACCCGTGGACCCCAGTAAGCAGAGTGCTGGGGACCATTCAATAGGTTGGTCTGCCATCGCATCCATCACCCCACATATCTCAGCCCAGTAACCTTGTAAGTGCACACATGACCAGAACAAATGGAAAGTGTCAGCTTCCTCACTCCCACAACGAGCGCACAGCCCGTCCATTAATGGAAATAAATGCTTCAGTTTGGCAGGTGTATATGTATCCTATGTATGATTTTGTAATGTTTTAATTTATAGCGTGCATTGCATGACATCTGTTTTGTTAGACTGCATATCTGGACCCATTGGTTGTCAGTCATGGGGTGTCCGAGATCAGTTTCCCACTGAACTCTAGCACCGTGGACCACTGGGGTTCGTATCACTAGTATGAGTCTGTACAGTGTTGAGGCTGTGACCTTGCCCTTACTTGCTGTAAACATGTAACCCAGACCAGGGTGGACCAATGATTCTGCCAGAAATGCCCCCCAAAGTTTGGATATGGCTGACTTCATGCGGATATAGATCATCTTCTGCCGATGTGTGTCTTCTACTATCTCTTGGATGGCTTCCCATGTTATGTATGTTTTTTTGGGGAACAAGTCACCCAGTTGATTGATGCCCCTTGTGGCCCAGTGATTGACTATTTCAGCTTCCATTGTGGGAGGTATGTGGGGAGCGTACCATATCGGCATACTTGGATGATATAGTATTTCCTGACCCTGTGTTTTGGCAATTTTAACCCATGCTGTGCATGTCACCAGTGCAGGGTCTGTGGTGTTATATCACATGGGGCGAGCTCAGACCATTCCCTGCAGGTGTTTAACCGACTTCGGGGGTGGAGTGTCATGTGTGGTATGCTTGGGGTCGAGGTATTCTGTCGCCCATTGTGATGCATTTTGTGCCTGTGCTGCCAAATAATAGAGTTCCAGACCCGGTGCGCTCAGACCACCTTGTGGATATTGATCTGTGAGTGTTCTCCAGCTCAATCTTGCCTGTCCATTCCATACCAGCGAGGTGCACGCAGCCCGTATCTTCGAAAAGAGTGTCCTGCCCGGCCACACCGGGACCGTGCTAAACAAATAGAACAGTTTGGGTAAAATTATCATTTTTATCAGGGCAATCCTGCCCATCACTCACAGAGGAAGGGACTTCCAGCGCTCCATTTTAAGGCATAGGGCGTCTACTAGCGCTCCATCATTTAGTGCCCAGGACAGTTGCGCCGTTCTTGCCCCATACACCCCCAAGTATAGAATGTCTGGGCGAGACGTCGCTTCAATCAGAGAGAAGATCTCTGATTTCGCCGCATTCAATTTCAGGCCCGAATACTCCCCAAAATTCGCAACCGCTGCTAGTAGTTTACCAAGATTGCGTTCCAGGTTCTTTACATACAACAATATTTTGTCAGCATAAAGTGTAATGATCTCCAGCCTGCCCTCTAGTGTCAAACCCAGTTTCCAGTACCTGGTCCTGAGCAGGTCTGCCAGGGGCTCTATTATGAGGGTGAAGAGAAGGGGGGACAAGGGGCAGCCCTGGCGCGTACCTCCCAGGAGTTCTAGCACCTCTGTAAGTGATCCGTTGATTGATATTCTCTGGCGAGATAGTTTGTCTTTGAACACACCTATATAGGGCCTCATTCTAAGTCCTGGCTTGCCGGTAACAGTGGGGATTCTAACCCTGCCGGTCTGGGAGGTCAGGCGCCAGAAAGATTTAATTCTCCATTCCCATTGAGTCTGATAGGACTCAATGGGAATGGGTAACAGAGAAGCACCGGCACTGTTAACGGTGCCAGCAATTCAGTATAGGTCTGCTTACTGTGGTTGTCCAACCTGCCGGGCACAGCAACTCTGGCAAGCTGACATGTAGTGTGCTAGTGCAGTAACAACAGTGCCGGTAGGCTTACCGGCACTGTTGTTTCTGGACCGGCACACTAAGAATGAGGCCCATAGTCTTGATACTCGGCAGGAATCATGCTATCCTCTTGTATAAGGGAGGAACGGACCAAGAACTGAAGTAAGGTGTGTCCCTGCTGTGCCCTTCATTTCATAACAATGAGCTTTGCATGTAGATGATGTCAGTTGTCTGTCCAATTTATAAGAGGACTATGGTATTGTAACTATGGTATCCCTAAATTAAGAGGGAAATGGGCTGCTCAAATTATATCAAAGGTGAGTTCCTCCTTATGTTGGTGAATGGCCATCATAAGCGGAATGGTTTGTTGAGTAATGTGGCCTGAGCATAGTGGCCACTCCTTTACAGCTTGGATTTCTGTCCTTTTTTTCCCAAAGGTATGTTTTGATCAAACACAAATGTATTCAGCAGTTGGAGCCATAAAAGCATAAAACAATACATTTCATAAAACAACTTCCCCAATCACAATTCTATTTCCCAAAATGTCATAACATATGTTATGTTCATTAGCCCATGTACAGTCCATAAAAACTCCAACGGCACCGCCATCTAACAGTGCTAAAGTCTTTAATGGACTGATGGTGAGACCTTGTATAGTCACATTTAGGACCATCAAGTGATCATCCATAGGTTCTCTGACTTTCCTTGCTTCTTTGGAGGGACATATGTGCAGTCGCACAGGAGATGGCCTGTAGTACCGTAATATAAACAAAGTGCATGATCCTGTCTCTTTTGCCTTTCAGTAGGGGTCAGAGGTCCTCTAGCTGACCCTATCTGCATGGGTTCATACGGAGAGGTTGAGTTCTTAGGCATAGAGGGAAGACTCTGTCGAGTCATCAAGGAAGGTATCCTGGTCCTCTTTTGTTCTTCTCGTCTTTCTGGTTACCTACATTTAGTCTGTAGTACTGCATAGATTAATTCAGCCAGGGAAACAGTGGGTGGAATTTGAGCTAACTCATCTATGATTTCCTCAGACAATCCCCTACGAATTATAGTATATTGTGCAGATTTAGGCCATCCTCCTTCTTGTGCCAGCCGTTTGAACTTTGCTACATAAGCCAGAATCTCCATATTCCCTTGTCTGACATCCAAGAGAGATTTGAATGCATGAAAAGTCATCTCCTGTCTCTCAAACATGTCTTTAAGAGCTTGGGCAAAGGCAGCATAAGAAGCTACTAAAGGACTGTGTTGTTTTTCTTGGAAACGTATAGGGACCTCAGCCACCCTATCCCACAGAGCCTAACAAAACAAATTCTTGGACTCCGGTAGGCAAGAAATCACACTTAGACCACTAGCTATAGGAAAATACGGCTTGTTACAGGCCCTTTATTCACTCTATATACTTACACACATAACTAACATATAATCAATTATACATAAACATAGAAACAGAGAATCAGTGTTAATATGGTTGCAGAAGACACCTTCATCTCGGCCACCACAACACTGCTTAGTCCCAGAGCAGGTAGGCAGGGCGATCACTAATAGTAACAGGGTCTGGAGCGGAGCTACCTCACTCTCAGCGAGACTGCATCACCTGGGGTCCAATTCTCTCTGTCTTCCATGAGGAATACCTCTTCTCTTTATTGGGAAATCCCGACCCTTCATAGTTATCAGACTGCCCTCGGCCGAAGAGCAGACGGCAGGCATGGGGAGTAAAGAATGAAGAATTCCAGTTAGAAGTGGGAAACCCAGTTTCTCTCCCTTGCCTTCGTTCCTGACACCCCTTATCACTGCACCTGCAGAGCGCTCTGACTCCCTTTTTGGCTAGTCCTTCAGCGGGCAGTACAACAACTATCCTCCACAGTTAGCTCATCTGACATCATTATGTGACCTTGCTTCTGTTGCAGAATTCCCATTTGTTTACTGAGCCCACGAAAACGTAGGCTTTCTTTGCGGTAATGGAAGTGAATGTCCAAAATGGTCACGCACCGGCGCCATGTTATTTTAGCATATTTTCACACAAGCCCTACAAGCACTTACAGGGATAACTGAAAGAGTAGCACAAGAGAAGGCATTTCTGGACATATTAGAAACCTTAAAGCCTATCTTAGCATTGTCAATAGCAAATGTGTTATCTCTGAATAGGAAATGGACTGTGCAGGAATCCAAAAACTTGTTAAGACACCCAAAAAAACATCAAACTTTCCTGAAGTCAAAGAATCTGTCACGGAATCTGGGGTAACTGCATTTCTGGCAGTTACCATGTGTCTCATGGTGTCGTTGTTGACCTTCAAGCCCTGTATTTCAGCCGAAAGGCCTTGGAACACATTAATCAAGTCTTGGATCTGCGCCATCCTGGTAGTGTCCTTTTGGCGTTGCAAACTCTCACCTCAGTCTGAAGAATCAGAGTCCCTCTGGGATGTTCTTGCCTTTCCTTTGTTAGCTTTGGTCTTATTGTGGAACCGATCCTGTAAGAGATAGGGCATATCCTCACCTGATGCCACAGTGGCTCCCTGTAGATGACTACAAGCAGGACACAGTGGAGGCCAGACAGGACTTGCCCAAAGTCTTGAGGGAAAAGCCCAAAGGCAAAAACACCCTCTGTAAGATGATGTGGTGCATTCAGCCTTTCCAATTGCTTGCATTAGATGCGGCAGATACGGATTCATGCAGTGAGATCCAATGAGTACAATAGACAAAGAGATTTGAAGCGCAAAGAAGACACGGTAGTCCAGAGATAACGGGGGGGGGCTGGGTAGCAGTGCCAGAGAGAGGATGACAGCAGCAGTAAAGAGAGGCTTCTGATGGCTTGAGACCAGGAGAGAGAGAACGGGAGGATGCAGGAGCGTTCAAAAGGCAGGCGGAACCACAGGCAGCACAGCAAGCTAGCAGAAGACAGGATTGCAAGAGAGCACAAGGAAAAATAGCATGAACGTCTTATCCAAGACAGAATGAGCAAACAGGGTTGCAACGCAATGCATGTTCAGTATCAGCCGGTATATGAAGAATGCCATAAATCAAGTGGCCATCTTGGTTGTACAATAGACCATTGCAGAAGATTGGAAAACAATGTGATGGAACACTCGTACCTCTATTTTTAATTTGAGCATAGTGAAGCATTTGGTGCCCTCTGTGCCATCGATGCCACAGTGACCAACGGGTCGCTGTGACAGTAAGTTTGGCAGTATGTTTATTTGAAGTGTGTTGTACTTAAGGGAATGATTTAAAGTGTTTAGATACCTGTTGGCGTATTCTAACTATATTTGATGTTAGGAGAAGTGTTGTAGTACGAAGAATCAATAAAGGGTATTTTTAAAGTAGTTAGATACCTGGTGGCATATTCTAAACATTTTTACTTTTAAAATTAGTATTGTAATATTATGGATGTAGTTAAATACCAGTTGGCGTATTCTAACTCTTGATAGTGCTACAGTTCAGTGACTGCATTTGGGTTTTAGGAATATTAAGTAGGCATTTGTTAGATTTGCTGGTAACCTATGTTTTAGAATAACGGAAGTATTGTTACAGTCAAACCAAGCACTTATTTTTTAACATTAACATATGGACTATAGTGGCATGCAGTGGTTGTGAAACCAGTACTGTTGTGAATTTTCCTGCCAAGAGATACTTGGCCGTGGGTGAAGCTAGTAAGCTTACAGTTGTTTTTGGTACCATCTGCATTGTAACTTAAAAGCATTAGTATCAGATATTGGCTACGTGAGTTTATTTATATGGTGGAATGATTGTCTGAATTGCTAAAATTGCATAATATGATATTTTTTGCATTTTGCAGAAGCTGGTGAAATGGAACAGAATCACAATTTGGTATGTATAAATACATGCATCGTTCATTAGGATGTTTTCTTGTGAAACATTTTTGCAGAGACTGCATGGATATTTCCATGTGTATGAAATCTGGAAGATTTCATTTATAGGTATGTTTTTGGACTCTACTACTTGTAGTAAGTACATTAGATATGCTTGTGGATCTTCCTGTGTGTTTATGGTGAATTTCACCATTCCTATACAAAAGTCTAATTCTTGCCTTATACCCTAGACACTGTAAGTGTTGTCAGGGTTATTTGCGGCATTTCTATGAGGGACAAGCAATTGTAAACGCAACCGTTTTGAAATGTTTGAGTGCATATTTTGAACAATTGATGGTAATTGGAAGAGAAGATTAATTGCTATATTTGCATAGCAATTTACTCTAGTTGAATTTCTAAATTTAAATGAACCAAAGTGTTGTGTTTCTCTGCTATTTGATGGGCCGGCACTTGGTTTTTGGGAAGAAATAATTCTCTTTTTGTCTTTTGATGGAGTAGCAGTTGTTTTTTTGTTTCTTTGGTGGCAATGTTGGGAGATCTCTTATAGGTTCTGTATATTTTCGTTTTAAAGGTTTAGGTTTTTGAGGTACAGGGTTCATATCTAAATAGGGGGTGCACAGTCCAAGTAACCGGTTGTATTCTAGGAGGCAAGGAAAGTCAGTGTTAACTTTGTTTTCATAAAAATTGACTAGGAAAGAAACCTTCAAGTGTACGTAGATATGAAAGTGCTACATAACTCATAACTTCCTTAAAGACTGCGCTGCTAACGTCAATCAATGTGTGATCTAGGGTTAGACCTTGTGATTTGTGAATAGTGACAGCATATGCAAGAGGCAGAGAGAAGTGTTCTCTGCCTACGTAGATGCCTTTGAAAAGAAGGAATTGTGCTATTGTGCAGCCTATTTTTTTTTAACTTCTGCAAGTTTGCCAAAGTTGATGTTGATAAACTGAATGTTGTTGTCATGTTGATATGTTTGGAAGCCAACAACTGTACCAATTTGTCCATTGACTAAACTTTGTTCTATGTCATGGATATGTTTTAGAATTACTCTGCAGTTTCAACACAATGTTAACAATGTCTCCAATACAGCTGTGTTGGAGATGGAGTTTTCTAAGCTATCTATTCATGCTGTTGCTTGCTGACACATAGGGCATGTCATGCCATGCACTTCTAGTTTGTCTGTGGACCCGATATGCAGCATGGGTTGCATTTCCTTTTTTAACATTGTCTGATGGAATTGACTGCAGCTTCCTAGGGTTGACATTAAGGACGTGCATTTCATATTTTGTTGAGTCAATTGTTCCATTACATCAGCAGCAGATGTGATTTGCACATACAGCTCATGGATTAGTCTACTATTTAAGATGGATTTTTCATCTTGTACTAATGCTTTTGAAAAATGTTAGCATAGTTTAGCTTTGCAGACTGCCCATATTTTGCGTTAGTTTTCTGTACTGAAAATGTTGCCGGAGATTTACATTTCCTATGCTGCAGAGTGTTTTGCGGCATCATTTGTGTCCTAATGTTTTGAACACAGGTTGTTGTAACAAAAGGGGAAGCCCTACTGGCGGAACCTTGGGCTACGTACAAGTATGTATAACTGGGGGGGTTGGTAGCCGCCAAAAGAATTAAACCATTCTCAAATTGTGGAATGTTATATTATTTGTAGGGAACTGTAGTGGTGTTAAAAATAATCACCTTATTCCAAGCATGCAAGTATTTAAATTATCTTCACATTTTAGAGAAGTACCAGATGATATTCGAATAAATCATAACAACTTTTCTACATCAGTTCAGGGGACATGTATTTATTTACATGTATTGTAAATGAAATTCAAATGAACAACATGAACAACATATAAACACAGAAAAAATCATTGTCATTGTATATGGTCAAGGAATGGAGACAATGTTTAGAACCAGGTTTACCCACATCTGAGACAAAACATAGGTTCTGAAATAGGAATGGAAAACAATGCTAGGTTTAACAAGAGATTGCTTTCTACATGAAACCCATTCTTCAAAATCAATTGGTTCCTAATATTCAAACCGAAGACAACAAGTAAACAAAAACAATTTTCACTGATGTGGTAGTCTTCTAGTAAAACAACACTGGATTGTAATACATCCAATGTTAGCACAACAGATTTGTGATACAATGATACCAAACCAGTAATAGCCAAGATTCAATGCATTCTGTTCTATATATGCCGTTAGGTAACTCTGAACCGGACATTATGGTTAGAAAAAATGACATTTCAAATGCATTGCTCTTAAAGGGTATGTGGCCTAGCTCTTTTTGGTTTGTTTAGTCAAGCAAAGTTCTGTTTATGTTGAAATCTTGCACATTAGTAGGGTGGTGGCCAATCCTTGGTCTACGTCGGGAACTAAAAATCCCTGATGTTTGACTGACAGCAGGTGAAAATCTGCTGCAGTGACGTTTCGGCTTCTGAGTGGACAGCCTTCTTCTGGGCCAGTAGGATTGTGATACCCTAAAGTAATGTGTAAGAAGAGAAAAACAGAAATGGCCTGTTTTAAGTAGTATACTTGCTTGAATTTTTATATTAACAGCAAGTGTTGCTGGGTCAACAGTTAAAAAAAGGAGAGAGAACACAGAAACACATGTAGATGTGTATTCTGGAATGGGGGGGAATTAAAATTAGACTCACCTTGGGTGTGTCCGGGCTGGGAAGGGAAGGGTCGTGATCGAACTTTAGACTGAAGTGTGGCTGATAAGATGCAACCACGGAGTGCGTATGAGACCCTTATTTTGGCCTTCTCAATAGAGTCTGGTATGTGCGGAGATGTCCGCTGGAGAGGCTGGAGATCTAGCACACAACAAAAGAAAAGGCGGGAAAGGATGAGAGACATAAGGTTGCTATTGCATGTAAAATATGACAACTAGTTGTCATAAGGCTTGCTGGTGTCAAGGTCAAGCATGTATCTAAATCTTACCCAGCACAGGAGCGGGCTGTAGTAAGGCTGCACCGGGCGTGTAACTGTGCAGCTGCGTGAGGCCAGAGTCAATCCAAGACCAGTTGAGCTGGTCAATTCGTATAAATGTGGTTCCTGTAAAATGCAGAGGGGCAGATGTTGGAAAAGTGACATGGGAAACTGCCGTGCTGTATTGAGTAGAAAAGTGTGTCAACCTGGGTGAGCCTGCTGGGGGCTTGAGCCTACCTTCAAATGGCTGGGGGGAGAGAGAAGTGTCGTAGTCAGCTGCGTGATGGTGGGGAGCTCAGGGCTTCGTCCGGGTTGACACTGGGCTGGACGGTGTGCTTCTTAGCTGTGCGTATGTGCTTTAGACAAGTGTTTAAGCAATGCGTGTTACGTGCGCAGATATGCGCATGTGCCAAAAGAAAGTGTTTTAGATCAAGGGCTCTGTGTGCTGTTCCTGTTGGCAAACAGGGACACTACTCTACTCGCGCATGCGCTGCGAGGACTGCGTCTGCCATGAGGTGCCCGTCTTGTGTGCGGGTTGCAGTGTTACCTGGCAGTGATGCGTTGTGTGAGCCCTGTAAGAAAGCAGAGGCTAAGGTGATGCAGTCTGGTCTGGTTAAAAAGAATAATAAATAGCTCTGGAACTGTGCTGCTGCTCGAGGGCTCTGTGTGCCCTATTATTGTTGTTAGGCTGAGGACAGGGGGAGTGGGTGTATATAAGGCTCCCATTGTACTCAGAGCCTTGTAGTAAAGACATAACCAAGCAGTATTAAAGAAAACTATTAAGTAGAGACGGCAATGGGCGTGTGTTCCAACACAAGGAGGTGAAGGGGGTAGTGCTGAATCCGTTAGGTTGTGGATGGGGCATTGTGAGTGTGATACCCCAAGGGGGGTTGCAGAAAACATAGGGTTGATGATATTTCCTGATGGATGTCAGTTCTAGTGTCATCTGGAGATAGTGTGTCTACAGAGTACTAGGGTTGGGTTAGTATAGGGCACAAGGCTGGAGCCCTAGTGTGGGAATCAAACATCCTGGACCCACGCCGGTGAAGTGTAAAAAAATATAGTAGCTGGCTCTAAAAATTCAATTATGATGGTAATTTTCTGGAGGAGAGGCTTCATTCAGTCCGTGTTCAATTGTCTGCAATTTGAAAATCCACCAAGCCTCCTTGTAGTTTAAGGCATTTTTGATGTTAGAGGTGTTCTGAATTTTGTCAAGGACCCACCATTTCAACTGGTATGTTTAAATTCCAAAAAGTGGGAAACCAAAGGTGCTGTGATGGCACGGCATCTTATTTTGGAACGATGTTCACCAATGCGTTTATGTACCAGTCTTTTAGTTTGTCCCACATAACGGAGGCCGCAAGGGCACTCTATGGCGTATATCACATTGGGTGTCTTACAATTGGTGAATTGTCGAAGGGACCATTCTTTGCCTTCAATTTTAAAGGATTTAGTTTTGCTTGTGTACTTACAGGCTGTGCAGTTGCCGCATGGGTGGTGGCCTGTTGGTGTTCTGAGATCCCAAAGCCCTGTTCTAGTTGTCTTTTTTGGCAGACGGGCATGTGTGAGCCATTCACTGAGATTTTTAGATCTTTTGAGAGCCATCCTAGGAAATGGTTCATCCGGGAGGTTTTGGTGAACAAGGGGCCAGAATTGTTTAATGATTTTTTTGATACTATTGGTATCTGGTCCAAAAGTGGTCACACAGGTGATTCGATCTTCTGGTGTGTCATGATTCTTGGGTTGGAGTAGAGTTTCCCTTGGGATGCATAGGACTCTTTTGCGTGTGTTCTTGAGTAATTTTCTAGGATAGACACGTGCCAAGAGTTTGGATTCAAGGTGTGATGCATGCTGCCGGTATTGTTGAGTTTCCGAGCAGTTCCTGCGTACTCTTAGGAACTGACCAAATGGTAAGTTGGTTCTCAAACTTTGCGGGTGATTACTGTTAAAATGAAACAATGTGTTGCGATCGGTTTCTTTGCCATACAATGTGCATCGGAGCCTGTTGTCATCTGTGGTGATTGTTAAGTCCAGAAAATGTATAGCTGTTTGACTGCTGTTCAGAGTGAATTGAATCTCTGGGGCTTGTTCAGCCATGTGTGCAATGTAGCTAGCTCTGGTGTGGTTCCTTTCCAAATAAACAGGATGTCGTCTATGTATCGGTACCAGTTTTGAATTTTGTCAAGAAATGGGTTGTGTTGATTCAGCACAAACAAAGCTTCATACTCTGCCATAAAGATGATTGCTAAACTGGGGGCAAATGCTGCTCCCATGGCAGTGCCACTAATCTGAAAATAGAATGTTTCATTGAAGGTTTTTTTGTCAATGCAATTTCTAGGAGCTCAAGAATGAAGTTGATGGGCACTCTGCTTTGCTCCATTTGGTGAGTGAGGTGGTGTCTTATACACTCCAGAGCTGATGTCTGAGGGATGCTGGTATAGAGTGCCTTGATATCCAGCGAGACGAGAGTATCATGGTTGTTGTCAAATGGAAGGTTTTCGAAGATAATGGTAGACATGATGTCCTTCAAGTACGTCGGTGTATGTTGGCAGAGGGGCTTGAGAAAAAAGTCTATGAATTTGCACAAGGGTTCCAGGATGGAGCCGCATCCTGAGACGATAGGTCTGCCGGGTGGGTTGGTGGCGCCCTTGTGGATTTTGGGAAGTGCATAAAACGCAGGGGTTGACCTTTTTTCATTTTATTTATTTATTATTCGCTTGTTGTGTGCTAATACAGCAAGTACATTCTGTTTCAAAGCACCCACAGGGTAACAGGGAGGGGACAAGGGGATGAGAAACATTAAAAAACATAAAACATATTAAATACAGTGGGGGGAACCTATTATGCCTTGTGAGTGTTCCGAACGTGCAAGTGCAGAAGGGAGGGGGAATAGGGTTGGTGCTGGGGTGTTCATGGGTGACCCAAATGTGAAGTGCAATGTATGGTGAGTGCAAACCTCCAGGGTGGAGGGTGTGCTGATGCAAGTGCTGAGGACAGACAGAAGCTGTGTGCGATTTGGTGTGGAAGGTCAGGGCCCCAAGGATGCATAAGGGCCCTAGACACCAAATAACCAACAGAGAGGTTAGCGGAGGAGAGAGTGGGGGAGGAGGTACAGAGGAAAGTCTTGAGGAGCTTCTGGAATTTAAGAAAGTCCTGCTCAAGACAAAGAGGGAGGGGTAGCCTGTTCCAAAGAAGGTAGTCAGTTGAGGAAAGCGATGAACCTCCTGCCCTCTGTTTAGCATTTTTTTTGTTCGTTTTAGCTGTATTTATATATAGCGCTACAAATCCTCAGGCATCTGAGTTCTTCTTATTACCCATGGTGTGTGGTGCTCAGATAGGGTGCAAAGCACTTTACACAGAAAGAGTTGGTGCTTGTGGTGTGCAGATATCTAGAGGGGGAATATTTAGTAAGATAGAGTTGCAGATTTTGTGGTCCCCAGCCCCAGACAGCCTTATGGATGATACAGAGGGATTTGAATTTAACCCATGAAGCAACCGAATGCCAGTGAAGACTTTTTAGTGCAGGAGAGGTGTGGTCAATGGTCTTGAGGCCAATTATAAGTCTTGCTGCCCTATTCAGGATTAGCTGTGAGTGTGAGAGAGGAAGCAGAGAGAAGAGTCGAAGATGAGTGCAAGGGTTCTGGCTTCAGAAGAAGGAGCAGGAAGAGAACCCATGGAGGGAGGTCAAAGTGAAGTGAAGAAGTCAGGAGCTGGGGTCCCAGTGGGAAGGATCTCTGTTTTGCTGGCATTGAGGCAGAGATCATTGGAAGTGCACCAGGCCTGGATGTCAGATAGGCATTCAGGGATGATCGAAGGTACAAGAGGCTCAGTAGGAAGTTTGAAGAAGAGTTGTGTGTCAACTGAATAACACTAGAAGTTGGAAGAGAAGGAGGAGATGAGGCTTGGCAGCTTAGTAAGGAAGATGTTAAAGAGCCAAGGTACAGAGCCCTCGGGACACCACAGGTGGAGAAGGAAGTAGGAGAGGAGAAGGTGCCGAGGATGACCTGGGAGGAGCAGTCAGTTAGACAAGTTTTCAGCCAGTCTAGTGCCCGCTCCAAGTTACCAAGGGTGTCGTGGCACCTTTTATGAGGATCAAGTGGTTGACCCTGTCAAAGGTAGAGGAGAGATCAACAAGGATGAGGACAGCTGAGTAGTTGGAATCCAGGGATGCAAGCAGTTCTTCACAGGCTTTCATAAGAGCAGTTTCTGGCATCTGGATGCTCGGAATCCAGATTGATGGAAATGGAGACCACCACCAAGTTTAGTGTGAGAGGTGATTTGGGGCAGTGCCAACTTCTCCAGCAGTTTCTCCTGGAAGGGGGTAATGGAGTTAGGGTGGTAGTTGGCTGGACAGGTAGGGTCTGCTGACATTTTTTAAGGAGGGGCTGCACAAGGAAGTGCTTGGGAGAGGAGGGGAAAGAACTATTAGCAAAGGTGTGGTTGCAGAGATCAGCGAGTGCAGGAGCAAGAGAGCCAGTGTTGACCTTGATGGTTCTGGATGAGCAAGGGGAAACCTGTTTGGAAGAGACCTTCTTGGAGCAGACAACTCTGGTGACTTCTTCCGTGTGACAATAGTAAAGGAGGGGAAGGAGGAAGAGGGAGTGGGCAAGTGAGGCAAGGGGGTGAGGGATGGGTTGAGACGGTGAATAACAAGACTGTTCAGGCTGACGAGACATTAAAAAGATTTGCACTCAAAATAATTGTACAATGTTTGCATGTCTGCATTGTTTTCGTAAAACTGAAGGCATAGTTGGGTTATATGTCTCAGTTTCCTGGTTAAGGTTGCAGAAATTGCTTTGTAAATTTCATATGTTTTAAAATGAAAGAATAGTTGTACAGAAAAGAAACATAAGCTTTGTGTATTTATTTTTATGATACACTTAGGGCCTGATTCATAGAATCGGGTGCATAAAAGGTGCAAGGGCCGTGTGCTGAGAAGGAGCCTGCGCCAGCCGTGGTGCAGAGAAATCTTTGCGTGGCACTCGTATTCATGGATTCCCAGAGGCATCAGAAGCCGTCACGCAAGTAGCAGGAAGCTGCACGAGTAATGCCCCCAACACGCCCCCAGAACGTTCGCCGGTAGCTTTCTAACCTGCTGTGCATACTAAACTACTTGCAGGGCTTGCCCGCTTCCTGTCTATGTACAAGTCACGCCACTTTGATGGTCTCGTTCGCTCCCAGCTCTCAATACGGTCACCATACCTAACTGTAGTTCTACCTACTTGGGCTGTTACTGCACTAACTGCACACTATTTAGCCCACTGACTATTCAAACTCACGCACTCTGCACATCGGCTCTCTTATGATGCTTAGCAAAGTATATGTCACCATACCAGTCAGGAAGGTGTCCTTGACCCTAATCTGCACACGTCCAGGCTGCTGGTAGTCCTACACTCAAACTGCGTTGTGCCTTAAGGTCGCTTTCAGACCTTTTCAAACTGTGTTGTGCCCTAAGGTCGCTTTCAGACCTTTTAAAATTGGGTTGTGCCTTAAGGTCGCTCTCAGACCATTTCAAACTGTGTTTTGCCCTAAGGTCGCTTTCAGACCATTTTAAACTGTGTTGTGACCTAAGGTCGCTTTCAGACCTTCTAAAATTGTGTTGTGCCTTAAGGTCGCTTTCAGACCATTCAAATTGTGTTGTGCCCTAAGGTCGCTTTCAGACTGTTTAAAATTGTGTGGTGCTTTAAGGTCGCTTTCAGACCTTTCAAATTGTGTTGTGCCTTAAGGTCGCTTTCAGACCATTTCAAATTGTGCATCTAGCTATTGTGATCCCCTATCTAGGTGCATGCTACTTGGCTACTGTGATATGTCAAACCTAGGTGTTGCCCTGCTGTGTGCACCCTAGCCCACTGTAACGTGTCACCCCTAGATATTACTAGGTGTACCCTAGCCTAACTGAGTTGTATCTAATGTGCCTGACACCCAAACATAGCT
This sequence comes from Ambystoma mexicanum, assembly GCF_040938575.1. NCBI lineage: Eukaryota > Metazoa > Chordata > Amphibia > Caudata > Ambystomatidae > Ambystoma > Ambystoma mexicanum. The sequence goes on from NC_090937.1 coordinate 414,336,167, forward strand.
GCGCTGCATCTTACAATGCCTCTCCCAGGCTTCTAGTCACACTATAGCACCTGCTTTTACTGCCACCGTCATACCTGTCCCATTCTGAACCAATCTTGTCCCTGTCAACAAGATCATAGGTACCCTATTCAGGCAGCTAGCACCACCATCATGCACGTCAGTGTGCGCCCTCTACTGCACTACATCCTAGCCACACACGCTGCCCTAATCATTCAACTACCTAAGGCAACCACCCCTGCCCTTGAGGTTAATTATCTTGCCTGCCCAAACCTATAAAACCCAGCCTCACCCACCATGACTATGACCCATATAGCGAGCCCCTCAGCAACTACCGCAAGCGCTCACCACCCTAGTAACCAGATCAACCAATACCTTAATGACCCAGCACTCTGGCTTGAACATTTTGCCACGAATCCTACTCCTAACCAACCTTGCCCCCTCATTCTCAGGAATAAGAGACTAGGCACTAGATTCCGCATTCGTCCTTCCCGCTCTAACACCACCAAGCAAGCCCTACACACACCACCCAGCCCACCCTCGCCCACTTCTACTTGCAAAACTAAGACCACAGGGGTTAAATTGCCTGTGCTCAAGGGCGCCCTTATCAATGCTAGATCCCTCACAGCACACGCGCTTGACATAGCCGACCTTATCACCACTGCAGACCTTGACTTCATTGCCATATCCGAAACTTGGCTACATGCCACATCAGGCCCCTCTCTAGCCCTGGCCCTACCGCCTGACTATGGCATCATGCGCTGTGACCACTCCTCTGCACAAACTAGAGGTGGCGGCGTGGCCTTCATCCCCAAAAATTCCCTTGACCTAAGAGTGGTATCCGATTCCAAACTCGAATCAGCTGAACTGCTGTCTATCAAATTATTACTAACACCCAACCAAACGGCCACCCTTCACCTTATTTATAGGCCCCCAGGTCCGGCACCCACCTTTGTCAGTGAAATTTCCACTCTCCTTCTAGACAAAACGAAAAACAACTCACAAACAATCATTTTAGGCGACCTTAATCTAGGTCGTGGCGACCCCAAAGATCCTGTAGCAACTGATCTGGAGAATGCTCTCATAGACCTCGGCCTCACCTTGTACATCCAAGAACCTACCCATATCAAAGGTAGGACCATTGATTGGTTAGCCGGCTCCAACTGCAACATCCAGATCCTCAACAACTCCCCATGCTTATGGTCTGACCATCACATCATAACGTTTAACATTGAAGCTACCCCGCGAGCCCCAACACCAATGGCCCCAGCACTCCCCACCCGCAATAAAAAAAATATAACAAAAGAACAACTCCTCCCACTGTTACTCCCTTCCCTCAATGCGGCCACCAACTCATGCTCTGATCCCACCTCCCTCGCAGACACCTACAACCAAACGATGCTCACGGCTATTGACTCTATAGCACCTATCAAACCGAGGAAGGCTAAACCGCGAGCACACCTTAACTCATGGTTCACTCCACAGCTAAGAATCCTCCGTAAAGCTAAACGCTGTGCGGAAAATCGCTGGAAAAGCTACCCGTCTGATGAGCATAAAGATGGTTTCCTCCTCGCCTCCCTTACTTATAAAGATGCCATCATCACTGCTAAAAAAGAATCGCTCAACAATCGTATCATGCAAGCAGATTCGAATTCCAAGGAACTCTTTAGAATCCTAAAAGAGCTCAAAACCCCAGTCTCCCCTCCAGACACATGCACGAAAGACAGCAAATGGTGTGCTAACATCCAAGCAGCCCTATTAAACAAAATCGCTGTGCTTCAATCCAAAATTAAAGAAAAGCAGGACAGCCTGAAGCGTGACAACCACTCACTCTCCCCTACCAGGCCCACCCCTCCCAAAATGGCCAATACCAAACCCTTCACCTTCTCACCGCTCACTGTCACTGAGGTAGAAAACATCATCCGGAGAATTAAACCGTCCAACTGCCAAGGTGACCCGTGCCCAACTCCCATCATCAAGGATTCTGCCCACGACTTAGCTCCATTCATTACAGCCTTCATTAACTCCTCCTTTAAAACAGGTATTGTCCCGGACAACCTTAAGGACGCGTGGGTGATCCCGCTACTAAAAAAACCTTCTCTTGACCCAAGCATACCCACAAACCTCCGACCTATTACTACAGTCCCATTTTTGCTTAAGATATTGGACCGCGCAGCTTACCTGCTGATCCAAAACTACCTCTAATCAAACAATCTGTTAGGTCTACGACAATCCGGATTTCGGCCCAGACATGGGACCGAAACGGCTCTATTAGACCTAAAAACCCAGATCGAAGTACTGAAGGACAAGGGCAAATTAGCAATGCTACTACTCCTCGACCTCTCCGCCGCATTTGATTTGGTTAACCACCAGATCCTTTGCAGGCACCTCCACTCTGCTGCCAACTTCTCACCGTCCGCTGCGGCCTGGATCAAGTCCTTTTTGAGCAACAGATCCATGGGGGTCTTTGCACCCTCCGCAGCCGCGGATCCTTCTCCTATTCATTGCGGCGTACCCCAGGGTTCTTGCGTGTCACCTACACTTTACAATATCTTTACGAAACCACTTTTTGATGTGCTTGATTATCTGGGTGTCTCCTACACCAAGTATGCGGACGACACCCAGATACTCATTCCTATCTCAGGTGATTATCTAGCTGACACTAAGGCCCTCAATGACGTCTACCTGGTCATCCAAGCTTGGATGGCCCAGCACCAGCTATGTCTGAACGACGATAAGACGGAGCTCCTTATCTTGGGTACCTCACAACGCCTGAGCAAACTTGAGCCATTTTATCAGTCATTCACCATAGACGGCAATACCATACGAGTCTCGAAAGACACTAAAACATTAGGCTTCTACTTGGACTCCACCCTATCCTTAACGAGACAAACAAATGCAGTCAGGTCTGCCTCTGCCTACACGTGCAAACTTATTTCAGCCTGCCGACCGTTTCTCACCACCCCCAACAGTGTCACACTAGCCAGAACACTGATCATGGCAAAACTTGATTACTGCAGTGCTCTTTACTTAGGCACTAGCCAAGAGAACCTGTCCAAACTCCAAACTACCCAGAATAATGCCATTCGAGCGGCCTTGAACATCCCCCGTAACCACCACATCTCAGAAGCCAGAACTAGCCTAAAGTGGTTACCTGTGAAGCAGAGAATTTCCCTAAAAACTCTTGCCCTCACGCACAAATGCCTAGCCTACAAGGCCCCGATCTATCTCTGCAGTCGGCTTTCGCGCCACTCTACTGGCCGACCACTAAGAACTGCTCAGACTCATTGCCTAACAATCCCCAGGTTTAAGCTTCAAAAAGCGGGAGGCACTAGCTTCCCTGTCCTAGCCTCTAAACTATGGAACACCCTCCCTGCTACCATCAGAGCCGAAGACTCCTTCAACACCTTCAAGACTAAAACCAAATCTTGGCTCTTCGACCAGCAATAAGACCTGCCCGACATTTCTGTCCTACCTACTCTGCCTGCTTATCCCTGTCACCATCTCCGGTCTGCTACCTATGCTAACCTTTTTTTGTTCACCCTAGGTTATATCCTCTGTTATTCCCAGTTGCACTGTAACCTATGTAATATATGTAATTAATATGATTATTATTATGTTCGTATTGTTTAATTTTGTAATGTAATCTTCTGCCTGTATGTTTCTTTCTTGCAACCCTGTACAAATTGCGCCCTGATGCCCCTGGGCCTGATGGTATGCGCGTTATAAATAAACAAATACAAATACAAATACAAACTGTAAAAAGCAAGGGAAATGCCCAACATGGGCAATCGCACGAAAACACCCTGTGATTCCCAGCTGCACCCCAGCAAAATCATGCGAAAACACCCCACAATCCCCATCCACACCCTAGCATAATCGCACGAAAACACCTCGCAATCCCCATCCGCACCCCAGCGTAATCGCGCGGAAACACCCCTCGATCCCTAACTGCACCACAGCATAATTGCACAAAAACAACTCACAATCTCCGGCCGCACCCCAGCATAATCACGCGAAAACACCCTGCGATCCCCGTCTGCACCCCAGCGTAATTGCATGAAAACTCCTCGCAATCCCCATCTGCCCCCCAGCTTAATCGTACAAAAACATCCAGCGAACCCTGGCCGCACCCCAGCGTAATCATGTGAAAACACCCCACTATCCCCATCCGCACCCTAGCGTAATCGCACAAAAACACCTCACAATTCCCGTCCGCACCCCCAGCGTAATTGCACGAAAACACTCGCTGATCCACGGCTGCACCCCAGCATAATCATGCGAAAACACCCCACAATCCCCATCCACACCCTAGCATAATCGCACGAAAACACCTCGCAATCCCCGTCCGCACCCCAGCGTAATCGCGCGGAAACACCCCTCGATCACTGACTGCACCCCAGCATAATTGCACAAAAACAACTCACAATCTCCGGCCGCACCCCAGCATAATCACGCGAAAACACCCTGCAATCCCCGTCTGCACCCCAGCGTAATTGCATGAAAACTCCTCGCAATCCCCATCTGCCCCCCAGCGTAATCGTACAAAAACATCCAGCGAACCCTGGCCGCACCCCAGCGTAATCATGTGAAAACACCCCACTATCCCCATCCGCACCCTAGCGTAATCGCACAAAAACACCTCACAATTCCCGTCCGCACCCCCAGCGTAATTGCACGAAAACACTCGCTGATCCCCGGCTGCACCCCAGCATAATCGCACGAAAACACCTCGTAATATGGTGATCGCGTGAGGACACCCTGCGATCTCCCGCCCCCCAGCGTAATTGCACAAAAACACCTCACAATCCCCATCCGCACCCCAGCGTAATCACACGAAAACACACTTTATCCCCGGCTGCACCCCAGTGTAATCGCATGAAAACACCTTGCAATCTCGAGCCACACCCCAGCACAATCACGCGAAAAAATACCCTGTGATCCCCATTCGCACCCCAACATAATCGCATGAACCCAGCTCGCAATCCCCGGCCGCACCCCAACATGATTGCATGAAAACACCCCGGGATCGCCGTCTGCACCTCAGTGTAATCGCATGAAAACACCTTGCAATCTCTGCCTGCACCCCAGCGTAATTGTGCAAAAACAGCCCACGAACTCCATGCGCCCCCCCCCATAGAAAATGCGTGCCCTCCCACACAAGGCCTGGCCCGCCACCAGCCAAATGGTGCCCCAACACCTCACAATCCGCTGCATGCACCCCCCTCCAGACGGGACACCCCAGCCCTAACCCCTAACACCCTTGACCACAGGCAGCCCCCTCCACATGGGATACCCCAGCCCATCACCCATTACCCCACCATGCAGGCATCCCCGTCCACATGGGATACCCCACCCCATCTCCCGTGACCTGACCCTGCAGGCAGTCGCCTCCACATGGGGTACTACAGCCCATCACCCGTGACCCCACCCTGCAGGCAGCCCCCTCCATATGTTACATCACTTACATGATGTACCCTGACAAAATGACACATCATCAATCCATCGATTGTGTGTAGTGCACCTTGACTGCTGTGTTGTGACACCAGCCAGAATATCCACCGGACCATTTATCCTGCTAACCAAAAAGAATGCATTCACCCATTCCACATCCATGAGTGTGGCAGCTGGCCAAACAGAATTGCTGTCCGCAACCATCTCCCTACATACACATGTAACAAGCTAATGTAAAAGTGAGGCCCTGCTGGCCATGTGACAATGTCATGGCATCAATCCCCAGGGACAAATTGTTCACCAATGACAGAAGCAAAACTGCCCTCAATGTGCACCACATGAACAAACACAAACACTAGCCAGGTGTCTCACAGCCTGAGCCTCATTGAGCTGCTATTCCTAGAAGAGAATCCTTAAATAAACACATCACTGGTTTACCAATGTGTGAAGGACATGGCAGTCATACAGTGCACCATGCAACAAGACAGATACATTGGGCAGCCAATGTGTAAATACTAAGAAATGCCAATAGCGTATCCCAGTGCAAGAGGTTAACCAACACCAGCGATGATGATAACTGTACAAACACATGCTGGTGAAGGGGAAAGCCCCACCTGTGTGTTACACAGAATCATGAAAATCATGTGTAAATGTCCTGAACATGTAACCCTCCCCCAGTCACCCCACCCACCTCACTCACAAATGCGCAGTGATGCTGCACATGTGGAAGGAAATGCCATTTGCCCGTGCACACACAAAATCCCACTCCACCACCTGTCTGCCCCATGTGTATAATGACCCAGCAAATAAACCTTGAACATAACAAATGCAAGTAAGCAACCACACACATGACTAACAATGGGGAGGATCAGGACTACTAAATGGACTACCAAACAGGCACACTGCAAAAATAACTGTGACAGAAAATGACTGTGAGAGTAAAACATACATATATTCAACAGTAGTATTTTCCACATACATACTGTAAATAAAATCAAAAAAGATGTCCATGTTAAAATAGTTCATGTGTATATAAATATTTACACTAAAAAATCCCCAAAAATACAAATTAAACATGGTTACCAGGAACCCTCAAACACACAAAAAACTATGAACAAGAAAACATGGAGGAAAGTCGAGAGTCCACTCCAAATTAAAACATATATAAAAGGAAACTTACACCTCCAGAACTATGAACTAAAATAAATCGAGTAGTGTCTGTGATCCAAGCTCCAAATAATAAGGACAAATTAAAGGAAATGTATATCTACAAAACTATGTAGATACTGATGCCACAACACAATTTGTGCTAGTTGAGACTGAGTTTATTCTGTAATGTGTGTAGTGTCCATTAGCGACACGTGTTTCAGTCCATGGCCTTCTTCACAGCTGGACATATACAAACTGGTGAAATATGCTAACCCTTCTCCACAGTTTTTGTAGAAACCGATCAATGGGTATATTCCATGTACCTTGTCCTAGGAGTTTCATTCTAGGAGTTTCGTTCTCCCTCCTATTTCATTCATTGGAATAGGAGGGAGAACGAAACTCCCAGGACAAGCCACAAGGATTGTACCCATTAATCAGTTTCTAGAAAAACTGTGGAGAAGGGTTACCATATTTCATCAATTAGTAGCATTAGTGCAAAGGCAGCTGCTGTCCCCAACACCTAGGATCAGGGAGCTGCTGCAATAGCTATAGTCGCCCCAGCCCAGGTACATGGACATGCATGGGCAGATGCTGTCCGTGCGTCCTTCGGGAAGGGACGCCCATGAAAAACACCTGTCCCCAGCACCCATGGTCAGAAAGCTGCAGGGGCAGCTGCTATCTCCAAGACCCAGGGTCAGGGATCTGCAGCGATAGTGGTAGTCGGCCCAGCACAGGTACACAGACACGCAGGGGCAGATGCTGCCCATGCGTCCAAGGGGAAGGGATGTACAGTTAAAGATCCTGGCCCCAGCACCCAAGTACGGGTGGATGATGTCATGGCCCAGGCCACTAGTGGTCCATCATCTGGTGCCTTGAGTGGTCCAATGCCAAGAAGCAAAAGCATGCAGAACAGGGAAAGGCTCAATCATAAAGCACGGCAAAGGACGCCGCCACATTGAGGAAGAGGAGCTTCAATGATGAAGAACTCCAGATCCTCGTGGACTATGTGCGCAAACACCACTGTGACATGTGTACGCAGTCAGGTAGCACACATACGCCTGCTCAGCGTATGGTCCACTGGCAGTGAGTCACAGATGGCATAAACGCCTTGGCGAATGAGAGGCACACCACTCATGAGGTCATGAAGCGGTGGAATTACCTCCATCATCGAACCAAATTGAAGCTGGGTGCCAACCTTGTATCTGCTCTGGTGACTGGAGGTGGGACATCACAGGAGCAAGAGCTCACACCACATGAAGAGGTCATGAGCAAGTTGATTCGTGTGGATCAGCTGCAAGGCGTGCAAGGCCTGTCAGATTATCAGGAAACATCCGGTGAGTGATGAAGCATGTGCATCCTGAATATGTGTATGTAGATAAAAAAAATGTTTATGATTGTGTAGCACTTCTGCCTGCATTTGTATGACTGCCATGGGTGAACAATGTCATGGTGTACTGACCCGTGCTTAGTGTACATGAGAGTGCATACAATCCAAGTTCTGCACATCGGTTTAACTGGCTTTGGGACAGTAGTCATCAACAACTGTCAGATACTAAAAGACAGTTCTGGCATGCCAACACAACATGGGATCTGGGTATTTACCTCAGTGATGTTAGTGACTGTTATGACACAAAAGCTCAGTATATTAGTGGTGGCTTGACACGTCGTGATGCAATTTAGGCTTGCTGACAATATACCCATCAAGAGTACAAAAGGACAGATTGAGGTGAGTATTGCCTGAAAATATGGTACACGCTGGTATTCCAACAGCTGACTGCAAGAAAAATTAACCAGATATTAACATGTGGGTTAAGGCAATGGACTCTCCAAAGCAAGATACTGAACTGATACTCACAAACAAGAAAATCAGACTGGGACAGAATAGTTCCAAGTTAGACTGGTGAGTACCTTGAAAACGAGGAAAATCACGAATACAGAAATAACAAGAAAGTAAGAAACAAATAGTCTTGTGCTTACCAAATGAGTGCCCTGGATAGATGTTGCAGGAGAGTTGGAAAATGAGTGACAGTCCGGGAAACACAATGTTTTGTTTTCCTATACCTGCCGGCACGAGGACGCCTAAAGAGTTAATTGATCCGGGTGCCGTTGCTCTGGTGTCCTTTGATCCTTGAGCTGATGCGCCAATGTCCTTTGGTCCTTGCGCCAATGCGCGACAGTCCTGAATGTTCCAAAAGTGTCTTTGACAGTTCCAGAAAGAAGATATGACACAGGCGAGACTCAGGAGTTGAGATGTATGCAGTCCGTGGATTTTCCGATTGTAACGACGAGCAGGTAAGACTTGTGAAGTGAGATAACTGCAGTTTGTGGATGTTCCGGTTCTGGTATGAGCAGGTAAGACTTGAGGGATTAGACGATTGCAGTCTGTGGATGTTCCGGGTCTGGTATGAGCAGGTAAGACTTGAGGGATTAGACAAATGCAGTCCGTGGGCATTCCGGGTCTGGTATGAGCAGATAAGACTTGAGGGATTAGAAGAATGCAGTCCGTGGATGTTCCGGGTCTGATATAAGCAGGTACGATGTGAGGGATTAGAAGAGAGCAGTCCATGGACATTCCGGGTCTGATATGAGCAGGTAAGACATGAGGGATTAGACGAGAGCAGTCCATGGACGTTCCGGGTTTGAAATGAGCAGGTAAGACATAAGGGATTAGATGAGAAGAATACGTAGACGTTCCGTGTCGGGTTTGAGCAGGTAAGACTTGAGAGCAATGACAAGAAGGAAGCAAGGATGGTCAAAAAGCGGGCCGGGGATTTAAGGAGCCAAGAAGACAAGGTACAAGGTACGTAGCTTTGAAAACAGAAGCGCCGCCGTGTGCAGGAGCGTGGCTTAAGTACTGGTCACCTGACCGTAAGCACAGGACGGCGGCATAGGCCTGAGTATCTACACGAATACCATGGCCACCAGCGTTTCCATGGCAACCCATATCGTTCTGTAAAAGGACGCACCAGAAACGATGCAGCACGGTTCTGAGGCTTAGCAGACCACCTCGATTTGGAACCAAAAACGTTTGCTCCCCTGGGTTTACTAGGTAGGTTGTTATTGTGCGAGCTCCGTCTATGTTTATCCAACAAGGCATTCAATGGAACCCTGACAGTGACTCAGCTATGTCAGTCAAGTGCTTGTGTCTGAAGCATGTGCTACACATCATGCACTGCATGTAGTAGAAAGTCCATCCACACGTGTCCATAGGTGGTTTGATGCTACCCATACCTTCCATGAAGACTGGTAGCAGACGGGACATTGTGCCATGAACACTGTGCAAATCCCAGCCGCAGCTATGGCACTGATCCCCTTGTAAAATATTTGTCTGGAGTCATCCATGTTGACCTGCCACACTCAACAAACCCCCATGGGTGCATGGCCCTATCCCTCTTGTGTGTCACTGTCCTAGCTTCCTATCTCCAAGCACATGTCATCATTCTCTCCACATCACACACCTGGGACTCTGGGACACCACACTCAGGGCATTTCCACATTGTGTGCACTCCCTGTGCCAGTAGTACACTGGTGTTAGATGTAGTGATAGTGGATTTAGCTGTTATTATGTGTGGACATGTTCTCATGTCCCCTAATGGCATGTTGCATATCCACTTTTTTGGTCAGAATTAGCATTTTTCAGTTTACTGGTTGCTTTGCCATGGGACAGGATTTGCATACACAGATATATGTGTGACAGGCAATGTGTGCAGTGCTTACATGGTCAGGGACGTGGGATGTAGTGGCAAGTCTGCATATAGCATGATCTGTGAGATTTCAGTACATATTGTGGGTATGCAAATAATGGCATGCTAACATGCATGTCAATTCGTTGCAGGACAGCATTGTGATACCTATGTATGTAGGTGATGCAATGTACATGATTCTTCATGTCTTTATATGTCTATGTGCAGGCGATGAGCCACTAGATGCAGGCAAGGAGGTTGAGGAGGAACAGGATCCTGAGCCGGCACAGAGCACTAGTGGAGGACGTGCTGTGGCAGCCCATGAAAATCCACTTGTGCTACAGGCCATCCAGGGCATGACTCAGTATTGGTCTGACTACAATGAAACCAGTAGCTCTGGTGGTGAACCGGATGACAATTTCTCTATGCTGTCGGAGGTGAGTGGATCAAGTGTTGGAGCTGTTGCAGCTGTGGATCTGTAGGGGTCATGTCCCCTCACAGGGCCAGTCAGTGTTGTCACGTCCGTCTGTGGTGGTTACAGCTGCAGGGTCATGCTCTACAGTATTTGTTTCTGGTCCTGGGAAAGATGAACAAGGGAGGGATGCAGTCTTGCAGCACAGACAGTGGCATCACATCAAGGGCCATGATTCCTTGAGTCAGGCAGGCGTGGTGAAAGTGTGGCGGTTGGGGAGACAGTGTGGGAGCAGTCCATTTATAGTATTACACAACAACAGGGTGCTTCCTATGAGATGTTGGCTCAGGGTATGGATAGGGTAGCCAATCCCATGATCCCCCCAGCAACACAGGTAGAGCACCAGCTGCAGGCATTGCGGTCCACATACTGCTCATAGAGGCTGCACACGGAGGCAATCAACAGAAGCCGACGGGCCAAACTGAGGTCTCTGCAGGCATCCCTGCTTGCAGAGGGTCACGCCCACATGTAAGTCCTGAGGCAAGAGTTTCTGGCCCACTGAGCTTCAATGGAAGTGCTAGAGGAAGCCTGCAGTAGACAGTACCAACAGCAGATGCAACTGTTTAGTCATACCATCTTGAAGGAATTCCGTGAATCCAGTGAAGTGTTGCATGCTGACCACCGAGGCTTCATGTTGCAGATGCATCCATCTGAGCCTTGCCTGGCCGCTGCCATGGAGGACCAGGCCAGGGCTCAACGTGGTCAACCTCCCTTACCACAACCACCTTCAGATTCAACACAGGAAGGTGGCCACAGCATCGACAGCCATCTCAATCCAAGATCGTTGTGTGGTCCATAAACCCATGGAGGACTTTTTTTTTTTCAACATCCACCCATGTGGTGTTGATGTGTACCCTACCCTCCCGCCTGCTAGGTGTGCCCACTACCCCCAGTCCAAGATGGACATTTTCCTTATTTTGTCCACCCCACTGGCCAGAGGTTGGCATGTCATGTTTTGTTTTGCCCTTTCCTGGTTGTGGTATTTGTTCATTTTTCTATTGATTGCCCTTGAGGTGTGCCACTAACTACTCATGGACTATACATGTGCAGTGATGTAAGTGCAGGCATGCCTAGTGAAGTCATGTAGCATGTTTGCATGGGGGTGCACAGGATGTCAAGTGCAGTTATGTATAGCTTTATTGTTCCATGGCACGTGTGTGCTGTGTCTATGATACTACACAATGGGTCTTTTAATATGTTCTCCCATGTTTTTCCAGTAATCCAGGATGTGGCGGTGACTGCTGTCCCGGATGAGACATCCTGCACCATTCGAAGTCCACATCCTCATGCCCTCCACCAGACACTGTCCTTCCTTTGACAAATTAGGAAACACACTTACTGCTGAAGGTCATGTGGTATTTACAACATGCAGACAGAGTAATTTGGTATGTGTTTGAACTGTCTTGCATGTTGGGCATCTGTGCTGCATGTGTCAGTTGTCTTACATGTCCTCTGCATGCTCACATGGCGTTGTGGTAATTCAATTAGAGCTCATGTCACTGTGTAAGCTACCTCTGTGGATACCTCAATGGGCCCCCCGACTGTGCTGTGCAGCATGCCAATGTACATCGGTAAACCAGGCCGTGGACTCCTTGATCTGTCATTTCCTTGTTATTCACTCTTTGTGTCACTCTCTCTCTGGTGTGGTACACTGTACTCCTGTACAAATCAATATCAATTGCCGTTCACCCTGTGTTGCTCCTGCACTCTGTGTTGTATGCATATTTTCTTTCTGTTGTCAATTGTGATCATGTATGTGCAGGTACTTTCTGCTGTTAATCTGCATTGCATTCCATTTAGGTAAAGTGTCTCCCGATGGTGTGCATTGTATGCAAGGCAGGTGAGTTCCACGGACAGGTGAGTACATGGCATTTGCTGACACTTCAGTGGTGTTTGCATGGGAGTGGATCACTGTGTGTATTCACTGTGGATTTACAAACCTTTAGCTCTATCACAATTTCTCGAGGGTTGAATTACTCACCCAGGGGTGATTCCAATGTTGGTTATGGTCTTGTTGATCTGATGGATTGCTTGGGCCACTGTTCACTGATTATGATAACTGTGCTTTTTTCTAACTGTGTGTCTGGCTTTCATGGTTGTTTGTGAGTGTGTAGCATGTTTAACAGTTTACGGACTGTGGCAGGGGCAGATGTTTGAGCTGAGGTGTGACTCATTCAACTTTGATCAGGTCTAGTGAGTGGCACATCAGATCCCTATTAGGGTTTGTGGGATTAGGGATCTTTTTCAGTTTTGCTGGGTTGAATTTATGGTTCAACTATTAGTGTGTACTACAACATTGTGAATCCACAAACATGTTGCTATGTCTGCTGGTATGTGGGCTGTTTGGTCTTACAGTACATCAGGTTTTGTATTATTAGTGGGTTTTCTTCCTTTTCTCAGGCATGTGGCAACATGGTGTATGCAGCTTCTAGTGCAACACATCTGGGTGCATGGTGGTGAGGCATTGGAATGGATGCACCATTACACCATAGGTATGGAGTGACAATGAAGTCTGCATTGACCATGTTCTGGTTGTTTACAGTGTACTTTTACCATTATTTGATTTGCTTTTATATGTTTGCTTGTTGTTGGCTTATGTCTTCCCTTGACGCTCCATTGGTGTGCAGGAGTACCTTGTTCCATCAAGCAGGGTTCTGGCAGAGGAGCAAGCAGTGAGTGGCTTGTTTATTGTGAAGTCATCCACTGGATATTCTCCTGGGCCACCTTCACAGTACCTTTGTTATGTGCTCGCACCAAATATGTCTTGATAATACATGTGACTGAATGAAACAACTACTGAGAGACACTTCATACACAACCCTTGGCACCTCGACACACCCTGACACTCAACATCATCATTATCTATTCTCCTCATTAGCTCATGTCTCCACTGAAGTACTCAACCAAGTTGACAAGTACATGAAGGTGTCATCCCTATTGGTGTACAGCTGCTCCTACAACCATCATTGCAAACTTCTCCTCTCGGTCAAATGCTCTTGCTGATCTATACATACTCTCCTTTACTAGTGCTTTGTTTCAATACTCCACCAGGCACTCACTTCTACACAACATTGCTAATATGATATATGCACAGCCTTTCTGACCACCAACACACTGGTGAATATCCTGGGAGAAACTGCTAGCAAAGTTGGTCCACACACAAATATATGCCCATTAGGGCATTCTTGTGGATGTACGTGAACACCAGTGTGCATTGTAACAGTCCAAAGCAACAGTCACTAGGGTCACATGATGGTGTCATCCGTCCATTTATAATACACTGCTGTCCTCATCATCCTTGATGTGGCATTTTCTTTTCACACAGTGATGCATTCCATCCTCATTTTGAGGATTCATGAACGGACAGTGGACTTGCTCATGTCATTCCATGAAAACCCCATACTGTGTTCCAGGAGTGTTGCTAGGCCTGGAAAAGATTTAGGGCTACACTCATGTCGGGACTGTCAAGACTCGGGGCTAGCTAGTCTTTTGGTTGTAGCTCTTGAGCTTCTATCCGGGGTTACAACCAAAAGATTTGGGGGTATAGCCCCCTTAGCCTCCCTGTAGCAACACCTCTGCTGTGTCCTTTCTTATGCCCTACTTCATCCGCCACCTGTGGCATCATACAGGTGTCCATTCCTTTATCATGCATCTTTGACATATACATTTGCCTACTTCTACACATATTTAGAACATTGTATTTATGATTAATGTTCTATGATGAGGACAGAGTACTCTTCAGCACTGTTCCTAGTGACACACTGGCACCCTTATTCACCATGTCTGCCAAACAAGCAACCTGGGAGGGTGCCCTCAAAATCACCTTGGCTTGTGCGCCATTTACATTGACTCCACTGCAGCCTTCTTGTGTCATTGACTCAGTCCTTCCTACATGTTCTCACTCCATGCACACTTATTCCAAGGCAGGAATGTTGCCTTAATGTTCAACTACCCCCTTCCATTACTGCCACATATTCAAGTGATTGTGAAGGAGTCCAACTTGTAGGTGTTGATGCACACAGTTAAGATGCACTTCGAAAACATCACACAGAGGTGCAGTGTTACATGTGCTGTGTTATTCACCAGGCTACACTAGTGCTACTGCCTATTGCACAAACTCCATGCTTCTAATCCACACCCTGTGTAATTAATGTGGGACAAGAGCACAAGTATTATGCTTGATGTCAAGGCCAGGGACCACATCTGTCTGCCACTGATTGTCCTCCACTGGCTAGCCATGGCAGACAGCGTCAAGTCATTGGAAGTATGCATTGTGCACTGTCATTTGTGAGGCCTGCTTACTCCCTATCTGCTAATGTTAATTTCTCAATGCTGTCCCACCAGAGCCATTTCATCATGTTACTCTGACCTTCTTCAGGTGAGCCAGTTATTGATAGAGGTTTTTTGCAGGGGATCTTCATCGTCAGCATGGCCCAACTTCTGGGATACCCATCCTGTTGCCCTCTGTTTGGGTACTCATTTCCTTACTTTCAATGAACTACCCATGTGTTTAATCTTCTACTCTTCCTTCTCTCTCCCTCTTCCCTGCTAAGCAATCCTCTGCTCTCTCACACTCTCCATTCCTTGTGCCCTTGTCTGCTTGATGTGTCTCAAGGTCTCACAAGCCCCTGTCAACCTCAGAAATGTGTGGGGCAATTGCCTGGACTAGTGTAATCATCACTGCACTTGTGGAATGACCTGAGAGAATTAGATCTCTCTATACGTACCCAAACATCGACTGACTGGTTGCACTTGAAACACCCCTGAACTTGTTACCACCCTCCGAATACCACACCCCTCTGAACATCTGTCCACTTGCTCCTCAGATTGCATCATGTAGGTCGAGTGTCTGTCTGTTCCACCCTGTCCTCGGTCCCTGCATGATGGCACATTGATGCACTTGTAAAAATATGATGGATCACTGCCCTACAGATTCACTCTTACATCCACTGTTGATAGCATAGTATAGTATGCAATTACTGTTCCTGTACAGAATATTATGGATCTCTATGAGCAGGTGTTATTTGTGTACCTGTTCCACACATGGTTGAGCTCTTTAAGACACTTTTATTATGTACTGGCCATTTATCTATCTCCTTTGACATTACATGCCACTGCACACTATGGTGATGATTTTACATGGCACATGGGATGGTTTATGTGACACACAGACGATTTGATGTCTAGTTTGGCATGGTGGTAGTGGCATACTTCCTCGTCTATGTGTTTCTTTTGGAAACCCACAATAAAATGTGTTTTAGTTGTAAGGGATGCACACAATGTTGCACTTCCAGGGAAACATTATCAGGGTGGTTTGGTGGGCACAGATGATTGGCCCTTTGCCATCATTGAATGGCACCTGGAATGTGCCAGGGCTATGTGCACTCCACAGGGGTTGGATTTTAGGTGAGAAACATAGCCACAAGCTGGGTACGGGCAGCCTTGCCACGTGCCCTTTGACCTGCCATGTGCAAGTGATGTGCATGTGGTTAGGAATGTGTGGGCACCACCATGTCCACAGGTATGCCATGCTGTGTTGCAACATGGTGCAGGACACATGCTGCCATATTGATCCTGCACACTAGTAGTGGTGCATATAGCAACTCACAACCAGCGTGGTCAAGGGAGTGGAAACATGACTTCAGCACTCCGAATGTGTGCTCCACTATGGCCCGAGTTACAATATGGGCTGTGTTATATCTTACGTGGGGTGAGGTGGCAGGGTTCCGTATTGGCGTCTTCACTTAGGTGCTCCGATGGTAGGCACTGTCACCTGTAGAGGTGGACATGTTTGGCATTGGTGTGTATTTTTCTGTATGTGACATGCATGCATGTCCAGGGGCATTTATACTCACCAATGAGCCATATGTTGCCACACTACCCAGCTTCCAGGGCCTGGTGTAGGGGTGACATTCTGAATATGAAACTATCATGGGTGGACCCTGGATAGTTTGCATATACATACGTAATTATGCTGTTGGCATCACATACAACCTGCACGTTGATGGAATTCCAGTGCTTGTGATTGTGATATATGTGCTCTATAGCCCTGTGTGGATGTAGAGCCACATGGGTGCAATCATTGGCACCAAGCACTTTAGGGAAGTGTGCCACTCCGTAAAAGTCCAGTCCCGCCTTTCTGCAGGTGTTCTGGGCATGTAGATGTGCCTACAGACTGAGCAGTGCACAGTCATTCTTGCCAACACCTGGTGTAGGCAGAGTGACTATGGCAGTTGTCCGCTGAAATGACCAAGTGGCCAAAACATGGAGTACATTGAGCACTTTGCCAAGAGGCTGAGTGCTTGGGAGCACAGGGTGGGTGATGTAAGGGCATCTTCCCACTCCATGGCTAGGTCTAATATGATATGAGATGGAAACCTATAGAAATGGTCATCCGGCATCCCAAAAAGGCTGGTCCTAGTTAGCAAAAATCCAGGCCCTGGCTGTCCTCCTCCATCTGCTGTGTCCCACGATCACTGCTGTGATAAATAGTGCATTCTTCATAGCTGTATACGTGCGTTGTTTGATCGCAGAGGCTTTTAATGCATTTGTTTTTGTGTGCATTGATGTTTATGCCAGCTATCGCATGGCAGACGTATTTCACGATTTGCACATATTTTTGGGCGTGCCAGCGATCCCTGTTCAATTCCATGAATATGGGTTTTTAGCATGCCCATGGAGCGTTGCGAGGGCCAAAAGCCATGATAAGTGGCCCAATAATATGTAAACACATATATTCAGCCATACCCAATGAGCTTGGCCAAAGGCCATGCTTAGTGCAGGTTACTGTTGTGAGGTAATTAGTGATGTCACCAGTGATTTAATCAGTGAGGCCATCTGTGATGTCATCATTGTGGTCATAGGCTGCGCAACAGGGGGTGCAAGGTTATGGTTGCTTTAGCAGAATTTCAGGGGTCTCGTTGCGTTAAGTTCTGAAAGTAACATCCCTGCAACTAAAGTTTTTTTCCGTGAGCATATATATGCCTGAAACAGTGCCCATGCCGGACATAATCAAACATGGCTCATCGCGCCATGCTGTTGCAGGTTCGAAAGAGAGTTTCTCTTAATTTATTCAAAAATGAGAAAAGTCAGTATCACACATATGTCCATACAATGTTATACTTTACTAAGCTTCTATCTCCCAAAATCCCTGCTTTGTGACCTTTTCTGGGGATCTATGAAAACATGTTAGGTTGTAACTCCTGTTTCCAAGGTCGAATGTTTATGTGATCAACAGATAGGCCTCTTTATAAGCTTTACAGTGATATTTAAATTATTTCTGTGCACCTTATGGTTCCTGAGAAAATTAACAAAGTATGATCCTCTTTACACTCCATTGGCCTTTATTGTCATGCATATCTTAACTTTCACTTAACTTTCATATTTGTGATCTCAAGATCTAGGTCTAGGCCTGGTCTCTAGCCTTTGTTGATCCAACCGTGCATTAACGTCATTTTCATTCTTTCTCCTAGGGCTAATGGACCATCTGTTCAACTTATCTTTGAGAGCAGAGTGGCAAGCTCCACCTCCTGTCATGGGTCATTTTCTGTAACTCATCACTTGTCAGTTAGAGCTTGGGCCACAACACAAATCAAATTTAAATCCATGTATTTTTAAGAGTTCAACCTGTTAAGGGCTGCCTTTATTTACCCAGTTTTATGGCCCCAACCAACCATAATTCCTTTTTAGTCACTGCTGTGTCTTCAAAAAGATGTTTTAGATAGATAGAAGATAGAGGAAGATCACTGTTTGAGTGTTCTGAACAGAAACTGAATGCAACACTTCTGAACAGAAACTGGTGATTTTAAATGTTACCATTTATTTCACACATAAGGCCTTTTAATTTCTTGCATCATGCCTTCAATGTTCATCTTTACATCCTGAGATAAATGCACCTGACTCTGGCAATAGAGATTCAGGTTCCCATGTTTTCATTGTTCTAAGCTGAAATGCACACCTTGCCATGCTGTTTCTTGCAAAGGCACCCTTTATTCTTTGCTCTCTGGGTCAGCAAGACATCAGTCATTTGTCATGAAAAGTAGTTTCAGGCCTTTGGCCTAGTCACTCGAAAATTGGTGCCATTTAATTTAATTTTATTTCTTTAGAAAACACATTAAGATGTGGTAGTTCAGACTGAAATGCTGCCCTTTCTGTTGGGCAGTCTATGTGTGTTTTCAATGTTGTGCATTTGCAGGCGCAACATAGCCAAACACAGTATTCTTTTTGTCTGGGGCTGAATCTGAACTCTACATGATATATTTAGAAACCTTGATGATGTCCCTACATCGAGCATTAGAAATGCATACACCAAGAGCTGCTGTCCTATGCACAAAGGGTGGAATCAAAACACAGCTAATTGAACACTGCCAAGTCAAACTATACGTTTATTTTTAGAAGCCCAACAGGGGCAGGTGAAATTTCCACTACAGGAGGAACTGCATGTTATCTTGTTGATACCTGTGCTTCACTGCAGCCCTGAGAGTATCCGGAGCTTTTATATAACGGAATTGAGACTGGGAACTGTCAATTTCATGATCTCTATCTCTGGGCAAAAGCCTGCACCCTCTGGAGCAGGGCCTGATAGCCAAGGAGAAAACTGTCAGAAAACACAAGACTAGACAGCCGCTTACCAGGTTTCTGCACTTTTGTCTCTGAATCACGCACTTTCATGTACACATCGTTGCCTCGCCATGCCACACTGATGAAGGGCACCAGAGATTAATCGGGCAACATCAACAAGTGCGCTGTACCTGCTTCCTCCAACCAAATATAGCATCCAAAATGTTTCTACCTTCCCTGTAGACCTCTAGACCTTGCATAAACCACTGGGGACATCGGTATCACAAGAACAAGGGTGCAACTCTGACACCCCATACCTGTGAGTTCCCTGGCATCTTTGCAAACCCCCACATGTACCGCCACAGACTGTCCCTTTCATTCCAGAACAAAAAAGCAGGAGGAGGCATGATGTCAACAACCTCTTATACGATAGTGTAAGGTGGGCGAGTAGCTGGTGAGGTCATGCCCTAGGAAAGTGATTTTGGGCATTGGTTGCAAGAGAGAAACTAAGAGCCATTAGTGAAGAATGTGATAGGCCAGGAGGTCTAGGGTTAAGTATTGATGGTCCTATTACATTCTGTTATTTGGAAACCTGAATATGAAATATGTTGACCACTTGGGTGAAGTCTAGCGGAGTTATTCTAGTATGTGTTTAGCAAGATGCGTTTGCTATATCAAGCAAAAAGTGTGCTGATTGCAAACCACTCTTTTCTGCCGCCTTCCAAACACCCCTTTCTCGATCTCACTGCTTTATTGCTATTCCTCTTAATGGGATAAGACTGTTCCTTCTATTAGCATGTTCGAGGCATTTTCTCTGCCTGACGCTTCCACGATCGGGTGAATGTTTTAAGTAGATGGAAATGAGTGAGCGCAGGTCTAGTGTGTCCCAATTTCTACATGGAGATCACTCTGGTGCAAACGCACGCGATTTGATTGACTAGCTGTGTCAGAAACCAGAATTTTACAAATGCGGGAATTATTAACAGATTCACCCCCCAGGGATCGATTCACCTTCAGCGGCCTGACACTTGGGATGGGGTAGACATTTGCATTTGAAGCACTGATGATTTTACTCAGCTGTCAGAATCAGTATCTCATCTCCATGTTGTCTTATCGCTGAATTGTGAGAGAGTCTGTTCACCCGCGGGTGGTGAACATACTTTGAGCTTCGGAAGAGGCATCTGTCAAACCGCATCCATAGGCCGCCATTCTCTTCAAACTAAAGTGCAAACCTCACACAATTGTACAAGTGAATTAAAGTGTATATCGAAGGTGTTTACGTCAGCAGATTACCGACTGTGAGCACCCAACACAACTGTCTGAGTTCGTTTCTCTGCGTTCTACATGCGTGCTTTCATTTGGAAAAAAAAAATTGGAGTTGATGTTCTCTCTGAACTGTCGGAAATGGATATACATGCTCTATTAGTATTAGAAAGATGAGGCAACATAAACAAAGAAATAAAAGTGTGAACACATTATGTAGTCTGCATGGAATACAAAGCGCCTCGAAAAAGGTGTAGCTGCTTGATAGGCAAATAGTGCGCTGCGTGCTCCCGTTGGATAGGCTAGTTCTGCCGTGGCTGTTTCATTTAAAAAACAACAAAAATCCAGGTGACTTTTTTTTTATAAAGGTGGCTGGTGGGGATAAGGAATAGCGATTAACTTTTTTGAAATGTGTATTATTTTGCATGGAGCATAGAATATTTTTGACCGCTTTATTCTTATTACATAAGCAAAGGAGAATAGCATGCATATTTGTTTGATTAAGCATAACTAAGACATGACCCTCTGACAGATTGTCATTAAAGCGGTGAAACTTCTTAAATGTGTGATGATTCTAAGTGAAAATTAGCTCTCCCAATCAGGTTCAATTTCATGAAATGCCACGTGCATTAAGAAAGTGGTGTGTAGTTCCACCCACAAGGCCCTGCTGGCTGATAAGGTGTGTGTCGGAATCACTTGAATCCATGCATAGACACTTTGTGTTATTTCTGCTGTGACGCAGCATCGATTTGCATATATGCTTCCTATGCTAGTCAACCATAATATGTACTAGCGCCGTGATACCTACCGGTCTGGGCTGCTGTAAACAAATTAAATAAATGCATCAATGAATCCAATACACACCAGTAGCAATAAGGCACTAAGGCAGCAAGGTCAACTTTTGGAAAACAGTTACATACAAGTTGCAAAATGGGGACACACCACATTACAAATGCCATCTATGTTTTTTCCTTTAATTGACCCCTTATCAATAACATTTTGATATCATCTTTCATGTTCTGCATGTTAGTCTTAGCAGTGCATGGTGGTGGTGCACATTATGGTTGCTTAGCTTACCGTAACTGGCAAATTTCTGAGGTTTTTCTGTTTTACTTGTAACCATAACGTCCCTTTAACAATGTTTATTCATTGATTCATACGTTTTTATCAGTGCAAATTTACAATAAGGTCCCTTTGACAAAAATTTGTCAGTGAATTTCATGAGTTGTTACCAGTTTACGCTAAATTTCTACAAGTTACTAATATCAAACTTACCCCAATATGGCAACATTTATGTCCAATTCACAAAGTTTCACCTTAAAGCTCAGCCATTCCCCATCTAATAGCATCATTTTTAACACGTCTATTGCAACTTTTTACACTGTTTTTGTGTTTGTCGACGTCCGTGAATGTTTGATGTCACTGCAGACATCTGGATAGTGTCATGTGACCACGAGAACATGGCATGATGCCGTGCTCGCTAACGCGTCTGCAGTCCGCAAATGCATCCTTACTTCACGAACGGGTCCGTGCTTCGCGGACAGTTTGGAACTGCATTTTCTGCTGATCTAGAAACTTTCAAGCTCAAAATGTACACTTGCACAGCTCCTGCACCTATTTATACTCATTATCCATTAACAATCTAGCACAGAACACATACTTGGAAGAATATTAGCAAAACTATTTATCTTAAAAATGGCATTCACCAGCTCGAGGGCCTACACAACAAAAAAAGTGCAGTACTTCCAAAGACAATGAAAAGGACCAACAAGATGTAGTAGAGGAAGTGTCTACCTCTAGAAGCCAGAGAGAATCATAGGTTTGGCAGTTCTTTACCACTGTTGGGAATGTTCCAAAATCTAAAGCTACCAACTGAAATGCACTGAGTGCAACTCTGTACTCAGTCGCGGACTACCTGGACACTACTCCTACAGGACCAACTCCATGCACTGCCACACCAAATCCAACCGCTGCAATGCTCTCAAAAAGGTTGTTCCTTTCTTAGCAAGTAGTAGGCTGTCTTCCTCCACCTCATCTTCTGCAACCTATAATGTAACCACACATCCTACTTCTGTGGGACACAAAATCCCACCAGCTACCTTGTAAGCAATAAAAGAGCCTGTTGATAGATATCTTTCAAAGACAGCAGTACCCTGGATATACTGCAACACACTACTCTGCAGGGGGAGCAATTTCGAAGTGCTCAAGGAGCATGGGAAATACTGCCACATACCTTGGATGTAACACATGTCCAACATCTTCCCCTATCCACCTACCCCTCCATATTAGTGGTTGGTGTCTCTTCCCTTGTTTCTCTCCCCACCTTAATTTCTGACCTATCCTGCAATAAAAATAAAAAATAAAAAAAGGTTCCTTTAGGAACCACATTTTACGGTTAAAAAAATAGAACTAAAAGAAATAATACATTATAGACTCCAATCTACTCTGCATTTCTCAATAAAGTGGATAGGCTCAATATGATTCTCCAATATTTTCATTAGCATTTTGTGCTATGCTAAAGGAAATAATGTGGCGCTCATCCCCCTTTCCAGAGGCTGGAACGGGGGATAACGCCCGGCAGTCCAAGTTATCGGCCCAAGTGAAATGAGGGCAGATAACGAGGGCTCTGGGCTGTTATCCCCCGTTCCAGCCCCTGCAAATGTTGATGGAGGGCATTAGCACCCGGATTGGCAAAGCGGTAAACTGCCATGCTAAAAAAAAGGATTTCCCTTTCTTTGGCGGAACGCATGCAACGTCCCACTGTAGGAAGGATACACCTTTTATAAGATGGCCACCATGGAAAGGGAAGCCGGGGCTTCATAAGGAGCCCCTCTTCCCTTTCCATGGCGGTCTGCGGGAGGTGAAGCGAAGAATCCGGCGCCAATGCCGATATAAGGTAAGTAGGAGAGGTCGGAGTGAAAAGAAAATGTGATGGAGGGTAGGGGACGTATGATGGCGGCGGGGAGAGATGGCCATCAATGGCTTGGAACGCAGGCTTGTACCAGTGGTTCGAGCCCGCGTTCCCTGCCACCTGATTGGCTGTCCCAAAAACCTTTCTCTAGCATACAATAAGGACCATAATCGATGGACCTTTATAACAATCCACTGTCTCCACAGTTCCCTTTCCAGGCCATGGATCATTAAAAGATCCAGATGGCACGTGCACATCATAGAAGAGGGCAGCCCTTCTACCCTTTTTAAGTTTATATTTGTAACACTCCCCCAATGCCTGCTTTCAAACAGTCACACATCCATCAATCATTTCCAAAAGCTATACATAAATATAACCATATGACCATATTAAGCTTCCACACACCAACTGCCATTGGACAAATCTTTTGTATCTGCATTTTGGATGCCAAGGTGGGACACCACTGGCTATCTACTAGAGGAGAGGAGTCCCAAGGGTGGGATTCATCTTAACTGTAACATCCCTTTTACAATGTGTTTCTTTCAATTTAATATGTTTTTATAAGTTAAAATGTTTCATCGTGTAACATCACTGTATATAAGTTACTAATAATTCCTCTTTCAATATATATGAAAGAACTATAAACCTCCTTTAAGAAACATATTTTTTGCAACACATACTTATGTTTGTCATTATCAGCAGCTCATTCTGAGAATGGAAATCATTGTTCAATTGCCTGTGGCATAAGGCTCCACCATGATATTAGCCAAACCAAACCACCCCTATTATTCACTGCACCTACCCTGCATCCTATCTGGGTGTCCACCATACCCTAATAATTTAATCAATGGTCTGTACTCATGGCTTGCATCCATGGCCAGTTTCCAAATCCATGGGGCATAGGTTTCAGCCATGCTGCATTCCCAATAAGCAAATCAGAGTACACATTTGTGATTGCTGAGGGCCAGACCCACTGCCCAGACACCAAATGTATATCACTAGTTTTTCTACTTACAT
This sequence comes from Ambystoma mexicanum, assembly GCF_040938575.1. NCBI lineage: Eukaryota > Metazoa > Chordata > Amphibia > Caudata > Ambystomatidae > Ambystoma > Ambystoma mexicanum. The sequence continues at coordinate 414,360,672 of NC_090937.1, forward strand.
TCTTACACTTTCAAAAATAAAACACAAGACATATTTTCAAAAACATGCTTTCAGGTCCTTGCTTGTTGTAATCTAGTCCACCACTTCAGGCTGTAACCACAAGCAGAATATGTTTTCCCATTCAAACCTACTGCTTCGGCCATGCCGCATGCCCCAATCAGAAAATTACAGTACGCATTCCTCCTTGCTGACAGCCAGGCCCACTGCCCAGACACCAATGTTATATCACTGTGTTGTGTACTTACATTTTACCCTGTTCAAAAAAATAAAACACAGGACATATTTGCAAAACCATGCTTTCAAGATCTTGCTGACCCTCCTCATGCATATGTGCTGCAATCCCATTCAGCACTTCAACCTCTACCCACAAGCAGACTTTTTTCTCATTTCAAACCTATCCCAATTAACTAAAACTTTACCACATAGCTGATCTCTGGTGGACATGCCCCCTTAAACTCAATTGCTTGTCCTTCCTGTTTGTGGCCAGTAGTCAGATTGTCCAGGTCATGGCCTTAGGCCATGCCCCAGACAATCTGGCCACTGCCCATGGCCACAGGCTATACCTCAGTCACCAAAGGCATATCACATTTTTTTGTATCTACATTATGACACTTTTCAAAAATTAGTACCTGGCGACGGATAATGAGATTGTAACATCCGGGTGTAACCTGACCGGGAATCCCTCTCCTCATTGTGTTCCTTCCTGTCTCCACGGGGGTGGGTAGCAGCCACTCATCCAATGAAGAAGCTCGAACTTGGAACAGGGTAGTCCCTGCTCCGAGCCAACACACGGCTGAACACTGCCGTCTTCCCCAGCCTGGGACCAAGGTTAGCGATTTCCCTCCCCTGCCCCTCCCTAATCCAAACGATCCCCTCCCGCCCTCCCAACTTCACTTACCTTTTTTTCAGTCCTTTTTGGGAGCGGAAGCACTGGGAACACTTCTGTCCGATGCACATCCGCTCCCGATCCCTGACAGGCCATCATGGAAAGGAAGAAGTGAGTACTGTTAGGCAGAATTATATGCAGTACCCTTTGGGAACACCACACACAATTAAGACTACAAGTGGCAGCACAAATTCACCTTTGGTACAAGCCTGTACTACACAGTAAAGTGGTAGCGATGGCTGAGCAGCCAGACTTATCTCAAGAGCAAGTGAGCAGTATCAATAGTTACACAAAGGACAGCAATTACTATGATTCAAACAAACACTGACTCAAGGTTTCTGACTAAAAGAATATAAGTTTATTTATACATCAGTTGTAAAACAGTTCACTAAAGTAAAGCAGTTGAAAAATCACACTCTTAATACAACACACCACTCCAAATAGATTCTGGACAAGTTAAGCTCAAAATGAAGTGTGAGCAAAATGGCACTCCAATCATTTAAAAGGGAGGGAAAGACAAAATTAGATCAAGATCGAGCAGCACCAACAGGTAAGTAAGCAGGGTAATCTAGAAAGAGGAACTACAGTGATGGAATCAAATCAAAAAGGCTTAGAGCCAAAGTCAAAAGGACAAAAGTCTTTTGGTCAAGATCGCACAGTTCAGGGTAGTTTGCAGTTAAATCTTTGCCAAGAGTTCTGGACGAAGTGCGTCGGCAAAAAAGTTAGTTTAAAGAGTAGAGAAGGACAATCCCTCGGATTGGCGAAAGGTTTCACACACCTTCACCGCAGCTGGATGAAACGAACAACCGGATTTGCACAGTACCTTTAATGGAGAAGAAGCTGTAGCTGAGGCACGTTCCTGGCAGGTCCTGTAGGCTCACGGTTCCTGAAGCGACTGTTGGACTGACATGAAGTAGGAAGACTGGAGGGTCCTGCACTGCCTAGGGAAGAAACCAGCAGCAGAGCAAAGCAACAAATAAAAGGTGCGCTCCTTAAAACCCAAGCAGGGTCCGACCTTCCTCACTATCTGGTTCACTGTAGCTCTGTACAGCAAATTCGACCAGAGGAGGGAGTCCTGGCTTGCAGTTGGGGTGAACTGGTTGGTCCCACCAGCTCAGGGGAAGAAGATTCCTGGTAGATCTTCTCTGTCATTGGAGTCTGAAGATTCAGACCTGCAGCAGGGCTTCACCGGGTGGTTCAGTCATTGTAGGGGTCCTCTTCCGTCCGCTCCTCTTTGGTTCTTTCGTTCCAATGGCAACTCTGCCTTTCCAGCTCCAGAGACCTGCTTGTTATGCAGTTTTCCCCCATTCACACAGCCTGGCTGTCAATCTCACAGCATGGTGGCTGTCCTGGCGGGACAGTCACCTAGCCAATCAAACAGCAGTGTGACTTGGGTTACCAAGGGAACCCATGCCAGGGGTCCTAAAACCCTTCCCTCACATCCTGCCTACCCAGACTTTCTGGCACCTAAGGAGGGCTTCTGTGCAGAAGCCTGTGAAAGGACGGCGAACAAAGGAACCAAACCTGGTTTGGCGCGCAGAGTAAAACATGAGAAAGACATTTTCAAAAAGAAATGGTGAATAAACCCAGCCAGAACCAAATATGGTCCAGCGGATTGAAGTTTGATGCTACCAAGATAGCCTCAAACAATACCAAGGTTATTTAAGACAACCGCGGTAGGAAAAATAGGGTAGTTAACACTGCCACCAGCCAAGTCTTAATGAAAAGGGAGCAAAACAAAGCTCCAAGAGAAACAGACAAAAAGGGATAAGTATTAACCATTTCTAGTACTCCATGTAAGATAGTTTTTGCTGGGTCTGTGGATTTTAATAAAGTTAATGGCAACTTTACATGTTCTGGGAGACAGTAGTCAGTCCCAGAAAATGGAGTTGAGTTGGGAAGTCTAAAAGGCAACCCTGTGTCACTGCACTGAAGGTGCTGTGTAACACACAGTAAAAAGATGATGCCGGTGGAGTAGGTGAGGCTCCACAGTCTATGAACACACAAAAATGTTAAACAAATACAGCAAAACACATGTAAGAGTGGGAAAAAGGCTCACACTCTCACGCTCTTACCAGGTGAAAAAAAATAATCCTAGAAATCCAGCAAAGCTGCTGAGGGACTCAGTAGTTAATGGAAATTAGCCATTCTGAAGAATTTTCCCTAACAAATACAGGTAGTCCCTTCACCTTTCCATTGTGGCCATTTTGTTTTTTTACCCTTTTCCATTCATTGTGAATGGCCGCCATGGAATTCCCTTCCCCGGATGACATTTTTATGACTTTATTGACTCTGCAAACCCGCCCATGTTTTATTTTTTTTAAAATTTGACAATGTACGTAAATATAATAACCCCCACTTGACAAAAACCATTCAGACTTTGCACAAACATGCAAGTTTGGGTCTATAATCTTTCTGAAAACATGTGTCCACATTTGTCAACGGCAACAAAGTTATAAGCCATCTAAAAATGTTGACATCCCCTTCTAATTGTGCCGCCTCTTGACAAAATCCTACCAAACTTTGCAAAAATACTCATATCAAGGTCTACAATCTTATTGAAAACTTGTTTAAAGATTTGTTAAATGGCATCACTTTTAAAATATTTTGGGTCCTCCCTCTAATTGTGTTCCCTCTTCACAGAACAGCACCACACAATGCAGAACTATTCAGGGTCAGGTCTAGAATGTACTTCCGAAATTTCATGCAGTTTCCTTGAGTGGTGCCAAAGTTATAAGGCATCAGAAAACTGCTTTTCACAAACACTAATGCAGAAATAAACATACATGTCCCCGATCATCTCAGATGTTCGTGAACATCACAGGAAGGTCCAGGACATCCAGACTGTTCACGTACATCGGAGTTGAAAAGCCACCCATTTCGGGGGCTTTTTAGGGCCATATCCCATCCCAACCTTATCACCCCTCACCTCTCCAGAGATGATTATATTAGTTTGAGAAGTGCTTTGTAGTGTTTTTTATATGTTCTTACTGAAGACTATAGGCGTAGTCAGTGAATCCAACATGGCAGGCATTTCCAAAAATCTGACGCACCTCACCCGTTTCACCATCCAATCAGTAGGCACGTCTTATGTCCTCGGACATCACACCACCATCTGGACCAATCAGAGGCCCATCCACAGAGTGAACAGGGAAGTCAGTCCAGGGACCAATCCAAAAATCACACATTTTGTATTTAACAAATTTTTGGTCATTTAAAAAGAAATACTTGACGGATTTAGACCAAACATACAAACGCACACTTTGAGGACCAAGATACCGCTCCTGCAAAAAATGTGGTTAATAAATGGCCAGTGGTTCGGGCTGTAGGCGAGAGTAACATTTTATTTCAATTGCATCTATGGGAAAAACACACACATTTTGGGACCCCCTTTAACTTTGCACCCCAGCCCAAAACCTCACCAAACTGTGAAGAATCAATCTGACAGGGCTTTATATTCTTTTTGAAAAGTTTTGTGGGAATTTGTCCGTGGGGGGGGGGCAAGGTTATAAGCCACCCACAAGTGCTCTTCCTATGCATTGAGCAACTTAACCATAACTACAGGGCTTCTACCACATGCCCTGCAATTATATTTATGAGATGTCTTACCTAATACCTTTATATGTGTCATCTTCTTTGTTGAATAATAGTAATTCTGAAACAGAATTAAATGAAGTGAACACTGAATGTATTCCTAGTATACAACCAATACAGGTTGTATTCATTTATCATGCTACAGAGGAAAAAAGCCTCTCCTTTGTGAGGAAAAAAAAACTATATATATTTACTTCTTTGAACTATTTAACAATATATATATATATTCAGTAAAAAAAACTTTGTTAACGGGACGTTATGGTTAAGTTGCGCTACTAAAAACCCATGAAATTCAGTAAAAAAAACTTTGTTAACGGGACGTTATGGTTAAGTTGCGCAACTAAAAACCTATGATATTCAGTGAAAAAACTTTGTTAAAGGGATGTTATGGTTCCAAGTAAAACCGAAAACCCCCTGAAATTCGCCAGTTATGGTAAGCTAAGCAACCATAACTCGAGCCACCACCGTGCACTGCTAAGCCTAACACCCAGGACATCAAAGATGACATCACAAATGTCAATGATGACATCACTGATGACATCACATGTCTGACTCCCCCTTTGTTCCTTTCCTGACATATCTAGGCCACATGATTTTCTTCAGTAACAGTCAAGAACTAAAAATTGTAAATTACTATATTCGTAGACTTATCCTTCAAGTATGTTCTTAGAATAATTCCCTTATGGTCCAGTCATATCATATGAAACATATACATAGGGGAAGACACAACCTTGAAAGACAGCAATCCTTTTTGTGCATTATTATTATCAGTAGATTTATCAGTACTTTCTGATACTTTTGATGTTTTTTTTATTACTGTACTTTCCCTGTATATGCTCATATTGTTATATTTTGTACTCACACTATTTTCCTTAGGGTCCAGACACATCATGTGATATATATAGATAGGGTAAGTAACAGCTTTGAAACAGAGCAATCATTTCTCTGCATAAAGGTAAGCAGTTGGGTTATGAACACTTTCTGCTACTATTGCTGTTTCTTTTTCTTACTTGAATTCCCCTGTATATATTCATATTTGTATGTGGTGTTGTCTCTTTGTGATTTGTCTATAATAATGCAATTATGTAGTAAGTGGGTTTTATTACCTACTTATCACAAGTTTCACTGTATGCAAAACTCTAATATGAAAACAGTTATCATTTCACTATTCAACATGGCAAGCTTATGAATATTGCACCTCCATCATGTATGCTGCACACAATGCCTATGTTTCTACATGAGTACCTTAGTATACTGGATTGAAGTTAATAATAGAATGCTATTTATATCAATGCATAGCTTAATGCACTGATTAGCACTTGAAATTTATTCCAATAATCTTTGACACTTTTTTTATTAACATTACACTAAGAATCCCTTGTACATACTTTTCATGAAAGGTAAATGCACATGTGATGTCATCAGTGATGTCATCAATGACATTTGTGATGTCATCTTTGATGTCCTGGGTGTTAGGCTTAGCGGTGCATGGTGGTGGTGCGAGTTATGGTTGCTTAGCTTACCATAATTGGCGAATTTCAGGGGTTTTTCGGTTTTACTTGGAACCATAACGTCCCTTTAACAACGTTTTTTCACTGAATTTCATAGGTTTTTAGTTGCGCAACTTAACCATAACGTCCCGTTAACAAAGTTTTTTTACTGAATTTCATAGGTTTTTAGTAGCGCAACTTAACCATAATGTCCCGTTAACAAACTTTTTTTTACTGAATTTCATAGGTTTTTAGTAGCGCGAGTTAACCATAAACTCCCTTTGACAAACTTTTTTCATTAGCACGCAGACAATATACAAAGATGGAGTGTAAAAAGCAATTTCTCAGGGATGGCTTTACACAGAATGTTGCAAAGTAAGAATTTATGCTCGTTCACAGTGAAGGTCAGCTGCTTCCATTTTTTGCTCACGGGCCGGAGTGGCCCACGACTCGCACTATAAGGTTCTATTGTTTTTTTACCTTGACAGACAGGGATCGTGCCAAAAGACTTCTTTTGAAGGAGGGTGCAAAAACGTAAGAGATGATAAGGATGAAATTTCTGAAACTAAACCGCTTTTATATATTACATCACTATGAGAAAGATCGTCGGCACAGACGGAGTCGTATTTAGGGACTGCATTACTTGTAGACAATGGAAAATGCCAATATAATGTAAGTAACCCTTTAGATTATTTTATACCGGAATATAATAACAATAGCGTGGAGTTAAAGCCCGGTTAAGTTGTACTTGTTCGTTCAATGCGGCATATTGGTTTGTACCGCGCACTATCACCGCCGAAGTGGTCCGCTGGTGCTCAGACGGCTCTGAAAAAGGCAGAGGAGAGAGGGTGGGTTAGTGGGAATAAGTTAACATACTCTGTTGCACTATCCTCGCTAGCAAATACTTTCACGCCCTAATAAATAAAATGAATATTTTTAATGAAGATCGGCTCGTGAGACTAATTTATGTTTTTAAAACAGGTACATCCTTCCCTAATGTCAATGCCAGGATTTTCAGACCCCGGCCAACAGATTTTTTAACTGCCAGGTGCAGCTACTTCTAAACAACTTCATGACCCTCACCATTTTATGGGACAATCGCCAAGGACCAATATGCCCTTACGCGGTAATAGCGGCTAGAAGCAACATATCAACCATTATGGTGGTCTAATGCCTCGTTGTTGGAACAGCCTTCCGATTATCAGTGCGACCATAGTGCTTCTTTTATCATAAACCAACACTGTGTATCGCAAAGGAACAGCGCGTGACTCAAGATGAACTTTTGCGGATCGACAGCAAAGACAAATGCAAATCGCTGAATATTCTCTAAACATTTGATGTCACATAAAAGTACTTTACAAAATGTACAATCTTGCTGTTTGCTTTTAAATTACAGTTTCATATTCAGAATTGTGGCGCGCTGTGTTGTGAGATGATCTGTGTTGTTTTCCGGGTTCTGTGTAAAGTCGCGTAGGACTGGAGACGACTGGGCCTTACGCGGTACTAGCAGCTAGAAGCAACATACCAACCATTATGGTGGTCTAATGCCTCGTTGTTGGAACAGCCTTCCGATTATCAGTGCGACCATAGTGCTTCTTTTATCATAAACCAACACCCTGTGTACAGCAAAGGAACAGGGCGTGACTCAAGATGAACTTTTGCGGATTGACAGCAAAGACAAATGCAAATCGCTGAATATTCTCTAAACATTTGATGTCAAATAAAAGTACTTTACGAAATGTGCAATCTTGCTGTTTGCTTTTAAATCACAGTTTCATATTCCGAATTGTGGCGCGCTGTGTTGTGAGATGATCTGTGTTGTTTTCCGGGTTCTTTGTAAAGTCGCGTAGGACTGGAGACAACTGGGCGCGTTTGGTAACGTTACAGAGAGACGGGGAATATGAATGCTTTGATAATGTCAGGCTTAGGGGCGGGAGATATGATTTAGTGTCGCAAAAGCAGGTCAGCCAGGTCGATGGGGCAAGTGATAGGATTATCACATAATGTTGGCGCAGAGCAGCCTGATTTATCGTTTGTTTAGTGGCCAAAAAGTTGGGTAAGGCCCATAGGAAATTGTAATATCAATGGACATAAGGAGGGTTCTTAGAACACTTTCAACCTGACAACGAACAATACAGACAGCGTTCTCAGAACACCCCCATTTTGTTAAATTGCAAACATTAACTCCACGTCCACTCTTCCTCATCCCAGTACTTACTTCATGCCTCTGAAGCAGGACCTTCTTCTATTTCTTTAAATTCCTATAACTCCTCCCCCACATCCACATCACTCAGTTTCATATAACCAAGCCGGAGCATGGGACCTTCCCCGCAGGGAGGGTGAGGAGGGTCATCAGTACTGTGATGAGGAAGAGTAGGACTAGGAGTAATGAAGATTACCGGTAAGTAATCAGAGCATTTGAGGACACCGCAATTGTTCTTAGAACACATTCAACTTGCCAGAGTACAATACGGACACCCCCATTTTGTTTATGTACGAACATTTAAGGACACCGCGAGTGTTCTTAGCTCAATTTTAGCTTGCTTGCGAACAAAACAGACACATACACCGTCCTCAGAACACCCCACCATTTAGTTTATATAGAAAATTTCAGAACAGCGTGTTGTCCGCAGGCAAATCGAACACAACAAAAGTGTCTAGCGCATAAAAAAAACAGAACACCTATCTCATACTCCCCCACCCTCCCCAAACACTCTTACACACCAACACACTCCACTAAATACAATTTTTAATCCAAGTTTCACTGCGCTGTCCGCGGTCGCCGGCGAATGCAAGATGGCGGGCGCCACAGAAAATCTGACGCGCTTCACGCACCACGCCGTCCAATCAGCGAACACGTTGCATGTCTGCGGACATCACGCAAGCCGCTCGGCCAATCACGGCACTGTCCGCGGAGCGAACCGGGAAGTCCATCCGCGGAGCGAACAGAGATATCACTAATTTTTTTGCCTTACATTTTGGTCATTTAAAAAAAACTACTTAAGTTGAAAGTGTTCTAAGAAGACTCGTGGGGTCCTGGAATGTTCTCAGGGGGTGTCCTGAAGACGGTGTCTGTATTGTTCGTTGTCAAGCTGAAAGTGTTCTAAGAACACATGCGCTGTCCTGAAATGTTCGTACATAAAGAAAATGGGGGTGTCCTGAGGACGCTGTCCGTATCGTCCTCTGGGAAGTTGAATGTGTTCTAGGAACTTCCTTGTGTCTGCATACATTAAAATGGTTGCAATGCTTGAATCTATGGGTGTGATATGCTGCGGTGGTTGTGGCCAGGGTATAGAATGTTGGGTGCATGGCCATTTGGCCATGCACCCAAGACTCTATGCCCTGGCCACAACCATCGCAGCATATCACACTAATATGCCATGCACCCAAGAGTCTAGCTCTGGCCACAAGCACCGCAGCATATCACACTCATAGTGGCTTATAACTTTGGGTCAAAAACAAATTTATAAGGAACATTGTTATAAGGCAGTATGGGTGTGATATGCTGCGATGGTTGTATTTATCATGTTATACTTACTATTTGGTTTAGTAACGGGAGTCCATGTTTTTCTTGTTCATTTCTGTGATAAAAGAAAATATCATGTTAGTATTAGTATTTTATAAAGACTTATTACATTGTACAATCAACATTTTCTTCTTTTTTTTGACCCTCATATTTAGTAGATGACAAACCAGAGTGCTGTGCAATCTGCTCAGTTTCTGTGTTTGTTGCTAAAATCATTGGGTCAGTGGGAGAAAAAAAATCCATGTTGGATTAAAAAAAAAAACCTTTTTGTGTTATGCTACAGTTTATTTGTTTGTTTGTTTTCAGTGTTTACTTGTTGTTTCTGGCTAATGCTTTAAACATTGGATTGTTCCAGTTTTTGGGAGCAGTAAGATATTAGGTATTTGTTTGGATATTGTAAAATTTTGGAGCAGTTGGATTCCAGTAGGGGTATTCTAACTGTTTATGTTTTGATATAATTTCGTGGTATTGATTTATCTGTTTGGATATTTCTAAAATTTGGGACAGTTAGATACCAATTGGCGTATTCTAACTGTCTGTTTTTTTTCTCTATTTGAGTGGTATTAATTTATCTGATTAGTTGTTGTAGCATCTTTGGGCAGTTAGATAGCTTTTGGAATATTGTGACAGTTTATATTTTTTTTACTACAAGTGTACTTAAGGTTTAAGTACAGTTTAGTTATCAAATTTTGGTTTTAAGAACATTAAATAAGCGTTTGTAAGATTTGCTGGTAATATCTGCTTTAGAGTAATGGTACTATCATTACATTCAAACCATCCACATTTCTTTTTTATATATGCAGTGTAGTGTCCTGAATTGGTTGTGGCTCCTGCGTGGTAGATTATACCTATTGTTGTGAAGGTTTTCCTACCAAGTGATATTTGACCATGTGTGAATCCAGTCAGCTTGCAGTTGTTTTTGGTACCATCTGCATTGTAACGTAGACACATTAGTATTACGTTTTTTTACTATGTGTTTGTATTACTAACGTGGAGCGATTATCTGAATTGCAATCTACCATGGTTTGCATTTTGTACAAGTTGCTGAAATGGAACGGATTCACAATTAGTTATTGATACATACACAAAGCGTTCATTGGGGATTTGTTCTTGTGTCACATTGTTGCAGAGAGTGCATGTATGTTTCCACTTGTATGAAATCTGGAAGATTTCATTTATAGGCATGTTTTTGTTTTCCAGTACTAATAGTAAGTACATTAGACATTCTTGTGGATCTTCCTGTGAGTTTATAGTGAATTTCACCATTCCAGCACAGTAGTCCAATTGTTGTCTTATTCCATAAACACTATACGTTTTGTCAAGATTGTTTGCTGCATTTCTGTGAAGTACTAACATTTGCAAACACAATGGGTCTGTACTGTGTAAGTAAATGTTCTCAACAATTGGTGGTAATTGAAATAGAATATACATTGCTACATTTGAGTAGCAACTTACACAAACTATATTTGAGAGTTTAAATGGACCAGGTAGTTCTGTATCTGACTGCTTTTTTGGAGTTTGTCTTCCTTCTTTGAAGAAGTACCTGGTTTACTTTCCCTAATTGATTATTTTTTGCTTGTGGCACTTGATGAAGTATAACTTTCTTTTACTCTCTTTGGAGGATTTGCAGTGACATCCTGTTGCTTTTCTGTTTGATTTATTTTTCTTTTATAATGTTTTACTTTTTGTGGAACAGAATATGTGTTTTGATGGGGAGTGTATAGTGAGCGAAGTCTATTGTATTCTAAAATGCAAGGAATATCAGTGTTTATTTTACTTGCATCAAAGTTGATTAGAAATAGACTGTCAAGTGTACGTAAGCGTGATAGTGCTACGTAGCTCATGCCTTCTTTAAAGAATGTGTTACCAATGTCTATCATTGCTTTGTCTAGGGTAAGACCATGTGATTTATGAATGGTGACTGTGTATGCAAGAGTTAGAGAAAATTGTTCTCTGCATACATACATGTCTTTGAAGTGAAGGAATCGCGCTGTTGAGCGTTCTATTCTTTTTACTTCTGAAAGTTTTCAAAGAGAATATTGACAAACTGAATTTTGTTGTCACGTGGGTATGTTTGAAAGCCAACAACTTTACCCAGTGCTCCATTAACTAGTCCTTGGTCCATGTCAAGGTTACGTTTCAGCATTACTCTGCAATTTAAGGATAATTTTAATATCTTTTCCAAGCCTGCTCTGTTTGAGATTTATTTTTCTAACCTATTTAGTCTTGTTGTGGCTTGGTCACACATGGGTAGTGTCATTCCATGTACATCTAGTTTGTCTGTGGTGCTAATTTCCATTATTGGTTGCATTTCTTTACTTAACATTATTTCATTGAATTTGAAACAGCTTGCAAGAGTTGGCATTAAGGCCATACAATTGACATATTTGTGGGCTAATTGTTCCATAACATATGTAGCACATGCATTATCACCATAAAGTGCATGAATGTGCCGGGTTTTCAATATTGCTTCTGCTTCTTTAGAAAATATACCAACTCTGATACTTTTTAAGATGTTGGCATAAGTGAGATCTGCAGATTGGTGCATGTTTTCTGTTAATTCTCTGTATTGGAAATGTTGCCAAAGGTTGACATTTCCTATGCTGCCAACAGTTTTACGGCAGAGTTTGTGTCCTTATGTTTTAAAAATAGGCTCCCCTTTTAGTGGTGTCAATTGAAGAAGATCTCCGAAAACAATAATGTGTTTTCCTGCAAAGAGCTCTTCATAGTTTGTTTTGAGTACTTCTTGTAATCTGAGGTGAATCAAAGCCAACATTAGGTTGGACACCATGCTCACTTTATCTATTAGTAGCATTTTCATCTGTTTCAATACTCTGCATAGTTCCATTGCAGCTTCTGCAGAAAGTTTGTAATAATCTAATTTGTTTTGGTGTTCTACTGGCAGGAATAGTAATCGGTGTAAAGTGACACCACCTATGTTGTAGGCAACTAAACCTGTGGGGGCAGTGACAACAGCTGACAGTTTGTTGTTTGTCAATTGTTCAAGGAACTTACTGATGATTTTGATTAGGAATGTTTTGCCAGAACCAGCTTCACCACTGACATACAATAGTATAGGTTTGTAATTTTGACAGGTGCATTCTTTGTTTTCATGTTGTACACCATGTGCAATTTCTTTTGTTACTTCTTGAAAAATGCTACGTTGCTCATTGTTTAGCTTTGATTGTAGTATTGTTAAGTCTTCTTTATCTTCATACTGACACATGGTGTTTTATACTTCTATCATAGCTAATTCTGCCTCATTTGTTATTAGTGTGTCTCCCAGTGGTTCTTGGCTTCCTGTGACAGAAGGTTGACTACTGTCAGGAGTGTCCTTATCTAGTTGGGCCTGGAGTTCTTCTTCGTGTTGCTGTTCATTGTGCACCATTGTTTTGTACTGTGCAAAGTTTACATCAGTTATACTGCTTTCATTTGCTTTGAAAGCGTCTTCATATGAGTCATAGTTATCTAGTATTTCTTCTTCTTTTCTCCATGGTTTAAAGAGTTGTAGCAGGGACATGTAATATACTTCTTTATGTTGAGGAGTCTTTAATGACAATTTGATATGATTAATTAAATTTGGTTTGGTGAGTTTTACTAAGCTGCCTTCACAGTTTGTCACTTTGTATTTACGGTTTTGTTCATCAGGTTTTATATTATTTTTGTATGTGTAGTTTTGGGCTATGTGGTATAGACACATGGTTTCCAAACTGGTACTCCTATTTGGGTAGTATGTGTCCAATAAATTGTTTTTTTTAAATGTCTTGGCTGTTGGGATCATGTTTGGCTATTGTTTCTATATCTTCGTATGATTTTAAAACTCTTTTTCTAGATTTAGTTGGACCAAGACTTACTATATTTGCAGATTTACCATACAATGCAGTACAGTTAATCGATCAGCTGCTTCATAGGATCCACATTCTCTATGGGACAGCATTTTTATGCCCAAGCTGTATCATTTCTGAGACACTGTTTTATCTGATGACAGGTCATTCCAGAGGTCTTGGAGCTCTGTCTTTTCTGATTTGGTTAAGTATGCTGTGACATATCGTGCAACTGCAGTAGAATTGTCTGCAATGTCCTGCACATCTATGTTTGCATTCCATAAGTGGGCAATGATTGAATTGTAATCATTGATATATTTTTCTTCTTCTTTTCTTTTTATGCAATATGTATTTTTAGGTGATTTACCTTTAACACTATGTCTAACTGAAGACATGAGGTTGTTCACTTGACCTGTATTTGTAACTGATATAGGGAAACCAAATCGACATTTGGTGTAGTATTTCCCTTTGTTTTTGTATTTGCGACGACAATATTTGCCATATTTGTGTCTTTGGAATTGTAACATTTTTGCATGAAGATCACTATTTGTGGATTCTGATGGAATTTCACAAGTGACATATTTTTCAATAAACTGTAAAACAGTGGCATCACTGTCTTGACCAAATTTAGGAGCATATTTAATCCATAAAAGCATGTGGACATGTGGTGCTCCTCTGGCTTGGTATTCTTTTCTCCAAAAGAAGTGTTGCACTTCTCCAAGGGGAGGAACAGTTTTATTACAAATAAAATGTAGCATAGCAATGAAGCAATGGTGAAAATATCTTGAAACATTAACAGGATCCTGAGAACAAAGTTCTCCAGGTGTTAGTATATCTATGTTTGTTTTGTTTTCGTTTGATATGCGTAGGAAAGCATGTACATCTTCCCATGCATATTCTGCACAACTTAATGTAACAAACCAAGTGGGTGGGCCAAGGTTTCTGATCATACAACGTACATCTCCATGACTTCGAAACCAGTACTCTTTAGTACCACGCATATTTGCTAATAGATTTGTAAGATTTGCTTGTAAAACCTCATCTTTTTGTTGAACTTTTTGTAATAATTGTGTAGCTGTCATATTTTGAAAGTGTGATCCTGATTTTAATATGTGTGCAACTCCGTAACATAAAGTTGCTAGTTCACTTTCAAAGAGTAGGTGGAATATGTATTCCACATTTTGTCGAAATCTGGGATCTTCAGAACACATTCCTCATGAGCGATATTCTGATGCTGATATTTGAATAGGTCTAACATCGTATCTTCCTCCTTTGCCAGTCGGAAAGAGTAGAGGAAAAGCATGTGCTTCTATACTTTTTTCCCATATGCTGATTGGTGATCCTTTTGTTTGACGCATTTGGTACTTTTCCAGTGCATCTTCTATGGTGTCATTAGAGTGCAATGGATGAATTGTATAATGGTCTAAAGTGTTTGATATTGTAGCAGGATCTAGGAGCTGAAATTGACCAGCTTCTTGTGTCTCTTGAATTATTTCAGTTGTATCTGTCAAGTTTTCTTCAATATTAATTTCTTTGTAATATTCATTATTCTCTTTAAGATATTGCAGAGCTTCTCTAACTTTATGTAAATCTACCACTTGTTGCCAATTTTTTTTGTCTTTTGTAGGTACTCCATTTACCAAGATAATTAAGTTTCAGTTTAAAGTTTCAGTTTCAGTTTATTTATACATATAGCAAAACAAATGCTTTGTATAACTGTTTACAATTCATCATCACGTGTAGACATTAATGAAAAAACAAGTTTAAAAACACATTTCTCAAAATTCATATATATTCACTATAATTCATTACGTGAACACACAATACAGTTTAGAATCAATAGAATCTGTTTTTAAAAGACAGTCATAAAATATATCAAGTTCAAATCATCACCACACAAAAATTGGCGCCATAACTCTTCTATTTCACTTGGATCATAGCAATTATCATATGACTTCAATGTTTGTTTCGGACAACATTCAGACTTTCACATGTAATTAATAGATGATGTAATGTCTTAGTTATGTTATTTCCACATAGTCGACACATACGCTTCATGTAGAATAAACCCATTTGGGCACCCATAGTGTCGAGAGCCAATGACTAAATTAAATTTGAGTATAATATATACTCGCACAGTTTGCGGACTTGGATATGCATTAATATATCCTGGAGTGTGCGTTCTTGTTATTCGCTCTTGACAGTAAAAACCACTATGAGATTAAGAGGCAAGATTGGTTAACTGTTGTTCATAACAGATTTCTTTCATTACTTTTTTCAATGTTGATTTTATACATAGGGTGCTAAGATTACTTTGTATAGGCAAGATAATTAAAGATTGTTGCATTGGACGTTGCACTCCTAGAGTGTGCACATTTTCTTTTAGATCTAATGGTAAATACGCTACTTTTCCACGAATACCTTTCACTAATTCAGAGGGAGGTAATTTTGCAGTTTTTGGTTGAAGGCGTATTATTGCTTGAAATGGGTGCACTGTTTGAATTGTGATGCTCTCATATAAATTGAGTTGTTGAAGGGGTTTTGGTAGTGGATATAATTCCAAGTTATTAGTGATAGCACGTGAAGGAGTTTGTTGTTGTCAAGTTTTGTAGTGCAGTAACTGCAAAGTATTATGGGGTCAGTTATTTCGTATTTGTTTTCTGCAATAAGGTAGAGAGCTAATTCAAACCATTTAGATTCTTCATTGTCTTCTATTTTGTATGATAGGTCTACAGTTGTTGTGTTACTTTTATAAAATGTTCTGCGGCAACATACACACACGTGGTTTGGTACTTCAGCTGAAGTACTTTCAAATTTTAGTATTTCTTTTGTGTATGTGTGTAGTGAAAGGTTGCCATGTGCAGAAATGTTACGAAATTGGTTTACAGCTAATTCATCTTGTAAGTGGGTTTCACTTCCAAAATATTTTGTCTGGATATAGTCGATTTCTTTTAGTAGGTCTTTTGCTGTACCATGTAGAAAAATGTTATTTAAATTGGTTAGTGCTAAAGCACGACTTTTAGCATAGTACAGTTTCTAAACTAGATTTCTTATACTTGCATGATGTGTTGATATCCTTTTGATATCATGGAAGGTTGTTTTGCAAGTGGGTCCTGTAATGCAGGCCAATGAATGTCCTTGTAGTCCTGTGTACTTGCGTACCGGACAAGCATCCATATTTTGCAGTAGTTTAATTTTGATTTTGTCTTTGCTTTTCACATATTGATTGAGGAATTGGCGTAAAGACTTGAACATTTTTTTCGGAATGTTACACATTGACGTGCATGGCCATTTGTAAACTAGATGTTCTGATTCAGTTGAATGGAGGGGTAAATCTACATTTTCAGGGCATATTTTTGTAAGGAGTACTTCTTGTTCCATTATGGTAATATTAACTTTTTCATAACCTCGACCACTGCTATGTATGGCAATTTTATTTGTTTGCTTTTGTTTGTACGCTTCTTCATTAAAGTATGCTTCTGTGCTTGTAGTGTGACTCCATTCACCTCCACAGATATTTAAGAAGTTATTTCTGTTGACATTTCGTTTATTGAGAAGTCTTTTTTGTAATTTAGTTATTAGTTTTGTTAGTGGTTTTATTCTGTTTAACACTAAAATAAATAACTTTCTTTTGAGAAGAATTGCACTGTCTATCAACGCTTCTAAGATTACTTTTCTACGATAGGTTTGAAGTGTTGAACTTGGTTTCTCTCCTGTTTTCATAAGATTTTGAAGGACTTTGTGACGGAACTTTTTGGCTAAAATACTTTTCTTGGTATGCTTACTTTGTACTA
The DNA here is from genome assembly GCF_040938575.1 of Ambystoma mexicanum. NCBI lineage: Eukaryota > Metazoa > Chordata > Amphibia > Caudata > Ambystomatidae > Ambystoma > Ambystoma mexicanum. Next base: position 414,377,786 of record NC_090937.1, read on the forward strand.
CATCACGATTTATAGAAGAAGTTTTATTTGTAGTGATAGTTGATTTTCTGTTAATTGGTTTTTGGTTTGTTTTACTTTTTGATAGAGGAGGCAGAGTTATTGTACTAGAAACGTCTTCTGTTTCGCTACATGACTGTATTAGCTGTTGTGTTTCAACTTTTTTTTACAAATTCTGCTATAGATGGATGTTTATGTTGGAGAGTTTTCTTTTCATTTGCTCTACTTCTGCGTTCCTTTCTACAGAGTTGCTTTTTGGTAGGCATTCTTTGGGGTCTGTTGAAAAAAATACAGAAGGTAAGGGTTGGGGTGATCTGGAATGCATGTGTGTTGTGTGCATGAGTGTTTGAGTAAGATGATAAAGATGTATGTAATGGTGTGTGATTGTGCTTTGGGAAGTACAACTAGTAGGGATGGGTATTCTTGAATTAATGTGTTACTAAACTTGGGTTCAGATGACAGAAAAAAAGTAAGCCAGTGGTTTGGAGAAGTATAAATAGTATATCTAAACCTATACAATTAAAACAGTTGTTTGTTCTACAACATCTAAATTCTAGCAGCTGAGTTGGGTAATTTGTGTGTCGAAAAATAGGAAGTTGTGGGCCATTCTGCCAGTAAATCACTGTTTAAGACGGGGGATTTTTGGTCAGAATGGTGCAGAATCTCTATTTTTAGGCACAGAAATAGCATGAATTAACCTTACAGTGTGTTTGAGTAATAATTCAAATATTATGGTAACATTTTACTTACTTTTTTTCTAAAATGAGCAGTTTGCTTCTTAGTTGTTCTTTGTACTTCAAATTCGGCTGCTTCTTTTCTGGAGAATGGTCTTCACTGCAATTGTAAAAGAAATAAATTAGTAATTTGGTTTGTATATAGCACTGTTTTTAATTTAGACATAGATTTTTTAAATTGAAATGCTCAGCGCCTTCCTCAAAACCATTAAAACTATCTTATGACTAACTGTAGGAAAGAAAATATCTTTACTATGGCTTGTGAAATTCATAATGTACCACTGTATACCACTATTCCTGTAACTAAGCTTTTCCACGTAATAGTGAGTCAATGTCATAGCCTGCTTTTCCACGTAATAATGAGTCAATGTCATAGCCTGCTTGTCCTATATAAATGTAAGTAATGATGTAAATTGAAAAAATTAAAACCAATGTACAAATATTATTGTTTGAGATTTGATCATAGAGTGTGCATGTAATTTTGTGTTTAATATTTGTAGTCTATATATTTTATTTAAAAAATGTTGGTTTAACATTATTTGCGTGTGTGTGTGTGTATGAAGAAATTAAACGGTATAAAGGTTTGTAAGTCACAGTTCATTTTAGGACAATGCAAAAATGATCGTAGAGTCATTTTACAGATTATACAAGGTAAAAGTCAGTTAGAAAATGTGTTCATGTACTGTATAGAAAATATGCATACCTGTAGTTTGTGTTCATGTATATCGATATGGACGAAGCTGGAAGTAGAAATCTTGGAGACTTGTATAGTATTTCTCGTAGATCATGCTTGCCAATGGTATGAGACTTGTACTCCGAGAGATTCACCGTACATTTGCAGTGCTGATCTATGATGATGCAGTTACATGTAGAGGTCTTGGATTTGATTGGTGGATGGTCATGTGATTTCTTCGCTACATCCAATGAGGGAATGGTACAGAGAGTGAAGTGGAAATGGTAGAAGGGCTGTCCATGTTGCGATATGTTGGCAGACATAGCGGTAGTTTTAGGACACCGCGTATTACATCCGGGGAATTTGGGGTGGGGAGGACTGCAAATGAGAATGAATGTAGCAAGGGATTGGTCAGTAAAGATTTGTAAGTGTGTTGTGCTAGGAGAGGTTTTCTCAGTTATTCTTTTTGCTGAGAGAAGAACAGATAGCTATGGCTGAGTGTTTCAAAAAACAGAGTGTGTGGATTTTGGGAGACTTGTGGATACATTGGTTGAAGGTGCATGCAGAAAGCTGTGGAGTATCTATAGATCTTGGATTCCCACATGTGGAAGTGCACTGGCATGGAGTGCGTGGAATGAAGTGGTTGGACTTGCCTCCTCTCTGTGCAACTTTGAAGATAGAGGAACATCCAGACATAATTGTAATTCATTGTGGAGGGAACAGTTTAGGACATGTGTCTGGAATTTCTTTGCAATTTGCAATGAAAGAAGGACTTCAGAAGATCTTGGACATGTTTCCAAACTTCAAAGTAATTTTTTCACAGATGCGAAGAGACAAATGTGGCTTCGTTCTTTCTCATGTGGTCCACAAATGGAGAAAGCAAGGCGTAATGTCAATAAGGCTGTTTGTGCCTTCCTAAGAGATTTTGGCATGTCCTCTTTTCACAATGAAAATATTATGTTTCGTAGTACATACATTTTTCGCAGAGATGGAGTCCATCTTACTTATGCTGGCAATCAGATTTTTCTGAGAAATGTACAAAATGCATTGCGACCTTTTTTAGAAATACAGCATCCATTTTGTAGTAGGTGTTAAGTATTTATAATTTTTGACATACAAACACCTCCCAAAGGCTCTTTTCAGAGCCACCACTTGCTCCCAGAGAAAAATGCAATGGTTACAATAGGGTAGCACCCCAATTTTTTTTATGTTCGCGAACTGTCCGCAGACTTTAGGATATACAAAGGGCCCTGCTTTATTTATCTTCACTTCTATTTTTTAACTGTGAAAGGCGGCTCTGAAAAGAGCCTTATTGTTTTTTTGATTTTTGTTATTTTGTATTTTTTTTGGTTTTATATACACGACACACTAGGAGAGGAGGGGAAAGGAGGGTAAAGGGGGGGGACACCAAACACAGGGATAAGAAAGGGTGAGCTGAGAGAGGAAAATGTAGAGTGGGTTTTATTTGGGTAGTGAGCAAGTCTTCTCGTGCTCTGAGACGATAGTCTCAAAAGCACTCTGAAGTCGCTCCCCCCTGCAGAGTACTGTGTCACAGTACATATATACAACTGTGACCCTCGAAAGGTAAGGGTCATCAGAATTCTGTATGGCCTGTGAGGCAGCTTGAGGAAGATGCTGTCCCACAGAGGTGTTGCTTGTGGTGACAGGATCAGAAACGGAGGATGAAGTAGAGGCAATCAACCTACTATGCTCTTCGCAAGGTACAACCTGGCGAATGGCCCCAGTTTGGAATGAGTTCAGGTGTCACTTCATTGTCGTGGTCCCAAAGCTGTACGGACCATGCCTCCCGCGACTGAGTACCATTTTGCACTCATTGCAGGTGACACGGTTCGCACGAGCCTTAGGAACATTCCCATGAACGGTAAACAACCGCCACACTCAAGAATCACGCCGAGGGTGGGTAGTAGGGATTTCCTCTACCTCATTCTCGTCATCCTCTTCTTTTGTAACGCTCACCTGGTTCCCCCGGAGGCGCAGGTCTTGATCTGGCGAGGATACTGTCTTCAGTGTTAGGCGCAGGGTTCGTTTTGCTCCCGGACTGGGCCCCCTTCCTACCGACAGTTTAAGCTGAAGAGTGAGATGTCTGCAAGGGTAAACCAAGGTATTAGTGTTTGGAAGGTTGGGAAAGTTCCTTGCCCCTCTCGCCCTTTCTTTCCCCGTGGAACTGGGTTGATATTGCGCTTACCTTATATAGGTAATTGCCGGGCTCTCCATCCTGCGTCTTGTGCAGGGGCGCTGGGTCCAGTTGCTTCACTGGATGCGAGCTCTGCCTCTTGATAGCAGAGGATTTGCTGAGAGCGAAGACGCTGTTAATGCACGAGCGTGCCTGGTAAGTACTAAAGTTCCTTTTAGATTGTTCTCTTCTCTTTCAAAAGTCTTAAGTCTTTAAAGTCTATGTCTTTTCCCTTTTTAGATGCTGTGGCGATGAAGATTATCCTTCTAATGGCACGTACGTAGAAAGACTATTCTAGCGCTGTAGAATGCACCGTAATGTCTCTTTTGTCTTTGCAGGTGCCGAGGAGCCACGCGAACAGATTGGAAGCAAACGTAACACAGGTGAGCAGTCTTGTAACTAAGCGTTACTAACCGAAGTATCTTGCCTTGCTGGTGCCGGAATGCAGCGCAAGCTGAGTTGGTATGGGCGTAACACAGGTAAGCAGGCTCTGTAGTTAAATATTACTGACCGATGTTCTTTCTCTTTGCAGATGTCGGATGCCGGAAGAGAAAGGCAGAAAAAGGCGCTTCGGATGCTGCCGCTGGATTAGGTAAGTAGATTCGTTGCCTTTGCTTTAGCCTAACCTGTGCCCTTGTCTTGCAGGAGCTGCAGAAGACTGAAGAAGACTGAAGGTTGGATCCCAGCAGGTTATTTCGTATTCACAGGATCTGGAGCTGGAGGTTTCCTGGAGCTGACACGGTGAGCGTCCTGCTGCAGATGCAGAATAACGCGAAGCACGTGAAACCAATCGGGTGTGGTTTAAATAGCCTTCTGTAGTGCTTAGGCGTCTTCTTCCACGGCCCCACCCAGGTAAGAAAAGAGTTCCAGATTTCTAGAAGAGTTCCTGTGTTCTTCTTCCAGGGAGTGGCTCCTGCTCCACCCAGACAGAAAAGTAGTCCCAGGCAGAGAAGGATTAGGAGACCAGTTAGCTGGTAAGTAAGCAGCATGGTCTGCTACAGGTAGGTCCACCAAGCACTCTTACCTAATATGAGATATGAGCCCGGCGCTTCCAGTGCCGGGACCGGTCACCATCATGAGCCTGGCGCCACTGACGCCAGGACAAGGTCCAAAAGGTCCCAATCGGGACTGGCTGGTTCCTGGGATCAGATTTATGGGCCTGCTTCCAAGGTCGTGGGGCAAGTCCTGACCCCTTGGAAGCAGGGATCATGACAGCACCCCCCATCAAGGCCCCTCCCAAGGTTGACTTCTCCGGAGGTCTTGGTTTGTTAGGAAATGTCCGATGAAATTTCTTGATTAGTCGGGGTGCATGTACATGTTCTGCAGGTTCCCAAGATCTTTCTTGGGGGCCGTAGCCTTTCCAGTCAATCAGGTAGTGTAGTTTTGATTTGGAGATCTTGGAATCCAGGATATTTTTGATTTCAAACTCAAGTTCTCCGTCGACTAGGATAGGTTCAGGAGATTTAGTCAGTCGGGTTTCTGGTTGAACAGGTTTTAGTAGTGAAACATGGAAGACTGGGTGCATTTTCATGCGAGGGGGTAAATCCAACTTGACCGCTACTGGATTTATTATGGCAGTGACAGAGTAGGGTCCCAGGTATCTTGGGTTAAAGGTGCGTGGTCCCTTTAGGGGTAAATATTTGGTGGATAACCAGACTTGATCTCCTATTTGGTATTGAGGGGCTTCCTTTCGATGTCGATCTGCTCCTTTCTTGTATTGTTCCTTGGCCCTTTGAAGGTGGGTAGTAGCTTCCTTGAAGGCTTGGGTGATGGTTGAATGTAGGTGGTCAACTGCTGGTGTTCCAAGATCCTGAGGTGGATCCAGGTTAGAGGTTCGAGGATGATTACCACACAAAAGAAAAAATGGGGTCTTTCCGGTTCCAGAGTTATTATAAGCGTACTCGGCTATCCAAAGGATGTCCTTCCAAGTTCCTCCTGTCTGTTGCAGCATGCAGCGTAGGTACTGTTCCAAAGTCTGATTGGTCCTTTCGGTCTGACCATCGGTTTGTGGGTGGTGACTGGTGGAAAGCCTCACATCAATTTGAGCCAACCGACAGCAACTCCGCCAGAAGTGGGAGATGAATTGACTTCCTCTGTCTGAGATTAAAACTGAAGGAAAGCCATGCAACTGAACGATGTTTTCAAGAAATTCTCGAGCCAGGATTGCTGCTGACGGTAACCCCTTTAGTGGGATGAAATGTGCCATTTTTGAAAATAAGTCTACGATTACCAGGATTGTATTGTATCCGGAACAGGGAGGTAAGTCGGTGATAAAGTCCATGGAAAGGGTATGCCAGGGATAAGGTGGGATTTCAATTGGTTGTAAGAGGCCTGCTGGTTTTTCCTTAGGACTCTTGTTCTGGGCGCACACTCCACAGGACATGACAAAGTTTCTGATGTCTTTTCTCCAAGATGGCCACCAAAAGTGACGCTTGACCTTTTCCGAGGTCTTGGCCATACCGGGGTGTCCTTCCATTAAGGAGTCGTGATAACAAGAGATGACTTGATTTTGTAAGCTGGTACAGGGTAGATAAAGTCGTTCCTTGAAGTATAATAAGTCGTTCTTTACTGTGAAGTCTTCCCCCTGAAGCTGCCATTTTTGTATGTCTGTCGGAGTTACAAGTTGTTTCACCTGGGCTTCAATTTCTTCAATGGATTGCATGCCGATCAGACCCAGGATTCTTTGTTCAGGAATAATAGGTACGAGCTCAGGGTTAACCATGTGGTCATCTACTCCAATTCGAGAGAGGGCATCCGCTTTACCATTCTTATTGCCTGGTCGGTAGGTGATTATAAAATCAAATTCGGCAAAAAATAATGCCCAGCGAAGTTGTCTGGAGGATTGAGCTTTGGCTGATTTAAGATACTGTAGATTACGATGGTCAGTAATGACGGTGATTGTGTGTCGGGCTCCTAGGAGATAATGCCGCCAGGCCTTAAAGGCGGACTTAATAGCCAACAGTTCCTTATCGGTAATGGTGTAATTGATTTCCGGGGCTGATAATTTGCGAGACCAAAACGCCACAGGGTGCAACTGGTTGGTTTCTGGATCTCTTTGTGAAAGCACTGCTCCCATCGCAAGGCTGGAGGCATCGGTCTCGACGATGTAAGGTAGTTCCGGGCGGGGATGTTTTAAAATCGGGGCGGAGGTAAATTTAGTCTTTAGCTCCTGAAAGGCTTGTTCTGCCTCGGTAGACCATTCAAAACGTTTGTTTTTTCTGAGGAGAGCTGTAATGGGTTGGCCTACCCGAGAGAAGTCTGGAATAAACCTGCGATAGAAGTTGGCGAAGCCCAACATACTTTGAACCCCTTTTACAGATGTTGGTGAGGGCCACTTGATGATTGCGTCTACTTTCCTCGAGTCCATGTGAACTCCGTTAGGTGACAAAATAAATCCCAAAAATTCGACCTCAGTGACATGAAAGACGCATTTCTCTAATTTTGCAAAAAGTTTGTGTTTGCGGAGCCTCTCCAGTACTGCGGTGACGTGTTTTTGGTGTTCTGCCTCAGAGGACGAATAAACCAGAATGTCGTCAATATATACAACTACACACACATCAATGAGTTCACGGAGCACGTCATTCATAAAGAACTGGAATGCGGCCGGTGCGTTACACAACCCGAAAGGCATCACTTGATACTCGAACAGTCCATACTTGGTATGAAAGGCCGTCTTCCATTCATTGCCCTCCTTTATTCGCACCAAATGGTAGGCTCCTCTGAGGTCCAACTTAGTATATATGCAGGCGTTTTTGACTTGGTCAAGTAGTTCTGGGATCAATGGCAATGGATACCTGTTCTTAATTGTAATCTGGTTCAGGGCACGGTAGTCTATACACGTTCTTAAGTCTCCCTCCTTTTTTGGTACGAAGAACAGAGCTGAGGAGGCCGGGGACTTTGAAGGACGGATGAATCCATTAGCCAGGTACTGGTCCAAATATTGCCTTAGGTGGCGATTTTCAGGTTCAGTAAGGGCATAAATCCGACTGCACGGAGGAGTGGATCCGGGAATCAGGTCTATCTGACAGTCGTATGATCTGTGGGGAGGCAAAGAATTAGCTTGGTCTTTCCGAAAGACATCTTGGAATTCCTGGTATTCAGGAGGCAGTTGTGGACTCTCAGAAACAGTTGCAGCTAGTTTGGTGGAGGGCTGAGGGTAGCAGGTAGAAGCGCATTCTGGAAACCGGATTGTCTTTGCTCGCCAATCAATTTGAGGATTGTGTTTCTCCAACCAAGGAACTCCCAAGATGACTTGAAACTGCGGGGCCTTGATCACATCAAACACGATCTTCTCTTGATGCCCATCTTGGCTTACTAACGTTACTTCCATGGTGGTGTGAGTTACGGGTCCGGAAGCTATTTCCGTCCCATCCACGGTGGTAATGACGTCTTTCACCGTCTTTGGACAAAGAGATAGATTCATCCTGGCGGCCAGTTCACAGTCCAAGTAATTCCCGATTGCGCCACTATCAATGTATGCTTTAATGGCATGTATACGATTAGGTTGTTCAGGACTCACGAGGACCATGGGCATGATGAAATGCGAGGTCAAAGAACTGGTTTTAACGCTCGGCAAGCGGACCTCTACACTTGCCGGGCGAGGTCGTTTCCCGGCTCAGAATTCTCGGTACCTTTATCAGACGCCCCTACTATCTTCTTCTTGGGCTTCACTGGACAATCTCGAAGAAAGTGCCCTGAGTTTCCGCAATAGAGGCATAATTGCAGTTGTCTCCTCCTTTCTCTCTCCTTTTGGGTTAAAGGTCCTTTTACACCCCCTATTTGCATGGGTTCCACAGAATCAGTTCCTTTCGTAGAACTTTGTGGCCTTGAAAAAGGTCGGGTTTCAAATCTGGATCGATCGGCTTTCCGATTCTGTAGACGATGATCCAATTGCACTACCAGATCGATATATTCGGAACAGTCTTGTGGAGGATTTACCACTTGAGCCAGAACGTCTTTTAATTCCCCACGCAGACCTCTGTAAAACAGTGTGATCCTCTTATCCTCTGGCCATCCGGTCTCCACCACTAGTCTGTTAAATGATGCAATATAAGTCAGAAGATCTTGATTGCCCTGTCGTAGTGAAAGAAGTTCATTGTCCAAGGCCTGTCCCTGATAGTGCCTTGCGAACAGTTTCTCCATACTGGCTTGGAAGTCCTGGAAGTTATGGAGAATGGGGTCATCTTGAGACACTAAAGGAACAGACCAATCTGCGGCACTGAGATAAGAGAGCACGAAGGCCACTTTAGCCTGGTCCGTTGGAAAAGCGGCGGGTCTGCATAAAAAGTGCAAGCGACATTGATTGAAGAACACAGCAAACCTTTTCGGATCACCTGAAAAGCGTTCGGGCGGAGCCAAAAGTATATTTCCTGGTAGATTGATTTGCACCGGATTCGAGGAAGCTGGAGGAGTGTGGCCCCCACTTGGGGTTGGTAGAGGAGTTTGTCCAGCTTGGGCTTGCAGCAATTGTCTAGCCAAATCGTCTGTTCGCTCTTTGGAGACCACTAACTCCCTCCTTAGGGCATTTGTTTCCTGACGTGCAGCGTGTACTTCCGCCCTCAACTCCCCGAGTAATTGGGCCAACTGGTCTGTGTCTGAGGTTTCCATTGCGCCTGGGCGGGAATTATGTGGTAAGTCTTCGCGTTCTGTAACGCTCACCTGGTTCCCCCGGAGGCGCAGGTCTTGATCTGGCGAGGATACTGTCTTCAGTGTTAGGCGCAGGGTTCGTTTTGCTCCCGGACTGGGCCCCCTTCCTACCGACAGTTTAAGCTGAAGAGTGAGATGTCTGCAAGGGTAAACCAAGGTATTAGTGTTTGGAAGGTTGGGAAAGTTCCTTGCCCCTCTCGCCCTTTCTTTCCCCGTGGAACTGGGTTGATATTGCGCTTACCTTATATAGGTAATTGCCGGGCTCTCCATCCTGCGTCTTGTGCAGGGGCGCTGGGTCCAGTTGCTTCACTGGATGCGAGCTCTGCCTCTTGATAGCAGAGGATTTGCTGAGAGCGAAGACGCTGTTAATGCACGAGCGTGCCTGGTAAGTACTAAAGTTCCTTTTAGATTGTTCTCTTCTCTTTCAAAAGTCTTAAGTCTTTAAAGTCTATGTCTTTTCCCTTTTTAGATGCTGTGGCGATGAAGATTATCCTTCTAATGGCACGTACGTAGAAAGACTATTCTAGCGCTGTAGAATGCACCATAATGTCTCTTTTGTCTTTGCAGGTGCCGAGGAGCCACGCGAACAGATTGGAAGCAAACGTAACACAGGTGAGCAGTCTTGTAACTAAGCGTTACTAACCGAAGTATCTTGCCTTGCTGGTGCCGGAATGCAGCGCGAGCTGAGTTGGTATGGGCGTAACACAGGTAAGCAGGCTCTGTAGTTAAATATTACTGACCGATGTTCTTTCTCTTTGCAGATGTCGGATGCCGGAAGAGAAAGGCAGAAAAAGGCGCTTCGGATGCTGCCGCTGGATTAGGTAAGTAGATTCGTTGCCTTTGCTTTAGCCTAACCTGTGCTCTTGTCTTGCAGGAGCTGCAGAAGACTGAAGAAGACTGAAGGTTGGATCCCAGCAGGTTATTTCGTATTCACAGGATCTGGAGCTGGAGGTTTCCTGGAGCTGACACGGTGAGCGTCCTGCTGCAGATGCAGAATAACGCGAAGCACGTGAAACCAATCGGGTGTGGTTTAAATAGCCTTCTGTAGTGCTTAGGCGTCTTCTTCCACGGCCCCACCCAGGTAAGAAAAGAGTTCCAGATTTCTAGAAGAGTTCCTGTGTTCTTCTTCCAGGGAGTGGCTCCTGCTCCACCCAGACAGAAAAGTAGTCCCAGGCAGAGAAGGATTAGGAGACCAGTTAGCTGGTAAGTAAGCAGCATGGTCTGCTACAGGTAGGTCCACCAAGCACTCTTACCTAATATGAGATATGAGCCCGGCGCTTCCAGTGCCGGGACCGGTCACCATCATGAGCCTGGCGCCACTGACGCCAGGACAAGGTCCAAAAGGTCCCAATCGGGACTGGCTGGTTCCTGGGATCAGAGTTATGGGCCTGCTTCCAAGGTCGTGGGGCAAGTCCTGACCCCTTGGAAGCAGGGATCATGACATCTTTCTCCTCTGTATCCTCACTCCTGTTCCCCTCTTCGGGCCCTTGGGGAGATGGTGGTGGTGGAGGGGGTGGGGGTGGTGCTGAGGCAGATGTAGCACCAGGTGGCAATAGTGGAGCCATGGATGTCATCATCTTGGAGATGGAAATCTCAAAATCTGCAAAGTATGCAGCAAAATGCAGTGTCCTCTGTGGAATAGCCAGAAATACAATGAGAATGAGCTCTAGGGCGTGGTCTTTTATAGGGGTGCTTGTACGCAGTTTGCGGACATGCGTGCCGTTCGCAAGACAGATTGAACACCAAAAAAGGTTCAAAAAGTCACAAAAAGTATGTGGAAATTTAGGATTAGTATGTGGGATTTGTGGTATGGTGAGTTTTTAATGAGAAATATTGTGGATTACTTGGAAATGTACTTTTAAACTGTTCGGGAATACGAACAGTGTCCGCATTCAGAACACGTGATCAGCGTGGGCGCGGTCCCATGATTGCTTCGTGAGCATGTTCGCTAAGGAAGCAGCCGTCCGCAGGACACCCAATGTACGGACATTGTTTTGCGCATGCGTGTTGATGTTCTACGGACAGTGTTCGGGTCCTGAACTAATTAAAAGTGCGTCACACGTAAAACTAACAGTTACAGACAGCTGTTTGTTCTTAGCACAGTTTAACTTACTTGTGAACAATACGGACAGACATAGTGTCCCCAGCACACCTCCATTTTCGTTTATTTACAAACAATTCAGGACACCAGGAGTGTTCTTAGAACAGTTTCAACTTGCTAGCGAACACTACGAACAGGCATAGTGTTCTTAAGGACACCTCCATTTTTGTTTATTTACAAACATTTCAGGACAGTACGAGTGTTCTTAGAACAGTTTCAACTTGAATGAGAACATTACGGACAGATATAGTGTCCTCACGACACTTACATTTTGGTTTATTTACGAACATTTCCGAACAACCGTGCTGTCCGTGGACACCTACATTGGTTTTAACACAAAGAACTGAAACTAATTACAACACAATATAAAAAGTAACTTCATTTGACATATATAAACAATTTATGACTGAGAAGGTGGGGCAGAAACGGAAACAAAAACAGGAGAATTAGGGATTTCAACATAATTGGGATCAGGTAAAGAAGGGATGGAAATGTCATCAAAACATGTTGGTCCATTGAGAGGGTTTGGGGTTAAATGAGTGGGATATGGTGAGGGGGGACAAGTACAGGTGGGACAATGGTATGTTGTTGGTAGTTTTAGGTGATCTTCCACAAAGTTCTTTAAATCGTTAAAATTTGCCATAAATTGGTCCATTTTTTGGTTAATGTGTTCCAGAGTGTTATCCACCACTTCTTTTTCTGTGGTAGTGGCAATTTTTGTATGGTCTGTAAAAAAAAAATGTATATGTTAAATGTATACAAAATAATATGTATTAATTGGTTTATATAGTAAAGTGTGTACCATTAGGTGCACTATCTTATGACATTTCGTCTTGTGGGAAATGCTCCTTTAGCCACTCCAGAGTACTATACATTTCTGTGAGAAAACAAAAAAGTATTATATTTTTTTTATCTAATACAGAAAGTTTATAAATATATGAGTAAAATGAAGTGCACTTACTATTTCAGGAAAGTATATGATAAGTAGTCTGTACGTCTGGTCTTGCTCTTAGTTGTGGAGTGTCTGTGAGGTAATTATGTTGGAAGCTACTTTATCCTCTTTTGGTATATTCCATTTTAGAACATATTGTATTTAAATGAATGGTTAGTGTGTTACATATATGGGTTACATTTCTTAAGTATTACTACATATACTTTGTATGTGTGCTGCTTTGTGAATTTGTTAAATGTTCCTATGTTATGATATAACAATTACACATACCCCTCAGAGTTTTTAGCTGGTGCTACTGTTGTTCGAACATGTTCGCAGACAGTCAAATTCAGTAGAAAGGGTTCAGTATGTTCCATATTACATGTACATAAAGCCAAAGTTATTATTGTTACGTTGTGCTACTAAACAACTATGAAATTCAGTAAAACAACTTTGTTAAAGGGACGTTATGGTTCAGTTGCGCTACGAAAAACCTATGAAATTCAGTAAAAAAACTTTGATAAAGGGACGTTATGGTTAAGTTGCGCTACTAAAATCCTATCAGTAAGATAAGAACCATAACTCGCGCCACTGTGCACTGCTAACACTAACACCCAGGACATCAAAGATGACATCACAAATGTAATTGATGACATCACTGATGACATCACATGGCTGGCTCTCCCTTTTTTTCCTTTACTGACATATCTAAGCCACATAGTTTTCTTCAGTAACAGTCAGGAAGTAAACATTGAAAAGGTACTATATTTGTAGACTTAGGGTCAAGTCATATCATATGAAACATATATATATCGGAAGACACAGGCTTGAAAGAGAGCAATCCTTTCTGTGCATGAAGATAATCATTAGAGTTATCAGCACTTTCTCATAGTTTTATTTTTATTACTATACCTTCCCGGTATATGCTCATATTTGTATACATTGTACTCACACTCCTTTCCTTAGGGTTCACTGACATCATTTCATACACATACATACAGTAAGTAGCAGCTTTGAAACAGAGCAATCATTTCTCTGCATAAAGATAACCAGTTAGGTTATGATCTCTTTCTTCTACTACTTCTGCTTTTTTGCTTACTTCTCTGTCCCTGTATATACTCATATTTGTATGTGTTGTTGTCTCTTTGTGTTTTTTCTGTATTAAGTGTAATTATGTATTAAGTGGGTGTTATTAGCTACTTATTACATGTTTCGCAGTACGCAACACTCTAATAAGAAAGGAGTTATCATTTAATGATTCTACATGGCAAGATTATGAATATTGCACCTTCATCATGTATACTGCACACACTGCCTAAGTTTCTGCATGAGTTGCTTAGTATACTGGATAGAACTTCATAATAGAATGCTATTTATATCAATGCATTGCTTAATGCACTAATTAGCTCATGATATTTATTCAAATGATCCTTGACACATTTTGGTCAACATTATAAGAATCCCTCCTACAGAGGTTTCATGAAAAGTAAATGCACATGTGATGTCATCAGTGATGTCATCAATTACATTTGTGATGTCATCTTTGATGTCCTGGGTGTTAGTGTTAGCAGTGCACGGTGGCGTGAGTTATGGTTGCTTATCTTACCATAACTGCCAAATTTCAGGGTTCCTTTAACAAAGTTTTTTTACTGAATATATATATATATATACACATGTATATATATATATATATATATATATATATATATATATATATATATATGTATACACAAATGATATACTATCTCACTTTAAAACTTTAAAATATTAACAGTTTCAAAGAGAAGGTATATCTACAGTGTAGTATAGATAAAATAAATTCTGTATGATTGCCTCAACTACACTAACCATTTAGGTAACTGCAAACTTGGTTTTGCATCAGCAAATTCTAAATAGAATTGCCCACAATGTCAATAATGTGTGCACCAATAAAGGCATTTTGCTACAATTAAGATAGGTTTCAATACTGTACAAACATTATTTAATAATAAATGATGACAGCTTTGCAGATTAAAGGATGCAACCTTACCCAGGAAACCAAGACATACAACCTAATGTTGCCTTCAATTTTACAAATGAATGTATGAAGACATTCCAAAATTGTAACATTATTTTGAGTATAAAACTTTTTAAAGTGTAGTCATACCAATATTTCAAATAATAGGTAGACAATAACAACATTGTGTGTGTAAACATATTAACACTTACCAAAAGCTACACTAAGAACCTGACAAATATTTCTTCCATTCTTCTTGTGAAATATGTATGTGTCCTTTGTTTGGCCATGTGAAGATAACGAGAATTTAATAATGCCATTTCAAAATGTACACATCATATTTGAAATGTAAAAAAAAATTGAGAATTGTTATTTAAACTTCTATTTGCACAGATATTTGTGTGCAGTGTGGAATACATTATTTTATAAAATCACACTTCAATAGTAACACATATAACTGTCACACTTTGCATTAAGCATAATTAAAGTAAAAGGTACAAAAATAAATGAGAAATAAACTAACACTTAATCTAAATAGGCCAACAATGGTGCCAATACATACCATCTGATAGCAGTGGAAATGCACCTGACACATAACACCCCAAATAAATGTTTACATGTTTAAATTTGTACTTGTACTTAACTTCCACAACAGCCACACACTCAGCATACTGTAATGCAATCAAAATATAAATACTGTACAAAATGGTGGCTTTTAAACTTTCCAAAATGAAGACCACAAAAAGAGGACTGTGTTAAAATAAAACTACTAAAATTGATGACACAGTTTCACTACAACCTATCACAGACAACTACACAAATAAAACAATAACAACAACCGATAACAAACAATCAAACTCACAGAAATCTAGTTTATACCTGACCAGCATCTCTTGTAGCTGCAACTATTTGAAAAGGCTATAAATATTACCTTGTAGGTACGGCTACGCGTACATTTATTTTTGCATGCTCAAAATCAAACTAAGCCGGTCTTCAGAATTTCAAATGAAACAAGGCAACACCGAAGCACTAAAAATGACAAACAGAAATGAAATTATGTGCTGTATCATCCACATAACAATACAATATTAGTACAGAAAATGTATGGTTCAATAGACACAGCAATAACCATAGCCGGGTTTACAAGAACAGCCAATAAAATAATGTCCGGCTGGCACATCGAGAGGCTATAACCTTTTTTTTAAAAGATCTGAGTATGGAATATCAATGATGAAAGAGACATTAGTAATACAATGAAAGTTACAATATCAATAGAGTAAAGGACTGCTCATGGTGTTATGCAAAGCAGATGATGATAAATAAGGCACAGTATATATGATGAAAAATAAGGGGGAATTTACATTTAATGGGTACAATTACACAGGACATAATAGCATGGGTGAGAATACACAGGCTAATATAAACTGGATGGGGCATCTAGTACTAGAGTAGGGTGGCTCCTTTTTGTATTGATTTTCTTAAACAATTTTCTTCTTTTTATACATTTGCGTCTCCAATCCAGCCCATGAGGTGACCTAATATGGCCATTTCACATACTTTCCCCACTGTGCTAAAAAGAGAGATCAGATGGTTATTTAGTACTAATCTCTCATTCACTTTTCTTTATAAATAGGGACTATGTTTGCCTTGGTCCATTATTTTTGAAACAATGAAGACGGTGTAAGAGTGTTGAATTGGTGCAAAAACATGGTGCCTAAATTATATATTCTTTTTTAAAACTATTAACATTTATTATTTTCTCACTAAAACTCACTGGGCCTCATTACGACACTGGCGGTAGCCGTACCCTTTTTAGGGGCATGGCTGGCGCCGGTAATTAATTTCTACCGGAGCCCAGAAAAGGTAAATAACCGGGTCATGCCGAACTTGGTGGACCCGGTAATTGCCCTTTTCTGGGTGCCGGTAAAAATTAATCCCCATTCCCATTTGAGCCCCATAGGGCTCAATAGGAATGGGGAGGATGCTAACAATGGGCCTGTTAATGATGGGCCTGTTGTTAGCATCCTGGTCTGCTAGCGGGTCCCGCTAAGGACGCCTGGTCTGACCTGGCGTTCCTTAGTGAGACCGACTGCAGAACTCATAATAGGGCAGCCCGGAATGAACGGTGCCAGTCCCTTACTGGCACCGTTCATTCCGGGGCCGCCAGGGTCCTAATGAGGCCCACAGACTCCTTATATAGTTTTTTAAAATGATTATATCACAGAATTTCAGGGGTATTACCAACCAGGAGTTCTCTCTTCTCCAATGATCCCACTGACACCAGTTTCCAAAACCTAGTGCTGTTCTTATCATAAATGTCTTCAAGCAGCATTTTTCATTCATCATTAGTGTATTCCTTCTTTTTCTTTTTGGTTTGTTTTTTGTGGTGACATCTAGTAGAACAAATTGAAACAAAATCATATTTTTTTATGTGTTTTACACAATTTATCTAAAGGTTGTTCTTGCACAAGCCCAAAGACTTCATCATGCCATGGAGATGGAGTGGGGATGTATTCCTAACCAAAGAACTCAACTTAGTAAAATAAGGTTATAGTTTGCAAGAGACCTCCTTGCACAGCTCCACAATACCTTCATTTAGGGATAAAGGATATACGAATACCTTTTCTGAGTAGAGGGAATATCTCTGTAGATTTGGGGTAATGGTGTTTCACCATGCAGGTGTTCCCATCTAATAACATGTCATGAAGGCCACAAATACATATTGGGATATATTTCTTTCAAACTCCTGAGACAGATACAGAAATGATAGCATTGGATAATACAAACACTAGTGGCTGATGGTCACTTTGCACCCGATCTAGGATGCTCAGTACTGCTCTTGCAACTGCTGACTTTCTTAAATCAATATACATGTAGTCAATGTGAATACTATGATTGCCACTGCCAGAGGTACTGTTGGCTGGGCAATCCCCAGTGAGCTTACCTTGTCAGGCTCTATGATCCAACTGCAAAAACAATCGTGCCACTTCTGAAGCATTTCTGTGCTATTTCTCAGAGCATTTTACCAGTAGTGCAGGTATTTCCCATGCAAGAACCTTGTGATCTTGAATTCCAGTCATTTATGTCAATGGTTGAAATCGGATATTCGATTCACCCATGAGCAAAACAGAGGATCAAGATAGTGAGGTCTAATTCCAAGACCCTGTACATTACTTAATCTGGCATAATGTTTTAGTCCTGTTTCCAATGTGGGTCTATTGTACATGTTTATTACAAGGATACTGGCCTGTTCTTCTCCTTTACTAATAAATTCCGAAGGTCACATGAGACAGTATTCATAGGAGATATCCTTCTATTCAGTGAGGAATACACCCAAGTTATAAGCCTCCCAATTGGTCTTCAACTTGGCCCATTGGTGGCAGGAATGACATGACAAGTGGTGACCAGTAGGAATACAACTTGAGTCAACCAAGTCTCTTGGAAGCAAAAACAAATATTTGGTTTTCTCTAAGAAAGTTACACCATGTTTCATCTAGAATTGGGGTGCACAACATATGGTTTGCAGGACAAATGCGGCCTTCCGTGCCATGATATGCGTTCCCACAATAGTGTTTACTTTTGAAATAAGATATGACTACTTCAAGCAGTGGGGGGGCATTTAATGACAAGGAAACAGTTGCCATGGATCATTGCTGGCTCTCTATTGGATCAGTATGCCCCCAACTTGTCTTGTTAAATGTATAGGTACGTAGAGTTCGTGCTGACCCAATCGATGGCCAGTAGAGTCTGTAAAAAGGCTCTTGCCTGCTCAGTGTTGCCTGAATATCTTCATCTTTCAACCCTGACCACCTGCATAAACTTCATCAACCCACCACATTCCAAATTGGTTGACCCTTCTTCCTTGATCCTTCACCTTGCCTGAAGTATAAGCCAGCTTCCCTATTAAAAAAAAAAATGTTCTGTAGCACGAGAGTGTTTCAGTGGAACGCAAGATAAAATGTTTGCAAACAGGTTTCACCAGCACCAGCCTGAGGTCAGCACCAGTCGGTGCCTCCAGAAGAGAAGACCAGTAAATAAAGACAAAGTGTTTGGCTGTGGTACAAGTGTGTGGTTATCTGCTTGGGTATGTGTGCGTGGCATGAATGCCATGAATGGATTGAGTGTGTGTGTTTGCATAGTTCGAAGGGTGGCATGGAATGAATGGATTGTGTGCATGTTTTGTGGGGTACGATACAGACAGCAGACCTTTATTAGCAGAATGCATTGCATTAATGTAAAACTCCATATGTCAACATAAAAACAGAGATCTTGATTTCATAACTATGTGTATATACCGTGTTCTACATCATGGCTATAAACAGTGAAATAATGATTTAGAATACATGTGTTGTATGGTTTCCAAAGGGAACACATACTCCTGTTTCCAGAGATGGACTCAGTGAGGGCTGTGCTTGCACATTGCCACCCTCCTCCAGCCTGTGCGGGACATCTGGGACATCCGGGGGTGGATAGTTGTTCTGGTGTGCATTAACTTTCCTGCTTCTAATTGAACTTCCTCCATGACTGATAACAAACCCAAATCTAAATGATAGCTCTTTTTGCGATAATCTGCCGTCTTCTTGCCAGTATGCCACTATGCACGGCCATGATTACATTTTCTGTAGTTGCTTCCAACAAGGAAGGCAGTTATCTACCAGCTTACAATTAGCCATCAGCGTGTCCCCCACATTTGACATACAGTGTAGGGAGTTCACATCAACACCTCTAGTAGGCTCTTGTATAACATGCAAGATAACAGATGGAAAAATGGAATCACATACTTGCAGAGAAAAAGTATTTCTAATTGGGTCTCCCTGTTCCTTGGCTATTGCAACATTATTACTTGAATCTTCAGCTTTGGCTTGGGCAAACATTTTGCTTCCTGCATATTTTATAAGGACTTTCTATCATCCACAAGGACAGTATGTCAAATAATTTGAAACTGGGCTATTAAGTTCAAATTCCATGTCTGCAGTTGTATCAGGAACGTCGTTCTCATAGACGCCATCCTGAATTCTAGCTATGTCCCTCATAGTTTCCCCCTGTAAAGTCATTGTGTATGTAACTGTACTGCAATGTTATAGTTTCTACCACATTCCTGTGTAGTATTTCTAGGTACTTCAAAAGATGTTAGGAAATCACCTAAAGTTACAAATGTGGAAACTGATGGTGCATTACCCTGCACACTAATGTTATAACTTAGAAAGATATCAGAATTGACTCCATTCAAGCCACTCAGCTCATTTCTACAAAGCATATCATGTATTAAAACTGTTGTAAATCCCCAACTCATGCATACCCCACCCCATTGCAATGCTTTTTGACTAAAACATGGTGTCTGTTTGCAGTGCATTTTGGGTGCTCCCAGAGCCATAATGGACATTTTCCTCAGGTGTTAGTGAAATCTGCACATTTTCTTCAGGCCTCAGTAAAAGCTGCATTTGATGTGAACTCGTAATGTGTTTCATATTATTCCACTGGCAAACTCATGCTTCTGCATTGCTTCAAGGAATGTTTTGAAGAAAGGGCCAGCTGAAATTGTATACCATTGTGAGGGAATCTTGCCAAGACGAAGAAAAGTTATGTATCTGTTTTTGCATTTTCACGAGAAAGGGAAGTGTTTTGCCTCTTGTGGTTGCCATTGGTCACTCCAGCCCTGGGCCCATGATAACTGTCCACAGGTAGAGACTTTGAAAGCCAGAAAGTTCTGGAAAATGCCATCACCCATTTGTGGGAGGTTTAAAATGAGAGGCTCAATAGCAGTCAGGCAGAACGCTTCCCTGGAAGAGTAGATGCACTGCTTCCATGCCCATTTATGTGAGGATCTATCTGCCTGCCTGTTTTGGGGGTTTTCAGTAGATTTCTGGTGAGATGAGGATTTCTTTTGCGGTTGCTTCAATAGTTATTTTTAAACTTTTTACATTCATTATATGTGTAGTAATTGATCATGCATTTATTATTTGTACTGCATGTATTCATTCATGTATGTTTTTTGTGAATAAAAGGCCGTTAAGAGCCATTTTACAGTTTAGCCGAGTGTTTGTGTATATAATTGCCCTTCGTTGTTTAAGGTGTCTTCATTTTGTGTGCTGGGGCTGTGAAATATGTTCCATGCCCTTTTGAAGAAAAACACCCATTAATGTAATTAACCAAAATAATGTCTAGTTAATCTATAATAACACCATTTGAAGCACAATACCTCGCCCCTCCAAATGTGTCCCTGTTTTATGAACCAAAGAATGAAGTACAAATTCAATTTCATTATCAGAACATATGTCTCCTCAATCTGTTTACTAATAATTGATGAATTCCTGGCAGACATAATGAAGTGTAGGTGTGTGTTAGTGTTCCTCCTTGTCATCTTACAAAAAACACCAAAACTATAATCATAATAAGGCTACAGTATACAGCATCAACAATGATTAAATAATGTTGGGCACTAAAACTCCAAGCAGAGTTATAAACACCCTGTGTAAAAACTTAAATATTTTTCATATTAACATATCATTAACATATTTTAATAAGTACATCCAGAGTTCAATATTGATATTTGAAATGTATTTGCATGCAAAAAAAAGCATCTTTCAATTTCTCTTAGTACATGAAGCCTTGTCAAACAACACCCATGAACAAATTCTGAGACCATGAGTATCAGGGACCAGAGTCTTCAAATACTGTACCACTCAGTTATGCACAGTTCTAAGGTGAATTATGTAATGATGCCTCCCAATCTTTTGAGCTTAATCATCCATTTAGAATCATAGATTGCCAATGTTGTGAATGCCCGACAGCTAAAGGGGCCACCATCGTTTGTCTCCCCCTCGCATCCAGTGAGAAAAGGTCCCGATATTGTTATATCCATGCAGCAGTCAATTGACATACGTCACATGAACTCCAAACGTAAATTCAAAAACAACATAGAAAGTGCAAAGTGAAAAATCATACATACGTTGAGCAGATGAAGCAGACAACAAGGGAACCAAATCAAGTCAAATTAAACAATGGCACATCCTAGCTGGCAAACTCTTGTAAAATCAACAAAATAAGAAATGGTGGGAGAAAAATACCTTGGGCACCCGGTCAGTGGAGTATGCACATAACATAAAGGACATGAGGGGCAGTGTGGTTCGAAGCGAGCTGCAAAACTGTCTGCAATCAACCTATACTACAACAGCTTCTAACAGCGAATGAACCTTTGGAGTCGGCTTCATCCAGTAAGTTTGTGTATGTTCCGGCATATTGAAGGGTCATCCACAGGGTCGCTTTATACTGCTAGGTCCTAGGGCCACTCTGTATTCTCCCACACAGACACCATCTTCCAACAGCAAGCACACTGGTGTTATCACAGATGAACTTCGTTTGGAACTGTTGTGTATAGCCTTCTGATGACAAGATGGGCATCCTCTTAGAACTGGCACTGAATGATTCTCCCGGATAGAATCAGAGGATAATCATCTTCTCCACCCCACTTTATAGTGGCAGATGTATTTGCTGCTACGCCTGACCCATTTTCAAAAGTGGTGAGTAAAAGACACTTTTCTGTTTGGGTTCTATTGTTTGGGCCTGCTAAACATTTTGCTGACATAGTCATTACTAGACAGTAGACATGAGGGGCAATGGCTTTTAACACATTTTTATATCTAGCAAGATTCTGTGTAGTGATTGTAGGTTTACTCGCATTGTGCTTTTGAACTGCAAAGTTCATTTAATTTGGACAGTCCTCACATTGTTACCATGGATCTCATTTAGAATTTTCAATACTTTTTCTTTTTGACATTTCTATGTATATGTATGTATTTAGTATTGGAGCTTTGTGACATGTAACATGATAATGAACAAATTGACATGGAGTGGGGGACAGGAATCTTCAGAGCCCTAGTAGGGCCATTATCCAGGTCTTTTCAAAGGTGGGAGAAGGATAGAGTAAAAGAGATAGTGGAGAAGGTGTGGGCCTTTCACAGCTACGCTCAAGGACTGCATTATATATTCTGTCTGGGCAGGGACAGAAAAGAGGAGATAGAGAACTGGGACATGTGGTAATATTATGCCACAGCTAAGGCTGGGGTTGCATTCCACATCCTAACTTGGGGGGAATGCAAATGAAGGAGGAATACCCTGAGGGAGAATGCTTGGGCACTATGAAATAGGTTTTGAGAAGTAGTTGGGGGAAGGCAAAAGCATAGGGCATGCAAACATATTGTATCAGCAACAAACTGACACAGAGGCAAACAAGCTTGTAAATGATTGTCCATGAGCCACCACCTGCAGCACGGCTCAGATGTTAAAGGGACAATAGTGGAAGAACACTTTTGTCTAAGCCTATTATTTGGCAGGACATGAAAAAGAAAGTGCAGTTGAGCACTATCAATGCTCACTAAACCATTTTGCCCACAAGCTACCTGCAACTCTTCTATGCCCCAAATGTCAGTAGCGCAGTGTGGGCTGGGAAGAGAACATTGTGTTTCAGGTTAACAGGTGTGTAGGAACCAACAATACATGAGTAAAAGCAGCAGGAGTGCAATTAACACCACCTTTAGCATTTTCCGCAAGAGCTGCTTGGAACTCGATCATGCCACAGAAGCAACCTGGGCAGTGTTCGGAAGGTAAATTGAGTGCCGGCCTCACGCATGATTGGGAATCAACAGAGTGATGGGAAGAAGAGGTGGAGTGCTAAATAACCTCATTCTATCACTTGCCCAAGAACTACCTGCACATTCCGGACAGCAAAAATGCCAATGGGGCAGTGCAGGGAAAATTAATTGTATGTCAGATTAACACATGAACAGAACCTAACCTAACTCAGCAAGGGGTAAAGGAGGTGGAGCACTGTGATGAAATCACATTTGATGACCCCTCTGTGGGATTGGAAATAATTAGTAATATATATGGGGTATCCTTCAGAGTCCCTCCAGACCTTAGAAGTACTTTTTACACCTCAAGTACTGAACATCAAAGATGTACACTTTATTTCACTATGGTTGGTCATGAATGAGTAAAACAGGTGTCTATCATTACTTCACTGACAACAAGCATTCCACCACATGCAGCCAATTCATTCCCTCATAAAGCATATGTTCTGATGGAGCCACCCAACAGATACTTTTTTTTTTTTATTGGTACAGTTGATTAATCAACTTTTCAATACATTTTTACAAATTCATTAAAATCCAAAAATGAATTAATTACTTTAAAATTAGAACCTACAAAACAACGAAGGACAAATTGTGCACATTTTTTACATTGTTACAGATAGCAAGTAACCAGAAAAAAATATATATAAATCACTGAAAAACCTACGAAAAAACAATGAAAGCTAATAAAATCATCATAAGCATTTCTACATCTCACTTATACAGTATGATATGCTGAGCTGTTTTACCCGGTTTTTTGGTTTATGAGTAGCCACTGGCCACTCTCCCATAACTTCTGAGCAGTATCAAACTGATTTTTCATCTTGTATCTTCAACAATATTAAGTAATTAACAACTGCTATTCTTATTTTAGTTGATTGAGTGTTGTTAACATAGCACCAAAATTGTTCAGTAGACAGAGAACTGTTAACTTCAAAATGAGCTTTGAAATATTCAATACTTTTATCTAACAACATCGGACAAGCCGCAATTAGGTGTGACAAGGTTTCAGATGCTTTAGGATCTTTGCAAAACCGACAAAAGTTCTCTTCTAGAGGAATCAGTCTCCATTTGGCCAGTACATTTTTGGTGTGCCATATATTCATCCTGAATCTTAAAAACAAATCTCTATAGTTGGCTCCCGGGAACTTTATCACATAAGTTTCCGGTGTAATTTTTTTTGTAATGATGGAGTGCTCTTTTACATGCTTGGTGTTTTGGCATTGATCATACATATTGATCCAGTCCCATATCATGATTTTGTATTTCGCTCTATCGGGGTTTGTTATCAACCCAACAAATACTCAATAGTCTTAGTGAACATGTCAACCCATTTCCTTCCACGTGCACTGGCCTGCAGGGACCAACAAGAAGGGAAAGCAATAGCAAACACTCACACAAGCTCTATGTAAATCGATGACATTATGCCTTTATGACCACCTCACATCTTGTGAACGAAAAGTTCACGAAGACTACAACGGCAGGAAAGTCAATGGGGGTCATTACGAGGTAGGAGGTAACCATGCCGCTATTAGTGGCATGGCTACCCCCTTATCGGGTACCGGGTCCGGGTTCCTTGAATGAGGAATTACCGGGCCATTCCGACCTTGGATGGCCCGGTAATTCCTCATTCAAGGAACCCATCCCCATTCCCATTTGAGCACCCATAGGGCTCAGTGGGAATGGGGAAGGTGCTAACAATGGGCCCGATAATAACAGGCCCGTAGTTAGCACCCTGGTCTGCTCGCAGGACCCTCTAAGGACGCCTGGTGTTACCGGGCGGCCTTAGCGGGTCCCGCTAGCAGAACTCGTAATGAGGCAGTAAGGGGTTGACGGCTCTGGCACCTTTACCGGCGCCGTTAACCCCTTACCACCTACCTCGTAATGACCCCCAATGTGGCTCGACGGAGAGCCATTGCTGGATCAGTGCATTGCACCACATATACCTTTGACAGCAGCATCATTGACAGTTGACTTCCAAAACCAGGTGCCCAGGAAATGGTGATGATTACCTCCCTCTCTGAATTCCACTAAGGTGGAGGAGACGAACTGAGAGGCCATGTGATGTAAAATTATTACAAACATTGGCATCTTTCCAATGAAATGCCTAAATGGACCTTCAATTGCAAACAAATCTCGCAATCCAACTGAATATTTTCATTAGCAAATGACCAAGTGAATCTTCGGATAGCGATTTGCTGAAGTAGCATTTAAAGCATTTAAAGCAACGGCTGCATTTTAATTTTGAAATGGACCAACTGATCAACGTATTCATTGATCAATGTATTCATTGATCAATGACATAATATTGGTAATAATGACTTTGTTTTGCCCATCATGATGCTGCTTAGTCAGGAATGAATGTGCGTAATCAGGGGTATTGTCATGAATAGACCAGTATTCCTACGGCCTGAAATGGCAATGGCCAAGCAAGAGGGAAACCCATCCTATTTCCTATTACATACAGACGTCTGCATTGGCCTCCTCTTAACAAATTAGAATGTTTTCAACACAGGCACCAACGACTGGTATTAACTGCATTCCCTTCATTCTGACTTCGGAAGCAGCTTGGGAAACAATAGAAGGCATGTCTCTTCATTCAAGAAAGAGCAATTCAATTTCCCATTCCGATCTCTATCAATAAGACATTCCATCCTAACTTAACACATCACAACGAAACCTAAAACATGTGACAATGCTTTCAGATGTTAAGACAATGAAAAAACTATTCACTTTAACATTGCACCTAATACAAACTCATACTAAAATGCTTCTAGTTCAACTGTATTGTTGATCAAAATGCTGACTTTATAATGACACTGTAGCTATTGGAATATTACAAACTAAAACCACATTTAATTAACAAACATATTTTGTGAATCCCACTCACTATTAGCATCCAGGTGGTGACATCTGATGGCTGTTTCGCCATATTGTAGAAATGATCTCTTTGCATTGCACCTTCATAGCTGTCTGATGGCTGTAGCCTCCAGGCAGCACTACAGTTATCACATCACCCTATTCTCGGCTCCTCCAGCACCCTCCCCTTTCCAACTCCCTGTATCCAATTAGCTTGATGCATTCTGTGCCAAACTTACGTACTCAGAGCACACCCTCCTGACCTGCCTCTTCCATCTAGTGCTGATGGCCATCACGGTAGTGCAGAGAGACTTCGAGCATTTTCTATTGAAGATATTTTTAATCTTGCTAAAACGGAATTTGGACAATTTCACACATGTTAAAACCATGTTTAACAATGTTAAAACCTGTGACCCGCTTGCTGGACAGCATTACTGCCTGGTAGTGGTGTAGTTGTGCTTGTTAAGGGCCTGTCTTCCATCAGTCCTTTAACTTGTGTCCTGAGCCATTACCAGGTGGTAAGGCCCCTCGTTGCAGGGGTTTTGCTTAATTAAACTAAGATGTTTTACTGTTTCCCCCAACTCCCAAATCTGTATTGCTATTACTACTATGCGCTAATCGCCTATAACAACTCATAAGGGGTTATTATCACTTGGAATAATGGCCCTTCCCCAACTACAGGCCCAAAGCAAATGAGTCCATGATAATAACCCTTCCCTCAATCCATAATACTCTACCAAGAATCCCATGATGATACTATCCATACTAAGAAGTAAAGTTGCAATCAGGATAAAGCATTTGCAAGTGCACTGAGACAACAATATAAACATGTATTATTTGCCTATAAAGAAAGATAGGTGCTGCATCGTGGCTGGTAAACTGCGTTTAACCCCAAACCACAAAACATTAACAAGATGAAGAGGTTGCTAGCTCTTCACACTTAGCCTCATGCTCATGATGGCTTCAATTACTTCTTAAACGTACAAAGACAATTAAATGGTTGAAATGATGTTCATACTTTATTTTAATTATCTCCAGCGGATAAGGAAAGTTCACAGTCCACACGTGTTTCAACAAACTGTCTTTTTCAAGGCTGTGTGAGTTCCATATGAAAATAACAATAATACAACACACACTTTTAATCATTATTTATCAAAAATGATATAAAGCATTGATTACATACAATGATTGTAAATCAACAGGATAGCTCAGGGGCAATGTGCTCACCTTGGAAGCAAGACGACACAGAGCACTACAGGTTCGATCCCCGTGCCGTGCTTAGAAACCTCTGGGTATTAAGTGCGTTATAAATACCCTATCATATCATATCATAGAAGGAAAACAAACAAGGAAAATTGAAAATCAACTTGGTATCAAATAACATAATAAATGATATTAAATAACATGTTTTGCCCGTATGGATGCAAATAAGTGCTTGGGGTATCATTGATACACTCACCCAATAATTGTTTTTGTAATATGAAATGGTTATACTAGTGGAGAAGACGAGGCAACCACATACCCCTCTCATAGTTGTCCAAATCAGACATCCATGCATAGTTATGCCCACTAGCGTGTATCCCTGGATGTGACACAGTGCTCTGTTAATTCATTAAGCTAGATCAATATTTATAACATTGTGGGTGAAATGGTTTACCTACAAATCTTCTTCTGCGAACCTGCTGTTTGTCAAAGCAAATAGATATGGTAAGAAAATGTCCACGGCTATTTGTGTGACTATCAAATCCAATATATGTGAAATTGTATAAGTAAATATCGAGTGTCTTGCCACTCCTTACCCCATGTGGTCCAATTATGACCAAATCGAAGTTGTTTGATAGAGATTGCATCACTTGACTGTGGGAGTCGTCACAATCTGTGACGGAACTTGATACTTTGTAGTGGCAATACTATAACCTCATGAAAACCACTGTGGCATTGGCAACATTCCCTAACACTAATTGGCTAGTATGGATGCATTTTCAAAAAGAGAGATAAAGGTCTGCTACCTTTGATGCCGATTTGCCAATGATTAATAGAACTGTACCAAATCTATGCAAATATATTCTCCTGATTCTGAGCCTGTATGCTCGTTATACCTACGAGAGATAACAATTACAAAACCATCGGGACATTTGGTAAATTACAGCTACAGACACGCAAACCACCAGGGTGAGTCCACGCAGGAAACCAGCATTAGGTAATCTTAACTAGCATGATGTGCCTTATGGTTCTTTCAGAGGTGTATGGGTGCAATCATTACAATTTTAGCACATGACTCGATTTACCAATCCAATAGGTGCTAATAGCCCTTTATATCTTTGGAAGAATGGGTCACATCAAGCACATGAAACGTTCTTTCAAAGAAATAATAATTCAACATAACCACCATCGAAATTGAACAGAGATTCCAATTGGAGCACCTCTTCCATTTCCATGGCAGCCAGTGGACATGAGGTGGGAGGTGCAGCAGCACCTCAGTGCCGTTCCTCGTTCCTCTCATGTCCAATGTACTCGGGGTAAGCGGCAGGATAGGGGGAGAGAAGCGGAGACAGCAGGGGGAGGGAGGAAAAATGGCACGCACTGGCAGGTCTCAGGTTGCTCCGAACGAAGGTTTATATTGTGAGGTTGAGGCCGCATTCTGTGCACCCTGATTGGCTGAGGCGCCTGCATGGGGTGTTAAATTCCATTAAGGCCCCCTACCAAAAAACTTGAAGAATGCGTATATTTTCTTTCCATGGAGCCAAATGCTTTATCTCAGAAGGACATATTTATTAGAAATGACTTCTCTTTTGGAGTATTTTGAAGTAAATGAACAGGTCCTACATGGCTTAAATGATGCCTTGACCGAAACAGGGGTGGATGTGTCGAAAATAGGTGCTACTGGCCCGTACTCCCTGTGTCCTTCAAAAATTAATTGCAGCTTATTCTCTTTTTAGGACTAACTTGGACTTTAAGGTGAATGTGAATACATCTGCTGTTAAGGTCTGCCCGGTGGGAAATCACCAAATGGTATTTCCTCCAATGTATAGTAATAACCCCTTGATCCCTGTTTTTGAGGAGTTTGATTATTTCAGGCTTTGGTTTGTGACCAGATTTTCAGGTGCTTCTCTGATTGAAAAATAGACACACAGGTCCAAACAAGCCTTGGGTGGAGTTCTTAGGTTTATCAATATGTCCAAATTGGTACCTTGTGCTTTGACTAAGAATGTTTAGGCCATTAAGGCTGGAGCAGTAGCTAGATATGGATCATCATTATGGGGCTATGTGAAGGTGCACAGAATACAACATTTTCAAAAAATTTCTATGTGTACCTCGATCAGCATCAAATCATGGGACACAAGTAGAGTTCGGACTTATTCATTTGGAAGATGATTTAGTAATTCAACCAACTTTTACACTGGAAATGCGTCTGAAGTAACTAGAGCAATGCCCTTACCCAATTGATTATTAAGGTGTTATTATCTAAATCAAATGCACTTGAAATTCCTTGGCTGAACCAAGTACAGACACAATTAACAGTTGTTAATGCACAATCCTATTTTAAAGAGGATCCTACCATGGAGCAAAACAAAAGCCACTCGTTTATAGAATAGGATAAGGGCTCAAGTGCAAGAGAGCAGATAATCACTTGAATTACTAAAATATTTGACCCATAAGTGTTCTGTATTTGCGTCAGGGTGCACACAAAAATACCTGAGTTGGGCTACTCACCCAAAACAAAGGATATTAATATCGAGAGCTAGATTGAAATTTCCGTCCTTTGAGAGTGAAGACTTTGCTCTATTCAGGAAATTCAGATGATACATATTGCTGTGCCTGGCCAAGAAGAAAAGGCTAGTTTTGCTCAATGCCACTCAGCTCTTCTTTACTTATTGTGGGAAGACTCTGAAGGTGGGTGTATTCTTTGGACGTATTTAAGGTAAGCAGGGTATAGATGAAACCAACTACTAGCAATTACTAGCCAATTTTGCACCTGTACCTAATATGGTTCTAATCTGTTTTTATCTTGCATAACCGAAATTCTGCTTTTAAAAATGTTGTTTTTTTTTACTCTGTATTACCTCGGATTATATTCTTTTCATGCAACCAAGTATTTTTTTTATTTTACATGTCTGTATGCATATTGTTTCCTAAATTTCTTAAACACGTTTTTCCTAATAAACATTACATGATGATGAACTATTACACTGAAGTGGTTCAAAGCAAATAATCACCTCTGTCATTGTGGGTTGCCATGTATTTAAAATAAAATGTGCACATCACTCAATAGAACAATACAAATGCAATCAAATCATTAGATACGAATAAATGAACACCGAATAATATGCGTTTAATGTTAATCCATCTTGTTTGCCCATCATCATTTGTTAGAAGCCATTTATGTATTGCTACTATAGGGAAAATTATGGTGGGCACTTACAGGTGCCTTCAGCATTCACTTGAAGTGTGGGTACAATGTGAAAATGAGAGCCCTCACAAAATCTAAGGGCGGGTTAGCACATAATGGGGCTCATTTTGAGCCCTGAGTAATGAAAACAAGATGCGTATAAGTCTTGCGTAAAGCGGTTATGCATTTTGTTTATATTATGCTCTATTTTCCAGCATTTGTAGGGTGGAGAGGAGTGGCGGAACGTGAGCTATGTTTCCACCACCTCCATTCCCCTCCATCATACAAATATCCCAGCATTTGCGCCGGCATGCATTTTCATGACAGTGCAAATGCTGGGATCCTTATAGAGTCCGCCACCTTCAGGTGGACCCCAAAGGAATCCATTGTAAATGGTGCTTGCCATGCGTGCATGGAAGGTGTGGTTTACTCAATTTGCATAGAGATGTGAAAAAGGAGAGGAAAAAAGGTGGCATATAAGTGTTTACACTGCCTTTACCCTTCCCTTTTGCACTCCACCATGCAAATGATGAAAATGTGTCCGGGGCACCCGCTTAAATTCAAGTCTACACCTAACGGAACCCCACCGCCAAATTACGAGGAAATGTCCACATTCAATCGCATTGCCACAAGTTCTTATATTATTGTCAATTGAAGGCTTGACCCCACCTTCTTCTCAACTTCAAGTCCAAATAAAATCCAGCAGTTGTCTCAGCCTGATCCCTGACCTTGAACTACTGACATTAATACACTGATTGCACCCTTCGTCTTCTAGTACAATTTCTTCTTCTCAGCGACATGTTCTAGTTTGCACCCTCCACACACAACCTGCACTTTTTCTCTTTAAGTCAGTTCACGTCTGTCCCTGGGCTGGATCCCTCTGCTTCAAAGTTCCTGGCCTCAGAAAGAGATTATTTGCTGAGCATCTGACTTTCCAGCAGGCCTGGCACACATTAAGGTCTCCGACCCTTCTGTCCTCTCTCCATCAATGGAGAGATAATTTAGACATTTTGATCAGTGTAGAAAAGAGAAGAATTGGCTCAAAAGGAAAAACAGAATAGTAGACGTATCTTAAGGTAGACTGTGGGGCAGGAGTAGCTGTTGAATCAATTTTTAACACATATTACTACCCCACTGAGTACAAAACAATAGCTAATATGCCAATGTTGTGATGTTCTGTTATTATTGAGAATGGTGGGTTGTAAGAGGTGCTTTCAGATAACATCTGTGTTATAGGGCTGAACGACAAACAACATTTTTTATATCAGACAGTGGTTTGCTGCTTATAGTAATGCCCATCTAAACCTTGCCTTTTCTTCCTATTTTTCAACCTTCTCAGTACTTTAAACAATGCAATATAAACCTGTAAAGATGTTTGGGACGCGTTAGAATTGTTCCTTTTTTTATTTTAGTGATTAGTTACCATCGATCTACTGATATCATGAGAACATCCCAATTGCATTGTTTTATTTTTAAATGTATTTTATAAATGTTCAAATACATTAATCTGCAACCAAGTACACATATTCGCTTCACATAGTAATATAACAAGATACTTCCCAAATAAGCAAGTTTCAGTGCTGTGATAAACCTGAGGGTATTCTCCCTCCTACTTCCCATGGATCCTCTGTGCAGGTTGCCAGGGAAAGGCAATTGCTCTTGGAGCCTAACCCTGGTGGTGGACATGCAAGGGAGGATCACCTGGGTGGAGGGTACTTGGCCAGTGGAAAGAGGGGGCCGATGGTGAGGCATAGTTTCCCCTCTTTCCTCACACTGACTTATCCTTCCTTCCCTCAACATTCATGGGCTATGTTCATGCATGCCCTCTCTTACCCTGTAATCCCACCAAGTACTGAGAAGAGGAAGAAACAATCACTTCCTATTCCAAACACCACTCCGGTATTGGTACGAAGAAAAGGGGTATGAAGACATCCAGTACTGAAGATCAGGGAGCGTCCCATTGATTAAGTATGACCAGGCAAGACAAGCTAACATCTCACACCTGAGGCCCATCAATAGGGCTCCAGTGTATACAAGGGGAAGGAGGTGAAGGATAAGTAGAATAAGCAGCCAAGACACCGTGTTGGGAGGAGACTCAGAAATCTGGATACTGTCATCCATCCCGGGGGACCTGCAGCTGGTGGGTGCAGGACCGGGAATATTCGAACTGGAAGGCGAGCAGCTGCGGTTGCCAAACTGAAGAGATAGAGAGACGCCGCCCATGTCAAGACCTTGGAAGCAGCAGGAGCTGTGAAAGCAACTGGGAGCAGGGGAGAAGCGGTCTGCATCAATTGCAAAGTTGTTGGGAAGAGAAGTGCAGTCAGGACGTCCCCGATGACGTAGCGGACTGCTTCTCAGCAACAGAGAAGTTGAGCCAGAGCAACAGGAGCAGCAGCTGGATACATGCAAAGAACAAGTGAGTATCACAGGACACAGGGCGACCAGAGAGCTCTTGGGACCACATGAAAGTGACGGTCCAAGTAAATTTGAACCATATTGAATACCGAACGGAATTGAAACTACTAATTGAGTACATTGAACATTGAACTGAAGTTAACAAATGCTATTTGAATAAGATCTTGGCATATTGACTGGACATTTGAAGTCAACAATTGCTACTTCAATAAGATGCCGGCCTATTAAGCATTGATCAAGCATTTGAATTGAAGCAGACTTATTGGATGTTACTCTGTATAAAAGCAGTACTGTAGGAAAAACGAAAAGCATAAGGAATATTGAACAATCATTTAAGTATTCTTACAAATAGTGTGAGAAAGGCCCATAAGTATATGGTAAAACAAAAGACTAATCCAGAAGAGTGTTAACATAAGCAAAGTGCATGAGAATAGTGTTACATTAACAGAAGATTGTTACATTAACAGAAGAGTGTTACCATAACCAAGTACATTCAAGTGTGAGAAGTCAGAAGCCTAAGGTCGAAGAGCCAGAGAAGTGGTCAAACAAGATTATGGGAACTCATTGTTGCTTGACCTGTGATGGGTGGACTGTGTGTTCTGACAAATACACCTATACCAGAGAGGCCTAAGTGATAACAATCTTATTTCCAAAATTAAGCTGATGAAAGCAGGATAAGTGCTGCAGTAAAAGCTTGGAGAAGGGAATCCTGATATTTGAAAGAACTGAGATCCGCTGTCTTGGGAAAGGGAACCTCAGGACCTCCTTTTTGTGTGAATTATACTGTATTGAACTTGGAGAAGGGAACCTCAATATTTGATGGAACATTGTGAAGGCTTTACCTTTGAACACTATTCTGTTGACTAAAATCCCTTACCATGTTTTCTCTAGATGTAAGGATAAGCATAGGTTTTGACGAAGACAGACTTCTTGATTTGGAATTACCGACACAAGCTTCCCTTAGTATTATTTAGGCAGGATAACTCCCTACCTTGATTATAGAACAAGTCAGGCCTTACACCATCTTGATATTTTAAATAAAACATTCTTTGAAACTTGGAATCTGTTGTCTGTGTCATCTCTTGATACCATGCCTATCTCACAGTACTCTTTAATTAAATGTGAAAGTAAACATGTCTCGTGACATTAAGAAGTTACTCATTGCTAAGCTTAACTTATTTCATACATCAAACATCAATATTTTATCACATTTTCGTTATTCAGAGCTTTACTATTTCAGAAAAGTCTCTAGAGTTCATCTATAGAAACATTATGAAAGGTATGCATCTGGTAATAATTATACATCCTGCAAAACAGTGTCAACCACACTTTGGTACTGCATAATTCCCAGTTTAGATGATGCCCACCATTTGAAGTTTGCAAGCTACATCTTCACTGTAGGTGAAAATTATAGATCCCATATTTGGCTATAATTGACTTGGCCACCACCAAGCCCAGTTGCAGAAATGTCAATATTCATTTGTCCTTTATTTTATGCGTACCAACCCCAACAGACATACTCATCTCAATTACCCCTATTTGTTTATTCCCATGGTCTCAGTGACTCTATTCCAAATTTTTACAATATTGAGCCACGTCCATATTAAGTGGGATAGGTGTTACCACTCTCCATGGTGCCTAGGACACTCCCCTTACTCAGAACAATCGCATGCATAATATACATGTTATGGAGCACACTGATTCATGCATTCTGGGAGACTATTCTAACTCCATAAATACCCTCTGCCAATCTGCATCATTAACTTCATGCCAATATCGTCTTCACACTTTCCCTTGGTTATCAGTTGTGGGATCATCATCTGTCTGCATTCAAATATACATACGTGATACCCAATGACTTCCAGAGCCTAGCTCGAGCATTATTTTCAATGTGACAGAGTCTGTTGTCTCTGTCTGGAATCCCATCCAGTGTTCCTGGCCAACTTTGGTCAGCCTTGCAAACAGCAGAAAACCTCCTGCCGACACTTCAGAAAACTCCCTCATTTCCTTGAACAGGAGGAATTTTCCATTCCCAAATAAATCTGCCACCAGTACACAGCTGTTCTCTTTCCATGGTTTAGGATCTGTCTCCCTCATAGCTTTATCAAAATGAGATATGATCCAGATCATTCAATTTCAACCATATGCCTGCAATCTATCTCTCTTTTGAAAAATGTGAGTCCATCATTTCCTTCAAAATGCAACTACATTAAATGCAGCATCCTGAATGTCCCATGACCTTTTCTTTCTATAAACAGTTTACAGCACTACATATCTCTTACTCTACCCAATAATTGCATTTTAATATTTGTCCTTATCTACCCACCCACCTGCCAATCACTACTAATCAGTTGATACCTTCTTAGTTTGCCACCTGTTTTCCCTACTTAAGCAGCCCTTTAACTCTTTTCCTTAGAAGCTGTTGAGCAGGTGCAAGTGTATCTAGGTCATGTGACATAATCCCACCCACCTTCTTACCCCTGCCTCTTCCTTCCATTTCTTAATTCTTAGATCAAGGGAGTCCCTCACCCGGTTTCCGAAGTGAAGAGCAGTCAAATAAAAGGACAAATCATGTTTGAACCTTTTCACACCAGAAGGACCCAAGATTCCTGCTCTTCTAACATCAGGTGCACTCCTTTTAATAAGTGTTTCACCCCTTTCTCCCAACAGCCCATCAACCTCATCACCACACACGACTTGGATGGCATCTTCAATACTGATACCTGGATGACTTCCACATCCACCCTCAATCAAGATGGTCTCAGCCCCAAGGGCTACAGAATCTACAGCAGGACCATCCAAACAAGGTTAGATGAGGCCTTTCTATCATTCACAAAGCGTCACAACAATGCACCCAACTGGACATCTCCGACATCGGATCTTTCAAAAACATATACTGCCACTTCCTGATCTCACCAATTGATACCATCACATTTCACCTCACCTATAGACCACCCAATCCCAACACCTTCTTCATTGAAGACTTCACTGACTTAGTAACCACCATGACTCTGACGCATGGCAACAACATCTTCCTCAGTGACTTATTGGTAACAACAACCACTCTGAACCTCATACAGCACACGAACGGCACATCTCACAGGAAAGGTAATATCCTTGACCTCATCATCAGTACACTGCCCACCTTCCATCACAACCTTTCTATCCCGCTCAACTGATCAGATCATCTGGCTCTCGCCTTTGAGATTAGTCACACCACAACTCTCAAGCAAAACCATCGGAAATCCAGCAAACAAACATTCAGATCATTCAAGAATTTCCCACTGGTGGCTCTCACGAAAGACCTCACCCAACCCCACCTAAAATGGGCCAATCTACATCTAATAAATCAGGACTGCGAATCGCTTCTCTATGAACTCCACACCACCATGAGAAACACATCAGCTTTCAACAGCATACCATGAAGCCTGAACCTTCAGCACCATGGTACATTCAAGAACTGAACTTCAACAAATGAACCATGAGAAAACAAGAAAATCCTGCAGCTCATCCACTTCGCCTTGCCATTGAACGGTGTCCAGTCAACTGGTCGAAAAAAAAACTGGTCGACTGCAATTTGGTCGACGCAATTTGGTCGAAAACCAAATGGTCGAATTTTTTTTTTTTATTTATATATTTATTTTTCGGGTTTTCGTTTAGTAAAAAAAGGGGTGTTTAGAGAAAAAAAGGGGGTTGGGGGGGACCCCCCAAAAAAATGAAAAAAAAGGGTTAAAATAAAAAAAAAAGAAAAATTCGACCATTTGGTTTTCGATCAAATTGGTTCGACCATTTGTCTGGTCGACCAATTTTTTTCAACCAAATGTCTGGCAACCCATTGAACTCTATGCTACAAGCAGATGATCCAAAATACCATGGCCAAATAATCACAAAACACTATAGCCATGCCAACAGTTAAAGCAGAGCGCTATTCAAAGCCATCAATACTTTGTCAACTCTCTGCTCCACCAACCCATACTGTACTCCATTGAAAAACCCACAACCATCAACTCTTCCTTCATCAACAAAATATATGCAGAGAAGAGATTGACTAACAAAGAGTATATGCAATGTTGGGGAAGGGAAGATGCCCCCTTTTAATATATGAAGTCCTGTCAGGAAAGTATACCAGGCAATTACAAATGTGTGAATACAAGAAACCCTGGCAGGAGAATAAACCAGGCAACCACAAGTGGGTGAAAGCAAGATGCCTTGGCAGGACAGTATACCAGGCAACAATAACTGTATGATATAAGGAGATCCTGAGAGGGAATATCAGGAGTAAAACAGAAATATGGGAACCAGGTGAGGAGAAATAAAAGATTGGCAGAAAAACATACCAAGTTTTCTAAATACAATTGTAAAGTCAAATAATTGTATACATCCATTTGTGTGAGCCTAGAAAGTAACAATGAACTGCTGCATGTGAAGCTTCGGGGAGCAAAGAGGAATCCCGGGGAAGGCAACCACCCTCTGGAATAAGGATCTCTATCCTGGAATAACCTTTGTGTTGGAGCCATGCCTTCTTCTTTTGTGAACATTTTTCTAAACCTTCCAAGGTTAAAGACATTTCCTGTTTCATTTTAGAGTTTAGTTTTAGTGTGACGGTCAGAATATACCTTTGGATACAGGACACTATTGGTTTTGACATCCTGGCACAGGCAGGACATTCCTCTTCGAGCAGTGTCAGAGAGGCCCTTTTCCAACCCTTTTATATTCAATAAAAGTCTGTTACCTAAAACATGGCTAACTTGTGTCTGAGTTTCATTCACAACACCTCACACTGGACAACGTTCAAGGCATTAACTATGGAAGACTTTACTAACACCCTAGCAATACTCAATGCCACATCATCTGAGGGTGACATTCTCCCTGCCACCATACTCAAGAACCTTGTGATTGAAGCACTACTCCCTTACCTAACAATCATCAGTAGCTCCCTGAATTTAGACACCTTCCCATTGACCATCAAGAACAGACAAATCCTCCTGCTCTCAAGAACCAATACAGGACCCTGATGACCTCAGCAACTACCACCCCATCACCCAACTTCCCTTCCTATTGATATTGATATATTTTTTGTATCACGCTCACACATAAGGTAGGATTCCTGAGAAAGCAATAGTCATGTGACTCCTTCAACACATTGCAGCCTATAAACTCCTTCAGACCTACCAGCCTTGATTCAGACCCAGAGGCAGCACAGAAACAGCTACAATCAAGGTGAATGATGATGCCGTTAATATTCTGAATGATTGGCATCCTTGCCTCCAGGTTCTCTGTGACCTCTCAGCAGACCACCAGCCACTCACCGACAATCTACATTGTTGCATGGTGATTAACGATACCGTCCTCAGCTAGTTAAAAACCTACCTTGCTAATCACCAGCATTTCATAAAGATAGACTCCTCCAATCCCCAAATCTAACAATCACCTTGGGGTCCTGCTAGGATCCATCCTGTGACCGTTAATCTTTACATGTAACTGTTCTGAACCCACCTTGATCCATACAATTTTCACATCCAAAAACATTCAGATGACACACAGATCTGTGACATCTTTCATCGAAACCATACATAGGCACACGGCCTGCCTCACACTGATCCAGTTGTGGATGGCCAGTATTCACCTGAATATCAACCCTTCTAAGACTGAATTCCTACTGCTAAGAAATGACACCAACACTCGGACATGAAGACCAAGCTTTCTTCTATGAACCCCGAGGACTTCACACCCCAGCTGGCAACCTGCACCAAGTCCCTAGCCCATCGAGGGACACCTTATCTTCAAACAATACATAGCAAGGAAGACACAAAACACCTAGTGTCAACTTTCTCTTCTGCAGAAAATCAAGCCATTCATCCCAGAAAAAAACTTCAGATCCGATGTCCAATTCTTACTCATCTCCCATCTGGAAAGTTGAAATGCCCTTATGGAAGGCATTCTGGGGATTAACCAGGCACACCTGAGATGTGCCCTGCATGCAGCATGGTTATCAGTGAGATTAACCTCAGCTGGGTGAAATACTACCTTGCTAATTGCCAACAGTTCATAAAGCTACACTCTTCCTGATCACCAAATTTACCAATCACCTTGGAGTTCCGCAAGGATCCATCCTGTCACCCGTGACCATTCATCTTTACAGGGCACTGTTCTGAACCCTGCTTGCTCCATACAATTTCCACATCCAAGAATACGCAGATGACACACAGATCTACCTCAAGATACCTTCCATCGAAACCATCCATAGGCACAAGGCCTGCCTGACACTGATCCAGTCATGGATGGCCAGTGCTCACCTGAAGATCAACCCCTCCAACACTGAATTCCTACTGCTGAGAAACAACACCAACACTTCGACATGAAGAGCTGGCTTGCTGCTATGAACCTAGAGGACTTCACACCAGAGCTAGCCACCTGAACCAAGTGCGTAGTCCATCGAGTGACACCTCACCTTCAAACAACACATAGCAAGGAAGACATAGAAAGGCTTAGTGCCTACTTTCTCTCCTGCAGAAAATCAAGTCATTCTTCACAGAAAACAACTTCAGATCTGGTGTCCAAGCCTTCTGGCGATTGGATAGGCACCCCTGATATGTGTCCTGCATGCAGCCGCATGACTCATCATTGAGCTCTACAAATTCGACCATGTCAACCAAACCCTCAGAGAACTGCATTGACTCCAGCTGCAATTCTGACTCATCCAGTTGCTAACATCTTTCAGACAATTTCTGAGATTGACTGACATTGCAGTGTGTGCAGTGTGACCGCAATCTGTGTGTCATCCATGTAGATCTAGCAGTGGAGACCAAAGGACTGAATGAGTTTTGCTAATGGCTGAACATAGACATTAAATACTATCAGTTACAGGGCAAAGCCCTAATAGTTAGTGGGTCAGACCTGAAATGGGGCAGAGACAGAGACTGGGAATGCTCAACTAAAAAAGAATGGACACAAGGTAACACCGAGACAGAGATGCCTGCTGCTGCTATTCTTGATAGTAGAATAGTATGATCAATGGTATTGATTGCCGCTGAGAGATCAAGTAAAACCAACACAATACCTCCTTGATCAGCAAGCAGAGCAAAATCATCCGTGACGGAAACAAGAATTTTCTCTATACCGCGAACAGGTTAAAACCCCAATTGTACAGAATGAGATTCAAGTATTCTCATCAAGAAAGGAAGAAGGGAAATGGCCCGATAGTTAGCCAGAAGAAGGGAATCCAAGGAAAACATTTTCAAGTGAGGGATCACCAAGGCATGCTTCAGATCAGGAGGGATATAACCAGTGGTAAGTGAATGGTTGACAGCCAAAGTTATCCTCAGAGGTATTCCAGAGACAGTGGCTTTCAACACTGAGAGAGGGATAGGATCTAACAGAGAGGGTTTTTGAGCTTGGTAGTGGTCCAGATAATATCATCGCAATCAAAAGAGGGACAAATTTACCAATTGTGACTCTGAGTAGTAGGAAATAATGAGTCAGAATTAGAAATGACTAAAAGAATACAACATTAATTTGGGGGCAAGTGAGGTGCAGAGTAGTGATATGCACACTATGAAAAAGAAGGGATAGGAGTTCCTAACATGGCACATTAATTCTATGCCTAACAATTAGAATGGATAGCACATTAGCTGGGTCAATGAGATTATGATTATTATTATTATTATTATTATTATTATTATTATTATTATTATTATTATTATTATTATTATTATTATACAGTGTTTATTGAGCATGGTCTTAGGTTCAGGAAGCAACAGAGCACTCTACAATTATAGGCCGAAGAACACAATGGGGGAAGCAGACAAAAAAAGAGTGGGGAGCTAACAGGTTACGGTGGGCAATTGGCAGCATGGGAGGAAGGCAGTGGGGAGCAGATCACTGAGTCTCAGTTAGGATGGGGACTGAAGGGTGTGTGGACCTAGGTGTTGATGAGGAGCCATTCTTTGAAGAGGAAGGTCTTGAGCTCTTTCGTGAACTGTAGACGTAATGGGGCAAATCTTATATGAAAAGTGAGAGGTTCCTGAGTCTTGTAGCGTAGACAGAGAAGTCCAATCTTCTGGTTCTTTCCTTCCTGCACTGTCATAACTCAAGTCTACACATTTCCTTACTTCTGGTGGATCGGAGACCTCAGGAGGCTCTGAGTTTCTCAGAGAGGTAGCTTGGGGACTTCTGGATGACAGCCTTGTGGATGATGCAACAGGATTTGAAGACGATACTGCAGTGGGAGCTAGTGCAGTTCGATGAGGGTCAGAGTGATGTGGTTAAATTTTAGACTCCTTTAATCAGTCTTGCTATAGCATGCAGGACACATTTCAAGGTTGGCAGCTCATTTGCCAGAAGGCCTTTCAAAAGGGCATTGCCACGATCGGAGTGGACCAATGCTTGGACAGCAGATCTGAAGTTGTTTTCTGGGATGAATGGCTCAATTGTTTCCACAAGAGAGAACGCTGGTACCAGGCTGTTTTTGTTTCCCTTGTTATGTTCTGTTTGAACGTGAGGTGTCTGTTGATGTTGAACCCAAGGGACTTGGCACAGGGGGCCAGCTGGGGTGTGAATCCCACAAGGTTCATAGCAGAGAGCCATGTCTGGCTGTCAGGGTGTTCAGTGTTGTTGGTCAGCAGTAGGAATTCAGTCTTGGAGGGCTTCAGCTTCAGGTAAACACTGGACATCCAGGACTGGATCATTGTGAGGCAGAACTGGATCATTGGGAGGATCATTTTGAGCCAGACTTTAAACCTGTGGATGTAATAGTTGGAGGACATCTTGAGGTAGATCTGCATGCCATCTGCATATTGGTGAATGTGGATGTTGTGTGGAGACAGAAGGGTTCTGAGTGCTTCTATGTAAAGATTGAAGATCACAGGTGATTAGTAGTTTTGAAGATTACTCTGTGTAACTTATATTAGAATCAGTACATAGAGAGTTACATATGAAAGACACACCAAATCCATTGCATCATAATTGCAATAAAATCATATTTCAAATGATTAACTCACACACATCTTTAATATTTATAAGTGTAATAACATGACAGCAGAAGCTTCCTATACTTCACATTCACTTACTTTCTAAAGAACGTTGAGAGAAGGGATGATGTTGCTTCTCAGGGTAAATGTACTCTGCCAGGCATGTTTCTTTTTCTTGAAATAGAATGCCACTTAAAACAGATGCTGTCAGTTAAAATTATCATTTGTTAAATGAAAGTGTGATTCACTTTTGACACAAAGGTTTCTTTCCATATCTCTAGATTATATTCCACACCCAAACACATTCTTTATATGCAAATCTGCACAATAGTTATAGGTATTCCACACGTAATTGCTTTTTGTTTCCCTGATGAATATCTGTAATTGTATATGTTAATGTTAAGGTTAATGTTAAAGAATATTTGTACCGCCCACTATCACCACCGGAGTGGTCCCTGGGCGCTCTGGCGGCTCTGAAAAAAAAGGGAAAGGTATGGGGTAGGAGTTAGTGGGATGAGCTGGAGAAGTGCAAGAGAGCAGTGCTGTGCTGTTGGTGGCCTCAGCCTGGAATTCCGTTGGCTGGGATTTGGTGTTAAACTGTCAGAAGACATTGTGTGCTGTTGTGCGGTTCTATGTGTGCTTTGTCTTGTTGTTGTAGTCTGGTGAAGTTTGTGCGGATTGTTGTGTTGTAGGTTTGTGGTTGTGTTTGGTTAGAATTTCAGAGGTGTATGCAGAGGGTGAAGTTGTTAGTGGGTTGGTTAATTGCTTTGCTGTCTTGAAGTGAGGTGCTAAATTTCCATATTTCTAATCAGGTGGGTTGTGTGGGCGTCTCTGTGTCTACCTCCAGATCAGGGATGTACGACCCTTATGGCCCCTTTCCCATATGGCATCCGTTCACATGCATCACCTGTCCCAAATTGGGCACTGGCCGCCTACGTGACCCCTGTTTGTATGCGGGGCGGACAGGCAGTTGTGCGTCCCTTGCAATCTAGCCCATAAAGCATTCCCAGTCTAGTAGGAGGGCGGCATCGGTAATGTTGGGTTTACTCCCTCCATGAGTTGTGGCTGCTCAGTATTCATCATCTTATTCGGTTGCTGCCTTCATTTACAACTCTCTTCAGTCCATGCCCCTGCCAATATCTACAGCTTACGTAGTGTGGCTAGTGCTATCGTTCACCCAACTTTATACAGGTATGATCTATAGTAGCATTTATCGAGTGGGTGTAGGTTGCTCGCTGGGAGTTGGCTAGGGATGCTGGATTCTGTCCTCATGGGTGTCAATTGTGTCCTATTAGACTTAGAGGCCGATTCATGGAATAATTAGCGCGGCGCAAGTGGGCAAAAACGTGCGATTCGCAGTGGAATAGCGAAAATCGCAGTGAACGTGCGAAAATCGCACGAAAAGCAGCGCACGTCGATTCATGGAAGGCCGTGCGCGAGAAAACCAGCGGATGTGCGAAAAAAAAGTGCGCGGCGCACGTTGGCGCACGTTGGCGCACAGGCCATCTAACAGCGTGCGCCAGGTCACAGCGAAAATCGCACAGGCCACAGCGAAATTCGCACATAGCGCGGCGCACGCAATAAAAGTAGGCGGAACACGGGCGTAACACTCGGAATGGGGAACAACTTGCCAAAACGTGGGCGTCACGGGGGAAGTACAGGGCACAAGTGCGCGGAACGCCCACACGCTCGCCTACAACACGTATTCATGGAATAGAATAGGGGAAAAAAGCGCACGCTCAAACCAGCGCACAGGCACAAACACGACCGCCACAAGAAAGGAGGCGGTAGCGTCTCTGCGGCTGTAAGAAATGTGCGCCAAAAGGTGCGCCAACAAATAGCACCTATATACTGCCATGATGAATGTCCCATACTGTGGCCCTCCAGGAAAAATGACGTGCAAAGGGGTACCCACAAACACGGACACCCGCTGACAAAAAATACGTGTGCATGTATACCGGGATGCGCGGGAAGTGTCACACGCGATTTGCAGGGTACGTGCATCACAGGGGTTCGCGTGAAGTTATTCACACGATCGGGCCTGGGGGAGCGGGCTACGTGTATTACAGGGGTTCGCGTGAAGTTCCTCACGCGATCGGGCCTGGGGGAGCGGGCTACGTGTATTACAGGGGTTCGCGTGAAGTTCCTCACGCGATCGGGCCTGGGGGAGCGGGCTACGTGTATTACAGGGGTTCGCGTGAAGTTCCTCACGCGATCGGGCCTGGGGGAGCGGGCTACGTGTATTACAGGGGTTCGCGTGAAGTTCCTCACGCGATCGGGCCTGGGGGAGCGGGCTACGTGTATTTCAGGGGTTCGCGTGAAGTTCCACACGCGATCGGGCCTGGGGGAGCGGGCTACGTGTATTACAGGGGTTCGCGTGAAGTTCCACACGCGATCGGGCCTGGGGGAGCGGGCTACGTGTATTACAGGGGTTCGCGTGAAGTTCCTCACGCGATCGGGCCTGGGGGAGCGTGCTACGTGTATTTCAGGGGTTCGCGTGAAGTTTCACACGCGAATAGCCTGGGCGCGTGAATTTGAGGGGTGCGCGGGAATTTCCACACGCGATCGGGCCTGGGGGAGCGGGCTACGTGTATTACAGGGGTTCGCGTGAAGTTCCTCACGCGATCGGGCCTGGGGGAGCGGGCTACGTGTATTACAGGGGTTCGCGTGAAGTTCCTCACGCGATCGGGCCTGGGGGAGCGGGCTACGTGTATTTCAGGGGTTCGCGTGAA
This sequence comes from Ambystoma mexicanum, assembly GCF_040938575.1. Taxonomy (NCBI): domain Eukaryota; kingdom Metazoa; phylum Chordata; class Amphibia; order Caudata; family Ambystomatidae; genus Ambystoma; species Ambystoma mexicanum. Next base: position 414,422,053 of record NC_090937.1, read on the forward strand.
GTTCCACACGCGATCGGGCCTGGGGGAGCGGGCTACGTGTATTACAGGGGTTCGCGTGAAGTTCCACACGCGATCGGGCCTGGGGGAGCGGGCTACGTGTATTTCAGGGGTTCGCGTGAAGTTCCACACGCGAATAGGCTGGGCGCGTGTATTTCAGGGGTGCGCGGGAAGTTCCACACGCGAATAGGCTGGGCGCGTGTATTTCAGGGGTTCGCGGGAAGTTCCACACGCGAATAGCCTGGGCGCGTGAATTTGAGGGGTGCGCGGGAAGTACCACACGCGAATAGCCTGGGCGCGTGAATTTGAGGGGTGCGCGGGGAGTTCCACACGCGAATAGCCTGGGCGCGTGTATTTCAGGGGTGCGCGGGGAGTTCCACACGCGAATAGCCTGGGCCCGTGTATTTCAGGGGTGCGCGGGAAGTCCCACACGCGAATAGCCTGGGCGCGTGTATTTCAGGGGTGCGCGGGAAGTTTTACACGCGAATAGCCTGGGCGCGTGTATTTCAGGGGTGCGCGGGAAGTTTTACACGCGAATAGCCTGGGCGCGTGTATTTCAGGGGTGCGCGGGAAGTTTTACACGCGATTTCTGCACGGTACGTGTATTTCAGGGGTGCCGGGGAGTCCCACATGTGATTTGACAGTGTGGGTCCTCCCAGGTGTACCCTGTACACCCTCCACGGCCCCTGCAGGCAGCCCACACCACAGGGGACTACCCTGCATCCCTGGTCATGTCCCGCAGGCAGCCCACCCAACATGGGCATGCCCCCCAGCAAAGGCACATGTCTCCTTGAACTAATGAACACCAACACATGTCCCCTTGCACCCCCACCCCCCAGCACTGTGGGGCACATGCCAGCAGTCCCCCACCCATGTCCAACTCATGTCTCCCACCACCCCCACCCCCCAGCCACCAGGGTCACCCTCCACCAGGGCCCCACTCATGTCTCCCACCACCCCCACCCCCCAGCACTGTGGGGCACCTGCCAGCAGGCCCCCACCCATGTCCAACTGATGTCTCCCACCACCCCCACCCCCCAGCACTGTGGGGCACCTGCCAGCAGGCCCCCACCCATGTCCAACTCATGTCTCCCACCACCCCCACCCCCCAGCACTGTGGGGCACCTGCCAGCAGGCCCCCACCCATGTCCAACTCATGTCTCCCACCACCCCCACCCCCCAGCACTGTGGGGCACCTGCCAGCAGGCCCCCACCCATGTCCAACTCATGTCTCCCACCACCCCCACCCCCCAGCACTGTGGGGCACCTGCCAGCAGGCCCCCACCCATGTCCAACTCATGTCTCCCACCACCCCCACCCCCCAGCACTGTGGGGCACCTGCCAGCAGGCCCCCACCCATGTCCAACTCATGTCTCCCACCACCCCCACCCCCCAGCCACCAGGGTCACCCTCCACCAGGGCCCCACTCATGTCTCCCACCACCCCCACCCCCCAGCACTGTGGGGCACCTGCCAGCAGGCCCCCACCCATGTCCAACTCATGTCTCCCACCACCCCCAAACCCCAGCCACCAGGGTCACCCTCCACCAGGGCCCCACTCATGTCTCCCACCACCCCCACCCCCCAGCACTGTGGGGCACCTGCCAGCAGGCCCCCACCCATGTCCAACTCATGTCACCCACCACCCCCAAACCCCAGCCACCAGGGTCACCCTCCACCAGGGCCCCACTCATGTCTCCCACCACCCCCACCCCCCAGCACTGTGGGGCACCTGCCAGCAGGCCCCCACCCATGTCCAACTCATGTCTCCCACCACCCCCAAACCCCAGCCACCAGGGTCACCCTCCACCAGGGCCCCACTCATGTCTCCCACCACCCCCACCCCCCAGCACTGTGGGGCACCTGCCAGCAGGCCCCCACCCATGTCCAACTCATGTCTCCCACCACCCCCACCCCCCAGCACTGTGGGGCACCTGCCAGCAGGCCCCCACCCATGTCCAACTCATGTCTCCCACCACCCACACACCCCAGCACTGTGGGGCACCTGCCAGCAGGCCCCCACCCATGTCCAACTCATGTCTCCCACCACCCACACACCCCAGCACTGTGGGGCACCTGCCAGCAGGCCCCCACCCATGTCCAACTCATGTCTCCCACCACCCCCACCCCCCAGCACTGTGGGGCACCTGCCAGCAGGCCCCCACCCATGTCCAACTCATGTCTCCCACCACCCCCACCCCCCAGCACTGTGGGGCACCTGCCAGCAGGCCCCCACCCATGTCCAACTCATGTCTCCCACCACCCCCACCCCCCAGCACTGTGGGGCACCTGCCAGCAGGCCCCCACCCATGTCCAACTCATGTCTCCCACCACCCCCACCCCCCAGCACTGTGGGGCACCTGCCAGCAGGCCCCCACCCATGTCCAACTCATGTCTCCCACCACCCACACACCCCAGCACTGTGGGGCACCTGCCAGCAGGCCCCCACCCATGTCCAATCCATGCCCCCCTGCACCTGGGTCCCAACATTCCCCAATCATGTCCGTAATGCCCATCCTCCCCTGCCAAAAGGCCCAACCAACTATCACACCCACCCACATATCAAAGGCAATTACATGTTACACCCCCAATGTAAATAATGCAATTTAACACATGTCTGTCACACACAATGGCTGCAAGTGAATGTCAAAACACCCAACATGACATGCCTGAAAGCAATGAGATGATACCACACATTGAAGATTAAAAAAATAATATGTATTGAACAGCAAATAAGAAAAAACACAAAGCAAATCAAACAAAACAAGATGAATGTCCATGAAAAAATTTTGAAAAAATAAAATAAGCCAATCAAGAAGATAATCCTGGGTCCATGAGCCCTACCAAATTAAACCTAACTGACTACTAACTAAAAAGGGAACTATATACAAAAAAGTGGTGCATTGTCCAATCGCAACCCAAAAAAAATTCAAAAAAACAAAGGAAACCTAACCCTAACTATACAACTATATACAAAGGCAGCGGGCTATTCGGACGGCTCACTGGTTGTTGTCATGGGCCAGGGCATCCTCGAACTCCTGCTCAATGGCTTGGAGGCGGGCATGTTCCCTGGCCCCGAGGTCCCGCAGGGATAACGCAGTGTCAAGCTCAAACTCCCTGCGAAGACCCTCGAGGCACTCAGCCCGCCTCAGCGCCCTCCGCATGGAGTCCTCCGCCCTGACCATCGTGAGCCGTTCCTCCTCTGCCCGCTGCCGCTCCGCACCTATCCGCTGGCACAACCTCTCCCACACGGAAGCCACTCCCATTCCAGGGTTCTCCTGCCCTCCGGCCGATGCCTGCACCCCTGATGTTGATGGCCCCGAGCCATGATGCCTCCCACGTTGAGCCTGCTGCTGCCTCCGACGCAACTGCCTGTGCCAGCACGACGGCATCCAGGCTGATGGAAACCACCGACGCCGTCGTGCACGTGCCCTGCCCGATGATGCCGTCACATCCTCCATCTGCTGGGGTCCAGTTGCTCTGGTGTCCACCCCTGCTGGATCTCTGACTCCCGACTGTGGCAGGGATGGGATCCCCACCGAGCTGGCTGCATTGGTCGGGGCAGGTCCACAGGGGGCCCTGGTGGCATCTGGGCTGGAAGACGGCAAGGAGAACGACTGGTGGATAGCCTGCACAGAGGAGGAGAGGGCCGCCACATTGGCCAACACATGCAGGAAACCCCCGAACATGGCCGATCCCAATTGGGCCACGTCGGCACGGTGCACTTCGTGATGACGTGCGTGCTCCTCCCGGGAAGCACGCACGGCATCACGAATCGCAGCCGTGCGCAACGCGACCCCAATCAGGACCTTCTCCGCACGGCCAGGGGTTCCCACGTCCGCAGGTGGAGGGGAGTCAGGTGACATGGACATCCCCTCTACCTGCGGACAGGCCTGGGACGGGGCATCCCTGCTGGTGCATGGTGGTGCACTCACAGGGTCAGGGACAGCGACATGCACAGGCCCCTCCACGGTGACCTGTGCTGCCTCCTGCCCCTGGCCCTGGACTGCACCACTTGCACCAGCAGGGATGCCCCCACCAGGCCCCATGTGTGCCCCAGTGGCGGCCTCCTCCTCCTCTGTGCAAACCACCAACCTGGATGGCTCCTCACCGTCTCCCACCGTAGCAGGCCCCTGTGGGGGCTCACCCACCCCTTCCGCTGCAGCCGTGGGGGCATCCCCGCCGCCTTGCTCCACAGCGCCGTCTCCGCCCTCTTCTTCACTAGCCGCTGCGTAGAGGGAGACAAAGAACACAAGCATCAGGGCACTGTACAATGGTCCCCTAGACAGGAAGCAATAGCAGATGAGCACCACTGTCAAAGTACACGTCCATCATGTCCCTCCACAACACATGGGCCAGTCCAGGCAAAACACACACAGTAACAGGCATGGTGCATGCCATGGACATTTCCATGCATGTCCAATGGACTCTTGAAACATTCAATGATATGTAACTCACATGCATCATGGCTCATGCCCATCACATGCACACACATCACCTCAGTCACATCCATCTGGCCCCAAACACACCAAACACAGCGGATACAAGGGTAATTTTGCTGCTTTACTGAATCTCTGCATTGTCACACACATGTGTCATGCATCCATGGCATGCACAAGTCACAGACACGCAGGTCAGGCACACAGACATGGCTACCATATATGTACCTGGCATCAGCACCCATCCCTCACCCCCACCCATGTTCAGGTACAGAGACTGGCATGCTCTCATGTTCATAATCTGATTAGGGCTCCCCATGCGGCATTTCAACACATGCAACAACCATGTGCATCACACATCACTGGTCGCACATGCATTACCATGATGTCCCTGCACACATACATGCATACATGGGCTATGGCACACATACAGGCAAGTATCATAGAACCAGCACACCGCAACATGCCCTGTCACACACAGTAATGCATGGACACTTACCGCTCAACTCCAGACGGGCCTCCCTCTCAAGGATCTGGGCGTGGAGCGCTGGGCGTACGCGTTCCAGGACCCTCATCTGGATGGTACTCATGCGGCCCCGGCCCCCCTCCACGAGGCGCCGGGCCTTCACAAGGGTCCTGGACCTCAAGTCCTCCCAGCGCTTCTTGATCTTCAGGACGTCGCGGGTTGCCACCCCCTCCGCGTTGATGGCAACCACACAGTCGGCCCAGATCCTCTGCCGTCCTTCCTTGCTGGCGCGGGACGATCCAAAGAGGGCATCATACTGCCCCAGGACATGCTCCACCAGGACACCAACTTCGGTGACAGTGAAGCTGGTGCCCCTCTGCCCCTCTGGCCTGGGGTTGCCACTGGTGCCAGATGTGGAAGTGCCCGACATGGCAACCCCAGAGGCAGGTGTGGGTGGGCAACTGGGTCCTGGGGCTGGGCTGTGGAGCGATGTAATACCAGTCGGGAGTCTTCAGTTCCAGCAGGGGTGGACACAGCAACTGGACCCCTGCAGATGGCTGATGTGCAGGCACCAAATGGCAGGGCACGGTGGCAGCAGGCAGGCAGGCAGGCAGGCAGCAGCAGATGGCACGTGGGAGGCTGCTCGGGGCACTGGGGGGCAGTAACTCGGCCTTCTGGGCAGGAGCGTGGGCTTCCGTGTGTTTTCGCGTGGCCAGCTTGATACGGAGTGATTTGGCACGTGAAAATCCTGCACGTCAGCGTGAAATCCGAGGAAAGGCCCTTAGCGCGTAAGCGCGTCAGCACGCATACGCGATTCTATTGGACCAGAGTCCCTCAGCGCGTAAGCGCGTCTGTGACGTGACCCGCACGGGTGTTCCCCACTCAGGACGTGATGACGGGGCACACGTGGAGATACTGCACGTCAGAGTGTCATCGCGTGTAATTGGACAAAAGTGCGCGTACACGCGATTGGCCTATGTACGTGTATTTAATGGGTGCGCGGCCACTTACACACGCAAGTACGTCAGCGAACCGGTATCCCGTGGTGCGTGTGAATTTCCACACGCTATTGGACTGGCAACAGGATTCCAGGGCTGCGCGGGTCACACGCTCGCCTAGAACACGCGCTAAGCATAAATCGCGGACTTTAACAATAACAAGCTCAGACGCCAGGATGAACATACCGTTCCTAGCAGCAGTGGCAGTGGGCTACCAAAGGAGGAGGAGGATAGTCAGGGCCAGAATATTCACACCCAGAACCAGCCTTTTCGGGATGCCTGATGACCAGGTGTATGGGAGGTACAGGTTTCCACCACACATCATACTGGACCTGGTGACTGAGTGGGAGGATGACCTCACATCACCCACCCTGTGCTCCCAAGCACTCAGCCCCCTGGAGAAGGTCCTCAATGTACTGCACTTCTTAGCCACTGGATCATTTCAGCGGACAAGTGCCATAGTGGGTGGGGTGTCACAGGCCACCCAGTCACGCTGCCTACACCAGGTCTTGAACATCATGACTGCACGCCCATCAGTCCGCAGGCACATATACCTGCCCAGAACACCTGCAGAAAGGCATGCTGCCGCCCTGGATTTTTACTCAGTGGCACGATTCCCCAAAGTGCTAGGTGCCATCGACTGCACCCATGTGGCTCTACGTCCCCCCAGGGCATCTGAGCACATCTATAGGAACCGCAAGCACTGGCATTCCATCAACGTGCAGGTAGCATGTAATGCCAAGGGAATCATCACCTCAGTATATGCCAACTATCCCGGCTCCACCCACGACAGCTTCATTTACCGAATGTCCACCCTAAGCCGGGACCTAGAAGCTGGGCGGCATGGCGATACATGGCTGCTTGGTGAGTATGTATGCCACTGCACATGCATGCATGTTGGATACTGAGCAAGGTCACAACCTCACCAATGATACCAATCCCCACCTCCACAGGGGACAGTGCCTACCCTCTCAGCCCCCACATGATGACGCTAATTCGGAACCCCACCACGCCACCCCAGGTAAGATTTAACACAGCCCACATCACAACCAGGGGCATAGTGGAGCGCACATTCGGAGTGCTGAAGTCACGCTTTCGCTCCCTTGACCGTTCTGGCGGGCAGCTGTTATACGCTCCCCCAGTAGTGTGCAGGATCATAGTGGCAGCATGTGTCCTGCACAACGTTGCAACACGCCGGGGCCTGGCCGTGGACATGGTGGTGGCCCCACATCCCCAACCACATGCACAGCCGCTGCGCATGGGAGGGGAAAGGGCACGGGGGGAGGCAGCCCGTACACAGCTAGTGGCTAATTACTTCACATAGAAATCACACCCCTGTGGAGTGCACACTGCCCTGGCACATTCCATCTGACAATCAATGATGACTCAACCTGACACTGATCCTGAATGTGTGGAGAATGAACCGGGAATTCCATGTCAGCCTGAGATTGTTCACCTGGAAGTGTCACAATGTGTGCATCCCTACCCACACAGACACCACCAATGCAGTTTTGTGAAGTTACACATTGAAGCAGCTAAAATGAATACCCACTTGCAAAATGCAACAAGAGGACAGTGCCATGTCAGCCAACCCAACCCCAGCACTGCCACACGACACACCGTGCCATGACATGCTAATTGCAGGTAAACAAAGTAATCCACACAACATGACATCACTCTCACTATGTACAGTGGCACTATTAGAAACCTGCAACACCTGAAATGCTCACAGCAATGCCGGACCAACAACATACTTGAGCACGTAGTACCATTAACATGACATCAAAAATGTAACATATTAGTAGTCTCACCACCTGGAAATGCCTGCACTCCCACCACTACCAACTGTGCAGTGTTGGCGCCATGTAGAGTTGTAGGTGCACTGCTGCCAACATGGTCCCCATCGCCAGACTAGAGGTCCTTGTGTGGACTTGAGGAAGGGACCTGCAAATTGGGAGGTAGACACAGAAGAAGAGTTACACATCAATGCAACATGCAGTGTACAACACAACAGCAATATGCACTAGGAATGTATACACAGTATTGACTACAGACTGGCCACACAGTTAATGGGAGTCCAACGTCACTGTGTAATTCACTGTCACTTGGGCACACCCTTTGCAAGCCCATGGAAACGGGAAGCAGGAGGGGTGTGTGTGACTCAAACCCAAGCATCTGAACCAAATACATTACAAGCCTGCATGTGCCCATCCACAATGCAGCGTATGCCCACAGGAACCACGGGAGCCAACAGATCGGAGCCAACAGATCGGAGCCAACAGATCGGAGCCAACAGATCGGAGCCAACAGATCGGAGCCAACAGATCGGAGCCAACAGATCGGAGCCAACAGATCGGAGCCAACAGATCGGAGCCAACAGATCGGAGCCAACAGATCCTCCCAAAAAAATTGGGAATAAAAGAAATCAAAATAAAAATGAAAATAAGAAAAAATCAAAAATGGCCATTGATGGGCCCGGGGGGGTTGGGGAGGCCACCCAGGAGGTCCGAGGACAGGATGCACACCAGAACCCACCTGCGTGGATCCTGGGAAAATAAAACACCTCCATGGGCTCATGGCCCACACGGCTACCCTATTGTGGGAGTGTCACTGCTGTCGCTATTATCACCCTGTGCAGCTGCATCCGGAGGTGGTTGCACTATGGGAGGCAGCCCACGCAAGGCCCTAGTCTGCTCCTCCATGGCTGCAAGCATGCGGGTGTGGTAGGTCTGGTTCTGGAGGATGAGTGTGCGGAGGTCCCCATGCAACAACTCACGGGATGCCCGGAACTCCGCCCTCGTTGCCTGCATCTCAGCTGAGAGCGTACGGGTGAGACGCTCCAGCTGCTGTTCTGTCCTTTGGTGTGTGGAAGCCTCAAGCTCAACAAGAGTCGTCCTGAGGTGTAGGAGCTCCTGCCTCAGGGCTTCCCTGTGGCCCTGGGACTCAATGGAGATGGCCTCCTGCAGAGTCGCCAGTGCCGCCCGCCTGTCCCTGTTGGACCCCAACATGTCCTCCCTGTGTGACTGGCAGATGGAGTCAGTTGCCTGCTCTAGTCGCTCCATCAGCCTTTCTGGGGGGACAATGGAAGTGGCCACCCTATCCATGGCCTGAGCCATCATCTCGGATGATGCAGCCTGTTGGGTAGCCATACCGTAAATGGATTGCTCCCATGCGGTATTGCCAGGTGGCGAACGGCCACCACGTCGGCGGGCACCACACCTGTCTGGGGCAAGGCGAACTGCGCCTTGCTGTGCCGGCACTGCCTGAGGCTGCAGGACTGCATTCCCCCTCTGATCTGCTGGCCAAGGAACAGGATCAGATGTCGCGGAGTGTGACCCTGCATCCGTAACCACCAAAGGCGTAGCTGCCAACACTGACATCCCCATGGAGGGTACTGACCCTGGTGCAGGTGGGTGAGACAGAACAGAATCCCTCCCTGGAACACTCACCAGCGACGGCACGTAGGTCTCATCCGAATCAACACCTGAGTACAGCTCGGGGGAGGTGCAGCCAGAGACACCCCTTGAGAGCACGACCTGCAGCACTTGTGGGTTCTCCCCCACCACCACACCACGTCCCTCACTGGTGGTTGGTCGGCCCTGGGACACCTCCTGGGTCTGCACCATCTCCACAACCCCAGCAGTATCAGGTGCGTCTTCCCCTGCAAAGACATGAAAACAAAGTAATGGAAACAGGCATTAGCACCATGGCACACATTGAGGGCTGAGAAGCAAGAGAACCAGTACTTGATTGACATGTCCCACATGACTAAAACCCTCCCATGCATGCACCCTCACTGCGTATGAAGTGCCGGCAAACGGCACACACTGATGACACCAAGATGGAAGATGAACAAATTTTCTGCATGCTGCCTGGCAGTGGCATCACACATTGGCCTGTGATTGGCAGGTGAAACACACATGCCATCACACAGATGGCATGTACCATTGCTATTGAGTGAAGATGGAGAGGAGGGCAGCACCTATTCATTCAGTCCAGTTCCCGCATGTAATAGCTTTTCTGATTCTGACAGGTCAGATTTTTCACCTGGAGCTGCCAGTCTGTAATGGTCAAATTGCACAGGGACATGTGTGTACAAATGATATCCAGGTAACAAAGTCACTCCCCTTTACCATACCCATGTCAGACATGTGACTAGTGGACAGCGACATGCCTAGTGAAAGTGGTGGAATGCAAACAAACTGACTGAATGAACAGTGAAAAATAAGCAAATCTGTTGTGTCAAGGTGACACTTCAAGGGCAACTGGCGTGCAGTTGTGCTAGATGTCTACTGTTGGCAGAAGGGATACTGCTATGGCCAAATGCAGCTGCGCAGGAAGTATTGCATGAAGCACATGGCTGACCCATACGACTGAGGCGCACACACTCTCACCTGGCACCCAAACAGAAGCCCTCACACACACACCATGCACATGGATGACACACACATGCATGTGCACTCACCGGACAATGCCTCGTAATCAGCCAGATCTCCCACGCCTTGGATCTGTTCCTCCGTGACGTAGGTCCCAGCGACTGACTCATGTGGAGTGAGTTCCATGTCTACTACTGGAGACCCACCTCCAGTCACTAGAGTTGCGGCATGACTTGAGGCCAGCTTACTCTTTGCCCTGCGCTTTAGGTCATTCCAGCGCTTATAGCAATCATTGGCTGTGCGCCTCACGATTCCAAGGGCACTTACGATGTCCGCAACGGTCTGCCAGTGTGCCTGGCGTTGTGCAGGTGTGGTCTTGGATCCTGCAACAATGACCATCTCGTTGTCATGTCCGGACACATACTCGACAAGTGCATTCAGTTCGTCATCCGTGAAGCTGGGCTTCCTGGACGGGCCGGACTGTGTAGCCGTGTCTGGGGCATCAGCCTGTGCCGGACGAGCACTCTTCCTCTTCCGCTTGGAAGGTGGTGGTGATCCTGAGTGTCCTGCGCCGCTCTGGACACTAGGGGCAGGAGCCCTGGTGGACTCTGTATCAGGAGTGTGGGATTGCACACTCAGCATGGGAGTTGGTGCAGGCATTGGCTCGAGTGTGATGGTGTCAGGGGGAATGTCAGCAGCATGGACTAGGACCGACACTGTCCTGGCTGGGTGTGTGAGGGCTGGGGTGGATGGAGCCGCAGCTGCCCCTGCAGCCACTCCGCCCTGCCTCCTTGGTGCAGTAGATGACCTTGCAGCCCCAGATCCACGTGGCATGATGGCATCAACGTGCACCAGCGCACGTGTCGTAGCCCTGCTGACCTGGAAGTCAGCCATGGAGTCAGCCAGGTCTGGTGCCACAATGGGCTGGTCCAACAAGGGCTGAGCATGGATGGTGTCAGCCACTTCAGCCTCAACGGGAGGGGGGGAGGGGGGGGAGGGGGGGGGATGATGGGTGCCCTTGACTGGTCCTCCACACATGGGGGGTCAGGCTCACCCTGCAAGTTACGACCACGTCCCCTACCGGATCCACCACGGCCACCACTTGTGGCTCTTCCACCTTTGCCACCCTTACGGAATCCTCGCCTCCCAGCCATGGCACTGATGTTAATGTGCGTATGGGAGTGGCTGTAGACAATTGTCCTGGGCAATTGGGGGTCAAAGGGGTTGGGTACCAGATGGTAATTGTACCCTAGTGCTCTAGCACGGCTGATTGTAACCCCTGGGGAAAGATGACGGGTCACGCAACGCACAGGAGGCCCAAAAAAGGGAGATGACGTGCACGCAACCCCTCCTAGACCACGTGTGCAGAAAGAAAAACCTGCACTACGCTGTGGCACCCAGTAACACAAGAATGAACGTATGCGTGTCACACGCAGCCTAGAATGACCTCTGAAGGGGTAGGCAACACACGGGGCAAGCACAGAAGTTGGATACGTGCGTGACTCACCGTCTGCCAGGTAAAAGAGCGTGAAGAATGAGCGCGTTTGGCTGGCTAAACCCCCGCCAAAAGAAGATGTGTGCGCTGTCTGAGAAGACAGGACAACAGTAGAAGCGGACACTGTTTGAGGGAACAGGCCCAGGTAAACCAGTAAAAGAGAAAAAAGAGAAAAAGCTGTCAGAGGTAACAGGGAATACGAACTGGAAACGCCGTGAAGTAAATCGCGTGTGAAACGACAAGAAGTACAGATTTCACCCACTCGCTCTCCACGAAAAGCACGTACAAGGAAATGGTGTTCTACATGTACCTTATATACAGGCCCACACGTACAGCGTCACTTACGCGGCGTGTACGTTCACCAATCACACGCTTTGTCAGTCCTGCGTGTAGATCCATTTTCACCAATCACACGCTTTGTCACTTCTACGTGTTTATCCATTTTCACCAATCACACGCTTTGACACTGGGACGTGTCACGCAACAATTTCCTGCACGTGCAGGTGACTATAGGCGCGCATATGCTGTTGACGGGTTTACGCGCTAAGGCCCTTTGCTGACGTGTGGGATTTCACTACCTATCAGGCTGTCCACGCGTTCACACACGAGAGACTACGCTCCTGGCCAGGAGGCGAAATTACTGCCCCCCAGAGCCCTGAGCACGCTCCCACCTGCCATCTGCTGCTGCCTGACTGCCTGCTGGCCACGTGCCCCACAGTGCTGGTGGGTGGGGGTGTTGGGAGACATGGGTGGGGGCCTGGTGGAGGGTGCCCCTGCACTGGTGGGGGTGGTGGGAGACATGGGTGGGGGCTTGGTGGAGAGTGCCCCTGGTGGCGGGGGGTGGGGGTGGTGGGAGACATGAGTGGGGGCCTGGTGGAGGCTGCCCCTGCAGTGCTGGGGGGGTGGGGGTGCAGGGGGACATGAGCAGGTGTGCAGGGTAGTCCCCTGTTTTGTAGACTGCCTGCAGGGGCCGTGGAGGGTGTACAGGGAACACCTGTGAGGACCCACCCAGCCTAATCGCGTGTGATGATTCCCACGCACCCCTGTAATACACGTACCCTGGCTAATCGCGTGTATAACTTCCCGCGTACCCCTGTAATACACTTACCCTGGCCAATCGCGTGTTAAACTTCCCGCGTACCCCTGTAATACACGTACCCTGGCTAATTGCGTGTTGAACTTCCCGCGTACCCCTGTAATACACTTACCCTGGCTAATCGCGTGTTAAACTTCCCGCGTACCCCTGTAATACACTTACCCTGGCTAATCGCGTGTTAAACTTCCCGCGTACCCCTGTAATACACGTACCCTGGCCAATCGCGTGTTGAACTTCCCGCGTACCCCTGTAATACACGTACCCTGGCTAATCGCGTGTTGAACTTCCCGCGTACCCCTGTAATACACTTACCCTGGCCAATCGCGTGTTAAACTTCCCGCGTACCCCTGTAATACACGTACCCTGGCCAATCGCGTGTTGAACTTCCCGCGTACCCCTGTAATACACGTACCCTGGCTAATCGCGTGTTGAACTTCCCGCGTACCCCTGTAATACACTTACCCTGGTCAATCGCGTGTTAAACTTCCAGCGTACCCCTGTAATACACGTACCCTGGCTAATCGCGTGTTGAACTTCCCGCGTACCCCTGTAATACACTTACCCTGGCTAATCGCGTGTTAAACTTCCCGCGTACCCCTGTAATACACGTACCCTGGCCAATCGCGTGTTGAACTTCCCGCGTACCCCTGTAATACACGTACCCTGGCTAATCGCGTGTTGAACTTCCCGCGTACCCCTGTAATACACTTACCCTGGCCAATCGCGTGTTAAACTTCCCGCGTACCCCTGTAATACACGTACCCTGGCCAATCGCGTGTTGAACTTCCCGCGTACCCCTGTAATACACGTACCCTGGCTAATCGCGTGTTGAACTTCCCGCGTACCCCTGTAATACACTTACCCTGGTCAATCGCGTGTTAAACTTCCAGCGTACCCCTGTAATACACGTACCCTGGCTAATCGCGTGTTGAACTTCCCGCGTACCCCTGTAATACACTTACCCTGGCTAATCGCGTGTTAAACTTCCCGCGTACCCCTGTAATACACTTACCCTGGCTAATCGCGTGTTAAACTTCCCGGGTACCCCTGTAATACACTTACCCTGGCTAATCGCGTGTTAAACTTCCCGCGTACCCCTGTAATACACGTACCCTGGCCAATCGCGTGTTGAACTTCCCGCGTACCCCTGTAATACACGTACCCTGGCTAATCGCGTGTTGAACTTCCCGCGTACCCCTGTAATACACTTACCCTGGCCAATCGCGTGTTAAACTTCCCGCGTACCCCTGTAATACACGTACCCTGGCCAATCGCGTGTTGAACTTCCCGCGTACCCCTGTAATACACGTACCCTGGCTAATCGCGTGTTGAACTTCCCGCGTACCCCTGTAATACACTTACCCTGGTCAATCGCGTGTTAAACTTCCAGCGTACCCCTATAATACACGTACCCTGGCTAATCGCGTGTTGAACTTCCCGCGTACCCCTGTAATACACTTACCCTGGCTAATCGCGTGTTAAACTTCCCGCGTACCCCTGTAATACACTTACCCTGGCTAATCGCGTGTTAAACTTCCCGCGTACCCCTGTAATACACTTACCCTGGCTAATCGCGTGTTGAACTTCCCGCGTACCCCTGTGATACACGTACCCTGGCTAATCGCGTGTTGAACTTCCCGCGTACCCCTGTAATACACTTACCCTGGCTAATCGCGTGTTAAACTTCCCGCGTACCCCTGTAATACACGTACCCTGGCTAATCGCGTGTATGACTTCACGTGTACCCCTGATATGCACGTTTCCCGCTTTGCGTTCCTTGTTTGGCAGCCCTGTAACTGGTCCAGGGTTAGCGCAGCCCTTTGCGATGATTTAGCGATTTTGATGGCTTTTCCTTGCGCAAGGGCGTTCTTGGGGGCGTTACTGGCGCTGCTGCAGGGTCGCTGCGATACTCTGCGCCACGGCTGGTTTGGGAGCATGAAATCCATGAATACGCTGTGCGCGGAAATCGGTTTTAGCGCACGTGCCTGGCGCAGTCAATCGCACGCGGACACTCTGCGCCAGCCGCTTGCGACACTTTTCAGCGAAATTCTATGAATTACCCTGTAAGTGTCATCTCTCTTGTTGTAGTAAGAGTTTCTTTATTTGGTTCTAGATGTTGTCATTGTCGTCCTAGATTTGTCATCCTCTTCATTGTGTTTCCTGTTTGGGGGTTTGGTTTTTCAGTTTGAATCTGTGATGTTAATTTTCTGAATTGTAGGTGTCTTTGGTGTTTCTCATTTCTTTTGGGATGTTGTTCCAGGTTTTTGTGGCTAAGTGGTAGTAGGAGGAGCCCCTAAGTTTTTTCTTAAGGTATGGTTTTTCTTCCAAATGGATTTTGTTGATCTGAGGAGTCTCGTTGGCTAGTAGATTGCTAATTTCTTTTGTAGGAATTCAGCTCCTTGTCGTTGATTGCCCTGTGTGTTTTGCACATTGTTTTGAAGGTGATGCAATGTTTGACTGGGAGCCAGTGCAGTGTTTTTAGGGCTGGAGTGATGTAGTCTCTTCTGGATAGTTTGAGGAGGATGCTGCATTTTGGATCTGTTGTAGTTTGTTCAGGAGGTATTCTGGTATCCCAAGATAGAGGCTGTTTGCATAGTCGATTCTTGACGTGATGAGGGTGACAATTGTGAGTGTTTCCTGGGTGAAGGAGAGGAAAGGTAGGATTTGTCTTGCTATGTGAAGGAGGAAGACACTTTTCCTGATTATTGCATTTATTTGTGGTTCTAAAGTTAGGGTGTTGTCCATCAAGACTCACAGATTTTTTACTACCTTAGATGGAATTGGTGCGGTTCCCATTTCCGTTGCTTATAGAAAATAGGTGTTGTTCTCTTGATTTCTGTCTTTCCTGTGTTGATTTTCAAGTTGTTGCCATTCATCCAATTAAAGACTTCTTTTAGACACTAGATTAGGGTTGAGTGATTGGCTTGAGTGTCTTCGATTTTGTAGATGATTTGAGAACAGAAACATGTTAGAATGTGTTTTATAGATCTGATATATTCATCTGCACCATATAGCCAATGTACCTAGGTTTTGCCTCAATTTTTATGGAGTTGTTCAAATTAATTATGATGTATTCATTTCATTGTTTGTTTACATGTTTTGTTTGCTATATATATCAATGGTGTCAAAAGTAAGATGTTCCAGAGTGTCAATCTATTTTTGTAATGAATAAATAATTGCTTATTTTAATTATTGAGACACTTTTTTGGAGCCCACAGTATTTAGTGTTTTATACCTTCTAGTTAGTTTGAAAACATATACTTCAGAATCACGCTTTAATTTCTGGTGTCTCAAATAATATCCCAAATAGCCACATGTGTGGCACCAATGTTAACTCTAACCATGCTATATGATTTCCTGTAACCTTGGGTCGACCAAAAATAAGCGTTGTTTATTTATTGATGTATTTATAAAGTGCTGAAAGCCCATGGGCATCGGGGCGCTGGGACAAATCACAGAAGACAGTCCATAAAACACAGTAAAAAAGTTCAGGGCTTTAGAAGGATGGGAGAGCCAGGGTCATAGTAAGGAGCAGGAACGTTTATCTGAAAAGGTGAGTTTTTAGAGTTTTTTTTAAAGGTTTTAAGATTGCTGTTTTCTGACAGTGGTGTGGGCAGGAGATTCCATGATTTAGCAGCTTTGATGGTTAAGGATTTTCCCAAGCCCTTTTCCGGTTTATATCTGGGACATCCGATCAGCCTTTTTCCCCTCTGATCGCAGAGCCCTGCAGAGCTCGTATTGTGGGATACTTTTTTTTAGATATCGTGGGGCAGAGCCATATATGCACTTGTGGGTCAGCGACAAGTTCTTTAAAAGAATTATGTTGTACTCAGCCAGCCAGTGTAGATGTTTTCTGTGCTCTGTAATATGCTCATGTTCCCAAAGTGTATTTACAATGCATACAGCATTGTTTTGTGTTACCTGGCATTTGTTTAGATTTGTTTCCGAGGCTCCCACTAGCAGGGAGTTGCAATAGTCCAACTTAAATAATATAATTGCACGGGCAATCGTAATTGCATTCTTCTTTGACGCATAGGGTCAAATGTTTTTTAGACGGTAGAGAGAGTAGGTGTAGCTTTTTATGATTTGGTTCACATGTGCATCAGATGCTAAATATGACTCCAAGTGAATCTCAAGGGCTTTTAACCTTTCCCATGGACCAATGTGCCATTGGTTCCAATTTGGAATTTGGAGTAATCCACATTTAGTTTGGTTCGAGAAGCTTGGGATCCAAAGATCAAAAGCTCAGTTGTTCCCCATTTATGCAAAGCCAATGGTTGGCCATCCAGTTTTCAATGAGATGGTGTATGTTAGTGTGGCTGCATCCTTTGCATAGTCACCTATGCTTTGAAGGACTAGTTGCGTGTCATAGTCTACCAAATTGAAGACGGAAGATAAATCCAACAGGGCCAACATACCAAGTTTGCCTTCTTCGATTAACTGTGCCATGTGGCACTGAAGATCTAATAGTGTGGTCTTGGTGCTGTATTTAAGTCTAAAGCCTGATTGCTTGAAGTATAAGATGTTTCAGTTTCAATGAATGACTGATATTGTTTGTTTGCTTCTTTATCAAGTATTTTTATAAGGATGTTACAATTTGTGATAGGTCTATGATTCTTGGGATCCTTGGTGTCTATGTTAGGCTTATTTTGAATGAGGGTGATTTCAACAGTCTTAATTTCAATGGGCACTTTTCCATCCCAGAAAGAAGCATTGGTGAATCTGGTTAGGAAAGGTGCACATATTTGTCTGTGGGAAATAATTATTTTGGAGGGGACGATGTTCTCATAGCAGGCAGTGGGTTTTATAGTTTGTAGGATATTTATCATATTGCTTGTTTCTTACTTGGCAAACGTAAATGTGTAACATGTCTCTCCAGTTATCTTATGTTTTTTCAGGTCTGGCCTGATGTCTTCTGATTTATTATCGAACAATATCGCCTGCATTTTGCATCTGGCTTTGAAGCTACACTGCATGATTCTTTAAAGAAAAATTGAACATTGAACATTGGGAACACACAGTCCCAATCATCTGCAAGTATTAATGGGTCCCCTGAACGTTGAAGGCCATACCCACACAAGTTTGCACATGCTATTTCTTCACTGGGAAGGTGAATTATGGATTATTTTAAAAGAAATTCAATTCCCTTCCACCTGGAAAAGATCCTAACTCATTAGTGACTTAAATATATTGAGACCTGACCCTTAACATGATGTGTCCCTAATGAGGATGTAAACATTATTTCTTTGAGAAAAAATAGTTTTGTGTACATAGTGTATATATTGATGTTTAGGTGTAAATATTGTTAGGTGGGTATACAATTATGTCTGATATTTAATGCTGAGATACCATATTAAATATTGCTTGAGAGTAACTGGCTGACTACTTTAAAGTCCATATGGAATTGAACATGAAGGATAAATCATGATGTGTTCAGTTGGCAATGTCCTTGTTTTTGATAGATGTGCATGCCCATATCCAGCTGTTCTTTATATCACACCGCTGTGAATTGTTTTGCTCAAAACAGAATACACGTGCATTTTTTTTTAAGTAAAACAATGGTAGACAGCTTTAAATCCCACTTTTAAGACTTCCCCATTTTTCAAATTCGGTTCAGCATATAATCGATTAAGGAAAAACATGAAACCTAAACTACAGGACCGTCGATATTCTGACATGCTGGGCATGGCTACATTTCACAGATATTGTATCTAACGCCACAACGTGGAGAGCTAATTTTCTAATTTAGTATAGATGATTGGGGATAAAGAGACACATGCGTGGGAAGTTGCTTACTATGATGCAGGGTATCTGATGGCAGCAAAGAAAATATAACGTTCTGATCGAGAGAACAAATACCCAGAGAGCAATTACTTTAGTAGTATGTTATCACACCATAACACCCAGTTTTCACATGAAATCCGGGAGCAAGGAGCAACAGAGAATGTTCACACGGTGCTCATATGGGCTCTACCAGCCTACACGTGTGGTAGAGGAAATGCATGGCAATATACATTGTTCTACAGCAGGTCCATGCTCATCATTCTCTACACCGTCAGCCACGTTTAGAATACCTGAAAACCCCATGCCATTGGTGGAGGAGATCACTTTGCCATCCTTTGGGGGCGACATTGTCACAGCTGCAAGGAGAACATCCATGAGATGGTTAAATGCTATTGGAACGCCTTAAAGCCACTGGCGATCAGAGACAGATGTCCTCACCTGACAAATATTACAGGGAACAGCAAGTCACTTACTTGTTTGAACTCCTTGTCCATCCCTTTCACCAGTTTCTATTTCATCAGTATCAGTCCTCCGAAGAATGATTAATTGATGTAAAAACCACTGTAGTGCACATCCGAAGTATATGTTAATATACAAGTAGACACAACGTATAGCAAATGTATGGATGTTATGCCCGTATGGCATACATAGTATTCAATATTTGGATTTGTTGGCTTAAATAATAATAACACTAATAATAATAATAATAATATTATAATGTTTATTATTATTATTATTATTATTATTATTATTATTATTATTATTATTATTATTATTATTATTATTATTATTTTATAATGGCAAAACATGGCACTAACATTATCACTGCATGTTCTCGTTTATAATGTTAGAAGCCAATTTTGTGTAAGAATTTGATGGCAATCTCAAATGATACAAGACGATGGTCCAAATGGATTTTGGAGCAAGCTCATTCAATATTATTCGAAATGGATGGTAACTTTAAGGTGAGGAGTATTTCAAAGATGGTCTCATCTCGTGCTGTATAAAAGGTTATCGGAGCCTGTTAAAATATATATGTGTACATTATTTCTTGTAATACTATTCGTTTCTGTTTATTGGACTTACAAAATATAATACATCGTCCAAGTGGCCCTTGAGCTGGTTCTGCAATGTTTGAAAGTGAGCCTTCAAATCATATGTTTGACTTGAATTTTCCTAATTTGCATTGTTCTCCAGAGAGGTTATGTGTTTATTCAAGCGCTACAGTTTTCACCTCTGATTTCCACTTTACACAGTGATGAGGTTATGCATGACAACATCTCCAAAAAAGGGAAAATGGATGTTGCCTGTCAACCAATGATGCTGTGCCCTGGGAACAGGAGTCAGCCAGATAATGAATGCACAGCAGCAGGCATTAAAGAGCGGCTTGTTCCGCACATGTGTCAAAGACTAAAATGTAAGTTACACATCAGTTCTCCTAATAACATTCTGCTTTGCTGAATACATGTAGGGATTTTTCAGGCACATGGAGAAGATTATGTCAAGGACGACACGAGCCAATGAATTTTGCAAATTCAGTAATGGCTATGAAAAATCTGCTGTGTGGAAGTCTGGCTGTAGGAGATGCTTTTAGTTAGAAGATGGAACAAGAATTACAATCAAAACACTTGTTCTGAAATAGACATTAACGTGAACCACTGTGGCCACCAAATGCCCTGATTACAAATGGAAAAACTTACAATCAAATAATACAATACACATCACAATCGCCGTGTGGCGTCCTGCTTCAGCTTCTCTACAAACGTTGAACAGTGAAATGTGACAATTATTTTGTTTATTTTATATGAAAAATAATCATTTCCTTTACACGTGGAACACATTAATTTTTACGAGTCCTACACAAGGTTCGGTGTAAACAAAACATTCATGTTTCCTTAAATATTCCTAAATACGAACCTTCAGGCGTGGTGAAGGCAGAACATACCAAAACAAGAACTGGATGGTACTTTAAACATGAACAGAATTTTTACATATCACATCTGAGCGCTGTATTTTAGCTCTTAATATTACCCAGTTTTGGGTGTACTGAATGTATAGACCTCAGAAGGATGAGGGTCCGAATAGGGCCTGTTGGGGTGCCACATTGTGCAGGGCAGGCTGGCCCCATGTCAGAGGTAAGAAGTGACCACGCTGAACTCTCCACCAGAGCACAGCCAAAACAGCTTGGAACCCTCCCAATTAATTGCTCAGAAGAGCGGTCCCACTTGTTTTAAGACGAGTACTTTGCAAAATCGGTATGGTATTCGTTTTCTACTTCATCCATGAAGTTGAAAGTGTTTACCACATTTGCTCAGACGACTGTTTAATATCAAATGCCCAAATGTTGTTTTATACATATATATATATATATATATTACATGGACGCGGTAGCGTCCATGTAGTTATGGTTAAGTTGGTGTTTCCATAGGAAGAGCACTTTTTGGGTGGCTTATAACTTCGCTCCCCCTGGACAAATCCTCACCAAACTTTGCAAAAAAGTATATGGCCCACTCTGCAAAGTTTGGTGAGGATTCGTCCAGGAGGGGAAAAGTTATAGGGGGGTCCCAAAACTTTTTTTTTCCCATAGACTGAATGGGAAAAAACATTGCGCACGGCTACAGCCCGAACCGCTGGACGGATTTACACCAAATTTGCGGCAGGAGCGGCGGCCTGGTCCCGAAAGCATGCTTTTGCAAATTTGGTGTAAATCCGTCTAGTATTTTTTTTTAAAAATGACCAAAATGTAAGGCAAAAAAATTAGTGATATCTGTGTTCGCTTCGCAGACAGACTTCCCTGTTCGCTCCGCGGACAGCACCCCGATTGGCCGAGCGGCTTGCGTCATGTCCGCGGACATGCGACGTGTTCGCTGATTGGGCGGCGCGGTGCGTGATGCGCGTCAGATTTTCTGTCGCGCCCGCCATCTTGCATTTGCGGACGTCCGCAGACAGCGCAGTGAAAGTTTGTTCAAAATGTGTATTTAGTAGAGTGTGTTGGTGTGTAAAAGTCTTTGGGGAGGATGGGGGAGTATGAGATAGGTTCAAAGTTGTATTTTATTTATGTGCTAGATGCTTTTGTTGTGTTCGATTTGTCTGTGGACAACACGGCTGTTCTGGAATGTTCGTAAATAAACAGAATGGATTCGGTGTCAACTTGAAAGTGTTCTAAGAACACTCGTGGGGTCTTGGAATGTTTGCAGCGGGTGTCCTGGAGACATTGGGCCTCATTACGACCCTGGCGGAGTGGGTTTACGCCAGCGGTATTCGCGGCGGACCCGTCCGCCCTACTACGAGTTCCCGTAGCGCCATGGAGCGTTTTCCGCCTGGTTTTTCCGGGCGGAGAAATCCATGGCGCTACGGGACCTTGTTGTTAATTACGCCACCGTATTTTACGGTGGCGTAATTAACGCCTTCCCCACTCCCATTATACCCTATGGGGCAAAAATGGGAATGGGGAAGGGTAAAATGGGGAATGGGGATTTACCGCCCCGCCAAGGTCGGAATGGGGCGGAAAATCCGCCAACCCCCATGGCGCTATCGGCAGCTTTCCGCCGTGCTCCATGGTGCATTTTGCACCACGATTTCCGCCAGGGTCGTAATGAGGGCCATTGTCAGTATTGTTCGTTGGCAAGGTGAAAATGTTTTAAGAACAATCGCGGTGTCCTGAAATGTTCGTACATAAAGAAAATGGGGGTGTCCTTAGGACGCTGTTTGTATTGTCCTCTGGCAAGTTGAATGTGTCCTAGGACCTTCCCCCTGTCCGCGGACATAAAAATGGTTGCAATGCTTACATCTATGGGTGTGATATGCTGCGGTGGTTGTGGCCAGGGTATAGAATGTTGGGTGCATGGCCATTTGGCCATGCACCCAAGAGTGTATGCCCTGGCCACAACCACTGCAGCATATCACACCCATAGTGGCTTTTAACATTGGGTCAAAAACTAATTTATAAGGAACAATGTTATAAGCTTGTATGGGTGTGATATGCTGCGATGGTTGTATTTATCTTGTTATACGTACTATTTGGTTTAGTAACAGGAGTCCATGTTTTTCTTGTTCATTTCTGTAATAAAAGAAAATAGCATGTTAGTATTAGTATTTTATGACTTATTACATTGTACAATCAACATTTTCTTCTTTTTTCTGACCCTCATATTTAGTAGAATACAAACCAGAGTACTGTGCATTTTGAAAAGTTTCTGTGTTTGTTGCTAAAATCATTGGGTCTGTGGGAGAAAATAAATCCATGTTGGATTAAAAAAAAAACCTTTTTCTGTTATGCTACAGTTTATTTATTTGTTTGTTTTCCGCGTTTACTTGTTCTTTCTGCCTAATGCTTTATGCATTGGATTGTTTCAGTTTTTGTGAGCAGTAAGATATTAGGTATTTGTTTGGATATTGTAAAATTTTGGCCCAGTTAGATACCAGTAGGCGTATTCTAACTGTTTATGTTTTGATATAATTTCGTGATATTGATTTATCTGTTTGCATATTTGTAAATTTTGGGACAGTTAGATACCAATTGGCGTATTCTAACTGTCTATTTTTTGCTCTATTTGAGTGGTATTAATTTATCTGATTAGTTGTTGTAGAATCTTTGGGCAGTTAGATAGGTTTTGAAATATTGTGACAGTTTATATTTTTTTACTACAAGTGTACTTAAGGTTTAAGTACAGTTCAGTTATCAAATTTTGGTTTTAAGAACATTAAATACGCGTTTGTAAGATTAGCTGGTAATCTCTGCTTTAGAGTAATGGTACTATCATTACATTCAAACCATCCAATTTTTTTTTTTATATATGCAGTGTAGTGCCCTGAGTTGGTTGTGGCTCCTGCGTGGTAGATTATACCTATTGTTGTGAAGGTTTTCCTACCAAGTGATATTTGACCATGGCCCTCATTACGACCCTTGCGGAACTCGGAAAACGATGGCGGAAATGCAATACCGCCATCGAATAGCGCTCGGTGCGACTATGACCCGTCACCGCAAAGTACGAAGCCATTAGCGACACCGTAGTGAACGCCAACGCTAACTGCACCAAGCACGCGCGCGCGCGCCATGCCAAACCGTAAATACCACCATGGCGCAAGGGTACGCTAATTCCGACCCTAGCGGACATGTACCTAACGCCATCAAGCATGGCGGAATGTACCATTCCGCCATGGTGAGAAGTACGGCATCGCGAATCAACCGTAAACGGCCCCACTGAGTGCCTGTACACCGCTCCCTGGCCACAAAGTACAACTCCCCGTAGGTGCAATGAATTCACAATGCAACCATTGAAATGTACAAGTCACCCATGCATGCCAACGAACAAAAGAATCACAAGAGGGGCCAATGGGAGCTGCAGGGCACAGATGGCACGAATACAGAAGCCATCCCAATGGACATGACCACAGTCCCCCACCAAGAAACGCACGCAAACACAGGCACCTGTGACCAGCAATATTCCGAGAATCACATCATTCCACCAGTCCACCTGGCTGACCGGCATCTGTTACACAAAACCCAATCCCCCGCCCCTGAGCATGACAACATTCAAACTGTCATATTGGCAGCCCCCATCCCTGACCTCACGGGCTTCGTAGGCAAACGCGCCCAGTACAGTACCACGCAACTAAACTCCGAAGCTGGAACCCAATGCAGATCTCCTCACAATACATCGCCCCCCAAATAGGCATATGCCACATCACTTGCAAAGAAGAACGCTACACGGGCCAAATCAGAATAGAAATTTAATGCACATCAAAATCACCAAGCCCATACAGCCATCAGGCCATGAACTCCAAAACACTTTTCACCATTGTGGGCTGCATCCGCAAGAAATGACCAGCCACTACTTGTGTGACGCCCTGTTCCCTCATGGTACACAGAGCCACATTCACGTACGAAAAGGCAACATGGAAGCGCACAGAACCGCAGGGCCGTCCCAATGGGGAGGCACTAGTCCAGCTGAAAGGCCGAAATGTTGCTCCGAGCCACCAGTACTGCGTAAGGGCATGTGGCCCATTGGCGATCGTCCCATAAGATCGTAATGCTGCTCCACTGATTAACACGAAGCAGCAGGTGTCGGGAGTAAAAGCCATCTGCAGGAGTGGCATACAGATGGCAGTGGCAAAAGGGGAGGAGATACCTGTCAACCAAAAGAAAAGAAAAAGAACAGAATGGCCATCAGAACTACATCCGAACAACTCACTTCAATGATCACACTAAATCCACAGCCATATGCATGCTAGCCCACTCCAAAGGATCATCACCACCCCAAAACCACTTGCGACTCATAACCATCTATATCGAGGTGCAAACACCATCACAAACGAGTGTACCTGTGCATGCGTCTGTCAAAACAGAATCCATCAGATGGGAATGTTAACGTGCATGGACACAAGTGTCTGAGGGCGCGTCGAGACAGGGAGGGCTCAACAAGGCCAGATAGACGATGGTCCCACTATGGCAGCCCTGCATCACATAGCGTAGGGGAGGCGGATAGATCCCAAGAAGCCCTGTACATGGCAAACTCTGTATCAAATCACCTGCCCATGCATCCATTCATCATTCCCTCATCCCGGGATTAAAACGCCTGAATATTTACTCACATAACATTAGAAATATCCATTGAGTCTGTGCGTTATGCAGCCTGCAAAATCCACAGTGCCCCAGCCCGTAATTCCAGTGTAGTGAAGTAACATGTATTTGGGAACGTCCGGCCTCATCGCCCACGTCGCTATTGCGCATCCCAAACTATTCATATCAATTATTGCATCCTCGCCATGGCCCCTGTCTCAAGGACATTGAACAATAGTACGTTATATTTGCAGTCAGACCTGTGGGCATTTCCTCGCCGCTAGCTGAAAACCGAAAGCGCCGCCCTTCGTGCAGCCACAGTGCGGCTGTGTGTGAAAATGGCAACTGCCTTCACCCACAAATGGGACGCCCCGCCCGTCGTTGCAACTCGGTACAGTGATGCATGAGGGCCCACCGTTACTCGAGTACTACGTTCCACTGACCCTTCACAAGTCTGTTCGCGACTGCACAGATAGTATGTGAAACAATGGGACCACAGCAGAATGAACATATCAACCAATCTTACACGGCCATCGGGTACAAATACATGATTGCAATAGCAAGATGCCATTCCCCGAATTGCAGCGTTGTGCGCGGGACGTGCTCGGCCAAAGGGGAGAGCAGTTTGCACAGGTGGAATTAATCACCACAGGTGGAGGCCATACAGCCTGAAAACACATAAATTGCACAGCCAGTCTCCTCCCACAACCACACCGAAATGCTACCGGCAGGACTCGCGATGTTGGCCCTGGGGGACCTGATAGCACTGCAAGTACTCCAACTCCAAGAAGAAGACGAACACCAACTACAACCGGCCGCACGGAGGAGACGCAGGAGGAGGAGGAGGAGGCCAAGGCAGGGCCAGCAAGGGCCGCCAGCACAGCCACTACCACCACGCAGGCAGCCCGCAATCCCACGCCTCCGAGCACATCCGTTCAACCTCACTGATGAGCAGATCCACACCCTCTACCGCCTGGACCGGGACACCATAGCCGCCATTGTGGACATGACACAGGCTGACCTTGTCAGCATGATAGATAGCCCAACCGCCATCCCACCCCTACTGAAGGTGGTGTCTGTACTCCACTTCCTGGCCACAGGCACCTACCAGCACACAGTCGAACAGTTGCATGGCATTTCTCAGCCACTGTTCTCACGGACACTATTGCAAGTGCTCGATGCCCTCCTGCAGCACGCAGACGACTACATCTCTCTACCACGCTCGGAGCAGGAAATTACCAACACGAAAGTGGGATTCCATGCACTTGCCGGCATACCGGGTTGCATTGGTGCCATCGACTGCACCCATGTGGAATTGGTCGTCCCACATGCCATGGAGGCCCAGTACCGCAACCGAAAACAATTTCATTCTCTGAATGTACAAATGGTGTGTGACTCCAACAGGATCATTACACATTGTTGTGCCAGATTCCCTGGATCAACCCATGATTCTATGGTCTTGAGGAACTCTACAATACCACGCTCCATGGAGCGACACGCAGGGAACAGATCCTGGCTACTCGGTGAGTCTCATTACATGCATGATAATGTGGGGTATGTGATTCGGCAATGACCTGGCAGGAAGGGGGGGGGTGTGCGTACGTAGCAATGGCATTCCACATCATACGTTTCTCGTCCACATACAGGTGATGCTGGATATCCACTGAAGAGATGGCTCCTCACACCAGTCCGGAACCCACGGGACCAGCATGAGGAGGACTACAACCATGCCCACTCACGTACCCGTGTAGTCATTGAACAGGCATTCGGCCTACTGAAGGGTCGTTTCCGCTGCCTCAGCAGGTCTGGCGGGGCACTCCTGTACCGCCATGAGAAGGTTGCAAAGATGGTGATGGCATGTGTCATGCTCCACAACATGTGCGTACGTAGAAATGTGCCCATGCCCCCTGACGCAGAACTGCAAGCACCTGATGATGGTCATGATGAGGGTGGGGATGTGGCAGCACCTCATGGAGTCTGCGAGGCACCGGAGGGCCGTGACATTCGTCAGCATCTCATTGATGTATGCTTCTAGCACTCACGCCTGGTGGCTGATACATGGACACGGGACTCGTGGCACTGTGTGTGTCTGGGACATGCACAATATGGACTGTACGCCTATGATGGCCTAGTACACAAAGATCAATGTCCACACATCTCATTGGTTGATCGTGCACAGTTTATGGCATATGTGATATCATGTTGTACACCCTATCGACCCGCCACCCAAGTGAGCCCAACACACCCCCTCCACCCTCCTACCTCTCCCCCGAACACCAGTGTCCAAAGATGCTCATTGTCAGTGGGCAGTCGCTATTGCAAGCCCCCTCTGCGGGTATCAGGGGCACCCCTGCCTGTGGAGCGCAGGTTCCTCCCAGATCTACGTTGGGGGCAGCCCTGGACGGAACTTGCAACGGATGATGTCTCTGCCTGCTCACGTCCATGCATGTCCCTAAGGGTTTGCGAGAGCTCAGTGAGCACACGGCGCACTGCGGCAAGTTCGGCACATACGTCCTTGGACGTCGCATGCAGTTCCCCCCTCAGGCTCTCGGTGCATCTCTCCATTTGGACTCCCAGGCTCTCGGTGCTACTCTCCATTTGTGCCCTTAGTGTCTCTGTACCTCTCTCCATTTCTGCCCTAAGTGTCTCAGTTGATGTTTCTATGTCTGCCTTAGTGCCCCCACATTCATCGGCATGGTCCTTGAGGAGCGTGGCCAGTTGCTGCTGTTGCACGATTAACTGGTCGAGGGACTGTTGCCTCTGCTGGGCCATGGCCATTTGCGGGGGTGTCACAGAGGGGCTGTTGTCCTCATGTTGCCTTGCCACAGGGCTTGTGGGGGATGGCCAGTCGTCGTCTTGTGGGTGCCCCTGCGTGGTATCCTCATGTTGTACGGGATGGGATAGACAGGGGGATTGGGACAGGTCATGGATGGATCTGACTTCGACATCCCCGTCTTCTGTGTCGGAGCATGCTGCCATCAATGGGGTGTCACCTATGGTGCTGCTGCCACCAGAGGCAGTGCCTTCTGTGGCATCCGTTTGGGGGGACCTGTGGTGGTGGTGTTGTGGGCATGCTGGCTGCTGGGGTGCCTGTTGATGTTCCTTCCTCTGTGCTGCCACCTGATTTGTGCTGCTGCCGTGTCTTGATGCGTGCAGCTGAGGTGGAGGGTCTTTGGCCGTTGGTCTTGGCCCTCTTTGCAGGTGTGCTGGTAGGGGTGTCCTGAAGCTCGTCGTTTGGATCGGACCCTGTGGTGGAGTAAAGGAGGGCGAGGGTTATTGATGGGTCTGTGGGAATTGGAATGGCATTGTATCACATGCATTGGGGTGGTACCTGAGGGTGATTTGGGTCGGGGCCTTGGAGGTGCTTTCATTTGTGTGTGGAGTGAGGGTGCAGTTGTTTGGCAGCCTGCAGTTAGGGTGTGCCTGCTGCACGTGTAGTGCGTGTTTTAGGGGTTTTTAATTATTTATGTATTTATTGTGGGTTTTAACGTGCGCTATCAGGCCGATGTGTGTGGACGTTCTCCTGGACATGTGTTTCTGTTGCACTATGTGGACGCATGGTACTTCACATGGATGGACTTTGTGGATTTGGCATTGTTTTATTTGGCCCACCTACCTGAATCTTCAGATGTCTGCACTCCTTTCTCCATCCCTCCGACTCCCTCTATGCTCTCCATTCCGATGGTGGAGGCACAGATTTCTTCCCAGGGGGTCAACTTGATGGGTGATTCAGGACCTCCCCCGGTGGCTGTGGCAATGTTGCGGTTGGCAGAGAGTATGCTGCGGACGCGTATCCGCAGGTCGTCCCATCGCTTGCGGCATTGCTGTGGGGTGCGGGGTGCGGTCCCCACCGCACTTACCCGCTGTGCCACCAGAGCCCATATGGCCTTCTTGTTTGCAAGTGCCGTCCTGGTCATTTGCGTGCAGAAGACGACGGCAGCATTCTCCTGGAGGGTCTCTGTTAGCACGGTGAGTTCCTCACGGGAGAAGTGGACCTGCCGCTTGCGGTCGCACGCTTTCTTCGCTACTTTTCCCATTTTTCTTGGTTTCGCTAGGGTGGATGACGGGTTGGGGTGTGTTTCAGGGTAGTGATTTTAGTGGTTGTGTGGTTTTAGTGGTTTTATAGGTGTACGGCGGGATGTTTCCCGTTCCGGGCCCATGTTTTAACTTCCGTTTCCGTATATTTCCGGTCACCGTACTTTACGGTAGGCGCACACTGCGGTGTCCGCTGTGATGGGTGGCGGTATTGCACCTAGGGCGCCGTACGGCGGCGGTGTGGGCCGTTTTGGGGTCATTTCCGCCATCGCGGACTTTGCACTTCCGCCATGCCGTGGTGCTCGTGCCCGATGGGTCGGAATGGGCCGCACTTTGCTCCTTCGTGCAATGGCGGAAACGCTATTTACGCTGTGGCGGTCCGGTCAGTCACTTTCCGCCAGGGTCGTAATGAGGGCCCATGTGTGAATCCAGTCAGCTTGCAGTTGTTTTTTGTACCATCTGCATTGTAACGTAGAAGCATTAGTATTACGTATTTACTATGTGTTTGTATTAGTAATGTGGAGCGATTATCCAAATTGCAGGTAGAACATAATCTACCGTGGTTTGCATTTTGTACAAGTTGCTGAAATGGAACGGATTCACAATTAGGTATTGATATATAGACAAATCGCTCATTGGGGATTTGTTCTTGTGTCACATTGTTGCAGAGAGTGCATGTATGTGTCCACATGTATGAAATCTGGAAGATTTCATTTATAGGTATGTTTTTGTTTTCCAGTACTAATAGTAAGTACATTAGACATTCTTGTGGATCTTCCTGTGAGTTTATAGTGAATTTCACCATTCCAGCACAGTAGTCCAATTGTTGTCTTATTCCAAAAACACTACACGTGTTGTCAGGATTGTTTGCTGCATTTCTGTGAAGTACTAACAGTTGCAAACACAATGGGTCTGTACTTTGTAAGTAAATGTTGTCAACAATTGGTGGTAATTGAAATAGAATATTCATTGCTACATTTGCGTAGCAACTTGCACCAACTATATTTGAGAATTTAAATGGTCCAGGTAGTTCTGTATCTAACTGCTTTTTTTGGAGTTTGTCTCCCTTCTTTAAAGAAGTACCTGGTGTACTTTCCCTAATTGATTCTTTTTTGCTTGTGGTACTTGATGAAGTTTTAGTTTCTTTTCGTCTCTTTGGAGGATTTGCAGTGACATCCTGTTGCATTTCTGTTTGATTTAGTTTTCTTTTAGAACATTTTCCTTTTTGTGGAACAGGATATGTTTGTAGATGGGGGGTGTATAGTGAACGAAGTCTATTGTATTCTAAAATGCAAGGAATATCAGTGTTTACTTTACTTGCATCAAAGTTTATTAGAAATAGACCGTCAATTGTACGTAGGCGTGACAGTGCTACGTAGCTCATGCCTTCTTTAAAGACTGTGTTACCAATGTCTATCATTGCTTTGTCTAGAGTAAGACCTTGTGATTTATGAATGGTGACTGCGTATGCAAGAGTTAGAGAAAATTGTTCTCTGCGTACATACATGTCTTTGAAGAGAAGGAATCAAGCTGTTGAGCGTCCTATTCTTTTTACTTCTGAAAGTTTGTCAAAGAGAATATTGACAAACTGAATTTTGTTGTCACGTGGGTATGTTTGAAAGCCAACAACTGTACTCAGTGCTCCATTAACTAGTCCTTGGTCCAGGTCAAGGTTACGTTTAAGCATTACTCTGCAATTTAAGGATCATTTTAATATCTTTTCCAAGCCTGTTGTGTTTGAGTTTGATTTTTCTAAAATATTTAGTCTTGTTGTGGCTTGGTCACACATGGGTAGTGTCATTCCATGTACATCTAGTTTGTCTGTGGCGCTAATTTCCATAATTGGTTGCATTTCTTTGCTTAACACTATTTCCTTGAATTTGAAACAGCTTGCAAGAGTTGGCATTAAGGCCATAGAATAGACATTTTTGTGGGCTAATAGTTCCATAACATCTGTAGCACATGCATTATCACCATAAAGTGCATGAATGTGCCGGGTTTTCAATATTGCTTCTGCTTCTCTAGAAAGTATACCAACTCTGATACTTTTTAAGATGTTGCCATAAGTGAGATCTGCAGATTGGCGCATGTTTTCTGTTAATTCTCTGTATTGGAAATGTTGCCAAAGGTTGACATTTCCAATGCTTCCAACAGTTTTACGGCAGAGTTTGTGTCCTAATGTTTTAAAAATAGGCGCACCTTTTACAGGTGTCAATTGAAGAAGATCTCCGAAAACAATGATGTGTTTTCCTGCAAAGAGCTCTTCATAGTTTGATTTGAGTACTTCTTGTAATCTGAGGTGAATCAAAGCTAACATTAGGTTGGACACCATGCTCACTTCATCTACTAGTAGCATTTTCATTTGTTTCAATACTCTGCGTAGTTCCATTGCAGCTTCTGCAGAAAGTTTGTAATAATCTAACTTGTTTTGGTGTTCTACTGGCAGGAGTAGTAATCGGTGTAAAGTGACACCACCTATGTTGTAGGCAGCTAATCCTGTGGGGGCAGTGACAACAGCTGACAGTTTGTTGTTTGTCAATTGTTGAAGGAACTTACTGATGATTTTGATTAGGAATGTTTTGCCAGAACCAGCTTCACCACTGACATACAATAGTATAGGTTTGTAATTTTGGCAGGTGCATTCTTTGTTTTCATGTTGCACACCATGTGCAATTTCTTTTGTTGTTTCTTGAAAAATGCTACGTTGCTCTTTGCTTAGTTTTGATTGTAGTGTAGTTAAGTCTTCTTTATCTTCATAGTGACACATGGTGTTTTCTACTTCTATCATAGCTAATTCTGCCTCATTTGTTATTAGTGGTTCTCCCAGTGGTTCTTGGCTTCCTGTGACAGAAGGTTGACTACTGTCAGGAGTGTCCTTATCTAGTTGGGCCTTGAGTTCCTCTTCTTGTTGCTGTTCAATGTGCAACATTGTTTTGAACTGTGCAAAGTTTACATCAGTTATACTGCTTTCATTGGCTTTGAAAGCGTCTTCATATGAGTCATAGGTATCTAGTATTTCTTCTTCTTTTCTCCATGGTTTGAAGAGTTGTAGCAGGGACATGTAATATATTTCTTGATGTTGAGGAGTCTTTAATGACAATTTGATATGATTAATTAAATTTGGTTTGGTGAGTTTTACTAAGCTGCCATCACAGTTTGTCACTTTGTATTTACGGTTTGCTCATCAGGTTTTATATTATTTTTGTATGTGTAGTTTTGGGCTATGTGGTATAGACACATGGTTTCCAAAGTGGTACTCCTGTTTGGGTAGTATGTGTCCAATAAATGTCTTGGCTGTTGGGATTATGTTTGGCTATTTTTTTCTATATCTTCGTATGATTTTAGAACTCTTTTTCTAGATTAAGCTGGACCAAGACTTAGCCATACTATATTTGCAGATTTACCATACAATGCAGTACCAGTTAATCGATCAGCTGCTTCATAGGATCCACATTCTCTATGGGACAGCATTTTTATGCCCAAGCTGTATAATTTCTGAGACACTGTTTTATCTGATGACAGGTCATTCCAGAGGTCTTGGAGCTCTGTCTTTTCTGATTTAGTTAAGTATGCTGTGACATATCGTGCAACTGCAGTAGAATTGTCTGAAATGTACTGCACATCTATGTTTGCATTCCACAAGTGGGCAATGATTGCATTGTAATCATTGATATATTTTTCTTCTTCTTTTCTTTTTATGCAATATGTATTTTAGGTGACTTACCTTTAACACTATGTCTAACTGAAGACATGAGGTTGTTCACTTGACCTAACTGGTCTAGGGAAACCAAATCGGCATTTGGTGTAGTATTTCCCTTTGTTTTTGTATTTGCGACGACAATATTTGCCACATTTGTGTCTTTGGAATTGTAAGATTTTTGCATGAAGATCACTATTTGTGGATTCTGACGGAATTTCACAAGTGACATATTTTTCAATAAACTGTAAAAGAGTGGCATCACTGTCTTGATCAAATTTAGGAGCATCTTTAATCCATAAAAACATGTGGACATGTGGCGCTCCTCTGGCTTGGTATTCTTTTCTCCAAAAGAAGTGTTGCACTTCTCCAAGGGGAGGAACAGTTTTATTACAAATAAAATGTAGCATAGCAATGAAGCGATTTTGAAAATATCTAGAAACATTAACAGGATCCTGAGAACAAAGTTCTCCAGGTGTTAGTATATCTATGTTTGTTTTGTTTTTGTTTGATATGCGTAGGAAAGCATGTAAATCTTCCCATGCATATTCTGCGCAACTTAATGTAACAAACCAAGTGGGTGGGCCAAGGTTTCTGATCATACTACGTACATCTCCATGGCGTCGAAACCAGTACTCTTTAGTACCTCGCATATTTGCTAATAGATTTGTAAGATTTGCCTGTAAAACCTCATCTTTTTGTTGAACTTTTTGTAATAATTGTGTGGCTGTCATATTTTGAAAGTGTGATCCTGATTTGAATATGTGTGCAACTCTGTAACATAAAGTTGCTAGTTCACTTTCAAAGAGTAGGTGGAATATGTATTCCACATTTTGTCGAAATCTGGGATCTTCAGAATACATTCGTAATGAGCGATATTCTGATGCTGATATTTGAACAGGTCTATCATCGTATCTTCCTCCTTTGCCAGTAGGAAAGAGTAGAGGAAAAGCACGTGCTTCTATACTTTTCTCCCATATGCTGATTGGTGATCCTTTTGTTTGACACATTTGGTACATTTCCAGTGCATCTTCTATGGTGTCATTAGAGTGCAATGGGTGAATTGTATAATGGTCTAAAGTGTTTGCTATTGTAGCAGGATCTAGGAGCTCAAATTGACCAGTTTCTTGTGTCTCTTGAATTATTTCAGTTGTATCTTTCAAGTTTTCTTCGATATTAATTTCTTTGTAATAATCATTATTCTCTTTGAGATATTGCAGGGCTTCTCTAACTTTATGTACATCTACCAGTTGTTGCCAATTTTTTTTGTCTTTTGTAGGTACTCCATTTACCAAGATAATTAAAGATTGTTGCATTGGACGTTCACTCCTAGTGTGTGCACATTTTCTTTTAGATCTAATGGTAAATACACTACTTTTCCACAATTACCTTTCACTAATTCAGAGGGAGGTAATTTTGCAGTTTTTGGTTGAAGTTGTATTATTGCTTGAAATGGATGAACTGTTTGAATTATGATGCTCTCATATAAATTAAGTTGTTGAAGGAGTTTTGGTAGTGGATGTAATTCCAAGCTATTTGAGATAGCACGTGAAGGAGTTTGGTTGTTGTCAAGTTTGGTGGTGCAGTAACTGCAAAGTATTATGGGGTCAGTTATTTTGTGTTTGTTTTCTGCTATAAGGTAGAGCGCTAATTCAAACCATTTAGAATCTTCATTGTTTCTATTTTGTATGAAAGGTCTATAGTTTTTGTGTTACTTCTATAACACGTTCTGCGGCAACATACACACACGTGGTTTGGTACTTCAGCTGAAGTGCTTTGAAATTTTAATATTTCTTTTTTCTATGTGTGTAGTGAAAGGTTGCCATGTGCAGATTTGTTACGAAGTTGGTTGACAGCTAATTCATCTTGTAAGTGGGTTTCATTTCCAAAATATTTTTTCTGTATATACTCGATTTCTTCTAGTAGGTCTTTTGGTGTACCATGTAGAAGAATGTTATTTAAATTGGCTAGTGCTAAAGCAGGACTTTTTTGCATAATATAGTTTATAAACTAGATTTCTTATACTAGCATGATGTGTTGATATCCTTTTGATATCATGGAAGGTTGTTTTGTAAGTAGCTCCTGATATGCAGGCCAACGAATGTCCTTGCAGTCCTTTGT
This sequence comes from Ambystoma mexicanum, assembly GCF_040938575.1. NCBI lineage: Eukaryota > Metazoa > Chordata > Amphibia > Caudata > Ambystomatidae > Ambystoma > Ambystoma mexicanum. The sequence goes on from NC_090937.1 coordinate 414,457,118, forward strand.
GCTTGCGTACTGGACAAGCATCCATACTTTGCAGTATTTTAATTTTGATTTTGTCTTTGCTTTTCACATATTGATTGAGGAGTAGGCATAAAGATTTGACATTTTTTTTTGGAATGTTACACATTGACGTGCATGGCCATGTGTAAATTAGATGTTCTGATTCAGTCAAATGGAGGGGTAAATCTAGGTTTTCAGGGCATATTTTTGTAAGGAGTACTTCTTGTTCCATTATGGTATTATTAACTTTTTCATAACCTCGACCACTGCTATGTATGGCAATTGTATTTGTTTGCTTTTGTTTGTACGCTTCTTCATTAAAGTATGGTTCTGTGCTTGTAGTGTGACTCCATTCACCTCCACAGATATTTAAGAAGTTATTTCTGTTCATATTTTGTTTATTGAGAAGTCTTTTTTGAAACTTAGTTATTAGTTTTGTTAGTGGTTTAATTCTGTTTAACACAACAATAAATAAGTTTATTTTGAGAAGAATTGCACTGTCTATCAACGCTTCTAAGATTACTTTCCTACGATAGGTTTGAAGTGTTGAACCTGGTTTCTCTCCTGTTTTTATCAGATTTTGAAGGACTTTGTGACGGAACATTTTGGCTAATATACTTTTCTTGGTATGCTTACTTTGTACTATATCAAGATTTATAGAAGACGTTTTATTTGTAGTGATAGTTGATTTTCTGTTAATAGTTTTTTGGGTCGTTTTACTTCTTCTGTTTCACAACATGACTGTATTAGCTGTTGTGTTTCAACGTTTTTTACAAATTCTGCTATAGATGGGTGTTTATGTTGGAGACTTTTCTTTTCATTTGCTCTACTTCTGCGTCCCTTTCTACAGAGTTGCTTTTTGGTGGGCATTCTTTAGCGTCTGTTGAAGAAAATACAGAAGGTATGGGTTGGGGTTTTCTGCAATGCATGTGTGTTGTGTGCATGATTGTTTGAGTAAGATGATAAAGATGTATGTAATGGTGTGTGATTGTGAATTGGGAAGCTGAACTACTAGGGATGGGTATTCTTCAATTAATGTGTTACTAAACTGGGTTTCAGATGACAGAAAAAAGTAAGCCGGTGGTGTGGAGAAGAATAAATAATATAGGTAAAGCTATACAATTAAAACAGTTGTTTGTTCTACAACATCTACATTCTAGCGGCTGAGCTGGGTAATTTGTGTGCCGAAAAATAGGAATTTGAGGGCCATTCTGACAGGAGATCACTGTTTAAGACGGGGGGATTTTTGGTCAGAATGGTGCAGAATCTCTATTTTTAGGCACAGAAATACCATGAATGCACCGTACAGTGCGTGTGAGTTATAAATCAAATATTATGGTAACAATCTACTTACTTTTTTTTAAAAAATGAGTAGTTTGCTTCTTAGTTGTTCTTTGTAGATCAAAATCGGCTGCTTCTATTCAGGAGAATGGGCTTCACTGCAATTGTAAAAGAAAGAAATTAGTAATTTGGTTGCTATATAGCACTGTTTTCATTTTAGACATAGATTTTTTAAATTGAAATGCTCAGCGCCTTCCTGAAAACCATTAAAACTATATTATGACTAAGAGTAGGAAAGAAAATATCTTTACTATGGTTTGTGGAATTCATAATCTACCAATGTATACCACTATTCTTGTAACTAAGCTTTTCCACGTAATAGTGAGTCATTGTCATCATAGCTCTCAATCATGTGTGTCGCAAAGGCGGGTGAAATCACCTGATTTTGTTTTTGGCGGGTGAGACGCCCATTGGAATGAATGGGCATGCAGGAGGCTTGGCGGGTGAGTCAGTCCTTTACAAGGCGGGTGACACCCGCCAAAAGTGTGTGCGTTGAGAGCTATGTGTCATAGCCTGCTTTTGCACGTAACAGTGAGTGAATGTCATAGTCTGCTTGTCCTATATAAATGTATGTAAGTACTTATATAAACGAAAAAAATGAAAACCAATTATGTGTTTGTACAAATATTATTGTTTGAGATTTGATCATAGAGTGTGTATGTTATTTTGTGTGATTATATGTCGTGTATATATTTTATTTCAAAAATGTTAGTTTAATAGTATTTGCATGTGTGTGTGTGTATGAAGAAATTAAACGATATAAAGGTTTGTAAGTGACTTTTTAGGACAATGAAACAATGATCGTCCATTCATTTTTCAGATTATAGAAGGTAAAAGTCGGTTAGAAAATGTGTTCATGTACTGTATAGAAAATATGCATACATGTACTTTCTGTTCATGTATATGGATATGGACCAAGCTGCAAGTAGAAATATTGGAGATTTGTATAGTATTTCTCGTAGATCGTGGTTGTCAATGGTATGAGACTTGTACTCCGAGAGATACACCGTACATTTGTAGTGCTGCTCTATGATGATGCAGTTACATGTAGAGTTATTGGATTTGATTGGTGGATGGTCATGTGATTGCTTAGCTACATCCAATGAGGGAATGGCACAGAGAGTGAAATTGAAATGGTAGAAGGGCTGTACATGTTACGATACCTTCGCGGACATGGCGGTAGTTCTAGGACATCGCGTATTACATCCGGGGAATTTGGGGAGGGGAGGTATGGAAATGAGATTGGATGAAGCAAGGGATTGGTCAGTAAAGTTTAGTGAGTGTTTTGTGCTAGGAGAGGTTTTCTCAGATATTGTTTTTGCAGAGAGAAGAACAGATAGCTATGGCTGAGTGTTTCAAAACACAGATTGTATGGATTTTGGGAGACTCGTGGATTCATTGGTTGAAGGTGCATGCAGAAAGCTGTGGAGTATCTATAGATCTTGGATTCCCACATGTGGAAGTGCACTGGCATGGAGTGCGTGGAATTAAGTGGTTGGACTTGCTACCTCTCTGTGCAACTTTGAAGATAGAGGAACATCCAGACATAATTGTAATTCATTGTGGAGGGAACAGTTTAGGACATGTGTCTGGAATTTCTTTGCAATTTGCAATGAAAGAAGGACTTCAGAAGATAATGGACATGTTTCCAAACTCTAAAATATTTTTTTCACGGATTGCGCAGAGACAAGTGTGGCTTCGTTCTTTCTCATGTGGTACACAAATGGAGAAACCAAGGCGTAATCTTAATAAGGCTGTTTGTGCCTTCCTAAGAGATTTTGGCATGTCCTCTTTTAACAATGAAAATATTTGGTTTCGTAGTACATATATTTTTCGCAAAGATGGAGTCCATCTTACTTATGCTGGCAATCAGATTTTTCTGAGAAATGTACAAAATGCATTGCGACCTTTTTTATAAATACAGCATTCGTTTTGAAGTACGTCTGGCGTAGTTAAAATGTTTTACATTCAAACACCTCCCAAAGGCTCTTTTCAGAGCCACCACTTCCTGTTAGAGAAAAATGCATTGGTTTCAATAGGGTAGCAATGCAATTGTTTTTCTGTTCGCGGACCGTACGCGGACTTTCACGAAATGGAAATGGCTATGCTTTATGTATGCTCACTTCTTTTTTTTAACTGTGAAAGGCGGCTCTGAAAAGAGCCTTATTTTTTTTTTATTTTTGTTATTTTGTATTTTTTTGTTCTTTTTTGTACACGACACACTAGGAGAGGAGGGAAAGGAGGGTAAAGGGAGGGGGACACCAACCAAAGGGATAAGAAAGGGCGAGCTGAGAGAGGTAGAGTGGGTTTTATTTGGGTAGTGAGCAGGTCTTCTGGTGCTCTGAGACGATCGTCTCAAAAGCACTCCAAAGTCGCGCCCCCCTGCAGAGTACTGTGTCACAGTACACACATACAACTGTGACCCTCGAAAGGTAAGGGTCATCAGAATTCTGTATGGCCTGTGAGGCAGCTTGAGGAAGACGCTGTCCCACAGAGGTGTTCCTTGTGGTGACAGGATCAGGAACGGAGGATGAAGTAGAGGCAATCAACCTACTACGCTTCTCGCAAGGTACAACCTTGCGAATGGCCCCAGTGTGGATTGAGCGCAGGTGTCGCTTCATGGTAGTGGTCCCAAAGATATACGAACCATGCTTCCCGCGACTGAGTACCATTTTGCACTCATTACAGGTGACACGGTTCGCATGAGACTTATGACCGTTTCCATGATCGGTAAACAACCGCCACACCCAAGATTCACGCCGACGGCGGGTAGTAGGGATTTCCTCTACCTCATTCTCGTCATCCTCTTCTTCCTTCTCTATATCCTAACTCCTGTTCCCCTCTTCAGTCCCTTGGGGAAATGGTGGTGGTGGAGGGGGTGGGGGTGGTGCTGAGGCAGATGTAGCACCATGTGGTAATAGTCGAGCCATGGATGTCATAGGCTTGGAGATGGAAATCTCAAAATCTGCAAAGTATGCAGCAAAATGCAGTGTGCTCTGTGGAATAGTCAGAAACACAATGAGAATGCGCTCTAGGCCGTGGTCTTATATCGGGGTGCTTGTGCGTGGGTCGCGGACATGCGCGCCGTCCGCAAGACAGATCGAACATCAAAAAAGGTTCAAAAAGTCACAAAAACTATGTGGAAAGTTAGGATTAGTATGTGGGATTTGTGGTATGGTGATTTTTTTATGAGAAATATTGTGGATTACTTGGAAATGTACTTTTAAACTGGTCGGGGACACGAACAGTGTCTGCATTTAGAGCACGAGATGAGCCTGGGCGCGGTCACATGATTGTTTTGTGAGCATGTTCACTAAGGTAGCGGTCGTCCGCAGGACACCCAATGTACGGACATTGTTTTGCGCATGCGTGTTGATGTTCTACGGACAGTGTTCGGGTCCTGAACTAATTAAAAGTGCGTCACATGTAAAACGAACAGTTACGGACAGCCGTTTGTTCTTAGCACAGTTTAATTTATTTGCTAACAATACGGACAGACATAGCGTTTCAAGCACACATCCATTTTTGTTTATTTACGAACAATTCAGGACACCACGAGTGTTCTTAGAACAGTTTCCGCTTGCTATCGAACACTACGAATAGGCATAGTGTTCTTAAGGACACCTCCATTTTCGTTTATTTACGAACATTTCAGGACACTACGAGTGTTCTTAGAACATTTTCAACTTGCATGAGAACATTACGGACAGATGTAGTGTCCTCAGGACAGTTACATTTTCGTTTCTTTACGAACATTTCCGAACAACCGCAGTGTCCGTGGACACCTAAATTGGTTTTATCACAATGAACTGAAAGTTATTACAACACAATATAAGAAAAGTAACTTTATTTCATATATATGTACAATTATGACTGGGAAGGTGGGGCAGAAACGGAAACAAAAACAGGAGGATTAGGGATTTCTAGATAACTGGGAACAGGTGAAGAAGGGAAGGAAATCTCATCGAAACGCTTTCGTCCATAGACAGGGTTTGGGGTTAACTGCGTGGGATAGGGTGAGGGGGGACAAGTGCACGTTGGACAATGGTGTGCTGTTGGGGGTTTCACATAATTTTCCACAAAGTTTTTCAAATCCATAAAATTTTGCATAAGGTCGTCCATTTTTTGATTAATCTGCTGTAGAGTGATATCCTCTGATTGTTGTTGTGAGATGCTTGGAATTTTTGTATGGTCTGTAATAAAAAAAAATGTATATGTTAAATGTATACAAAATAATATTTATTAATTGGTTTATATAGTAAAGTGTGTACCATTAGGTGGACTATTTTCTAACATTTCCTCTCGTGGGAAATGCTCCTCTAGCCAGTCGAGAGTACTACACATTTCTGTGAGAAAACAAAAAAGTAATATGTTTTTTTTTTCTAATATAGAAAGTTTGTAAATATATGAGTAAAAAGAAGTGCACTTACTATGTCTGGTGAGATATGTAATCAGTAGTGTATACGTCTGGTCTTGCTGTTGGTTGTGGAGCGTCTGTGAGGTAATTATGGTGGAAGCCACTTTATCTTATTTTGGTATATTCCATTTTAAAACATATTGTATTTACATGAATGGTTAGTGTGTTACATATATGGTTAACATTTTTTAAGTATTACTACATATACTTTGGATGTGTGCTGCTTTGTGAATTTGTTCAATGTTCCTATGTTATGATATAACTATTACACATACCTCCCTAGAGTTTTTAGGTGGTGGTACTGTTGTCCAAACATGTTTGCGCACCGTCAAATTCAGTAGAAAGGGTTCAGTATGTTCCATATTATATGTACATAAAGTCAAAGTTATTATTGTTAAGTTGTGCTACTAAAAAACTATGAAATTCAGTAAAAAAACTTTGTTAAAGGGACGTTATGGTTAAGTTGCGCTACTAAAAAACTATGAAATTCAGTAACAAAAACTTTGTTAAAGGGACGTTATGGTTAAGTTGCGCTACTAAAAACCTATGAAATTCAGTAAAAAAACTTTGTTAAAGGGACGTTATGGTTAAGTTGCGCTACTAAAAACCTATGAAATTCAGTGAAAAAAGGTTGTTAAAGGGACGTTATGGTTCAAAGTAAAACTGAAAAACCCTTGAAATTCGGCAGTTATGGTAAGATAAGCAACCATAACTCGCGCCGCCACCATGCACTGCTAAGACTAACACCCAGGACATCAAAGACGACATCACAAATGTCATTGATGACATCACTGATATAATCCTACCAGAATTGTTCACACTTCGTATGACTGCAATGGTTTGTCATCAGTGATTTTGGCTACAGGGAATGGATACTTAGTTGAATATTGTAAGAAGGCTGTAATGTAGAATTGTAGACACTGGCGAAACATATAATAATTTCTCTTTAGTAATTATGGCTACAGTAATATGCCAAGAGTAATTGATACTGGGTGTGGATAATTACTTGAATGTGGTAACAAGGCTGCAATCTGCAGTTGTTTCTTTATAAAGTAAATAAAAAGAACTTTGCTTCTGAAACATTTAATTGCATACAGTTGTACATATAGATTTAATTTTTTGACCCTCATAAATTGAACATTGAATATACTATGTTTGGTACAACATTTTTGTGTGGTACACTGTTGTTGGATCTACATACAGCATGGGTAGTATAGCTCAGTCACAACATGGTCGTCTTGGAAGCAAGACGATGCAGAACAACAGAGATCTGAATCTCAGGTCTGCACTTAGAAACCTCTTTGGTGTTAAGCACATTATAAATAACCAATTATACATGCATGTAGTAATCATTGGGTCATTGGGAGAAAACAAAATCCATGGTGGACTGAAAATAAAGAACATTGCATAGCGATACTGTTTCTGGCATTTAAGTGGTTGTAAAGTTTACTTGTTACAGAATGATGTGTTTGTTTGATATGAGTCTGTTTGAAGTAGATACTCATTGGTGTATTCTAACTGTACTGGATCTTAAAATTACTACTGTAGTACTATAGATATGTCAGTATAAGTGTGATGGTATGTTTGGATTGTATTCTAATGAGGGGTATGTTAGATACCCAATGGAGTATTCTACCTGTTTATTGTATTGTAATGAAGGGTATATGTAAAGTAGTTTGATACCTGTCTGCATATTGTAACTGTGTTGGATTTTGAAAGTACTACTGTAGTAGTAAGGATGTATTATGTCAGTAGAAGTGTGATGGCATGTTTGAAGTGCATTCTAATGAAGGGTATGTTCAAAGTAGTTAGATACCCATTGGCCTATGCTGTGTATTGCACAGCACTTTAATGAGTACATTTGGGTTGCAAGACTATTAGGTAGACATGTGTTAGATGTGCTGGTGACCTATGCTTTCGAGTTACAGAAGTGTTGGTCCATTCAAACCAACCACTTCCTTTTTTGACCTATGCAGTATATTAGCCTAAAGTGGCTGTGGCATCAGTGTGGTATATTATGCCTGCTGTTTTTAAGGTGTTCTTGCCTAGAGATACTTGACTGTGTGTAAAGATAGTGAGCTTGCACTTATGTTTGGTACCATCTGCATTATACCTTAAAAGCTTAGTCAGCAGAGATACAGTCAGCAGAGAAACTCTTTGGAGTAAGCGTATTAAATGGAAGATCCCATTAAACATTGTACAGACCTTGGCATTGCTGCATGGGGATTCTTCACTGAGGGTCAGGTTGATGAGGGAAGGGGCCATCTCCTCCCCTGTTTCCACTTACGTGGGTCTTGGACACGGCTGTGTGGTGGCCTGACCCTCCTCAACCTATCTGTTTCGGATATTACAGCCTCATGGAAGGTGGGAACTACCAACTCTGTAAAGCTAGACAACCTAGTATTGGACTGGCTCGCTTGTGCCGATGATATCATCTTGTTTGATAAAACCCCAATTGGCCTTGTCCGGAAATTGACCCTCTTTTTCAACTATGCGGTCCAAAATAACTTCAAGATAAACGTGAAAAAATCCAAGGTCGTCATTTTTACAACTAAGAAGCGCTCTAAGACTTGGATTTGGAGGGTAGGTGAACAGCTTTTGGAAAGACATCTGTGCTTCATCCTTGTAACCAGATATCCCAGCGGAGAATGCATTACCCTATTTAGGGGAGGGTGCCCAGCCTTGTTGGCAATAATTAAGAGCATCTATTCCCAGCTTTGTCACCAGTGGAGTAACTTTGCTGAAAAAGGTGGGGGGGACATGACATCTGAAGAAAAGTTGCCCCAGCCAAATGAATGGGGACAAAATGGTGTGCCATGAAAGTAGGGGGGGACAAACACCCCTGTCCCCTCCTAAAATTACGCCCATGTTTGTTGCTACTCTATGATCCCCTTGCTTAGGTTTTATCTGCAAACTATTGAACCAACTATTCTATATGGTTTTGTTTCACCTGGGATGGCCCATTAAACACCTTACAGGGGCTCCTCTGCAAAAGAACCTTGGGTCTGAATCAAACTGTCCCAAACGTTGTGATCAGACATGGACTGGGTTTAGTGTCCCTGGCAGCCAGAGTCCTTTGGAATAAGGTAGCAGAATATGGAAAGATGTTGAACCACCCAAATAACTCTCTTTATCAAGATCTAGGTGAGTCATCTCAATCTAACACGGCCTCCAATGTTATCAAATTTAAGCTTGCCATGTCTGCCATTCTCCAGAATATTGGCTCATCCCAGGATGAGCTGAATCCATTCCCGGGGGAGGTAAAATGCAATCTATATATGATATGATATGATATGATATGATATGATATGTTATTCATATCGCGCTCATAAACAAGTGTTTCAGAGCTCTACAAGGCAAAGTGAGGGGAGCTGGGGAGAACAAAAACAGCGATCTTACTAGGCCCTGTGACATTAAGAGCGCACAGGTGCTTGGGTAAGGGAAAACGGGGAAGTGCATGGAAGGGGGAGAAAGTGGAAAGTGTGGAACAGAGGAGAGAACAGAATACATAAGTAAAATAAATAATAAAGGTGATAAACAGTGGTAGTGCAGACAGCGAGTGGCAAAGTGCTAGGTTGCTAGGTTAGTCAGATAAGGTGTATCTGATTAGTGCAGAAGAAAAGAGGGTGGGGGACTGTATGGGTACAAATACAGACCCCAGTGCAAGGGGTGGCCTGGAGGCAGTGCAGGAGGGAGGCAGGGTAAGCAGGTACCTGGGCCCAAAGAACAGAGGGTAGCCAGGTGCACGATGCAGAGATAGAAAGCAGATTAGCAGGGGAGAAGAGGGGCCAAGGTTGAAGTGAAGAGGAAGGTCTTGAGCTGCTTCCGGAACCAGCGATGGTTCTCCTCAAGTTTCAAGGTTGCAAGGAGGCTGTTCCAAAGGGAGGCCAAAGCCAAAGACAGAGATCTACCCCTGGCATGTTTCTTTACAAAACAACTGACCCTGAGGGAGTTAGAAGAAGAGGTGTGAAGGGCTCGAGAGGGGAAGAATTTACAGAGGGATAGTTGAAGGTATTTTGGACCCAGGGCCCAGAAAGCCTTGTCGACAATGAAGATGGTTTTATATGTAATCCTTACAACATCCACTGGGAGCCAATTAAGGGATTTCTGAGCCGCAGAGATATGATCCCAGGGCTTTAGGCCAAGGACAAGTCTTGCAGTCCTGTTCTGGATTAGTTGTAAAGAGCGGAGAGTGTAGGCAGGTAGATTTAGAAAGAGGCTGTTACAGTAGACCAACCTAGAGAGAACCAGAGTTTGAGAGACAGTGAGATCCTGGGGAAAGGAGAGGAAAGGCAGAGTACCTCTGAGGAGATGCAGTAAGAAGTTTGACTTTTTATAGACTTAGATGTGTGCAGAGAAGGAAAGTTTGGAGTAAAAGATGACCCCAAGGTTCTTAGCCTCGCAGGTAAGGGTAGGAGGAAGGCCAAGGGAGGCCAGACAGAGAGTGAGGGGAAAGGATGGTGAAGGTGTACCAATGAGGAGGATTTCAGTCTTGTTGGCATTTAGACAAAGATCATTGGTGGCACACCAATTTGGAATGGCGATTAGGCAATCAAATATGAGGGAAAGAGAGAAAGGTGGCTTAAGGATGCCTGAAAATGAGTTGAGTGTCGTCAGCATAACACTGGAAATTTGAGCAGAAATTGGAAATGCAGTATGTGAGAGTTGCCAGGTATTGGATGAAAAGTCAAGGCAAGAGGTTAGACCCCTGGGGAACACCACAGGTAGAGAGGGCTAGTTGTACCTGGGAGTTACGATCAGTGAGGAAAGAGGTCAACCAGTGATATCCAGGTTGCCACATCGACGATTGAGCAGGGTGGCATATTTGACCATATTGAAAGCAGAGAAGAGACCAAGTAGGATGAGCACATAGGGAATGTTAGAGCTAAGGTTGGAGAGCTGGTCTTCACGGATGTTCAGGAGAGCAGTTTTCTTGCTTCTGGCAGCTATGAAGCCAGATTGGTGGTTATGGAGAGGTCCAACATAGTCAGAATGAAGGTTAAGCTGAGAGATGGCTAGCTTTTCCAGGAGCTTACCCAAAAAGGGAGTATTGGTAATTGGGCAATAGTTAGCCAAAAGAAGTATCAGCTGTGGGTTTCTTGAGGAGAGGATTCACAAGGGAGTGCTTCAGAGTGTTCAGAGGGGAGGGAAAAGAACCAGAGGCAAAGGAGAAGTTGCAGAATTCGGCAAGTGCCAAATTGATGGTATCAATGAGGTCCTTAATGGTTTTCGAGGAACAGGGATGGACCTGTTTTGATGAGGCTCTCATAGATCGGACTTGTTTAGCGACGTCATCAGGGGTGAAAAGAGGAAAGGAGGAGAAGGAGGGAGGTAGCTGAAGGAGGGTTATCAAGCATAGAAGGAGAGGGGAAAGGAGGGGTAGTTGAGGAGAGGGTGGACAGGATGTCCTGGGTTTTAGAGATAAAGTGAGAGGCAAGGGCATTGCAAAGAGCCTGGGAGGCGAGAGGAGGGGTGGAGACTGCAGCAGTTTTGGCCAGCTCCTTACAGATTTTAAAGAGTTCAACAGAGTTGTTAGATGCCACAGAGACGTGTGCTTTGAATGTGGATTCTCTTCTTGGTTTGGACAGAGAGTCGGTATTGCCGTTGGAGCAGTCAGCAGGCCAGTTTGTCAGAGGATGAGCAAGAAGCCATCAATTTCCTCTCAGCCATCCTAGACTTACATTTAAGTGTAGCTAGACCAGAGTCATACCAGGAATTGCACTTGGCTTTGGACTTCAAGTGGATCCTCATGACAGGGGCAAGAGCATCAAAAGTAGAGGAAATGGAGGAGTAGAGCAAAGACAGGGCTGTGTCAGGGTGTGAGTCAGCCCGGGGAGGAGGAGGGGTGAAGAAGGTGGCAGCGAAAGCCTCGAACTGACACACGCTTAATGGGCTGAATGTCTGAGAAGGTGGTGGCAATCTTGGGGTAGGCTTTGCTTGTTGTGAGGAGATGGAAAGATGAGAGGAGAGGAGGCAGTCATCACTCCAGGAGAGAGAAGTGGTGAGGGGAGTAGAGAGGGGGAGGCCAGAGGAGATCAAGACATCAAGTGTGAGACCAGCAGAGTGGGTTGGGCCGGAGGGGATGATAGAGATGGAGAGAGAATCTCAGAGGTCGCGAAAGAGCGTAGATGAGGAGCCGGGAGAATCAAGATGGATGTTGAGGTCACCAAGGAGGAGGAGTTGAGCGGTTGAGGCTAGGAGGGAGGAGGAGAGGTCAACCCATTCAGAGAGAAAAGAGGTGATTTGACCAGAGGGCCGGTAGAGAGTAACAACAGTGAGAGAGTGGCTAGGATGCTGGCAAAAAACACGTGCTACAAATCACTTGCTTCTCAATAGATTATGCTGCGTGTTTAAGCACCCAGATTAACATATTGCAAAAAAAGTGTGCCCCTTTTTTCATATATTTTTGTTTTTATTTTGTTTCTCATGTACAGAAAGCAATAGCAGTGTGAAAGTAAGGTGCAGCAAGCAAGGGGTCAGTAACGGTGACGGAGGCCACGAGGCTTACCAGATGAAGAAAGTAAACATCACAGGAGCGACGTGGAGGTGAACGCTGCACAGCTGATCAGTGCTTTGGTACGTGTGGAAGTGCTTGAGCTCAGCATCCAAATTCACAAACAGCTGATGATGACGAGGGTGCATGCAGAGAGCGTGTGGTACACGGTGCTTCAGAGATGCACAGCTGCTCTTGCTTAGAGGTGCGCGCACAGAGCGCATGATTCGCCAGACTGGGGAAGAAACAAGAGCCCAGATCGTAAAGGTGCACGCAGTGAGCGCGTGATTTGGCAAGGTGCAAGAGCACAACATGAATGGGGGAAACAGGGGCTGGAAGAGAGCCTTTGAAACAATATATACTGCTGACTGGGCAGAAATGTCTGATTTACTGGGCAATCTCTCACTCTACAGGGAGCATGCTGTGTTCGGAGGAGGCGAGGAAAAAACCTGATGTTCTTGTCACTGTTCCCCTGCCCAAACATCCAGAATGTATGTCTCTGATTCTGCCTGAACCAATATGCTACCCTAGAAAGGATAATTAAGCGGGACAAAACATTAACTACTAACACCTGTAGGTTGTGTGCATACTTCACAGTGGAAAACCTGAAACACTTCACCATGGATTGTCGTGGTTTTGCTGCCCCGGGGATGTGCTACATAGGTGAGGAGGTGCTGACTGACATGTACTGGATCAGGCCAATGTGGGGTAATTTGACAAAGTTGATTCTGGCACTGTATGATTTGCTAACTGTGTTCTTGAAATCAATTGAATGCGTTTTCTGGTTATCGGGGGGAAGAAATTAAGTAATTACTATACAGCGGGATGGACTTATGTCTTGTTTTACTTTTCTTCTTTTTTTAAATGGTTCTTGGTGCATGAACTGATGATGAAATGTTATACAATTCTTAGGACTTTGTTGTTTTATTTGACTGTGCTTGTACTGTTAAATGCAAAAAGCCTACTTTTGCAAGCTAAACACATTATAATAAAAACATATATATATATATATATATTAGTATCACATAATGGCTATACAAATCTATTTGGATGCTGGAGTGATTGTCTGCATTGAAAAAGAGCATAATATGCCATGATTTTATTCTGTAGATGCTGGTGAAATGGAATGGATTCACAATTTGGTATGGATACACACACAAATCATTGATTAGGGATGTGCTCTTGACAAACATGATTGCAGAGAGTGTATATGTTTCCATGTGTATGAACTCTCGAAGAATTCATTAATAGGAAAGTTCTTTGTTTCTAGTACTTATATTAAGTAAATTAGTGATTCTTGTGGATCTTTGTGTGTGTTTATGGTGAATGTTGCCATTCCGACACAGTAGTCCAATTCTTGCCTTAGACACTGTAGGTGTCGGCAGGATTATTTGTGCCATTTGTATGAAGGTGAAGCACTTACATACATAACTGGTTTGAGCCGATTAAATAAATGTTCTGATAAATTGGTGGAATTTGGAAGAGAAGATTGATTGCTACTGCTGCATAGCAATTTATTCCATTTGTGTTGCTGAATGTAAATGGACCAGACAGTTTTGCCTCTGTATTTTTTAATGGGCATCAGGGGTGTTGCTAGGTCTGGAAAAGACCCGGGGCTATGCTGATGTCGGAACTGTCGGGACTGGTGGCTAGCTAGCCTTTTGGCTGTAGCTCCTGAGATTCTATCAGGGGCTACAACCAAAAGACCAGGGGCTATAGCCCCCTTATCCCCCCCTAGCAACGCCTCTGATGGGCATGCAGTTGTTTTTGGTTAAGAGACATTTATGTCTGTGTTTTTTGATGGCGCTGCAGTTGTTTTAGGACCAGAGCAATTGCTGCTTTCATAATTTGCAGATCCTGTAGTTGTACTTTTTTTTGTCAGTGGGAGTGTAGGGTGATCCAGTATAGTTTATGTTCCTTTTAGTTCTCTATTGAAAGGGTGTGTTTTTTCAGGTACAGGGTACATATCTAGGTGGGATTTTACAATGCATGCAGCCTGTTGTATTCTAGGATGCAAGGAACATCAGCATTGATTTTGTTTGCATCAAAGTTAACTAGGAATATACCAGAAAGTGTACAGAGACGTGAAAGTGTTATGTAACTTATCCCTTCTTTGAAGACTGGCAATGCAGAATTCTGTGTGGTCTAGAGTTAGACCTTGAGATCAGTGAATAATGACAGCATATGGAGTATATGCAAAAGATAGAGAGTTGTTCTTTGGTTATATAAATGTATTTGAAAAGAAGGAATTTATGTTCAGCCTATTCTTTTAACTTCTGTAAGTTTGTCAAAATGGATGTTGACAAACTGAATGTTGTCATGCGGATATGTTTCAAAATCGACAACTGTACCAATTGCTCCAATGACTTAAACTTTTTTCTGAATCAAAGTTACTTTTTAGAATTGCTCTGCAGATTAGACACAGAGTTAACCATTTTTTAATCCAGCTGTGTTGGAGATATATTTTTCTAAGCTATTTATTCATGCTGTTGCTTGTTGACACATAGGGAGTGTCATACCATGCACTTCTACTTTGTCTGTTGAGCTGATATGCAGTATGGGTTGTATCTAATTTTTCAACATTGTTTCGTTGAATTAGGCACATGCATTTTGAATTTTGCTGAGTCAATTGTTCCACAACATCATGGGCAGATAAGTTTTGTCCATTGAGCTCTTGGATTACTCTAGTTTTTAATGTGGATTTTGCATCTTTAGCAGACAGACCAGTCTAGGCA